>NC_080099.1:66539595-67174238 GCF_950005125.1 Chionomys nivalis
AGGGACTGGAAAGAGAACATGCAGGCTGGAGGAAAGGGATGATTTGCTTGCCCAGGAGGAAGGGGGAGTGGGTGGGGCTTATCTCTTAAGGGGACAGGGTAACCAGTTGACAGGACAAATCATAACAGGTTCTCTCCCTTTTTTCCTAGTCTTGGGACTCCTCTTCCCAATTGCCAGCACTATGAACCTACACGTTTCAAATGTACATCCAAGATAAAAATTTTTTTTCTGAGCTCCTTAGTTTTACCTTTGCCTCTAGTTACCAGATTTCAAATCAGCAGCCCCAGTACGAGCACCTTCCCCAGCTATTTCCCTGGAATCTCCATCTCAGTCCAGCCTCACAGACTACACTTCCCAATGGTACAAGTGACACAGCCTGCTTTTCCCACCTTTGGGTCCCCTAACAATGACATCCCAATGTCAGCAGGAAGCAGCTAGAGTGACCTATGATGCCTACTTACACAACGCCTAATAACCCAATAATAAAACAAAAAGGTGGGAATGACGGGACTCTCGACAGTGTGGACACGGCAAACAAGGCTCTTGCAGGTCTTGCCCTTCTCTCTCCCATTCCCTCTGCCTTGCTAAAAAACGGTTAGATTACAATCCTAAAGCTAGCCACCAAGATCTGTTCCTTTTTTTTTTTTTTTTTTTTTTGCCATTTCCTCTCCCTTAGGCTGATTACTAGGGTCCAACTATCAAAGTATTGAAATACAGCAATCAAAAGGCCCCATTTGGCTCACCTAATTAACATGCCCAATTGAAATTAAACACCTCATCCTAACACAGGATTTCCCTCTTTTCCTTTATAAACTGCCATTTGCCTACGGGCCACGTGTGTCTCCTCTCTATTCCTTTGTGTCCTGTCCCCATCCCCCACCTTGGGCAAACACCCCTTCCCCCTCTCCCTTGTTCCCTTCCCCTCCTACCTTTTCCTCTGTCTCCTGTCTTTGTCCCTTATTCCCTGCCTTCTGTCCCACTGGTACAAATATATCTCCTTTGTGCTGAGAACTTGATCTTGGGCTGTCTAGAGGTTCCCTACAAAGACACCTGCTGACCAGTCAGCTCCAAAAATCTGTCTGTTTCTGAACCTTCCACTCAGCACCAGAACTACAAGCACCAGTCACTGTGTCTGTCTTTTTTATGTACATGCTGAAGATCAAACACAGTCCCTCATGCTTGTAGTAATCTTGCCACCCTGTAATTACATCTTGATGACTGGATATTGATAAAACTGACTATCCATGGGCTTCTCAGAAATACTCCCTGTCATTAAGCAATGAATGACTGTGAAAGCTAGTTGCTAACTCTTGTCTTTGGGAGCTCCAAGCTTTGAGTTTGGACTGCTGTGGGACAATGGTTTTGTACTCTGTAAATATTTGTCACTTGTATTGGTTTAATAATATGCTGATTGGCCAGTAGCCAGGCAGGAGGTACAGGCAGGGCGACCAGACAGGAAGTAGAGGCAGGGCGACAAGAACAGGAGAATTCTGGGAAGAGGAGAGACTCAGTCTGCAGTGGTCACTCAGACACAGAGGAAGCAAAATGAGAATGCCTTGTTGATAAAAGATACCAAGCCACGTGGCTAACACAGACAAGAATTATAGGTTAATGTAAGATGTAAGAGTTAATAAGAAGCCTGAGCTAACAGGCTAACCAATTTATGATTTTAAATTAGAGGTTAATGTAGACCTCTGTGTGTTTCTTTGGGACTGAACAGCTGCGGGACTGGATGGGACCTCTGTCAAAATTGGACCACACTATTAAAGACAAAGGCTCTGTGGTACAGCTGGTAGTGTGAGAGGGTAACAGGACGTTAACCTACGTCAGTTCCCGCCTCCTAGAAAAAGATTTTTAAATTACCCAAATGACGCATTGCTGCTGTTGCGGGGGATGGAAGAAAGCAATCTACAGACAGACCTCTAGCATCAGCAAAGCTGGTAAACTGACTAATGTCTGGATAAAAAACAAAACAAACGGGAGTCCATGTATAATATGTCTAAATATCTGCAGGGTAGAGGTAAAGGTAAGGACGAGCAAAACTGAAAACTAAAGAAGCTTATTTCTCCTAGCTGCAAACAAGAAATTTCACCTTCCCTTTTATTACAGAATTGACTTAAAAGACTTGGAATGTAAGGTCTTTTTCACAGTCTGAAATGTATTCGGATCTGTGTTTAGCTAGTTCTCCTTTGTTGGGTTATGTTTTTTGAGACAGGGTCTGTTTCTGATGCATAACTGGCTGGTTGTTGAAATCACTATGTAGCCAAGGAAGACCCTAAACTCTTCCTCCCCCCTCCCCTTCTCTCTTTCTACTTAAAAACTGATTTATTTTTATAGGTATGAATGTTTTGCCTGCATGTATGTATATGTGTGGCTTTGTGCAGTACCCACAGAAGCCAGAAGAGGATGATGGAAACCCTGGAGCTGGAGTTACACACGGTTGTGACCACATTGTGGGTTCTGGGAACTGAACCCAGTCTTCTGCAAAAGCACCAAGTGCTTTTAACCACTGAGCTATCTCTCCAGCCCCAGCTTTAAATTGTTGGTCTTCCTTGCCTCCACACTCTGGGTGCTGGGGCGGCAGTAGTGCACTGTCCATACAGGTACTGTGAGTCTAGAGCAGCTCTCTCAAGAGAATGGGACAGTGAGATGGCCTAGTGGGTGAAGGCTCTCACCATCAAGCTAAGGACTTGACTTCAATCCTATGGCCCATATGGTGTAAAAAGAGAATTGACACCTACCTACCTCTGACCTCTAATATGTACCCCAATACGCACACACACACACACACACAATACATACATACATACATACATACATACATACATACATATCAACTTGCATGCTATTGAGGGTTAGCACCCCTATTTTTCAGATTCTAGGAGTAGTTAGGAGATTGTTTTGGTGGCAGGTTGGCTATGGTTTCAAATTGTCTTTCTGTCATAAAGACAGAATTTTATTAGTCCTTTGTGTAAAGCAGTCAACGAATTCAGATATCAGGTGAATTTAGAATGAGCTCTGTATAAGAGATTATGCTGTCAAATCTTTACATCATTACATATCGACTTTGTATGTGTGTGTATCCTGGGTTCATGCATGCCATTGTGTGTATGTGAAGCCTGGAGGACAGCTTACAGGAGGCAGTTCTTTCTTTCCACCATGTGGGTCATGGGGATTGAACTTGGGTCACTGGGTGTGCTGGATGGTTTGGTTTCATTTTGTTTCCAGCTTGACACAAGCCTAGACTTCTGTGGAAAAGGAATCTTGGCTGAGAAACTGCCTCCATCAAATTAGCATGTAAGCGAACCTCTGGGAGAAATGAGTGCAAAAATATGTGTTTGCTTGGCTTCGTAAAGGGTGGGGTTTCTATAGTTGGAGCTTTTCATGTGTTGTCTGCATGTGTACCCTGTGTGGGCTTGACGTTTGTGTAGTGATAAAACTATTGCCCCTACTCTTGTGTCTAGCGCTCTTAGACTAGAAACAATTTTGTTTTAATTTGTATTTCTCCAACATATCTTTTTATTTTGACAAACACCATTTCTAATGAATTAGAAGATGAAGCTTAGATCAAGGATTCTCAGATTTTCAGGGTTCTCTGTCAGAATGTGTCATGGTGATGAGACGTAGTCCTGGCTCACCACAGTCACCCATTGCAAAGGGCTGTGTGCGTGTGTGTACCAAAACCAAGCCAGCCCTTCCTTCTGTGTCCTCATCTTTCCTTCATTATCAGCACCACAGATGCCTTTGAGAGACGTGATGTAGTCTCTGGAGATGGTGCGTGCTGCCCTTGAGAATGGTCTTGGGAATGAGCTGTATACAGGCTCTGGTCCCCTAGAAGGGGTATTCTGGAGCCCTAGGTACTGGAAAGGTTGCCTACTCTTGTAGACAAAGATTCTGGGTATACTCATTCCCTTGGCCTTGGAATCTCAAAACATAGCAGAAAGGCATGGTGAAGGAGGGTCAGAGTGAAGTTGCAGCAGTGTCTAAGTCTTGGCCAGGACTAGGAACACGATGCTGATCCTCTTACCCAGGTCTCAGGGTGAATAATGAATAGAGGTGGACAGAATCAGGCCTTACACTTTTACCTCCTACCCTAGGTAGTATCGGTAGTTTAGTGTGTGTCCTTCCTCTATGACCAACTTTATGTGTCAACTTGGCTGGTTCAGAGTCTCAGGGATGTAGTCAAATATTATTCTGGATTTTTCTGTGAAGGTTTTTTGGAGTGGAGTTGAGATTTATATTGGTGTATTATCAGTAAAGCTGATTACTTTCTACAATCAGAGAGCCTCTTATAATTAAAATCATGTCCTATTTTCTTTTTCTTTTTTTTTTCTTGCTGATTTTTTTTATTAATTAATTAATTTAATTATTAAAGATTTCTGCCTCTTCCCCGCCACCACCTCCCATTCCCTCCCCCTCCCCCAATCAAGTCTTCCTTCCTCCTCAGCCCAAAGAGCAAGCAGGTTTCTCTGCCCTGTGGGAGGTCCAAGGACCACCCACCTCCATCCAGGTCTATTAAGGTGAGCATCCAAACTACCTGGGCTCCCACAAAGCCATTACATGCAATAGGATCAAGAACCCATTGCCATTGTTCTTCAGTTCTCAGTAGTCCTCATTGTCCATTATGTTCAGCGAGACCGGTTTTGTCCCATGCTTTTTCAGTCCCCGGCCAGCTGGCCTTGGTGAGTTCCCGATAGAACATCCCCATTGCCTCAGTGTGTGGGTGCACCCCTCGCCGTCCTGAGTTCCTTGCTCGTGCTCACTCTCCTTCTGCTCCTCCTTTGGATCGTGAGACTTCAGTCCAGTGCTCCAATGTTGGTCTCTGTCTCTGTCTTCTTTCATCGCCTGATGAAGGTTAATATTCAGGGGGATGCTTATATGTTTTTCTTTGGGTTCACCTTCTTATTTAGCTTCTCTAGAGTCACGATTTATAGTCTCAATGTCCTTTATTTATGGCTAGAAACCAAATATGAGTGAGTACATCCCATGTTCCTCTTTTTGGGTCTGGCTTACCTCACTCAGGATAGTGTTTTCTATTTCCGTCCATTTGTATGCAAAATTCAAGAAGTCATTGTTTTTTACTGCTGAGTAGTACTCTAATATGTATATATTCCATACTTTCTTCATCCATTCTTCCATTGAAGGACATCTAGGTTGTTTCCAGGTTCAAAATCATGTCCTATTATAGAAAAATCTGAACACCCTTCCCTCCACCTGGACAGGAACTGCAAGGCTTCTGATACTCCCTCCAGCAGAGTTCGGGATTTATAATCGCACAATCCATCATAATTGCACAAACCAATTCTTCAAGCTACCCTCGTCTCCTTCTTCCCTTCCCCTCTCCTTCCTTCCTGCACCTCTTTCCCTTACTCTCATCATCATTCCTTTTAGATTCTTAATCTATGTGGGAATGCTGTTCCTATCCACACATATGCACCCCGGTGCTTGCTTCTCTGGAGAGTCCTGACACACCTTAGCATCCCTTTCTTTTGAGTATCTTCAAACACGTGCGCTCAAACACAAACACTTCAGATTCTATTGCCCTGAGATTTGCTCCATTCGCTTGACATCTTCTTTCCATGACAGTATCTGCACTTTAACTGTGAGAATGCAATAAAGCATTCAGTACTGCTCCTGGTGGTGTCAGTGCTTGATAAATGTTAATGCATCATTACCTGAGCATGCAAGGGGACTGTTGTATAGAACTGTCTATCATCTCCTGGCCCTGTACACTGTATTCAGAGGGGGATGCTTCTCTCCTGCGTCTGTATGTGAGCCCCATGAGTCCTGCAACTCTTCAGAGTGTCCTTAAACAGTGACAAGAAGTCACTTTCAGTTGTAACACAGTGTTATGGCTTGAATCTGAAATGTCCCCCTGCAGGCTCATATTTTGGATGCTTGGCTCCCAGCTGATGGTGTTGTTTGGCGGAGTTTTGGAGGCTTTAAGAGCTGGGGCCTACGTGACAGAAGTGGGTCACAAGAGGCTGAGGAGATGGCTCACAGGGTAAAGTGCTTGCAGTGCAAGCATGGGGACTCAAGTTCACATCCCCAGAAACCCACATAAATGCCATATGATGGTGGCCCACCTATGATTACAGCTTCAAGAAGTGAAGCCGGCAGACCCCCAGAGCAAGCTGGCTGAGTGAGCATAGCCATATCTTTAAGACCATGCCTCAGAGCATAAGGTAGATGAGCAGTTAATGGTTCCCAGCATCAACCTCAGGCCTACACACACACACACGCACACACGCACACACGTGCACACACATACACACATGTACACACACATGCACACATACACACACATACACACATGCACACACACAATCGTGAGAAATGGAAAAATGCAAAAATGAAGCAGATCATAAAGGATGGACTCTTGGGGTTATAACACCCCTCCTGTCTCCATCTGCTTCCGGACTGTTGCGATACGCACATCTGTCCTCTGCTACAGGCTCCTTCCACCATGGTGTTCTGCTCAAGTGCACAGGGCCAAGAAATCTCGAACTGAGTCCCACGAGGAGACGTAAATCTTTGCTTCCTTAGGTTGTTCGTGCCAGGTCCATGGTCACAGTAATGACGAAAGTAATGAGTACATAAGCTGTCACTCAGGAATCAGAAGCATCCGGAACTGTGTGAGTAACAAAGCTTAGGTTTGATTTCAAACTCAGTTTGCCTCTTCCCCTCGCTCACTGAGGGTCTGCTGTGGGCAAGAAGCTTACTTCTGGGATGTGATCAAGTTCTCCACCCCATATTCTTTGTCCACCTTCCCCCTTTCCTTTTTTGCTTGCAGCAGGGAAGGGGGGATGGCAGACAACAGGAAAGCTTCTCATAACTGAATGGTTTTGTCCTGTCTGTATCGGGCGAATTTTAACGAGGGCTCCTCTCTCTCTCTCTTTTTCATGGATGTCTGCAAGGATTCTTTGGGAAGTCTTCCAACCACCAGGCTCTTCCCACCTGTACTTCCCTTGACAAGAATGATGAACTCACTTCCAGCTGGCTGCTTTCCTGCCATGCAGCCACTGGGAGCATCCTTCCCAGTTGGCTCAATTGGACCAGTCCCAGCAAGACAGGCTGGTTGTCTCTCTCCTATGGTCCACATCTGGCCCACTCAGGTCTTCTAGCCTTCAGGAACTCTGGGAGTTCCGGCCACCCTCAAAGCAGCTACCTCTCTTTTAGCTCATCCATCAGTAGCCAGACAGCCTGCACCTCCTTTTAGATGTCTTGGGTGGAATCAGGTGCAGTTCACCAGGTCCCCTTGCTCTTCATAGTCACCAACATCAGGGAATGCTTACTTAACATCCGGAGTGTCTCGTAGGAACATTTCTTTCCTTAATTTGAAATCTACAAGAGTACCTGAAACTCGTTCATGGTGCTGGTACCAAAGTTCTCAGCCAAGAAGCAGCTGTAACATCCTCTTAGCTTGCCATGCATTGACCCATTTTGAACCTTCAAAGAGGAAAAATGCCTCAGAGTTTAGTATCTCTTTTCTGTAGCTAGACTTGTCCTGACAACTTTTGTATGCCACATTCCCTGCATGTCTGGGTGTCATTTACTTATTTGCTATCTCATTGTATCAACTCTTACTTCCAATCATTGTTGTTTTTCTTTTTCTTATCCTCCCTTTCTTCCTCCCTGATTGTCCCCCTCCCTCCTTCTCTCTCTTCCTTCCTTCTTTTCTTTTCTTTTTTTTTAATGGACACAGTGTCTCACTCTATATCCCTGGCTGGCCTGGAGCTCTCTATGTAGACCAGGCTGGCTTCAAATTTACATAAATCATCCTGTCTCTTGAGTACTGGGATTAAAGGCATCAGCCACCATGACCCAACTTTTCTTAAGAAAAAATTTATTTTTATTTTGTATGTGAGCATTTTGCCTGCATGTATGCATGTGCTACATGCATATACTACCCAAGGAAGCCAAAAGATGGTGTCAGATCCCCTGGAACTAGAGTTACAGCTATCGAACCGTCATATAGGTGTTCGGAACCCACGCAGGTCCCCTGAAAGAGCAAGAGCCCTTAACTACCAAGTCATCTCTCCAGCTCCTTTATTGTCTTTGTTATTACCATTTAAGACTTAATTCACAGCGTTTCTTAGTAGGACTGTTATACTTTATTTAAACCTTCCATTGTTTTTCATGATGCTTCTAATTTTTCTTTATTAAAAATGACTCACAAAAGGTTTGTTTGGAGATGTTATCTGTGTGCTTCATATGCTTATGCTTTCTATAGAGCAGATCCTTAGAAATAATATTTCTGAATGAAAGAATAATTACAAATGAAAGCTGGAAATCCTGCCCAACCACCATTTCTACAACAATGCTTCTTTAGCTTCTTAAAGATGAAATTTTTTTGCATTTTTACCAGTATTATAGAGTTCTTTTCCTTCTTGTTTAAATTCACATTTTCCTTACTTAGAGCAGTTCATCCTTTAGCTGCCTTTACTGGTCGTTAACAACCCTTCCCAGGGAATGCGCTTTACCTGGTGTTGCACTTTTCCACTGGCTCACTGGGCTGCTTTCTTAAGGGCTTCTACTATGCTGTGGACATTCAGCCACATCACAGCCTCAATCTGTGTTCTGCAAGGCTTCTGTGCAACTGTGTAAAGTGTGCCTGCTTCCTTTGTGAAGAGAAGCCTACCAGCGAGGCATCAGGCTTCTTCCCTCCACCCCACCAGCTCTCCCTTATCTTGCTCAGAGGTTAGAAAACATTGATGGGGTTTTTGGAAAATTTAAAGAAAGGTTCTATCGCTAAGCATAATGTTTAAGCTAGACCACCTCTAAGTACCACTACTATTGTTATAATCTTCAAGTCTATGAATTTAAAAAATTCTATATCCTCGTGAAAGGGGCGTGTCCTTGTGGGAGGGGGCCTGTCCTTTTCATAGAAGGCGTGTCCTTGAGGGAAGGGGTATGTCTTTGTGGGAAGGCTGTGTCCTTGATTTAGGCATCAATTTATTGATTTGGGAAGGACACAGACATTCCAACCATAGTGTATCTATTGATTTTCAATCTAATCTCTATTCTAGAATCTCCCTGTAGAAATCACAATCCTTATGGAGAGAATGACTCAGGACTCCCAAGAAAACCATGCCGTTACATGCGAGCCCATGCATCATGTCATATCCTTCCTTCGAGCCCTTCCCAGCACAGTCCTGCACACTCTCAAAGGCACAGTCCTAAGGCACCTGTTCAAATAAAGCATTTCCAAACCAAGGATTTTCTCCCAACTCCTCCAGGGGGCCAGAGAGACAGCTCAGAGTCTCACTGCATAATCCTGGTAGCCTGAGTTCAAGTCTCGGAACCACAGTGGAAGAGAACCGACTCCCAAATGTCCTCTGTGCAACGTGGGCACTGCTGCTTGTGCATGCCTGCACTCATACATCACACGCGCGCTCACACACACAAGCACACACCCTTTAAAACACTGACTGCAGCTCTTTGTACACATCCTCCCTGTTGGATCAGACGCTGACTTGGTAGTGAGGGTCTTTCTCGTTTTCTGCTGTCGCTTGAACAGGGAGAAGACCCATAAAGGTGTTTAGTCTCTGCGTAGGACTGGCGCCTTTAGAAAAACATTCCAGATAGCAGAGCAGGTGCATGAGGACACAGAGGGAAGAGACCTGCCGGCCCCTTTATCTTAGACTTGAAAGCCTCCAAAGCTGTGTGAGGGACACATGGTATTTATAAGCAACTTTGTTCATGGTATTTTAAATTCCATGTCCTAAGCAGAGAAGGCAATCATCACTTCCCGAGTGTGGCTGAGTGTCTAGTCTGTTTAGGCACATTGTGTGGTGCTCACACAACTGGGCAAGAGACAGACGGCGTTCCAGACATCCTAGGCTTGAGGAGACAGTGAACAAATCATTGTAATAGTATGCCGAGCTGGATAGTTTCATGTCAACTTTTATGACACATACTGGAGTCATCTGAGAGGAGGGAACCTCAATTAAAAAAGGTGGGGCTATAGGCAAGCCTGTAGGATATTTCTTAATTAGTGATTGATGGGGAAGACCCAGCCCATTGTCGGTGGTGCCTTCCCTGGGCTGGTGGTCCTGGGTTCTATAAGAAAGCAGACTGGGCAAACCATAGGGAGAAAGCCAGTAAACAGCACCCCTCCATGGCTTCTGCGTCAGCTCCTGCCCCCAGGTTCCTGCCCTGTGTGAGTTCCTTTGATGATGAGCTGTGATGTGGAGGCTTAAGGGGAATAAACCCTTTCCTCCGGAAGCTTCTTGGGTCCCGGTGTTTCATTACAGCAGGGATCATAAATTCATCACTTATGTGAAGGGCATGATGAGGAACTGATGTCCACCCACAACTGGAAGTTAATTGGGAGTGGGAGGGGAGAAGGAAAATAGTTGAGGGTTTGGGAGTGGGGACAGGATACATGGCAATAGATAATGTTTTGGAAAATAGTCATAATGGCTAAGTTTGCGAGAGAGCAAATTTAAAGAGGTTTTACTTATTTGAAAATACATTAAAATTCACACACACACACACACACACACACACACACACACACACACACACACGTATTTATAGTCACCTGCCCATTGTTCTGCTTCTTTCCTCTCATTCTCCTTTCTTTCTTTTTTTCTTTCTTTTCTTATTTCTTCTTTACTTAGATAACTTACAAGTAAAAATTATTTTCCTTTTTATTTAAAGTGCTGTCATTATGTACCTTTACTATACATGGTAGTAGATTACAAGAGGACATTCTGTGTGAGTATAGACTGTACTTTGAGCTTACCTCCCATACTCCTTTGCTTACACTCTCTCTCCTCCTCTGCCATTCTTTCACACTTTCCCTCCTCCTCATTCTCCCTCTTCCCCTTCCATCTTCCCTCACACTCTCCCTCCTCCCTCCCATTCTCCCTCACGCTCTCCCTCCTCCCTCTCACCCTCCCTCACACTCTTCTTCCCCTCCCATTCTCCTTCCCATTCTCCCTCCTCCATCCCATTCTCCCTCATACTTTCCCTCCTCCCCCACGTCCTCCCTCACATCCTCCCTCATACTCTCCCTCTTCCCCTCTCATCCTCTCTCTCCCTCCTTCCCTCCCGTCCTCCCTCACACTCTCCTCCGTTTCCATCCTCCTAAGATATGCTATGTCTATCTAAATTTACAAATGCTTCTACATAGCAATAGAAAGGAAATTTGAGTGGGAAGTGACATTTGGACATAATTCTAGCAATACAAAGAACCACCGCACTCCAGTTTAACTGAAATACTGGATCGGAAACTTGCAATCATTGAGACTTCAAATAGAAGTTCACATGTTGGAGGATTTTAGGTGGTCCTGCAGGACTTGCTCCAAAGTGAATAGAGCTACAATGATCAGGTGTGTTTACATAGTTATGGCCTAGGCAAAAACTCTGGGATTAATGTTAAAATTTTGTTGGAAAAAAGTTTTCTCTATGATGTTTGACTATCTCCCAAACAGCCTTCTGTTTTTCTTCTTTTAATGGTCAAACATTTAAAAGAAAATAGTTAAACCTTTCCATTGCTCTTTCCTCATTGTTACTCAGCTTCTTGCATTCTAGTCTGTCTTTTTGAAAAATTATTTTATTATTTTATATGTATGAATATTTTGCCTCCATTTATGTATGTGTATAGCATGTGTGCCTGGTGCCCTAGAAGGTCAGAAGAGGATGCTGGATCCCCTGGAACTGGAGTTACAGTTGGCTGTGAGTGACCATGTGGGTGCTGGGAATTGAACCCAGGTCCTCTGGCAGAGTAGCCCGTGCTCTGAACTGTGGAGCTATCTCTCCAGCCCTAATACCTGTCATTTGACAAACTGCTTTCCTGCCTGTAAGTATCCTTACCCTTGTTGTTTACTGGTCTCTTCCTGGCTATCTGATCTTTTCTACTGATTTGCTTTAAAGTTTCCTTAATACTTCTGAAAACAAAAATAAAATAAGAAAGAGGGCTAGAGAGAGGGTTCAGTCATTTAGAGCATATACTGTTCTTGCAGAGGACCAAAGTTCAGTTTCTAGTGAGAGCCTCCTCCAGCTCCAGGGGATGTGACACTTTATTCTGGCCTTCATGGTACCTAACTCATGTACACACACACACACACACACACACACACACACACACACCTACTACCCACACACTCAAAGTCATAAAAATAAATGCATTTTGAAAAGAATAAGTAAACAAATAAATTGCTCTTTCGGGATTCAATGTTACATCCTCACTGCAAAAACAGTAGCTGTGACTCTATTCTTCCCAGCCTGGGTATTTTCTGTGGTGTCTAATGCTCCTGACCCCTTGTTTTTCAAACTCATTTGATATCCTGTGTTTTGGTTTTGGTGGTAAAGCTTGGTTTTCTCTATGATTGTTCCCCCTTTTAGAGACTCTTCTCTCCTGTGATGTGTATTCTTGAGACATCTCCCTTCTGATGGAAATGAGTCCCATGTTTTTCACGCAGACCTGGTGGGCTTTAGTCCAGAAGTTGTCTGTTTAGCATCAATGACAATCTGCCTCTCCAAACCTACACCCCAGATTTTGTGAGTGGTGCCAGCACTTGCAAGGAACCCAGAGTCCTGGGCTGCAGGACTTCTGACTTCTAGGTCTGGTAAGTTATCGAAAATTCCTTGTTTCTCTTTGCATTTCTGCCTTCCTCTTTGTCTTCTGTCAGCGAACACAGACAAAATGCCCACTTTTGTTCAGGGCCGCTGGGCTCTCCGCCCAACATCCATTGTACTGCATCCTTGGTTCCTCATATTCTGGTTGGAACCATTTTTAGTCACCCAGCCCCTGACAAGTGCTGGCGCAAATATTGAATACCCATGGAATTCCCGTATTTTTTCAATATTGGGGGTTGAACCCAGGGTCTCACACTCAATACCACTGAGCTTCAGTCCCAGCCCTTGGGATACCTCCCTACTTGGCCCTTATCTCTAGGTCTTCCTCACTGTGTGCCACTGAAACTTTTAAAATTTACTTTTCTGCTTCAAAATCTTTGACAATTTATCGCTGCCTTTTAAATAAAGTAAATTCCGTTTGTTCTTTAAGGATGTCTTAGGTTTTCTATTGCTGTGAAGAGACCCTATGGCCCTCGCAACTCATTTAATTGGGGTGTCTTGCATTTTCAGGGGTTTAGTCCATTATCATCATCGTGTGCCATGGTGGGGTGCAGGCAGGCACAGTGGTGGAGAAGGAGCTGAGAGTCCTACATCTTGCAGGCAACAAGGAGTGGTCTGAGACACTGGGTGCTGCTTGAGCATGGCTGAAACTTCAAGGCCTACCCCCACACTGACACAGCTTTCCCAACAAGGCCAAACCTCCTAATTGTGCCACTTCCTCTGGGAGCCATTTTCTTTCAAACCACCACGAGCTGTTTTGCAGCCATCTTTCTTGCTTCTCTCAGAAGGAAGAATGTGAAGCATCAAAGCAGGAGGCGAGTCTGGGCCAGTGTTTCAACCTGGCTGCAGGTGTGGCCATACTAGATGTTTCGGGAACTGTTTGAGCCCGGAATGTAGGGATGAATCAGGCTTAGACTGGTTCTTTTAATAATAGCAAGACAGTCAGTCTAGAGCTTCAGAAATATCATTTGACTTGAGTCCAGTCCAATGTATAGCTTTTAAAATAAATAAAGCAATGTATTTATTAATTAAATAATTCATTTATTTTACTTCCTGACCACCATTTCCCCTCCTTACTCTCCTCCCCTTATATTCCCCCACTCCCATCCATTCCTCCCCTGTTTCTGTTCAGAAAAGGGAGGCCTCCCGTAGGTGTCAACAGAGCATGGCATATCAAGTTGAGGTAGGACTAAGCTCCTCCCCTTATATTAAAACTGGACAAGGCAATCCGACATGAGGAAGCCAATTAATGTGTTAGGACCAGGCTTTGCTCTCATCACTAGGAGATCCACAGGTAGATCAAGCTTCACAGCTGTAACACATATGAAGAGGGCCTCGGTTGGTCCCATGCAGGCTCCCTAGCTGTGAGCTCCTATGAGCCTAGGTCAGCTGTCTCTGTGGGTTCTGACAACCTTAACCTCCTGGCTTATACAATCCTTCTTCCTTCTCTTCAACAAAATTCCCCTGAGCTCAGCCTGTTGCTTGGCTGTCGATCCCTGCATCTGTTTCCATCTGTCCTTGGGTGAAGGCTCTTTGATGACAATTGGGGTAACCACCCATTTGATCACAGGAGTTGGCCAATTCAGGTTACCTATCTACCATTGCTAGAAGTCTTAGCTGGGGTCATCCTTGTAGATTTATGGGATTTCCCTTGTAACAAAATACCCCCCACATGAAGACATCTCTTTCATTACTTTCCCCCTTTATCCACAACCCAATCCCTCATCTTCCCATCCCTGTTGGTCCCTAACCTAACCAGGAGATCCCTTCTATTTCTCCTTCCCAGGGAAATCCATGAGTCCCTGTTCCCCTTTGGGCCCTCCTTGTTACCTCTGGGGCTGTGGACTGTAGTAGCATGGTTATCCTTTACTTATGAGTGAGTACATACCACGCTTGTATTTCTTTGTCTGGGTTATCTGTTTATTGAAAAATAAGGATGATTTTTAGGATCATTATTTGCAGATGATATGATATACTAATACATAAACAACCCCAAAAATTCTACCAGGGAGTTCCTACAGCTGATAAACACCTTCAGTGAAGTGGCTGGATACAAGATTAACTAAAAAAATAAAATAAAATCAGTAGCCCTCCTATATTCAAATGATAAACAGACTGAGAAATAATGAAGGAAATAACACCCTTTAAAATAGCCACAAGGCTCTTCCTGTAAGCGGCCAGAGGTGACCCGTGAAGATGGTTCGCTACTCTCTTGACCCAGAAAACCCTACAAAATCATGCAAATCGAGAGGATCAAACCTTCGGGTTCACTTTAAGAACACCCGTGAAATGGCCCAGGCAATCAAGGGTATGCATATCTGAAAAGCCACCAAGTATCTGAAAGATGTCACTTTGAAGAAGCAGTGTGTGCCATTCCGACGGTACAATGGTGGAGTCGGTAGGTGCGCCCAGGCCAAACAGTGGGGCTGGACACAGGGTCGGTGGCCAAAAAAGAGTGCAGAATTTTTGCTGCACATGCTTAAAAATGCAGAGAGCAATGCTGAACTGAAGGGTTTAGATGTAGACTCTCTGGTCATTGAGCACATCCAGGTGAACAAAGCACCTAAGATGCACCGACGAACTTACAGAGCTCATAGCCGGATTAACCCATACATGAGCTCCCCCTGCCACATCGAGATGATCCTCATTGAAAAGGAACAGATTGTTCCAAAGCCAGAAGAGGAGGTTGCACAGAAGAAAAAGATATTCCAGAAGAAACTGAAAAAGCAAAAACTTCTGGAACGGGAATAAATTCAACATGAAATAAATGCATATAAAAGTAAAAAAAAAATAGCCACAAGTAGCTGGGTGGTGGCAGCACACACCTTCATACTAATATTCGGGAGGCAGAGGCAGGCGGATCTCTGTGAGTTTGAGGCCAGCCTGGTCTACAAGAGATAGTTCCAGGACAGGCTTCAAAGCTACAGTGAAAAATCAACCAACCAACCAACCAACCAACCAACAAAAACATCCCCCAAAAAACAAAAACAAAAAATAGCCACAAGTAATACAAAATATCTTGATGTAACTCTAGCCAAACAAGTGAAAGACCTGTATGACAATAACTTCCTTTGAAGAAAGAAGCTGGAGAAGGTGTCAGAAGATGGAAAGATCTCCCACATTCATGAATCAGCAGGGTTCACATAGTAAAGCTTACCAAAAGCAATCTATAGATTGATTGCAATTCCTATCAAAATTCCTATACAATTCTTTACAGACTTTGAAAGAACAACACTCAACTTCATATGGAAAAACAAAAAACCCAGATAGCTAAAACAATACTGTACAATAAAGGAACTTCTCCAGGTATCACTATCCCTGATTTCAAGCTCTACTACAGAGCTATAATAATAAAAACAGCTTGGTATTGCCATAAGAAAGCGACAGGTGAGTCAATGGCAGTGAACTGAAGACACTTATGTAAATTCACACACATATGGACACCTGATTTTTGACAAAGAAGGCATAATTATATGATGGAAAAACATCTTTTACAAATGGTACTGGCATAACTAGATGTTGGCATGCAGAAGAATGAAAATAGATCCATATCTATCATTCGGCTCAAAATTCAAATGCTAGTGGATCAAAGACCTTGACATAAACCCGGTTACACTGAAGCTGATAGAAAAAAGTGGGAAATAACCTTGAATGCATTGGCACAAGAGACCACTTCCTGAATATAACACCAGTAGCACAGACACTGACAGCTAGTAAATGGGATCTCCTGAAACTGAGAAGCTTCTGTAAGGCAAAGGACACCATCAATAGGACAAACAACAGCCTACAGAATAGGACACATCGGACAGAGGGTTAATTTACAAAATATATAAAGAACTCAAGAAACTAGACATCAAAAAACATAACAAAACAAAATAAGTAATCCAAATAAAAAATGGCTTCCAGATCTATACAGAGAATCCTCAACAGAAGAATCTCACATGGCTGAAAGGTGCTTAAGGAATTGCTCAACATCCTTAGCCATGAGGGAAATGCAAGCCAAAACGACTCTGAGATTCCATTTTACACCTGTCAGAATGCCTAAGATCAAAGCCACCAATGACAGTTTATGCTGGAGAGGATGTAGAGCAAAAGAAACACTCCTCCACAGCTAGTGGGAGTGCGACTCACGTAGTCACTGTGAAAATCAGTATGGCGATTTCTCAGGAAACTGGGAATCAATCTACCTCAAGACCCAGCAATACCACTCTTGGGCATATGCCCAAAGGATGTTCAATCATTCCACAAGAATATTTGATGAACTATGTTCATAGCAGCATGATTTGTAAGAGGCAGAACCTAGAAACAACTTAGATGGCCCTCAGCTGAAGAATGAATACAGACTACAATGGAGTATATCTATACAATGGAATATTACTCAGCTGCTAAAAACAATGATATCAGGAAATCTAAAGGCAAATGGATGGAACTAGAAAAAAAACATCATTCCATATATAATTTTTAACCTCCTGTCCCATGTGTGTTTTTGTGTGGTCTGAGAGTTGAACTTAGAGCCTTGTGTATGGTAAGCAAGCTCTCAACCACTAAACTACACCCCAGTTGTCACCCAAAACAATGTAAAGGAAATATTTGATGCCTCTGTTACAGGTGGGCTGCTTTATTCCAGAACATCCTGTACCCCTGAGATAATGGTCCCTTATTTAGAGGAATGCCCCCCAAAACTTTTCTGCTACCCATTCTCATCCACATATATATGTCCAAGGGCCTGCATGTTCTCGTGTATTCAGGCAGATAAGAGTAATCTAGTTTTGAATTTATATTTTCATTTAAGATGAGCTTTTTAGAGCTGTGAGGGCTAAATGGATAAAACACTTGCTGCTCATGCATGAAGGCCTGAATTTGAACCCACAGAACCCATGTAATGCCAGATGCAGGAGCTCGTATGTGTAATCCCAGTGTTCCTACAGCAAGGCAAGAAGTGGACACAGAATTTCTAGAAGCTCCCAGAGCCAGCAAGTGTGGTGTCCGAAGCACCACCAACAAAACAGTCTCGTTTCAAACAAAGTAGAAGGCAAGGCAATACCCAATTCTGTCTTTTGACCTCTACAGGCATGCCATGGTATATGCATGCCTACAATTTTATACATTAATGAACACACACATATTATACATGCATACACATACAAACACACACATACACACACACACACATACACCAAGATAAAACAATATTAGTTTTTAAATCCTGGAATAGAAAAAATGTGTGGTAAGAAAAGTATAATGTCAATATAAAGATTGGCTTGGCTTTTTCTCAAGAATTTTGTGTGCCTTCTCTTGGAACTGTGTATGAGTTTGTTGCCTGTTTTGATGAGGAATTTTGTACATAAAAAGAATGTTTGATAATATTTGGGTTTTAAGTTAATAGTTTATAAAATTATAACTCTGAAATCTATTTAATTAGGATTTTAATATGAACTTACAAATCTATTAAAGCAAGAACCAGCAAGTTCATGTTTTTCTTAGAGTGAATATTTAATTAATGCAAATGGAAAAACTGGGAGTCCTTAAACAACCAGTCCCATTTATAAATTTAATTTAATTCCTTATGCATTTGAAGCACATCGATGCATTTAGTGTAGTCTATTTTATTTTATTGTATTTTATAGAATTTTGGATGCCTGACAAAGAGATTTGTAGCTAGATCTTCTTTTACTCTAGCCCCATGTTGGAACGTCAAAATGTTGTTGTTAGTTTTTTTTTTTCTCTTTTGTTTCTTTGCTCTTTCAGGTTTTTTTTTGGAGGGGCTCACTATCTATCTAGCTTCCAGATAAATCACACACAGAGGCTTATTCTTAATTATGAATGTCGGGCCTTAGCTTGACTTGTTTCTAGCCAACCAACTTTTCTTAACTTAAATGATTCCCCACTACCTTTTGTCTGTGGGCTTTTTTCTTTCCTTACTTCTGTATATCTTATTTTTACTCTTACTCCATGACCGACTGTGTTGTGGGTGGCTGGCCCCTAGTGTCTTCTCTTCTTGTTCTCTTGCTCTTTCTTCTTTCCTCCTATTCTCTCTGCCTGCTACCTCCGCCTATCCTTTCTCCAGTCTTGCTATTGGCTTGCTAACGGCCATTCAGTTCTTTATTAGACCATCAGGTACTTTAGACAGGCAAAGAATCACAGCTTCACAGAGTTAAACAAATGCAACACAAACAAAAGCGATACCTCTTTACATCATTAAACATGTTCCACAGTATAAACAAAATTAACCCACTTTAAAACAATATTCTACAGCAGAGATTTTTGAGTCTTATAAGTAAGTCTAAGCTTTAACTTTATCAACACAAAACAGTTATCATGATCATGAAAAAGGGCTCTAAGTGTTTCAGTATTAAAGTTTTCATCTTTCAAGCAATTCTAAAATAAATTGTATGTTATGAGTTGGAATTACAACGTTTAAGAACTTGTTAGGCTCTTTAAATTTTAAATTTCTCTGAACATTCACAGATACCTTGACATTAGATACTTATTGCTTATCCAATGTAAAAACGTTTTCTTACATTAACACAGCACTGTTAGTATGATGAATCCAGTTTATTTAGTTAAATTTACATTTTATTTATTTTTAACAAATATTTATTTATTAGGAAATCTCTTACAATGATGAACTGAGGTGGCTGAGTCACGATAGGCACGTGTCCAATGGTAGGAGCTGGGATGTGGAGTTTGAGGACTATGTCATTCTCTGGAGCCATTTCTCTGCTTCTAAGTAAAGAGACAGGGACTTGCTCTGTTGCCTTACTGTATCCTGAATAACTGGGCTCAAGAGATCCTCCTGCCTCAGGGCAGATATACCACCATGCCAGTCTTCTAAAGTCCACATAGTGTGTGAGTTTTAAAAATTCTTTTCATGTTAGGAATTGAACCCAGGGGCTTGCAAAAGAAGCCTGTGCTCTACTGCTAAACTCCACCCTAACCCTATTCGATGAGTCTACAGCATCTGGGACAGTCTCCCCAGTCTCCCATGCATCTACACCAAAGAGAGAATCCTAAACTTTCACTCACCCACCCTATCCGTATTCGATGAGTCTACACCATCTGGGACAGTTTCCCCAGTCTCTTCCCACACTACTGCTCACTGGATTTGTTTACTTTTTGAACTCAGAGCCTGGAGGATGCCAGACAAGGGCATTGTTACAGTCTTTGCTTTTGAGACAGCATCTTACTAAACTGTCCTGATGACCTTGAACTTACTGTGTAGCCCAGGTAGGACTTGGTCTTGCGATTTTCCTGCCTCTGCTTCCCAGGAAGCTGGACGTATAGGCCTGCATTTGGCTGTTCATGTCATTTGATTACTTCTTAGTTTACATCAGTGTCTTTTTCATTCAGCAAAGGCAGCACTGACTGACTAGCTGGGGGAAAGTAGCTGGACAAAGAAGGGGGTCAATAGGAATGGGAGGAGGCTGCAGGAAGGTAATGGGAGTGTATATGACCACAATACGTTACATATATAATTGTTAAAACAAGCACAACATTAAGTAAATGCCAAGGGAGGCTCATAAGGCTAGCATCTCTATGGGATCATTCACCTAATACTATGGGACTGGTCTCTTGACGTGCATGTTCCTGTACTCTTAGGTCCTTCATATGGAAACATTCAGCCATGGGAGCGGTGTCAGCTGTAGACAATTAAAATTCCATTGATATTTTGTAAAATTGGAATTGGACTAAATCCTAGCTGAAATATTACCAAACAGTGATTCTTACCAAACAGTGTATCAGCTAAAACTTGGACGGGCTGAAGGACTGGTCAAAAGACAAAAATAGATGCTTAAACAAAGAACAGTTTGACAATCTCCAGAAAAAAAGAAAAGACGGACATTAAAATCAAATAGTGATTTCACTACTCTAATTTTCTTGAACTCGGCATACCTAGAGCCTTCCTACTTCAGCACCTCACCACGTGGCCGTGTTCTAAACCCCCTTTGCTCTACTGCTTGTGAGGGAGGGTGGGGTGGGCGTGGGGAGTGGCCAGCTGCAAAGCCTGTTTCAGGATAACTGCACTGGAGACTGCGGACTACAGCCTATATTCGCTGCGCTACAAGTACCTGAAGGAAAAATGGCGTCTCCCAGCACCGAGCTACTGAGGACTTGAAGATGTCGAGAATGAATGAGGGAAAGACGAGATGGCTTGGCTCCTCTAAACGTGGCTCACTGAGCCTCCAAGAAAGGGTGCCCAGAGGACAGGAAAGCATCCACATTACCAGCAAAATGGGGACATCCAGGAATTGTCTCTTTCCCAGTACTGGAATTCTGGGTGTTAAGCAGATCCTGGCGAGCAGGTCTCCTTCGCCTCATTGACTGCTCAAATGCTACAGACTCCGGGTAGAAGCTGTAAAGATTAAGGGGGCAGGTCAGATAATAGTTACATAATTGCTGACCCACTTTTAGGGCTACTGGGTATTGAGAAAGTAAACTATTTGCCATAATTTAAAGTGCTGCATGCCATAACTAAAGAATACTGTTCTGTTTTTTAAAATCAATTTTTTTCCAATGAGCACTCAAAATAATGGGTGTTGTTTTCTTTTTGAACTGTTGCTGCCTTTTAAGCTACAGCTGTCCTAACAACCGCAACTCTGCAGCTACCAGCAGCAGTTCGGTTGCAAGGGGGGCAGCATGAAGAAATTCTGTTCTCTCAGGCACTGGGTCTTTCAAAGCTACAACAGGAACTTATCTAAATCTCTGTCCCTCTAAAGAACTCAAGATTCAAAGGCTGAGGTGGAATCCTGCTCCCCAGAGAGGTTGACTAGCAAGCAGCTCACCTAGCTCACCTCTCCGTGTCTCCCCAGAAGTTTCCATGTTTCTCCTTGGTCCTCTTTAAAAACGCTTCTCCACCTGGCTCCTCCCTACAGCTTCCTGTCAGCTAGTTGCTGACTCAACCTTCAGGCAAATTTTATTTAATCAAACACATCTTTGCATCATTAAACAAATGTTCCAGAGCATTAACAAAAGTAACACACCTTAAAATAATATTCTACATACAACAAATGGGTTTCCTTATTTTAACACACGTAAAACATTTTAATTCATGTAAAAGATTATACATTGCATATACAATCTCCCTCCCCCAAGACCCCACACAAAGGTCTATTTTGGCTCATGATGTCAGAGTATATATACCATCGTAGAGGGCATGGTGGAGTACCCAGTGGTGGGTGTGTACAACAAAGCCTTGTTCAGATGGTAGCTGACGGGAAGCAGAGTGTGGCCACCATGACCAGGCGTGGGCACAGCCTTCAAAGACACAGCCCTAATGACATACTTCCACCAGCCATGCCTTCCCTTCTTAAGGCTCCACAGTCTTCACATTAGCATAGGCTGATAACTGAGTGTTCAAAACCTCAGCCCATCCCATTTCAGTTCCAAACTGTAATATTCCATCCTAGGCCCCCAAAGACTTGTGGTCACCTGACACTGCAAAATCTATTGAGTCCCACTTCCAAAGTCCCTATAGTCTTAACAGCTACAACATCAATTCCAAATTTCAAAGTCTTTTTCACTTCATAACTATGATCCCCTATGCGATCAAAGTAAAATTGCTTTTAATATCCAATGGCATGCTGAACATTACCATTCCTAAAGGGAGAACCCTGAAGATAGCAAGGAGAGATGGCACCAAGCTTACTGCGTCAAACATTAAATCTTGTATTCATGTCCAGAACCTGGGGCACGGCAGTGTCATGAGGTCAGTGAGTCTGGACAGCTGTTTCTATGGCCCTGCCACTTACAGTACATGTGATTTTCCCCTTGGGGCAGTTTCACTTGGTGCCTGTGTCTCATTTGCAACTTGGGTTCACCGGCAGATCCCTGTAGGGGCTCCCTGCAGGGAATCTGATCCCGTTATACATTGTCTGGCTCCATAAGCTTTGCTTTAGTACCTTGATGTAAGCTCTCACAACTTTATAACCCTTATCTTCTATATGTCTGAAAATCAAACACCATGCAGATGACGAGCTTGAGGTAGGGCCAAGACACCTCAGAAAAGGACTGTAGCAGTCTCTAGGTGTTTGGGTCACTAAAGCAAGCAAAGGTTAATATTCCGGTAGAACACTCATGGCTCTTTTATTCAGATATTCTAAGTCAAAGTTGTCAATGGCCTTTGGTGGGTGTGTTCTCACCCTGAGGACACCTTTCCTATTGTCCCAGTATGGGGAAGTTAGGTTTTTCTTTTTTCTCTACCCGTACTCTTCTCTTGAGTATTTATAGCAATTGCAGCAGCTGCCATGGTTTGAATGAGATGCTCCCATAACCATGGCCGTTGGAATATTTGGCCTTTGATAGGTAGCACTATTTGGGGAAGGCTTAGGGAGTATGACTTTGTTGGAAGAGGTGTGTCACTGGAGGCTCTGCTTGTGGTTTAAGATATGAGCCTTCAACTTCCTTCTCCATCTGCTATGGCTCATGCTTCCTGCCATACTTCCCTGCCACGGTAGACTCTTAATCCTTTGAAACCAAAAGCTCAAATATAGGCTGTCTTTTCTAGGTTGCCTTGGTCATGATATTTCATCATAGCAATAAGAAGGTAACTAATACAGCAGCCTTGTCTGCGTTCGGATCTGAAACTTTAAAGTCAACCACAGTCTAACATGATCGGCTAGTCACATCTTTCTTCTGGGCTTCAGCCCATTGACATCATTGTAAGCTTGGCTAAAAGTAGCCAGAACAACTGCTACACCCAGACTGCTGTCTTGCCTTCATTTTTCCTCTACCAAATTAATTAGTCCATTACTTTTGAATTCAGCCTTGCTAAGATTTTCAGGAGAAATGCAGTCAGGTTACCTTCCCGATTGTGACAGCAATGGGTCACAGATTTGCTGCCAGTAGAGTCTGTGTTCCTGTTAGGAACCCACAAGCACATTCCATGCATTTGTATTTGCATTTTGTTTTCCTTAATTCCCACTAGAGCTTCTGTTTTAAGCTCCGATTACAGCATTTTGGGGCCTCTCTAACCTGCATCTTCAAACTCTTCCAGCTACTTCCCAAAAACCATTTTAAAAGATCTACCAACCACATAGTCAGGTTTGGTCATACCAATGACCTCATTTTAAAATAATATTTTTGTTATTACATTATAAATTATTACATATATTGTTTATATATACATAATATATTATATATCCAATATTTAATCTATATAAAATGTATTTTAAAATAAATTCTTCGGCAGTTGTTTGCACAGGCACCAAACACATTTTGATCATAACCCCTCCTCAATGCTCAATGTCCTCTTTTATTTCCTTTCATTCCTGCTGAAACCGTACTACTTTCCACCAAATCCTATTAAATGATTTTTAGGAAGAGTTTCCCCTGTGTGTGATTTGATTTAATCAGGGTTACTGGTATAAACTTGAGTCAGGATTATTTTTTTCTTTGCGTTTTTCTTTTCTTTTTCTTTCTTTCTTTTTTTTTTCAAGACAGGTCTCTCTCGAGCTTTGGAGTCTGTCCTGGAGTTTGCTCTATAGACCAGGCTGGCCTCAAACTCACAGAGATCTGCCTGTCTATGCCTTCCAAGTGCTGGGATTAAAGGAATGTGGCAGCACCACTGGGCAAGCAGGGTTACTTACTGCAGCATGGCCAACTTGCCAGCCGATGCACCACTGAGGAAAATGATTCTTCCTCTTCTAGTAGCCACTAACAGCCAAGAACTTCTCAGGAAAGGAAAAGACCTCACTAATCTTTCTCAACTCATGATGGAATGTTGATAGGATCAGTCTTGTGCAATGATTTTACTTCCTGGTACCAGTCTCTGTAGTGTTCTCATTGTTGTGGCAAAATGTCTGACAGGACCAAGACAGGTGGGTCATGGCGTGCGAGGGTGCAGCCCTCCACTGGAGGAGAGGCACGGCTGGCGTGCGAGGGTGCAGCCCTCCACTGGAGGAGAGGCACTGCAGAGTTTGTGGCACAGGAGGATGAAGTGAAAGGCTGTTCATGTCCTGTCAGCCAGGAAGCAGAGTTTGCAGGCTGGGACCAAGGATGGATGTAATCATCAAAGATCTGCTTCTAGTGATATGGTTCTACCAACTGGGAAAGGCTTGACAGCTTCTAAAATAGCTCTTCAAGCTGGGATAGGATTTCATAACATAAGTATGTGCATGTATTGGGAGGAAGTATTCAGATTCAAACAATATCACCTCTGCCGTACCCTCCAGCCCTCCCACTCATCCCCAGATAATGCTCTGCTTCCTTACCATATGTAGGTAAAGGATAATGCTCTGCTTCCTTACCATATGTAGGTAAAGGATAATGCTCTGCTTCCTTACTGTATGTAGATAAACTTATCGTGTATAGTTTACATTCTGCATAGAGGAAAGCCTTGACACTGTCTCTCCTCCCTTTTGCCTGCTTTCATGGTCTCCCCTTTGTGGTACTTCCCACACATGAGCCCTCTTCTACTTTTATGACATATGTGTCTGTCTGCCTATCCAAAACCTAGCTTCTACCTGGTGAGAGAAAACCTGTGACATTTTCTTTCAGAGTCAAGAATTGGGACCAGAAGACTCATTTTGGGATACTAGCATAAGTAATGTAGAAAAAGTCAAAGTGAGTTCACTTTTTAAAATATTAAACAGCTAAAGAGCAACATATCCTCATGAGTCATGTCTTTGACTCATGATTCTGTGGGTAGGTAGACCGTTCTCAGAGCCAGTCCTACCTTGCTCCAATCTGAGACTTGCTCAGATCTGTGTGTTGAGGTGGTAGGTTGACTGGTGGCTGGGTGACCTAAGATGGCTTCACTCATGTGTTATAGGCTTTCAGGAGGGATGGGAACCGTGGTGCATGTATTTTATACAACATGGTACCCAGTGCTTGTTTATATAGAGACAGTGTCCAGTAACAAGGGACTAAGTCTGGATTTGTAAGTGCTTGGATCTCATTTGCTGAGCAAATTATGTAGCTGAGTGTGGGTTCAGAATGGGAGGCACGAGGTATTCCATAGCAAGAGGGCCCTACACAAGGGGAGGGACCCTGCTGGGCATTTTTCCGGTGCCACAAACCTATGAGCTAAGGTGCTCATTGTAATCGTAATGTTTTCTGTACTGTAGTAAAACACAAATGTCACTTCAACATCCAACAACACCAGCAGAAGATTGAAATTATCTGAAAATGTTCATGTAGTAACATCGATCATGCTTCTGATGTGGGGCTGGAGAGATGGGTCAGTGCTGAAGAGCACATCCCGCTCCTCCGGAGGACCTGGTTGAGATTCCCAGCACCCACATGCTGGCCCACAAATGTCTATAACTCCAGTTTCAGGGACTTCCGTGTCCTTTTCTCGTTTCCTTGAGCACAGGTCACATACATGAAGCGCAGTCATACATGTAAGCAAACTACTCCTATCCATAGGCAAAACTTTTAAAAATGATTTTTTATGTTTTTCTATGACAAAGAAGATGCAGCAGCACACACTCCATGATGACAACGATGAACATCGTGTGTTGGAAAGGACACACAGTGATCTCACTGACTATACTGAAGGATGAGACGCGGTCACATTGTCTCCATGACTCTACACATCTGGGATAGCATACTATGTGTGTATTTGTTGTGTTTGTTTAAAGTTTTATTCAAAGTAACTTTTCATATATATTAAAAGAAAAATTCAAATTATTTAAATTTATTAGTATAGCATACTTTACACATCTCCAAATTTTATAATTTCCTTTTTAAAAAGAAAATTTAGCGTGTGTGTGTAGGCAAGCCTCGGCACCACAGTGCTCATGCTGAGGTCGAGGGCAGCACACAGGAGTTCTCTCCTTCCACCACATGGGTCCCAGCAATGGCACTCAGGGCACCAGGCTTGGTGGCAAGCGCCTTACCCACCGAGCTCCTCCCAGGCCTTCAGCTTTTTTTTTTTTTTTTTTTTTTTTAATGAAAGAACAATATAAGACTGCATGAACAAAAAGTAATTTAAATATGTTCAGGGACCGTTTTCGTCTTCAGAATTAAGGATTATTTTAATTTTACATCATTGCCTCTTCTCTTTTACTTTCTTTCTTAGGTTTATCATTTTAGGGTTTCCCATTTTTAATTTTCATATAGAGATTTCTTTAACTGATCATTACAATTAAGCATAAAGCCACAAATTACAAAGTCATAATTTGCTGGATCCCAGAGTTCTAAATTATTCATTCTCTCACTGCTTTTAGATTAGTTTATCCAAAAATTGCCAGTTTATTGCTGTAGTTTTTTAAATTTTTGCGCAAACAAGAAGGCAGCAGAAAAGGGAGGGCATTCTGTAGCTCTTAGTTTGCCAACCTTCACGTTTGTGCTTTCCAACATGCATGGGTCCACCCAGACATTGAGTTCCTCCTGGAAGCTCTTGACATTATTTTTTCTAAACCTCAATATTTTCAGCACACTCCAGCAAGTCCTCCTTGTTTCTTCTTAGACTTTAACTTCTTAACTAAAGCCATTTATTGCTATGCTACTTTTTTTTTTCAGTGAAGAAGCAAATCAATAAATTAAAGATGAGTGCAAGTGTTAGCTCTCCCTAAGCATTCTGGGATTCACTTAGTACTCTCTGGACGAGGAGGCTGAGTAGCAGCCTCACACAGCCATCATAGGCTTTCCTGGCAAACATCTATTGCTACTTCTCATACTAATTAATAGCTTTCAAACTGTGCCAGACAAGAAAGATTGTGCGTGCAAGTTAACCTTACCGTCCTAGTGTTAGGTCAACAGTGGAAAGCCACACACCCAGAAGGGTAAGGGTAGCTCAAACTGGACTCGAAGGGATAAAAACATAAAAGAGGGCGTTGAAGTTGCAGGAGATAGGGAGGTGCTGTGGATTTAGAGCAGTTGGGGTAGGAGTGGGGTGAATACGGTCAGAATTCATTGTATGAGCTTCTCAAAGAATCAATAGAATATTACATTTTCAAAAATTATTTTCAAAGACTCCGTTTTCTATTCCCTTTCCAGGCTCAGCCCCTGTTTTGGGAGGATTCTTTAGCAAGGTGGTTGGGATTGTTTGCATAAATATGCCTACTGCTTTGCATAGCTGCCCCCTTGACTTAGCTTGACATCCACTTCATTTCCATAAGCTCCTTCCTCATTTGGGTAACTGTGTGGGTGGGCTATATCAGTGCTGCACTGGATTCCACCCATCTAATCTTCTGAAATAGGTAGGCTATTTACCCTCCCTTTCTCTCCTGCCGGCTCTTCACCAGTTCCCACTCCTCAGAGGTGTGCTCAGGGATCTCAGCTGTATATTCTCTGGATTTTCCTGTTAGTGTACCAGCCGGTGTGGAGAACTGGCCCCTCAATGGAGAGTTTTTCCTCTCAATATTCCATTGCACTTGGTAGAACTGTTTCTAGGATCCCCGTGTCAGATCCTTTGAAACTGCCATTATTTTAATTTAAGCGCATGCCTCTCCCTGAACAAAAATACTGTGTGGGGATTAAAAGGAATAGACAAGCTGTCTGAAATGGAATCTGGGCGATCAGCACCAGGTTTAATATCTTGATGGTTGCCTGCGCCTGACAGGTGTTCCGAAGACTGATGGGAATGTGTTTAACTCGAATCAAACTGTTCATTTATGATTCTAAAGAGACGAGTCAGAAGTTCTACTCCCAAAAGTCAGAAAATCAAAACGACAGGAAACTTACTGATACTGAAGAGGGGAATTGACACCCTGATGCATTGTTGGTGGGAATGGGAACCTTGGAAATCTTTGAGAAAAGCAATTTTCCTATAGGCAGAAGTCTTGACAATTGCTTGATCTCAGTGACTTAGCGAGTTGATTTACAGGCTCTGCTTTCAGAGGCTGGATGCGCAGTTGAGCAGCTAAGAGCACTGACTGCCTGGTAGAGGGCCCAGGCTCGGGGAACCAATAGCAGTTCACAAACTTCAACACGGCAGCTCACAAGCTTCTGTAACTCAAGATCCAGGGAATCCAATACCCTTTCCCGGACTTGATGGGAACGAGGCACACACACAGCACACATACATAGGCACAGGCAAAACACTCATACATGGAGAATAAAAATCAAAAATTTCACTCTAATGAACAGATTCTATTTTAAAGCAAAGATGTAGGGTTGTTTATAATTTGATGGGTGACAACAAATACTGAAAAGAACTTAATTATCCAATGTAAGAGGAGGATTAAAAAGCTGGTATACCTACTGTGTGTCATATCTTTTGAAAATTACACTCAGAAGAATACTTAATAATATAGAAAAATGTTTGGGACACATTAAATTTATATATATGTATATATATATGTATATATATATTATGTTCAGCACAATGCTATTCTGAAGTAGATGAATCCAAATGTATTTGCAAATCAAAACCAAGTTGGAAATACATGAACTAAAATGATGAACATTCATCTGTGCTTATGAATGGCTTAATTTTTATGTGTGCTTTCCTTTATTCTCTATACTTTTATAATAAATGTATTTTATTGTAATTATAGAGAAACTTTATTTTAGAAAAGGATGGGACCCAAGAGTGGCCTTGCCACTTACAGACTGAACATGGTGTGTATATGCACACTGACCCCAAGAATTCCCACAACAAAGAGATTGGCACTCACAGAGCAGCCCACGCAGGCTTCCAGAATATGATGAATAAATGCATGGATAGAATCAATGGTCTGAAAATCCAGTGATCATTGTGTAAAAAGGTATAAGCAGAGGTAACCGCTCATATAATTTTCTCTTTGCACAGATACAGACAGACCTCATTTTTTTTTTTCAAAGCAGCAGTTTGGGCTTGGTAAACCAAGAAGTCTCTGCTACAGGGAACTGTAGACTTCCCTCTAACCAAGAAAAGTTGTTAGGATTTCTGACATCTTTGGTGTTTATGGTCAATGGTAGACAGGGGTTGCCTGCAGGGACATGAGTTGGGAAAATTTGGAGTGTTCACTGTCCCTCAAATGTTTGTAAATTGACAATGAGTAGGAGAAATGGACACACACACTTGTCTGCTTTTTTTCCTTTGGTTTTTAAATTGAAAATATTTTTTCATACAATATATTCTGATCATGGTTTCCCTCCCCCAACTCCAAGTTGAGGGGACACTTGCCCTGTTTCATATGTAAGGTTAAAAAATAATTTTAAAAGTGAACAGGGAGTTCTTTCTAGTTTAGCTCTGCAATAAGGGACTATCAACCCAGATAAGAGGGCACGCCTGCATTTTCTGCTAGCAGCTTTGCTCCCCAAGGAAACACCAGACGACTTTCCTAAGAGGTCAGACAGGGTAAAACTCTCTCCCCTATCCCCAGCTTGGCCTTTATTTCACTTGGTGAACCTATTATCATTGAACGCTGGGCTGCGCATGCCACTTGCCTGGCTGCTTTGTGAGCCGTGGCATCGGGGCCACTCCTGTTCCTAAACACCTATTTTCAAATCTGGTTCATTTACAGAAATTGGGATTCACCTCCTGATAGGTAAAAGCAAGGAGCCTGGGATAATTTAGAGAGCCGAAAGGCGGCCCCTTAGCTGAGTCTTTGATGGTATAACTTTGTTCAGTGGTCCATGCAGGATATACCCTTTGGGAAGGGGATGTAATTTGGAGAACTTCCTGGGGACAAGAGCTCTCTTTAAATTGTGCAGCAGAAGCCCAACAGAGCCCTCGCTTCACCTCAGACACACACATTTGTCTCAGAAATATTTGACTCCTTCTTAGAGGAATACACATGGAATTATTTATATAATGTGCTAAATTTTACTTGCCCATTCTAACTAATGCTCAATTAAGAAAAATATCAGCAAGAATTATACCAATTTTGCCAAAGGCAGGTACGCAGAGGCAATTCACACCTGTGTGTCTGGTTGGACCCTCCAAACTCATAGTGGGACAATCATTCCTCCTCTTTTGAAGGGGCCCCTGTCTATGCAGTCTTTGAAAGAAAGGTTCATTGCCCACACTCATTTTGCTACCAGGAGCATGTTTAGCTTTTCAGCAGTAGAGATAATTGGTACACACAGTGACATCTTCTTGGCTGGTCTCAGCTCATCTTCTGAGCTGTAAGTAAATGTGTTCCTCAACACTCAGCTATTGGATAATTTATCCCCAGTGAACAGGTTGGGAGGTGGGATTAATGGGGGATGTTTTGGAGACCTGGACTCTACCTGGATGGACTGATGGTACAATAGAAAGGGCTCGTGGATCAGGGACACCATGATGCACTGATGCCAGGTGACAGTTGGTGTTTCCTTTCTCTTGCCTTCTGCCTTCTACCATAAGAGGATGCAGTAAAAAAGCTTGTCAGGGGCTGGTACCTTAATGCTGGGTTTGTAGCCTGATGAGAGCAAGAAAATTGTTTCAATTTTTATGAATAACTCTTAGAGCAGCGTAAAATAGACTAAGACACACGAGGAGAGGTCTCTACACTGCTCAGGACAAGTGTTTCTTTTAATACATTCCTGCCTGGATGGACTACTTTTCTCTTGTCCTGACAAAAGGCAAACAGACAAACCCTCAAACCAAAAACTGACAAGAACAGCTTACAGGATGAAGGGCTTACTTTGGCTCACAGTTTGAGGGGCTACAGTTCATCATGGTGGGGAAGGCATGGTGGAAGGAACATGTGGAGGCTGGTCACACTGTCAACATTCAGGAAGCAGATGCATGGATGCTACTGCCTGACTGGTTTCCTGTTTTGTCCTTTCACTGCAGACCACAGCCAATGGGATGGGGCAACCAGCATTAGGGGAGACTCTTCCCTCCTCAGTTAACGGTGTCTGGAGACAGCCTCACAACACGCCCAGAGGTTCTATCTTCTAGGTGACTTTGAGTCCAGTCAAGTAGACAGTGAAGTTTCACTATCAGGCTGGAGCCTGCTGGAGCCTCCAGCTTTCCTGTATCCTCTACAGTGCCTTGTTACAGTGCTTAACTCTGTGATGCACATTTTGAGGACACTGGGAAACCTAGGCATTTTCGCACTTAGGACTTCCTAGAAGACACACTCCGCCTGTCAGTAGGATAATCTCTCACTGCCCCTTCCCTCTCTACTGGCTCTTTCCTGGCCATGTGGAAACACTCCGCATTTCTTCTCAGATTCATAACTCTACTGCTGGTGCAAACAATGCTAGTGTCTTCCCTGTCGGCCTTTCGCTCATTCGTCAACACCTCCACACAGTCTAGATTTAGTTCTCACAGCTTCTGGGTGCTCACATTCAGCTCATCAAGTGTTCACATTGCTCACTTTCCATTTCCCCCGTGCTGTTGTGCAATCCCTATCTCAGGAAACTCTAGTTCTGGGCACCTGAGATGCCATTTCCCCCCAGTCCCACGACATTTTCTGCTGTGTCTACTTTCAGTGTGAACTTCCATGAACTTGCTCACTCGTCCCTCTAGCGTGTATCTCTTCCTCTTATAAACAGCTGATGGCTTTGCTTTGCCTGTAAGTGAAGTCCAGATTTCTTATGCAGATTCTCTAGTGAGTGCAATGCACCCAGGCAGCTAAGTTTCTCGTCACAGCCCTGTGTATGTGGCATTTTGCTCCATCAGTTTGTCAGTAGGTGCACTAGCATGCCTGTGCATGTTCACCGTGTGTGAAGTTACAGTTGACAAATACACACTGAATACTCTCAGTTGACTGTTGGCTGCACTAGCCAACAGAATCCTTTTCCACTTTTCTAGGCCAGGTTTTCATCCCATCACCACCATGAAGGCTTTTCTGATGCTCCCATGGCAGCTGCCCTGCCTCGAGTCTCTCTGCTATGCTGTGTTACGCACTATAGAGTCTTCCCAGTGTCTGCCACCCTGTGTCCATCATCTGCAAACCTTAGTGAAGGGTTTTTAACATGTAAGAACAGGTGCAACTCGGAACCATGGCATACAAACTTGGTGCTCCACGAACAAACAAATGAATGAATAAGTGCAAGCAAACAGAATAGACCAGAATTTAAAAACACAGTCTAATAAACAGTTTAATAGTTAACGAATTAAAATAAAAGTGGAGCTATTTTCTCTTCTGTGTTTTAATTCCATAAAGATGTTTTCAGAACTCTTAACATCCAGATCTGGTGAGAGGGTTACAGGGTAATGAAGTAAATAAGATCAAGTGCAAGGTATTTTCCCACTAGCAGTTGCTAGTTTTCAGTGTAATCTTTTAATAATATCTGTAATAATATCTAACTTTTAAGTCATTAGTAGGTAACTAATGTGTTTTGTTCTTAGAATCCTTAAATACTTTTGTTTTTAAAGGTTTTTTTTTCTAGTTTTTTTTTTTTTCATTTTTTCCAAGACAGGGTTTCTCTGTGTAGCCTAGGCTAGCCTCAGACTCACAAAGATCTGCTTGCCTCTGCCTCCCTAGTGCTGGGATTAAAGGTGTGCACCACCTCTGCCTGGTTACTGGATTTCTAGTGTTGAAGATAATATATCTATAGTAGGCATTAGAAACCTTGTTTGGTATCTTTGTGACAAGGATAGTTATTAAAAAATATTCGTGATCGATTGATGCTGTCCCAGCAATATGTACCTGTGGCATATCTTCACTTAATTCGCCACTGTCTCACGACTATGACAGCTTGGAAAAGAATTCTTTGGCTCTCAGAAGTCAGTCTGTCTATGAACCTTTTCATTTTACAGGCATGTATGTGAGTGTGTGTATGTATGAGTGTGTATGTTTGCATATATATGCACACATGTATGTTTGTTTGGTTGTAGGTCTGAACTTGGCATGTTTTATTATTCCCAACTTCATGTTGCTGAGGAAGAGTCTCTAGCTGAACCTGGTGCTTAACATTTTCATGAGTTTGCCATTTCAGCTAGCCAGCCATCTTGTTCTAAGAATCGGTTTTCACCTTCTAGGTGCTTGGATTAAAAGTGGGCTACCAAGACCACTCAGCTATCTATGTGGGTTCTGGGTACCCAACATCTGCTCCCCAAATGCTTTACCCATGGAGCATTCCTCAGCCCTGGACTTTCATTTTTTTTAATTGACACATGAAAGTTGTGTATATTTAGGGAGTTTGATGTGATGTTTCTGTACATGTATGTATCGTGAAATGGTTAGATCAGGCAAAGTAGCCTGCCTGTCACTTCAGATAGTTTTGATCCTGTGTGGTAAGACTATTTAAAAAACCCTGCCTTTTGTTGTTTTAAAATATGGGCTATGTTGAGCGAGGTATACTTCTGTTGGGTTAGCTGCATCTTCCATGTCCCAGCTGGGCAACTGGGTTGCAACTTGGGAGTCAGAGGTGAGCTTCTGTGTGCATGCAAATGCCCTGCCTGTATCTGTAGGATCATTTTGAGGTGTCTGCCATGAGAATGTTTTCAAGCTCAGGACTCTAGGCTTTGGATGTCCTGTAATATAGAAGAAACTGCTAATGAGTAGGCTGTTTGTGGACATTTTTTTTTTTGAACTTAAAGTGAAATGTAAAATGTCAGGCAAGCATCCATGACTTACTCCAGGGAAAGGGGCAACTAATGATTAGTCTTCTGTTTACAATTAAAGTCTGGTTTCTTTTCCTAATTTTGGTTGACTTGCGATTGGTCCTTTGCACTCCTAATAGACCTTGTGGAGTCTAAATAGATTCTGCGTTGACTCCCAATTACTGAGCAATTAAAGGCCCTCCGAATGCTACCCTTTCATTTTGTTGATGCTCATTTTCTCTGGGCTCTTATTCTACAGCCTCCTTTAGTTGCCATATCAGTTCTTTATAATTCAATGTTTTGTTTTTAGTGACACACCATTCCAATTTCCCCATATAGCCCTCCTTTATTTAAAAAGCAAAAACAACTTGAGAAAATCACCAACATGTCCTAATAAACTTCAGTGGAAATGAGAGGTTTGAGAATGGACTGAATCAAGAGAAGAATGGCTGAATCGAACGGGCTTAGTGCCAGCCCTGGGATGACACAGTGACTAGCTAGGCTTTTTGTCCTAGCCCCTTGGTATATCCATACTGACATTTGACTTGCTTTCTGAAGGAAGGGACTGTTTGCCCACTCTCTGGAGTATCTGTATCAACTTAATAAGCTGTTTAATAACAGGAGGTCCTTTCTCGAGTAAACAAGGTCCTGGAGTTATTTATAAAACTCTCTTTTGTATGGCCAGAGTCTCTGAGTCTTGCTGGGTAGCAGTAACTACGATGATAATGAGAAAGAATTAGGGGACATTTCCCCAGGGCAAGCAGGCCATAAAATACCTATCCTCACACTGACCTTGAAGGGGTTGCACTGCAAATCCCCAAAGAAGCACTTGGTGTCTATATAAGAGTTTTTTCAGACCCAGCCCAAACAATGACCAGAGCTTCAGTAGGGTGGGGCAGGTAGGATGGGTGAGGCCTCTCAAATGACACTGCAGCTCCCACAGCTCCACAGAGTGTGGCCCTGGATCCCCAGATCTCCCAGGGTCCCGAAGGCAACAGAAAGAAGCCAGGGCAGGGAGCTCTTACTGAAGGTCAGTGCAGCACAATAAGCAGCCATCGCCATCAGACCTGGCAAAAAAGTGCTGACTAACTGTTCCTCCTGCTGTCTCGTGATGACTCAGGAGGGGTGAGGGGAAAAGTCACCTACACAGGCTCAGCCCAAACCGTAAATAATTGAAAGAATATGTAATGGAAATTCAAGTTCATTTCATTTTATAGCAGCCCCACTTAAACAGCTCATTCAGCTGTGTGCGCCAGTAAATGAAGTGGGATTGGAGCTGACAAGAGGGTTTCTCTTATCTATGTTTGAATCGCCAGCTGAGTTACAGAAATGCTTCCTGGCACAAAACAAAGAAATCAGTAACTGAAAGCAGTCATTTTGAGCCAGCCCACTTCTTTCTTCCTTGCTGATGAAGCACCTAATGAAATGTGAAGTGGTCTGACGTGCAGTAGGCAGAAGAACGGCTAAATGGGATAATGGGGAGAGAGGAGGCGGTTGTGCGCAGGGTACAAGCTTTGGGATGATGGTGAAAACCAATTCCAGGATGGGCGCAAGTGAGGAGCAAGGCCCAGCATCTAGAAGGCAGGAAAACAGCCTGTGGGAAGGCAGCATGAAGTCCCCTGAGATGTGAGCCAGACAGAGTCAAATCAGGTCACAGTAGGCACAACCGGGAGAGCATTTAAAATTATCAACCCAAGGGGAATAAAGAAGAAATTTTGAAAAGAGAAAACAGAACATGAGCAGATGAGCTTCCCTTTCTCTTTCTCCTGTCCTCACTTTCTTATTTCCCTCTCTTGTCCCACTGTATTAAATTAGTCTTCCACGGTAGTGACCTTGAAAGGTCACTGACTTAGGAGGGCTGTATGACATATGTGTTAGAAGCGATAGATTTGTCCTCCAAACCCAAGATACAGGGATAACCGAGGTTTAGGATAGAGATAAGACTGTGATAGCAGGCTTGGGTTAAGCCAGGTTCTCCTAGGCCAGGGAGCGAGGACAGGTCCAAGGAAGAGGATGAGAGTGGTCAGTGCTGAAGGAAGAGCAGGGTGCCGTACTGGTAGTACTTCAGCTTTGCAGAGTCCTGGGCCACAAGATGGCATCCAAAGAGCTAAGGGCTCCCATGACCCTCCCGGTGCTGTGCTATCTGTGTGTAGAGAGCTGGTGGGCTCGAATGGAGACATAGAGGGATGAAGAATAGACAATCTTGGTGTCCTGTGAGGACCACACATTTGAGCACGATGTGAGTTCACCCAGAACCTAAACAAAGACAGGGAGGACTCTAACGTGACCAGTTCTGACTAGAGGAATGTGGCATCAAGAGAAGTGGAGCGAGTTAATAGAAAGACAAGGGGCTCTGAAAACAAGAAAGGTATTCACACAATTTGTGCCTGGATACTATGGGAACAAGATTCAGGGATTCCAAGTCCTCAGCGGAAGGATCACAACACTTAGAGTGCTGTTGCAGCTCAGTGCTGTGGTGAAGGCCACGATCCAGGCAGGGGAATTGTTCGGCGGAAATAAGGGGGCATCGTGGATATAACCATGCAGTCTAGAAATTTGGGTGGACTGCCAGGAGCCAGAGTTTTAAAATGTGTCCCAGGCAACTTCAGCCTGCAGGGACAGACCTGGAAGGGAGGAAAAACACGGCAGTGTATCAAGGACAGAAGGATGCTGCCTTGTTAGCATCCATAGAAAAAGCAAACTGATGAGGTTTGTAGAATCATCTTCTAGAAAGGGACAAAGAAATAAACTTAATGACTTCACTTAGCTCCTGGCAGGACTAGTAGGAACAGCAGTTTACCTGCAGATGACACGCCTGGGGTCAGGGTGTCAGGGTGCAAGCCTGCTTTCTCAAATACAGAAGCACACCTGCACTGGTGGCTGAGGCACCTGGCGAGTTTTTGGGAGACAGTGCCTACAGGGGAAGGAACTCTGCAGAGCACCGCCCAGGGCTAGAAAGGCAATACTCAGAAGGCAGTTACAGGAGCTTGGGGGAACACAAATTCTTTTTATGGCACTTTTTATGATAAGACTGTAGAGAATTGTAGCCGGCAATAACACAACTAATTAAGATCCAGGGGCTCTTTGGAAAGAGGAAACCAGATCATACATGTGGCTTTCTCGACTCCTGAGGGCTGAGAATAAAGTGAATCATTGAGGTACACATCTATCTTCTACTGAGGAGGGCTTCCTGAACTGAGGAGTGTGTTACCCGTGGGTCTGTCAGACACTGATGGAGTTTGGAGTATCAGCTACTCTCCTTATGATGGTGAGGAAGGGTTCAGCGGAAGCAACCTTAGGGAATGTGGTGGTTTAAAAGAAAATGGCCCCCGAAGGATCATAGGGAGTGGCACTGTCAGGAGGTTTTGCCTTGTAGGAGTAGGTGTGGCGTTGTTGGAGGAAGTGTGCCATTGGGGATGAGCTTTGAGGGTTCAGAAACCCAAGCCAGGTGTGTCTCATGCTCTGCCTGCTGCCTGCTGATCCAGATGTAGAACCCTCATCTCCTTGTCTGCCTGCACACCACGCTTCCTGCCGTGATGAGAATGTATAACCCTCTGAATCTGTAAGCCAGCCCGTTTTTCCTTCATAAGAGCTGCTGCGCTCATGGTGTCATTGTGGTCATGGCTTCCAGCTGTAGAAAGCCTAGGCAGCGAGAAAGGATTTATGTTAGCTCACAGTTTCAGAGTTATCAGCCCACTGTGGCAGGGAGGGTGTGGTGGGGCAGAGCAGAGAGGGTGAAAAGGAGCTGTAAAGGACAAGACAATTGACAAGGATATGCCCTGAGTAACAACTTCCTCCAGTTAGGCCGCACCTCCTCTAGCCTACACTACTTCCGGAATAGGTGGTTGTATCAGGACTCCTTCAAAGGATCAATCCAGTCAATGGATCAGTGTTCATGCAGTGATCTCTGGAAACACCTTTGACACCAATACCCAGAGGTGTGCTCTGCATTCTGGGTATTTTCCTTTCAAACCAATCAGCATGACAACTAGGATCAGCCTTGGCAGCAATGAAGTTTCTCCTGTGACCAGACTCCTTCTGGTGGTCTGGACAATAAATGGAACCAAGAGACGTTGTGGGGCCCCCTTTTTGGCAGTGTTGAAATGCAGAGCAGTAAGTTAGCTTTGCAAAGGGAACCCCGACTTGATCATGGAGAAGCTGGTGTACTGGCTCAGGAGAATGCTTTTCTGAACGCAGGGGCAGAAATGCAGTCTGGGATGTGTGTTCCTAGCAGAGGGCAAACTTCTAGGAGAACAAGCATGGTAAGAGGGCAATTCTGTGCGATGGTCGTTTTCTCTCTGAATTTCTCATCTGCACAGTTCTTTCCTTCTGATACAGACTCTGGTCTTTGATTTCCTGTTTCTGAAGCCTAAATCTGGGCTGAATGTATCACAGGCAAAGTCTTCATGAAGGACAGCACTAACCTTGAGTGTCCAACGCAAAGGTGGATTTCCTCTAAGAGAGCAGTACCGGGCTCCCCTGAGCAGGAGGGACATGACGGAAAGAGTAAAGAAGAGGATACCAGTTTCCAGGGGGACAGGGTTACCTTGAAGAGTGAAATTTGCCTTCATTTTCCACCTACATTCTTGAGGTGCTAGCGGAGAGCTGGAAGAGACACACGCGTGGCTCTGTTTAGCCCATCAATGACATTGTGTCGTGGTACTTTTCTGGTCCAAGGGTGTTCACGTTCTAGCCTTGGACTTGCAGGACTCCCTTACTGTTCAATATTCATGTTTTCTTCCAGCAGTCACAGATTCTGTGCAGGATCTCCCGACACTGAGCAGAGTGGGCCCCACTCCTTTTTCTAGGGCTTACTATGAGGTTGTGATATAATGCCCAAGAGACAGCAGTGAGAGTCCTCTCGTGTGCCATGCATTGTGGGTGCTGCCTCCTCACTGTTGTTGATGGAGAAGAGAGCACCCCTGAGAAGTGACAGGATCAGGTGCGAGGTCTGTGCTGTGGAGTGTGTGTCCATGTATGCGTATAATTCAGCTTTTGGGGTTTGTGGTTATTTTCTAGCTAGAGAATCTTAGTTGCTTTTTTTCCCCTAAGGAGGTGAATTTTGCAAGAGAATCATAGAGATATTGACTTAGCAAGTTGACATCAGTAAGAGGCAGAATCAATTCCTAGAATTTCCTATCAGGCTTCTTGTGATTTGAAGTAATTAAATGTATTTATTGCTTAGACAATGTTAAGATTTCTGTAGCTCTTAGCCAAAAGCAATCTTACCAGATACAATGGATTTTATTTTTGTCAATTTTTGTATTAAAGCATGTTAAGAAAACAGGTGAAATTCTCTATTTTGGCTCTATTTTTTTTTTTACTTGCGCTGTAATTTATTGATGGAGAGAAGGAGATGGTTTTCTAAATTCGGGAAAATTCAGACATTAGGACACTTGACATCCTTTCCCTTTTTTCCTTTCTCCTTTTCTTCCTGATTATTATTGTTAAAAATGTCAGTTTTGGCCAAATTGCCTTCTGATTAACCGTGTTTACTTCCACAGCTTAGTGAGGCTCTCAGCCTTGGATAAAGAAACTTCTGTTTGCAGTAGGTGAGAGTAAATGCACACTCCTAACTGGTTAAATTGCTGAGAATAAGGGACTGTTGGAGACTCAGCCTAAAGGGACATTTATCACCCTCTGTGAAACCCAGGATATGCTGAACGAGGAGGCCGAAAGATGGAAAACCTAGGGCTGGGGACGGCTACTGAGACGCGCTCACTTCTGTGTATGACCTGGTGGCTATTACAGTCTGAACACGTGACAGCTGTGATTACCTGCACTTGACCTGAAGATTGGCTCCTTCAGCATTCCATCAGGGATGATGGAAGGCTCATGGGCCCCTCCCCCTCCCTGAGGAGCTCAGCCAGTTGATGGTGGCTGAGGAAGGGGGCATCATCTTCTGAAATGGTGTTACCACTGAAGTTGCCGGGGCTACACATTCAGCTGCTACACAAGCAGCACTAAACTGGGCCACAGGAAGGCATGAAGACAGTAGGGATATGAGCTAGGAGGAAAAAGGTGTGAGGACAGGTGGGATGGAGTATTAGTGACTTCAATTGCTTATTCCAGCTTATTGCTGTGACAGAACACACTCAGAGCATCTTACAGAAGAGGGAGTTGATTTCAGCTTACGGTTCCAGCAGGTCAGCGTCTGTCATGGCGGGCAGAGGCGTGGTAACAAATGACAAGCATGGTGGCCAAAGCAGAAAGGAGAGAGAATCCATCTTTTATAGTGAGCAGGAAGTAGAGAGTGTGAACTGGAAGTAGGGGAGGTTACATATGCTCAGGGTCTGCTCCACAGTGACACACTTCTTTCAGTTAGGCCACACCTCCTAAACCTTCCCAAACAGTGCCACTAACAGGTCCAAAGTGTTCAAATGCCTGAGCCTGTCCTATGTCTTCGTTAGTGTTTCTGTTGCTGTGATAAAACATCGTGACAAAGAGCAGTGCTGGGAGGAAAGATGTCCTTCCACACCACAGCTCCACCATCTAAAGTAGGTTCCACTTCCTGCCCCTCCCCCAAGCTCAAGGCTACCCTAGTGCAAAATGCTTATAACCCAGCTTAAGAACTCCTCAGTCTTTCAATCTCACTGTAAAACTCCAAAGTCAAAGATTCTTCATATTACATCATCCAACTATAAAGGCACAAAATGTATATCAGCATTGCAAAGGGGAGGAATGGGCATTTGCTAAGAAATTCTGAACCAAAGCAAGACCAAACCCCAGCAGAACAAACACCAAATCCTGTAGATAGCTCTATGTCTGGTGTCTGGGATTTGAGTTTTAAGTGGCTTGGAAAGCTCTGCCCCTCTAGCTTTCTGCATGTAGCATAACACACATCTCTTTCTTAGGGTGGTTCCACTCCTGGATGCAGCTGTCCTTGGCAGGTGTCTCATGGCCCTGGCATCTCCAGCGTCTTGGGGTATCCGCTTTAACAGCTTCATGCAATGGCCCCTCATGGCCTCTTCCCTTTCTGGTCCTTTGTCCAGGGACACTCCTGCCACATTATACCTTGCCTTTAGTGATGTTTTGAAACCATGGAGAAAGAATGTACACCCCCACCCCCAGCAGCAGGTGGACTACATTGCCAGCATCAGCTTGGGATAGACCTTAAATCACATGAACAACAACACGTTTCTTAAATTGCCTTCTAGGCGCAGAAACCTTTCTTCTCCCTTACTTAGCCAGCTTAGCTGTTTCGAACACCCTTTGCTTTGTTCTAGATCAGAGCAGCTTCTGCTTAGTGGTGCGGATACCCTTACCAACTTCAGTCCTTCTGCCGTCACATGCGTTGGCCAAATCGCTAAACTTTCTGGTGCTCCTCCACTCTCCGGATTGTACGTTCACCTTGCTCTCTGCTGTGCTTGCTCCTTTCCCTGGTAGACTTGCGTTTTCATTATTAGTAACAACCATGCCACACATTCAACATCACGCTGCCTTGAAATTTTCTCCAACAAATAAGTTAGTCCACTACCTTTTGACTTATCCCCAGAAAAGTTCTTAGGGCAAGGGAAGACAGCAGTCAGATTTTCCCCCAAAGAATTACATGCTATCTAGCCAAGTTGCTCCTCAAGTCCTTGCTTCCCTCTGCAACCTCTTGAGCTGGGCCTCTCTAGCTGTCTTTGCTCTGAGAATGACTATCTTCCTGGCTTCTGCTGAAATGTCATTGAAGCTCTGCTTACACGTTCCATTGATTTTCTAGTCCAAAGTTCCAAAACCTTCTGCATCCCTCCAAAACCAATACAGTAAGGTTCTTCAGGGTTTCACACACTTGTGGTATAATATATGTGATATAATAATGTAATATGTCATAATATAATAACTCCTGTGTTCATTAATTTTCTGTTGCTGTGATAAGACACCATGACAAAACCAACTGAGGAAATAGAGAGGTTTTTTGGGCTTATGGCTCTACGGGAATAAAAGTGCATCATGGTGGCAACGGCGGCAGCAGCAGCAGCAGCAGCAGCAGCATCATGGTGGCAGGAAGAGATGACTGAGAAGCTCCCCCACCTAGCAACAAACACAAGCCAGAGAGAGCAAAATGAAGAAGACGGGGCCTGTGTATCCTAAAGCCTGTCCCCAGGGACACACTTTGTCCAGCAAGGCTGTACCTCCTAAACTTTCCCAAGTAGCATCGCTATCTGGTGACCAAGTGTTCAAATACCTGAGCCTGTGGGGGACATTTCTCATTCAAACTGCCATTGAAAGGGACAATGAAGGGCAATCGCAGATGAACATGATCACAATATATAGGATACATATGAAATCATAAAAAAATAATGTCAGTATGCTAAGTATTAGACGAGTGGATCAATTTAAATTCCTTTTCATATGACACACGAACAAGTAAAGTTTCCTATACCAAATAAATAATCATACTTATTAATCTAAAGGTTAAAGGTCATGCAATAATAAGATATTGCTTTTGGCTTCCCAAGAGTTCAAAAAAATCCTGTCTCCCTGGAGACAGTTTCATAATGATAAGATGCTAATTGAGTATAAGGACACTAAGCAAGACATTTCCCTGAGGCCTGGGCAGGATTAATATTCTTAGTTTCATCAAGGTACAATTCTCCCTTATCGATATAAAGAAAATATTAAATTCTTGCTTAGAGCTTAGTCTTTGCAGTATTCATCCCTGCTATTAAAAACTGTGCCTCTGTTTTAGCTTTAGTTAGCTAAGACTAAATTGAAGGAATTTGGGTGACCATGGTTTCTGATCAACAGATAGCAAATACCTCAGTAATTTGCAGGGGAAAGGCACATGTTAAGATGCTAAACCTTTGTCGTGTATATTGAAATATGTCTCTTTGGGTTTTTAAAATTGTTTAATGACATTTTAATACCTCATCAGTAACTTTTAAAACTTTGATATGGAATTTATTTTGAGGTAAGAGCTAAATTAGAAGATCAGGGATATGATCCTTAGTGCAGAATGTGTGTAGCATGCAAGAGGCCTGGTGTTGGGGGGAGAGAAGAAAGTTTGGAATCCAAACTTATTTGAAAAGTAGCTGGATTCATTGTTTTTGTGTTGCTGTGATAGAAAACCCAACTAAATGAAAAACAAAACAAAAACAACTTAGAGTATAACAGAGCTTATTTTGGTGTATAGTTCCAGGGGAGATGCAGTTCATTAGGATAGAGAAGGCAAGGCAGTGGTCAGGAAGTAGAGTGATTGCATTTTATCCTAACATAGAAAACCATAAAGAGAGGATAGGATGAGAGTCAGGCTGTAAGCCTCAAGGCCTACCTCTAGTGATGTACTTCCTCTAGCAAGGCTACATATCCTAACCTATAACCTCCCCAAACAGTGCCAATAACTGGGAATGTGTTGGAATTCAAACACATGAGATGATGGGGTGCCTTTTCATTCAGAGCACAAAAGTAGCTGATGCGTTGTTCCTAAAATACATTTTATTGAGTATACCATTCTTCACAGCTTTGAAATGCCACCTTCTTCCTACACACATTGTCCTGTCTTCTTGCCCCATACAATGGCAGGTTATTGAAGATGGTTAGAGCATGGTACTAATAGCTCCTTGCTGCTGTTTGTGGAGTTTGTGTTTGGTTTACCTTCTCTGTCTACATTTATAATGGGATTATGTCTAGGTAAACCCATTATGAACACATCTAGGTTGAGAATATATTTTATCACTACAGCCTCTGAGCATCATAGCTCAGAGAACACATTTTATCACTATAGCCTCTGAGCATCATAGCTTAGAAGCATGGCAAACTGCACAGTGCTGCTATTTTCCCCATGATCTGTGGCAGACTGGGAACTTGACTTGCAGGTGATGGCCAGCATCATAAACTAGAATTATATTACATACCCATAGTCCTGGAAAACATTCCAATTCAAAATTTAAAGCATAGTTTCTATTGAATGGAGTTTATATCATCACTATACAATCAAAGATCTGTTGAACTATTCTAAATTGCCCTAAACAGGACACTCAGTGTACAGTCCATGCCATTTTCCTCAGGCAATGTCCGTGTCCATGTGCATGTATGTGTATGCATGTATGTGTGTGTGTGTATGTGCGTGTGCATGTTTGTGTGCTTGCACACACTCATGCTGGAGATTGAACCTAGGGCATTGAATAGGTGCTTCTCTATCACTGAACTATATACTAAATTCCACACAGTCTATCTTTAAAAGAATGTCTTGGTTCTTTGTGTATTTTGAGTCTTTCAGATTGATTTTTAAAAACTAGATCTTATTATTCTAGGCATTTTTCTTGTATTGATTTTTCCCAAGAAAATAAATTATAACAGTAACATGTTTGCTAGAACAAATTCAAATAGCAGTGACAAATAGAGCCTTGACTCCCCACCCCAAGGCAACCTGATCCCTACCCTACCCTGCTTACCCGCTCCTGTCAGGCATCTGTGGGACATCCTTCTCCAGTTGTTCCTGCTCTTCTACACAAACACACTCATCCTGTGGCTCCCAAACATGTGCTGTTTGGAATAGGGTCCTCAATCAGTGTTTGGAAGGAAACAACTCCACTCTTCTGACTTTTGTGACATGTAATGCCTGAGTACACCAGTGTTGTATGTGCCCTGTACTTACAGCGTATCCCATGATACACAGTGTATGTCCACCGCCCACCTCACAGAGACGTCACGAGACATCTCATGGCAATAGAATGGAATCTAAAGGCAGTGTATCACAGCTCTTCTCAAAGTGTACTCCTTAACACGTAAAGCCGGTGCCTTAGCTCGCTTCCTATGGCTGTGATAAATCAACATGGCCAAAGGCAACATGGGGGAAGAAAAGATTTCTTGGTTTACACGTCCTGATCACAGTCCATCATTGAGGGAAATAAAGATAGTAATTAAAATAGGTTGGAGCCTGGAGGGAGGAACCGAAGCACAGGCCACGGAAGAACACTGACTTTTGCTCAGCCAATTTTCTTATTCACCTCAGGACCACATGACCACAGTGGCCTGGGCCCTCCCACATCAGTAACTAATCAAGAAAACCCCTGCTCTCCAGACTTGCCTACAGACCAATCTGATGGGGGTAGTTTTTCAATTGAAGTTCTCTCTTCATAAATGATCCTGGCTTGCACCAACTTGACAAATGTATATCCAATCAGGACAACCTAAAAGTAAAAGTTCCCTTGCCAATGAGTCTGGGAAATGTATTTTCCATTTGAATATTTTTAATCCAATGTGATATGTCAGAAAAATCTGTTAGATCCTATCATAAAAGATTTACTCTGTCTATCCAGTGGCATTCAAAACTGATCAGAAAACCTTTTACATTTTGAGATGAAGCTTACAGAACACAGTTTGGGACAGACAACGCTGCAGTTGACTTGGGTGGGAAGGTGAACGCACTAGTGATGTTCCCAGTTCGGTAGCTTTCAGACTGATAGTGTGGCTCGCTGAGGTATAGAAAAAAAGAAGACAGATTTTGGACATATTAAGTTTTATCGCCTCTGGGAGGGTGGAGTGGAAATATTTAGGAAGCTAGGGATATTTAGGTCCGGGACTCAGGCGAGAGGTCACAACTTGAGAACAAGGGTCAGAAAGTTTGCTTTGGATTAAAGCATGTTGTCAAAAAAAAAGCTGATTTTAAAATGCACATATATTATCTGGGAAGGGTGAGCACTAAATTATTAATACCTATTACATTATCATATTAGCGTCCTATCATTTGAAAATAGAGATCAGGCCTCTGTAGGAATGGAAATTAGGCCTAGCATCATGAGTGGAGGATCAGCGAAGACAGTCTGATTTGTCACATCATGGAATCTGAGGTCTTAAAAAGCACTAAAGAGCTTACCCCCTGCCCCACTGCCCCCGCATCCTGTTTACTTACTTTGAGATAGGGTCTCACTCCATAGACCTGACTGGCCTTGAACTGTGGTCTTCCTGTCTCACCTGCCCCAGCGAAGAGGTGTGCACCACCCACTACAGCTGGTTCTGCCCATCCATTCTATTTTCATGTTCTTTGATTGAGAACATAGCTCCTGCATGCCCTCAGACGACTTGGAGTAAGATTAAAAGAGCAGCACAGATTTAACAAACGTTACACCAGCCCTGCTCCCGAGGGCACTTTTTATTCGGTTCCCAGGTGACTAGAGATTCAGGGAACATGACTGGCAGACCATCCTCTTCCACTTCTGCAGAAGTCTTGCATTGAAACAGAAAGCCCAGGGAGAAGAGGGCCCTAGTACCTGCCTCCTCAGTCATCTGCCTTCTTGTCAGCCTGGGTGCTGCTGAAGCAAAGGGTGGGCGTGGGAAGACACAACAGAGACTCTGGCACTGACCAGGTGATCTAGGAGCAAACTCTCTATACACTCTGCCACAGCTCTCAAAGGGGGTAATAGCACTGGCTTTTCTCACCTCCCAGGATCATGCAGAAGTCAGGAAGATAAATAACTGTGTGAATCAGTGAGAAGGATTAAAGAATTCTAAATCTGAGATATTTCCATGGCTGCATTTTAATATGGCTACCACTAGGTACCCTGAAGGTAGCAATTCTCCCAAGGGGGTTTAATCTTCTGGGCTCACCATAGAGCGGACTCTATTTAACCTGTGTGTTCCAGTTGATTGGGTTATTGTGTGTAGATTGCAGGGATTTCAAGCCTGACTCCATCTTTTTCCTTTTGATATAATTTTAATGAGATTTTCCTCATTCTATTGTTGCATGGCAGGCTACTGCTAGAATAAATATAAAGAAGTTTTTAGAAATGAAAGTAACAGAAGGTCTGGGAAGATGGAAAAATGCAGAGGGAGAGGCAGGGGATGAGGGTGAGAGGAAGGGGATGAGGGTGAGAGGCAGGGGATGAGGGTGAGAGGAAGGGGATGAGGGTGAGAGGAAGGGGATGAGGGTGAGAGGCAGGGGATGAGGGTGAGAGGAAGGGGATGAGGGTGAGAGGAAAGGGATGAGGGTGAGAGGAAGGGGATGAGGGTGAGGGCAGGGGATGAGGGTGAGAGGAAGGGGATGAGGGTGAGAGGAAAGGGATGAGGGTGAGAGGAAGGGGATGAGGGTGAGAGGCAGGGGATGAGGGTGAGAGGCAGGGGATGAGGGTGAGAGGCAGGGGATGAGGGTGAGAGGCAGGGGATGAGGGTGAGAGGCAGGGGATGAGGGTGAGAGGAAGGGGATGAGGGTGAGATGGGCAATTCTCACATCTGTACGTTTCTTTTGATGGCTGTGAGACACCTGGGGCCTGTCTTTATGTACTCTGGAAGATAAAAGTAGAGAGGTCACTAAGGCCACTGAGAAAATGTCTTTGTTAATTGCTTACAGAGGTCGCATTCCTTCTAGGAAGTTCTACCATCAGGCCTAAGGATACAGGTTTTGTTTCTGAGCTGTGCAGTGGAAAACCATCTACAAGGTCTGGCTTCTCCCCAGTCTGTGATCTCTGGAGCTCTTCTTTGAGAGAGAAGTTGTGTGGGACACTGTGGGATACTGGAAATGTCAGTGTCATTGAGATGAGCATTTTCGAAGAACCTCCTTTTCCTTAGATCAATCAAGTGACATGTGAAATCCGTTTGCTGGGAGATACAAGTTGTTAGTCATCAGCTGAATTCCCCTTGTGGAGGACAAGCCATTGTCAGTGAAGAGATGTTTTAGCCAGACAGGTGACTTCCTCAAGGATTCATCCATTTTCATGACCTTTGAAGTGTGTGTGTGTTCCCTGACCTTGAATGTGTGTGCAAGCATGTGCATGCATTTGGGTGTGTGAATGTTTGTGTCTTTGTGTAGGGAATGTAGGGGACTGGAGCATCACTTCAAATGTCTCACTTGACATACTGTAATCTCAAAACAACCAAGAAAGGTTGAGGTCACATCAGCCGTTTAACTTCTTCCCATTGTGGGCCTTCATCCCCGGAGAGGATGCTAGACTGCTGAACATCCAGGAGGCTGTATGACAGCGTACCAAAATCACCATCTCCCACTAGTCTCCACCCTGTTGCTAGGGGAGAGTCTTGGTGGTCTGTCCTCTGTAATGAAACAGCTAGGTTCATTGTGTCAAATAAAGAACTGCGAAAGTAAGATACAGAAAGCACTAATGAACACAGATTTATTAGAAGTGAAAGTCAAAGCGAAGAGTACACTACAGTGGTCAGGAATGGGCTCCAGCTAACACGGGACTCAAAACCCCCGTTTCCAGGTCTTTTAATTATGTGAGTGCAGAGAGAGGTATCAAATGGATGATTGACACTTCTGGGTCACAATATGTGCCTTGGCATGTGCTAGCTCATCCCCACTGTATCACGTGTGAGAGAGAGTATTCATATTTATTATCCCTTAATGGTTCCTGACAGCCCAAGGTTTATTTTGGGGGCAATAGTTTCCTTAGAGCTCATTCATGTCCCTGTGGGACTACTCTACTGGATTTCATTTTTATGGTGTTCATTTCTTTGTTTGTTGGAGGGGGTTTATACAATCTAAAGGATAGTCTGGGGTTGATCAGAGATGGTTTTTAATTTGTATTGGTCACTAGATCCCAGAGTTAGCCTTTCAGTATGACTCAGTTATCCACATCTGATGGAACCTTCCCTCCTGAACCATGTTTCCCTTTCCACAGCTTGCTTTTCGTACCAGCTAAACCTCTTGTCCTGTGTCTTAACACTTCTCTATGAATAAACGTTCTTTCTTAGGGTTATAGTTTGAATATGAAGTTTCCTTCAAGTGCCCTGTGTTTAAGGTTTGATGTCTATCTAGCAGGTCCAGTCAAATGATTTACCATGAGCCCTCTAGCCTACAGTAGATTCATAACTTGGTTAAGTTACTGAGAGTTGATAGAAACTTCCAGAAGTGGCTACTAGATGAAGGAAGCATATTTTCCAAAATGTGTTTTGGGGCACTATATATTGTCCCAGGTGCCATGCCCCTTATTGGTCCATCTTTCTGCTTTCACTGTCAGGGAAGAAGCCCTGATCTACCGTATTCTTTGGCTGAGGTGCCATATCTCACTACAGAACCAGAATCAATGGAACCAGGCAGCCATGAGACCTTGGAAAGCATGGGCTTGAATAAATCTTTCCTCTCTTAAGTTGTTTGATTGTCTCAGGTACTTGTCACAGGGATAATGAAGTCAGCTAGTACAGTCAAGATGCACATAGTCTCAGGGCTGCGCTCTGTGAGCTTCTCCCACAGCAAGCGTGTCGCATATGTTCATGTACTTTGTGGTTGCTGTATATTTCTCTCTCTAATTCCAGGTACCTAGCTGGAGAGTTCAGGAGGACAGAGGAATCATTCTGTTTTCCTCTCCTACTGCATCAAGAAAGGTGCTGGTACCTGACATATTGTAGGACAGACCACTGAGATTATCCAGGAGCTTAGGTAGGTATTGGGTGTTAGTTTTTTCATTTTCTGGTAAGACTCAAAGAAATGGAGTAAATTGTTAAACTCAACAGCTTACAGTAGCTTGACTAAAATTTGGGGCTGAGTCTGCTTTTTGTCTGGCAACTAAGTTATCTTTGGTTTGATTCATGCTGGTTATATTAGTCTATTTTCTCTTGCTGTATAACAAGACCCAAAACTGGGTATTTATATAGATGTTCACTAGTATCACAGTTTAGAAAGATGCAAGGCCAAGAACAAGTGGTTTCCTCTGCTTGCTCTCTGGTAGGGTTGTTGGTGATCACATGACCAACAGTGAAAAGTGTCAGTGGTGCCTGCTGAGCTCGTAAGGTGGCCTCACTTTCGCACAGTCTGCTCCTACACTTTCTGGTGGCAGTGATCACACTCTCTGCCATAATCTACCTCATCAAGCTTTGGGGTGGGGTGTGGCATACTAAAACCATTTTGAAAGCACTGCAGTGACGAAGAGGTTTTTCTTCATGCTTCATCTCTGAAATGGCTCTCTGAAGGTGAGTACCCATGAAAGATGGCCAAGAATCAATTGTTAGCATTTTCAGACAATAAAGGATAAGGGAGGGGTCCCAGAAGCCACATATATATGTACTCTTGTTTAGAAGACTTCAGGCCAATCTTTTAGTTATTACTATGCTATAGCTCTTTTGTGCAGTTTCTGAGCTCTTTGAAGAAAGAAAGAGAGCAACGGAACCTTTGTGGGGGAGGGGTACAGAGAGTTCCCACTAATAAGCCTGAGCTTCCAGGAAAGGAGAGTCACTGAATGACCTAGAAAATTCTTCTAACATTTCACCAGCCCTCTCGGTACATTCCATTTATTTAGTGATTTTATTGTATGAACTGGAGTATGTTTTCAGAAGGACATTCCAGAAAACGAGGAGGCTCTTTTTCTCTCTCTAAAATACAATATTCTGTCTTTGATGAGGGTGCTGTGTTCTCTGGCATTTGTAAGTTAATACTTCTGTTAAGACAGACTCTACTCCTATCTATGCCAAGAATAGTGTGGCCAAGAGTGGGCAGGGTCTGCAATGGTAGATTTCTTCTTGATACTGCAGGACTTAGTCAGCCAGGTTTGAGGGACCATCAGTAAGTCCTGGAGTGTCTGCTGTGTTCATCAGTCAGGTTTGAGGGACCATCGGGGTTAGTCCTGGAGTGACGGGTGTGGGCACAGTGTCTGCAGTGTTCATTAGTCAGGTTTGAGGACCATCGGGGTTAGTTCTGGAGTGAGGGGTATGGGTACAGTGTCTGCAGTGTTAGTCAGTCAGGATTGAGGGACCATCAGTTAGTCTTGGAGTGAGGAGTGTGGGAATAGTGTCTGCAGTTGAGTTTTCTTATTATGTGGGGACAACTTTGGTGATGTCTTTGAGGACAGAAACTGCTTACTGTAATTTGACTTACTTTGCTCTGCCAACTTTACTAACCGTTTACTTGGAGCATTTTACAGTGCCAGCATGGGAACACCACACCGTCAGCTCACAGCCCCTTGAGGCCCTTGAGTACAATGAATCCCATTCCCCTGGCTCCAGGCTCTAGATCAGTGGTTCTCAATCTTGAGTGTACATTAGAATACCCCGAGAAGCTATTATAAATACCAACGGCTGGGCCCCATCCCGGGAGAGTCTGATTTAATTGGTCTAAGTGGGACCCTATCATTGGTATTTTCCAACAGCCCCCTAAGTGATCCTAATGAGCAGCCAAAATTGGGAACCACTGCTCTGGATGGTTGATTCATCCTACATAACCCGTCAACTGGAGTCTCTATGGCTGCTGGGGCTGTGTGAATACATGGTGCCTTGTGTGAGTAAGAACGAGGGCTTCTAGCACTGCACACGTAGGGAAAAATGGGCTATTTCTCTCGACTGACACAGCTTGGCCTTGGCTCTGCATTTCAGTCCCGGTGACTCCCAACTCAGGATTCCCTTGAGTCTTCTGGATTAGCACACTTTCTTCTAAGGCTGTCTTCTAGGTCTTGGCCTCACACCATTCAAAGAAAGCTAGTGGGAACACTCCAGGAGGGGTGCTCTGGGCTGCTCATTGGATCCTCCCCCCAGCTAATCAATCCCCACTGAGAGATAATCTATCTACAAACTACCATTTAAAGTTCCGGGGAGTGTCCTAACAGCACACAGAGAATAAAGAAACATTTAAGGAAGAAAATCTGCTAAATCTCTATAAAAAATAGTTGAAGATTCTAGAATTTAAGCCACAAGTCCTCCTAGCCCTCACCCTGAGTTGGGTGTGATGAAATTTCTTCTCTAAAGGCGTGCAGGGAAGAAGACTGGCTGACCTTCCCTGGCTCTTTAGTCCATTCAGCTATAGCCCAGGGCTGCGCTTCTTCCTTAAGAGGAAGAGTCATTAGCATTTTTCATTGTCCCAGCTCCAGGCCAGGAAGTTTGTCCTCAGGTGAGTGGAAGTTACTCCAGGCACACTTGCTTTCACCCCAACCCATCCATAGGGTCAAGTAAACTGTTCCAGAAGACAAGTCAAACCAAGGAGACTCCAAGTGCTCTGCCTTTCCAGTGTCTCACCCACTCGTAAGGGGTCTTTGCCTCCTGCAGGAGAGCTCTGTCAGAGCTTTTCCAGCAGGAAAGAATGAGTATAAGCTGGGTCCTTGGACCTCCCACAGGACAGAGAAACCTGCTTGCTCTTTGGGCTGAGGAGGGAGGAAGACTTGATTGGGGGAGGGGGGGAGTGGGAGGTGGTGGTGGGGAAGAGGCAGAAATCTTTAATAATTAAATAAATTAATTTAAAGAAAAAAAAGAAATGTATCACTATGTCTAATGATGAAAGGAATTCAGCAAGATTCAGTATTTTTTTTTAGTTCTACTTTTCTTGATAAAATAAAGCTAATTACTGACAAAAAAAAAGAATGAGTATAAGACTAGAGAACGCCCCATCTCACCACAAGAGCACCCTTCTTTAGAACTGAGTACAGTGAATGTCAAGCTTGAGAGTACTTCTGGAAACAGGGGTGTGGGTAGTGAGCAGCTATGAAGAAGCAGGCAACCTCACAATAGCAACAACTTAAAGCATGGATTGAAAAGAGTTTGGAAGCGTTGCCAGGGAAGGGAGACACCTCAAAGCCTGTCTTTGAGAACAGGTTCTGCTTTAATTGGACTTGACAATAGGGTAATTTTATGTCCCAGAGTGTTGTCAAAACCAGTAAGTCATCATGTAGTCAGTGGGTGGTGCTTAAGAAATGAGTGAGACACAGTAGAGACAAACATTAGGGGCTGAAAAGTAGACCATGGAATGAAAGAGTAGGAGCCACCTTAGGGTGGCGGTGTGCATACCTCACACTCTGAAGAGTGTGTATCTTGCAGTGTGTACCTCACACTCTGAAGAATGTGTACCTCACAGTGTGTACCTCACACCCTGAAGAGTGTGTACTTCACGGTGTGTACATCACACTCTGAATCATGTGTACCTCACACTCTGAAGAGTGGCGGCAGAGTCAGGAGGAAAAGACTTCACAGTAAAGCTCAGTCAGGACACTCTAACACAGCATGCAAACAGAAATCAAGTCAAGACCCAGAGAAATGGTGATGGGGAACCAGAGCTTAAAATCTGTCATCTACATTCCCAGTTAAAGCATATGATGTGATGTACAGGGAAACCTGCGCCTTTAACCCATGCATAGGAAAAGAAGCAGAAGACAAAGACTCAGGAATTAGACTTAACAAGTATTTTGAGCAATTGTCATAAACATATTATAATGTTATATATGGCTGGCGAGATAGCTAAATCAGTAGGGTCCCTGCCTTGAGGTATGAGGATCTGAGTTCAGCCCCCAAATGAAGCTAGCTCTGGTGGCATGCTTTCTTAGTTCTATTGCTGGGAGGTAGACAGGTGGATCTGGAAGGATTTCTGGCTAGCCAGCCTAAGCTTGCTGTATAAAAAGAGACAAATAGCTGGTTGGAACAATGGTTCCCATCACTCTGCTCTTCCAGATAGCTGAGCTTGAGTCCTGGTACCAAAGCTGGTGTCTCACAAATGCCTGTTCCTCCTGCTGTCAAGGATCTGATGCCCTCTTCTGGCCTCTGCAGGCACTACACTCATGTGCATGTAGCTCCCACCCCTTCTATACACATAATTAAAAATAAAATGTTTTGAAAGGAGATGAGTATTTTTAGGTTGAAAAGTAATAATATGAAAAACTGACAGTGACTCAGTGGCACACCTGAACTGACGTAAAAATGGATGAGTTAGAAGACACATTCATAAAACTCATGTAGCCTTCAAAACATAGAGAAAAAAGAATGATTAATAGTGATCTGACTTCAGAGAAATGTCCAGCATCATTAATCACACTAACATATGTAAAATGGGATGCCAGAGAGAGCTGAGAGAAAGCAGACAGGAGAAAGAAATGCTTGAAAAAATGTGTGAAAATATTTCAGATTTCACGAAAACAACATTTTTCACACCCAAGAGTTCAGCAAACAAGAGAGAGAGAGAGAGAGAGAGAGAGAGAGAGAGAGAGAGAGAGAGATAGATACAGTGCTGTGGGATAATGCTCTTGTTCACTATAAAGATTTGTCACTTTTATTAGTTTAATAAAATGTTGATTGACCAGTAGACAGGCAGAAAGTATAGGTGGGTCAACCAGACTAAGAGAATTCTGGGAAGAGGAAAGGCAGAGAGACAGTTACAAGCCAGACACAGAGGATGCAAGATGAGAATGCCTTACTGAGGAAAGGTACCAAGCCATGTGGCTAAACAGACAAAAATTATGGGTTAATTTAAGTTGTAAGAGCTAGTTAATAATAAGTCCAAGCTAATAGGCTAAACAGTTTATAATTAATATAAGCCTCTGTGTGTTTCTTTGGGATAGAACAGCTGTGAGACTAGATGGGACCAAAACTTCTGTCTACAAATGGTGACCAAATTGTTTGGCAATAATTTCCACATAAAGCTTAATTTTTTTTTAAAAAAAGTGTTTCTAGACCCACAAAAATAGCAATCAATTGCAGCTTCTTAATAGCTGCATTTTTTCAGATAGACTCTGTTTGCTGGCTGTGAACAGAAGCATGGCTTCTTTAAGAGGTGGCTTCCTGGTTCTTGCTGGTGGTACAAATGGCTCTGGCTGTTTTGGGAGGTCCTGCTGCAGAGCATTTAAATGGAGTTTGTGAGCAGCATGTTACTAGTTGGTTAATGATGACATAGACTTGCTGTGTCCCTGGAGCTGGGGCAGTCAGTATGGTTTGCAGAGGCAATAAATATACCTCCACCATGTTGGACAGGGTAGAGCCAACAGGCAAAGCTGCAGCATTAGCATTAATACCTGCTTAGCATTTTAAAAAGTCTCCAAGTCAGAACAGGATTACAGATTGTTGTAATATGAGCGGCGGGGCTGCGTCCCCAGCACCCAGCCGCCCGCATTGGCTAGCTTATGCCCCGAAATAATTACACGGAAACTGTATTCTTTTAATCACTGCCTGGCCCATTAGTTCCAGCCTCTTATTGGCTAGCTCTTACATATTGATCTAACCCATTTCTAATATTCTGTGTAGTACCACGAGCTGGCTTACCAGGAAAGATCTTAACCTTCGTCTGTCTGGAGTGGGAGAATCATGGAGACTCCTTACTTGGCTCCTTTCTCCCAGCATTCTCTTCTGTTTACTCCACCCACCTAAGGGTTGGCCTATCAAATGGGCCTAGGCAGTTTCTTTATTACTTAACCAATGAAATAAAAGATAAAAGATATCACTCCCACATCAACAGATAAACAGTAAAGACAGATTCAGACCCAAAATAAAACTCCTCTAAATGGTTTACAGTGTGTTTAAAATATATGTAGGCTTGGAAAAGAAAATAAAAAGAATAGAGAAAGTCCTCCAAAAAAGAAATAAAGTAGCTGGGCATGGTGGCACACACTAATCCCAGCACTTGGGAGGCAGAGACAGGAGGATCTCTGTGAGTTCAAACCCAGTCTGGACTACAGAGTGAGTTCCAAGACAGCCAAAGGTAAACAGAAAAATCCTATATCAAAAAATTAAAAATCAAAAAATAAAAATAAAAGAAATAGAGAAAAAAGCCATGTAAAGATGGAAAATACACAAAGAATCTGAATACTGTATGTTATTGTGTTGTCTTTGAATTGTTTGATGGCTGAGGAAGAAAAAAATGGCTGCTAAAGACATTTGATTATAAATGCTCTGGTTTAATTTGACCTATGTATTTTGAAAATGCCTTGACTTCAATATTTAAGTCAAAAGATATGTTACTTTGGAGAAGAGGTTTTGCTTTTGTTTCCACAGGAAATGAGAGAATGTGGATTCATTCTGGTTTGATCAAGGAATACCCCCCCCCCTGAAATATCTGCAATTGGAAAAGATGACCCAGATGATCCAACATTTCAGACCACCTCTGTAGCAGTTTCCTCTGAGTTCTACATTCAAAACAGCTTCAAGACTTCTGGCTGTGATGATCCACCTCACAGAATACTCCAGTCAGCACTTGACCACAAGCTTAAATTTTCTTTGGATCTCCATAAGATTATCAGCACCCCCAATCAGCAGGAAGATGCCTAGAATACTATGTCCACATTCCCAAAAAATAGATTATGAATGTTTGTCATTGTTTAGTGTGGTAGTTACAAGTTGTTATGGAAAATGGTCAGAAAAAGTTAAACAAAGGAAATGATATTCAAGGTTCTTGTTTTGAAAAGAAAAAAAGGGGGATATAAATAAGATAGGATAAAAGGGTAGATTATTGAATTTACTCTGAAAAGGGGAGGACATAGATATGATAAGATAAAAAGGTAAATTATTGAATCCACTTTATAAAAACAACTACTACTTTTAAATGTTTTACATTGGATTAGACTTTTGTATATTGATACAATTTGAGATTAATTTTATTAGGATATATTGTACATATATTTCTACTCTTGTTTAAGGTATTGTACCTATATAACTCATTTAATAATGTAATATAAAATTCTAGTCCTTGAAAATTATTTTTGCCAACTATTTATGATAATAAGGAAATTCATGTTAGTAGTTAGTCATCTATTACAATCAAACTTGTAGTCACATTAGGTATGTTTTCAAGATCAAATAAAGATATATTTTAGATAGAGAGGTCATCTTATAACACTTCAGAGATCTATAGAATATGGCATTTAGGATGTTTTAATAGCATAAGCTCTTTTTTTTTATTACAATGAGACATTTCTGCTCCTGATAGCACCAATCTACTTTAGAGAAGATAATGGGCATCAAAAAAATCCACATGGAGTTTACTGTCTTTGTGGCAAAAGTAAGCCACTGGGCAAGAAAATGCCCTTGACAAAACTGCTTACAGTATGCTGTCCTAATTGGACAAGCAGGGCACAAAAGAAAGTGGCTGCCAAACATTGTCAAGACAAGGAGGGGCAGCTCTTCAGAATATCCTGCTTCACAGAAAAGTCTATCTCATATACTAGGTCTGTAAGCTGAAGATAGATGCCCCAATGTTGCAGAGGAACTTTGAGTGTCTGTCCAGGGAGCCAGCTGTTTCTGTCATTTCTTACATTTTTTTTTTTTGGAAGTTGCTAGCTTGTACTTCCTACTTACTCAGTTAATATTATTTCTTTCTTGGGTCTCTGAGGGAGTTGAAGATATAGTTTACTTGACAAAGAAAGCAAATTATGAAAGAAAGTAAATTAGGTATTAGACTTGGACTCACCAAGATAGGATAGATATGGAATTTGTCAAATGAAAATGGACTAGACATTGTTGATGTACTTATTACTTGTATATATTATATATATAGTCATTGTACTTATTGTTTATAGTTTTTCTTATATTAGTTATAGCCTTCCCTTAAGGAGGAGGAAATATAATGATATTTTATTTCCATTTTAATAAATAAATCCTGCCTGAAGTTCAGAGAGTAAAGCAGCCATATTGATCCAATGTGGTATTTCCTCTGTATTACCATTGGTTAATAAAGACACTGCTTTGGCCTATGGCAGGGCAGAATATAGCAAGGTGAGAAATCCAAGCAGAGATAGAGATAGAGATAGAGAGTAGGCTGGGTCAAACAGATGCCATGTAGTTGACGAAGGAGAAAAATGTCAAAACCTTACCAGTAAGTCACAGCCTTGTGACGATACACAAATGAATAGAAATGGATTAACATATAAGAGCTAGCTAGAAATATGCCTAAGTTGTTGGCCAAACAGTGTTGTAATTAATAAAGTTTTTGTGTAATTATTTGAGTATGGACTGCCTGTAAACAAAAACAGAGTCTCTGGCTACAATGATCAGCCTTAAAAACCAAGCAGTGCTGGCACACACCTTTAATCCCAGTAGCCACACTATTTGCCATAGAAACCAGTGGTAGTAATGTATGCTTTTTATTCCAGAACTAGATAGGAATATAAGATGGGAAGAGACAATTCTCAAGCACAGTCTCATTCTAAGATTCCTGGAGGCAGTATCACCATTTCAGACTGAAGTAGAGGTAAGATCCAGTGGAACCTCAATTTCTTTCTCTGGGTTTTTATTAATCATGCTACACACAGATCAATAATTGCAAAAGCAATTGAAAATGTGCTTCTCCTTTCTTCGTCTAACCTATTTGAAAGCAACTGATTTGGCTATCTATCATCTATCTTTCTATCTATCTATCTATCTATCTATCTATCTATCTATCATCTACCTACCTGTCATCTAGCTATGGTCTATCTCTATTGCTGGGCCTATTGTTTAGAAAGAGGTATCTGTTGTGGGATGTTTTTGCTCTTTCTCTTCTGGCTTTTGGGGGGGCCTACCACCCAGCTCCCAAATAAATCACACATGAAGGCTTACTCTTAGTAATGAATGCCAGGCCTTAGCTTGGCTTGTCTCTTGCCAACTTTTCTTAAGTTAAATTATTCTATCTATCTTTAGTCTCGGAGCATTTATATTTCTCTATTCTTGTATACCTTTTCTTTCCTTCTTACTCTGTGTGTGGTTATGTAGCTGAGTGGCTCGGTGGTTGGCCCCTGACGTCCTCCTCCTTCCTCTCTCCTTCCCAGATCTTTTCTTTCTCAAGATTTCTCCCCCTATTTACCCTCTTCTGACTCTCTATTGTCTGCTCAGATTTTTATTAGAGCATTGGGTGTTTTAGAGAGGTACAGTAACACAACTTCATAGAGTTAAACAAATGTAACATAAACAAAATTAATACACCTTAAAATAATATTCTACAACAGATATCTGGGCAGCCTGCCTCTCTGTCTATCTACCTATTGTCTATCTCTGTATTGCTGGGCCTATTGTTTATAAAGAAGTACCAGATAATAATAGTACAAAGCATGTGGCCAGAATAGAATTGGTATAAAATAACAATAGGCAGTAGCTGAGATTAACAGGTACAAATGAAAAGAAACAGACATGGTAAATAAGCATGCTAACATAATACGCTATAAGTATATATGTACTCTTGTTTATTCTCTCAGCTTCTTTAAGCAATATAGGATTAACACCAATAATATGACAATTTGTTCTTAGGTTTGCAATTCATGTATTTACATAAATACATTTCTACACACACACACATATATACAGATAACAATAGTAACACAAAATGAGGAAGAAATAGAATAATATAGAAGTAACATTTCTATATTTCACTGAAATGAAGTTAGTAGAAATCTGAAAAATCTTAAGTGGAGATTTTGACAGGTGAAGATGTACATGAGAAACCCCAGGGCAAGCATTAGGAACCCCATCAAAATAATGAGAAAGTCAGTAACTGATATTACTCGAGATAGCACTTAACACAAAAGAAAGAAGTGAAAGCAGGAACAGAAATGATGTGAGACCTTTGGGAAACAGAGAAGGAAGTGAGAGTATAAATCTCCCTGCATTAACAGTAACTCTGAATCCAAATAGATGAGCAATAGAACAATAGCAGACTGTCTAAGTGGGTGGACAATGAGATACAACTTCTAAACTCTATTTAGGAGTGAATTTAGACACAAGACAAAAGCATGTTGAAGCTAAAGAATGGAAAAATATATATTATGCAAACAGTAAACACAAGCAGACTGGTATAGTTATATTAATGTCAAGACAAACAGATTCGAAAACAAAATGTTTATAGAGATACATAAAATTTTATGATTATAAAAGAGACTATCAAGAGGCTCTCCCTCTGACACACATACACACACAAACACACATCTACTCAAGAATAGATCTTGAGTGAGTGTGGTGGTGCACACCTTTAATCCCAGCACTCAGGAGGCAGAGACAAGCAGATTTCTGTGAGTTCCAGGCCAGCTAGTGCCTCCACACAGTGAGACTTTGGTTGTAGAGGGTAGGGGAGACCTCAAAAGTAAGTGAAGAAAAACTGACCAAAATAAAAGGGAGAAGCTATCAATAATTGGAGGCTTGAGCTACTCACTATGTGCTCTCACTGTGTGGGATGGCTTATCTCATTGTGTGGGGTGGGATATCACTGTGTGTGTGTCTCACTGTGTGGGGTGGGTTGTATCACTGTGTGGGGTGGGTTGTGTCACTGTGTGGGGTGGGTCTTACTGTGTAGGGTAGGGTCTTACTGTGTAGGGTGGGGTCTCACTGTGTGGGGTGGGTCTTACTGTGTAGAGTAGGGTCTCACTGTGTGGGGTGGGTTGTGTCACTGTGTGGGGTGGGGTCTCACTGTGTGGGGTGAGGGGGGTCTCACTGTGTAAAGTGGGGGATCACACTGTGTGGGGTGGGGGATCTTCTCACTGTGTGGGGTAGGGGGTCTCACTGTGTGGGGGTGAGGTCTCACTGTGTGGGGTGGGTCTTACTGTGCGAGTGGGGTCTCACTGTGTGGGGTGGGTTGTGTCACTGTGTGGGGTGGGGTCTCACTGTGTGGGGTGAGGGGGGCCTCACTGTGTAAAGTGGGGGATCACACTGTGTGGGGTGGGGGATCTTCTCACTGTGTGGGGTAGGGGGTCTCACTGTGTGGGGGTGAGGTCTCACTGTGTGGGGTGGAGTCTCACTGTAGTACCCAAGCTACTCTCAAACTTGTGGGTTCAAATGAACTTCTAACCTCTGACATTGAGTAACCTGGATTACACTACTACATCTGTCTCTAATTCCTCGTTTTAAGCAATGGGATAACTAAGAAATTCAGAAATAAAAATCAATATTCGAACTTCCAAGGCCCCCGACATCTATAGAATGCTCCATTCCACTATTCCAGAATATACATCATTCCCAAGTTAATGGAACATTTTTAAGAAAGACTATGAAACAAGTTACATGAAGTTAAACTGAACTATACAGAGTATGTTTTTTGAACACAGTAGAGTGAAATTTGGAATCAATATAATAATTTTTAAAAGATAAAATTTATCAGCTATTTAAAAATGTACAGTATTAAACATGTTCCCATCACTATGAGACTGACTTTTTCAGGTTATAGATCTGTAACTCTGCAACCACTTTGGGGTTACAAGACTGACTGGATTTCCAGGGGTGTTGGGTCAGATCACTGCATGTGCTGGGGAGCACAAGAGCTCCTGTAGTAAGAGGAGGCCACTTGTTTGTTCCTGGCTGCTTAGCTCCAAAACAACCACACAGATACTGTATTAATTAAACCACTACTTGGCCTATTAGCTCTAGCTTCATATTGGCTAGCTCTTACATCTTAATTTAACCCATTTTTATTAATCTGTGTATCACCACCTGGCTGTGGTTTACTGGCAAGGTTCCATCCGACATCTGTCTCTGGCAGGGGGCTACATGGGTTCTCCTGCCTCTGCCTTCTTTCTTTCAGCATTCAGTTTAGTTTTCCCCATCTAGATCTGTTCTGCCCTGCTATAGGCTCAAAGCAGTTTCTTTATTCATTAACCAGTAAGAGTAACACATATACAGAAGGACTTCCCACATCATCACCCCTTTTCTGTCTAAATAAAAAGGAAGGTTTTAACTTTAACATTGTAAAATTACATATAATAAAACAGGTATCAAGCAAGAATTACAGCTACAACATTTATATCTAGTTTATCTTTTATCATAACTAAGGAAAACTATAATTATAACTATCTATTCTTCAACTCCATCAAAGACCCCAGAAGGATATAATATTACCTAAGTAAACAGGAATGCGTTGTAAACAACTTCCAAAACTCTAGAACTGACAGAGACATCTTGTTGTCTAGATGGTCACTTAGAGTTCTGTATTGTTGGAGAATCCATCTTCAGCCTACAGGTCCCTAGTATCCATCAGACTTTTTCCATAAATCAGGAAATTTCAAAGACAGTTCTGCCTATATTGGCAGTTTGTCAGTTACTTTTTTCTGTATCCTGCAAAATGTCTTGCAGACTTTTTCATGAAGCAGGAAACCTGAAGGATGGTCTCTGATGGGTGTGGTCAACTGGTAGAATTAACCAGACCAGCTCAAAAACAAGGAATATAATTTAATAATTGGAAAAGGAAACTCACATGACTGGGGTCCAGCAAGGACCACGCACAGCCAAGAGAGAGAGAGAGAGAGACAGAGACAGAGACAGAGACAGAGAGAGAGACAGAGAGAGAGACAGACAGAGACAGAGACAGAGAGTGAGAGAGAAAGAGAGATAGAGAGAGAGAAAGAGAGAGACAGAGAGAGAAAGAGAGAGACAGAGAGAGAGAAAGAGAGAGAGAGAGACTTTTTTCCCTGGCCCTAGGTGGCCACACCCTAGTCAAATGTGATTGGCTGAGCTTCCCATCAGGTTTCACCTTTAGGCAAGTTCAGTTGTCCTTTCTCTGTGGGTACTGCATGTCCAGTTCATCAAGCAGTCAAGGCAAGAGCAGTTTCTTGCCCAAATGGCTAGCAAACTCCATGAGGAACCTCTTCAATGCCCATCTTCCTCCTCAAGTAGATTGGTGCTGCCAGAAGCATATGTGTCTCATGTCATTAAAAGTCCTAAGTTATTAAAACATTTTAAATGCCATATTCTGTAGTCTTTGAAAGGGTTGAAGATTATTTATCTAACTGAAATATATCTATCTATATATATATATATATAACCAAACACAATTACAAGCTTGACTATTATAGATGATTATCTATTAACTTATATTACTTAATTATACACTACATTTTTAAATGAGCTGCACAAACACAATACTTTAACCAAGAGAAGAAATATACACATAAAAATTTAAATTAAATTTGTATCAACAAACCAAGATCCATACCAAAGCAAAGGATCCATCTCTATAGCATATCTCCCTTTAAATGTAAAAAACAAAAACAAAAACAAAACAAAACCACTTATAAGCAATCATTTAAGGAATTTGGGCATAGTTCTCTCCAAACTGCTTCATGCTTTTTGTTAGGTGAAGTAATTTTAGGGGTATTTATGATGACCTTTTGGAAGATCTTGATCCATCAAACCACATTAGTCTGGAAGGATTACACAGGTTCTCATCCTCTGTGGAAACAAAAGAAGAACCTCTTTTCCAAGGCATCATATCCTTACACCCAAATTTTGAAGACAAGATACCTTTAAAGTATATATATTGGCTACTTAACTCCTTCACAGTCAAAAAATTCAAAGAAAACATAACAATATACATAATCTAGACTCTCTGTATATATTCCATCTTTATGTGGCTTGTTTTTCTTACTCTATTATTTTTCTACAAGTTTAATATTTATTTTATTATTTTTACTCCTTTAATCTATGACTGTCTGTACTCTTTTATATTACATTTACTGTCTCTTTACTCTTTTTCTTCTCTCTCCCAGGCCTACATAAATTTTTTAAACTCACTGTGTCTTGTTTAGAGGCCTTTTATGTTTGAATCTGTCCTATTGTGTATCGGAAATTCTTTTCTGTCCAAGGGGCACTTTTTAAAATGTTAAGCGGCTAAGTGTCATTACTAAGATTAAGGCTGCTTTGCCTTTTGGCTCTGCCCAGTCCAACATGGCAGGGCAGAGGTCTGTTTAGCATGAGTCATGCTTACAGCCCCATTTTCAGGCACAGAGTAGGTCTATGTTGCCATTAAGCAAGTTATCACAGTCTGATCATAAACCCCATTCAAGTGGTCAACCTCCTGAAAGAGCCAGAATTCATGTTGGCAGCATGGTCCAGGAAGCTGCTGTTTCAAAATTGTGCATTTTTGTTGTTGTTGTTTTGTGTTGTTTTTGTTGCTACCGCTGAATCAGGAAGACCTCTCTCACAGGAGCTTTAGCATGCTGCCAGCAAGCAGAGCCCATCCGAAAAAAAATCCAAAAAAGAAATGCGACTAAACTTTGCTTTTTAGTGTCTAGAATTCCTTTCCAAGCCCTCTCAGGTTTTATGTGGATTTAGCTAGCATATGTTGGAAAGTCAACTTGTTGTAGGAGGAGGCCACTTGTTTGTTCCCGACTGTTTAGCCCCAAAATAACCACATAGAAACTGTACTAATTAAATCACTCTTTGGCCTATTAGCTCTAGCTTCTTATTGGCTCTTACATCTTAATTTAACCCATTTCTATTAATCTGTGTAATCACCACATGGCTGTGGCTTACTAGCAAGGTTTCATCTGGCCCCTGTCTCTGGCAGGGCTACATGGTTTTTCCTGCCTCTGCCTTCTTTCTCCCAGCATTCGGTTTAGTTTTCCCCACCTAGCTCTGTTCTGCCCTGCTATAGGCTCAAAGCAGTTTCTTTATTCATTAACCAATAAAAGCAACACATATACAGAAGAACTTCCCATATCAAGATCCCCTCTTTCTTGATATTGTTTCAAAGTTCTTCTCTGCTCCTAAAGAGAGCACACATCTCTTGACCATCAGCCCCCTCCCTATTCAAGTCAGACTGACTATTGAAATAATTCATTGCTTTCTCTCTTGCACTAGGTACAGAAAATGCTTTTTTCCCCCATTTAAGTCAGGGTCTCACTACGTAGCATAGGCTGGTTCATACCTATGCTCCTAGTCTCAAGATTTCAAGAACTGGGATTATACCATATGACACGTGCTCAGCCAAGTTTTTACTTTAATTTTATATAAAAAGATTTAAAGTATATATTTATTTATGCATTATATATACTTTATATAGAAAGTATTTATTTATCTATACATTTATATAGGTGTCTGTGTAAGAGTATAAACCACAGGTGTGCATGTGTGTGTGTGTGTGTGTGTGTGCATACGTGACTGCAGAGGCTGAAAGAGAGGACTGGGTTTTCTGAAGCTGGAGTTACATGCATTTGTGAGCTGCCTGACATGGGTGCTGGGAAATAAACTCGGATCCTTTGCTGGTTTAGATGAGAAGGTTCCCAGAAGCTCATATGTTTGAACTTTGGCCCAGTTGGTAGAACTGTTTGGGAAGGATTAGGAGGTATTGTCTTGTTGGAGGATGTGTGTAACAGGTTGGGGGCTGGCTTTGAGGTTTGAAAAAGTCCTTTCCCAGTTAGTGTTCTATGCCTGTGCTTGTGGATAAAGAGGTAATCTCTCAGCCGCAGTCCTAGCGCCATGCCCGCCTGCTACCAGGCTTCTCACCATGATGGTCATGTATTCTAATCCTCTGCTACTGTGAGCCCCAAATTAGACATTTTCTTGTATAAATTGCCTTGGTCATGGTGTTTTTTTTTTTACAGCAATAGAAAAGTAACCACGTCTCCAGTCACTCTGCTTTTAAAGGCCTGAATCAGTCTTGCTTTCAGACTCTCTCGAGGGTCATATAAACTAGAATAGTCATGTTAATGATGTTCCCCATCTTCACAGGTGCTCCATGACTCTTCAAAGACAGCTTGGCAACCGTTGGAGCCTCTCTCATGTTCCTGCCCACACACTCTATTGCTGAGCTAAACCACCATGACCAAGGCAACTTATAAGCTTCATCTTGCTCGTTCGTGAAGTCTCTTCCTGACTGCCAGTTGTTAGAGTTCTGTCCTATGCCCATGAATTTGTGCCCTTGCTATTCATTTCCTGACAACATTTGGATATTTTTAGACTGTGATTTTACTTATTTATTTAAGCCAATTCTTTGTAATAAATGTGTCTGTCTTCTATCTAACTAGCTACACCTATCTATCCATCTATGAATCTATTATCTATCAGTATATCTATTTATCCATCATCTATCTACATCTATCATCTATTACTATCTATCTATCATCTATCTATCTATCTATCTATCTATCTATCTATCTATCTATCTATCTATCTATCTATCATCTTTTCATTTATCTACCTACCTACCACCCATCTATTCATCTACATAGCTAGCTTGTTTATATTTCTGTGATTGGATTCTGATTATACATAATGGCTTTTAAGCTTGTTATGATTAATAGGTTAATATATGAAAATTAGAAAAATCCTTGACTTTTGAAATCAGTTAAAAGTGTCATTTCCTCTGGACATTGTGGTGTAGCTGTTTTTCATTCCAACACTCAGGAGGCAGGGGCAGGTGGAGGATCTCTGTGAGTTAGAGGCCAGCCTAGTCTATATAGTGAATTTGAGGCTGGCATGGTCTACATAGAAGCCCCAGGCCAACCAGGGTTACATAGTGAGACCCTGCCTCAAAAGCACAAAGTAGCAGCAGCAGAGCAGAACCCACATCTACCCCCAGTGTCATTCCCGGGAGGCTCTGGCAATCTGCCGGTTCGCTATTGTCACGTTGTTTTATGTGTGTCTACATTGTAGCTTCTGCTGGCTGCAGGCTATTCTGCACAGAGAATCCTCGCAGTGCGCTCAGCTGCTCCTTTACAGAGAGTTGTTCAGAGCCCTCTCAGGTCCCATGGCTACCCACAGCATGCACACGTCTCCCTGTGCCCCATTTCTGTTGGGTTTTTTTTTGGTTTCCCTGAAGCATAAGTTAACAACAGTCAAACAGTAATGTGACTGGTTTTTCTCTTTGATTTCCTAAATTTATTTCACTTTTTGATTGCTTTTCTTCAGCTGAAGTCTCATCTTGATTGCAGTCCAGTAGGTCAACCTGAGGGATTTATCATCTGAGCTTGGGATGCCCTGGGTATGAGAGCAGCAGAGTCACTGACTCTACCAGACACACACACACATGCTTGAGCCAGGATGGGGTGATGGTTCGTGAATAAATACTTCTCAAGTTATTGTCTACCCTTGGACATTTTCCACCAACTTAAACTGGTTTTAAACATTGTTGTCTACTTTTATCCTCATGTTTGTGAAGGACACACTCCTGATTTCCTTATACCATCATTAGAAGGTGAATCTTGGGACATTTGCTTTTGGTAACCAGTCACTGTGCCACAAAGAAGCACAAAGACCATATGGAGAGGCCATGTGTGGGCACTCTGGCCAATAGCCCCAGCTGAGATCCCAGATGACAGTCAGCTTCAACCTGCAGACGCACGAGCGATTGCACCTTCAGACGATTCAAGCCCATCTGCTGAGTCTCCCCGAAGCTCGAGTCTTCCCAGCTGAGGTCCGCATGCTGTGCAGCGTGGCCAACCTGCCGCTGCCCTGCCAGTTCTAAACTCCAGTCTTGACATTTCAGTTAGAGCGAAGTGGCTGCTGCTTTACACCACCGCATTTAAGGTGATTGGAGAAACTTAGGAGGGTGGTGATTGCAAGAATTTCCATGCAGGGATGGGCGCGGGAAAACAGAACTGAGGTTTCACTGACATTCCGGAAGCAAATCAGGTTCCATCACAGTTCACTGAGACCGTTCCTACCGTGGAGTCTACCAGTTTGCTTTGCGTTACTTTTACTGTCAATGCTCAGTTCCTACCAAATCTCGGCGGCTTTTCAGACCTCTAAAATGCCAAGGAAGAAAACATTTTACATGTTGTCTCTGTTTCACTAGGAAGGAAGACTTCAAATTTCAAATTTCAAGTCTTCTTCTTCTTTTTTCTTCTTTTTACTGGAAGATACATTGTGCTAGATAAAGTTCCAGGCTTGGAAGTCACTGAATCTGGCTTGGAGTCCAGGTGCAGGATGGGCCAGTTTAATAAATTCTGTAGAGCTCAGAATTGCCAATATTTTGACTGAATAGGTTAGGAATCCTCCCAATGCTGGTGTCTACGATTAGTTCCAAAGGCCTGGTGACTCCTTAAACAATCCTGTCTATCTGGACAGGATTTGACATCCTCTTCCAAAGCCGAACATTAGCACATCCGCTTGGCCAGTAGTCACATTTTTAAAGATGTCTTGCCAACAAAAAATGACTGCCTGCAAATACCAAAATCATAATTTGCAGTATGAGCATAATGTGGAAATATCAGAAACAATACAAAGATTAGGCTGCTGGGTGGGGGAGCAGCCGAAGGATGGTGCGCCTTATTCAATACTGTGTAAGACTCAGTAAAGGCAAAGAGCCCTATTTTGAGAAGCAGCTCAGGGTAGGGAACAAAGGAGCAGCAAAGGCAGGAGCTGTCTTTGGAAAGTGAGGCGACTTTAACTCTTTGTCCACATGGATATAAAGAACGGGAAGGCAACCGAGCCTCACGGCTCAAGTTATCTTCTGGCCATGGCCACACTGAGTGATCTGAAAGAGCATTTTTTGTGAAGTAAAGCTGTTTCAGTTTATACCTGGCCTATAGATGGAATTCCTCTCACCTCTATGCTCGGGAGGAATGAAGGACAGTGACAGACAGGTGGGCTGGGTAAAGATGTTGGCAATAGATACTTCTGTTCTGCGTAGTGTTTTCAAGGGATTGCATTCATGAACATGTGTAATTAAACATGCAGGTAAACATTGCGTAGCTCATTGTCACTTCCTGAAACCAAAGTTTTGTCTTATTTAAAAATAAAGGAATTTCTAAGTATCCACCATGTTCTCATTTGCCTTGAAAAAAAGCAAAACAAATGGGTGCAGCTGCCAGGGCTGAGTACATTGTGCACTGAGTACCATGGGAGAGGGGAAGGGTGGGTTCCTGGTGACCAGATCTGTCCACAGTGCAGGTGCTGCCACCACTGATAAGAATTGCTGCCTACTTAAGAAAAGTTGGGACATAGGGAGCAGTGTAGACTATCTGTGGACAATAGAATGGAAACGCACATGAACCAAATATTAAATAAAACATACTTCTCTATTCCTTTGACTACCTCTTTTGTTTCTGGGTTTAAGTAAGAGAGCCTCGACTTTGTTGGTTAGGAAAAAAATGACCCAGGGAAGCTTCTGCCTTGTGCTTAATTAAACCATAATATGTGGCAAAGAAATTAAGCATCAGTGAAATTACAAATTGCAGGAGCGTGGACTGGGATGTTTTAAAATGATGGATTTGCGAGAGTATTTTATCCAGACAAGCAGAAAGTGTCCCAACCTCTCCATCTTTAATGCTGTCTTGAAAGCACTCCCACGCAGGTTGTCTTTGGTGAAGGAATACTTGCGAAGATCACGAGTTTAATTAAGAGCTATAGAAGCGGACCTTGTAAAAGAAAGGAAGTGTGCGAACCCACTTTACAATTGCTTCCTGGATAGCATAGCTGGGGAAAGGAAAACTTTGCCACTCTTGTTTTGTTTTGTATTTCCCAGTCAACAAAATATGTGACATCATTAATTAATACAACTATAACGATAAAAATTAGATCTAATTTTCTTTTTACATTTATTTATATGTGCATAGAGTGTGGCACATTGGGTCCCGGGAATTGATCTCCGGTCATGAGACACGTTGGTAAGCACTGTTGCCCGCTGAGCCACCTACCTGGCCTTTAATTGCATTTCTTACCACAAATTAAAAACAAAACAAAAACTGTGTCACAAAATCGGAGCACTTAGAGCTGATGTCCACTAGGGGGCAAGCTATCTGCACGGGGAAGTACCGATTGTAGTACGGGTGCTGGGTGGTATAAGGTTGGGGGCGGAAAGAATTCCTTTGAATTGTTTTTCATTCCACGACAGCCTTCAGGAAGAGTAGCCCTGCCTTCCTTCTGTCCGTGTTTAGCGTTTCTTTCTTTTAAATATAGGAAATTATTTAAGGAATCGTGAAAACAGAGTGGAGAAGAGGGGCACTGGGAAAGAAGTCTTTTCTGGCTAGGAAGCAGAGGGAGCAGAGCTGTGTCTGCCAGTGAATATTAAATAGGCCGGCCGACCCAGAGGGGATCTCACGCGGCGCTTAAGAGCACCGGCGCCAGAGTTTAAAGTCCTGCTTACACTGGCTCTCCTTCTCTCTCGGGGGTCTTCATTTGTAATATGAGAATCTTGCCACCCACCTCACAGGCAGGCCAAGAATTAAATGATGCGCATGCTCTCTGCCCACACTTCATCCCTGTCCTGTAGCAGCTGCCGGTACCAAAATAATTACTCTCATTTTCTGATTCGAATGGCTGCATTTCTAGGCAAGATTTTTTCCCCTTGCTCCCAAGATAAGAAATAGAAAAATAAATCTATCCTTATGTTTCCTTTTGTTTTGAAAACATTTTGGTTTCTGAAGAATATTATAGAATTCAAAATTGAGCTAGACTTTCATGGCGCAGGTGGGGGTGGGGTGAAGGTGAAGAGGTAGGTTCTTGTCTCTGTTAAAGCAACAGCAGAAGACACTGAGAAAGACCCTCACTATCAAGTAGGCCTCTGGTCCAGTAGCGAAGATGTGTGCAAAGGGCTGCAGTCAGTGTTCTAAAGGGTGTGTGAGTGTGTGCGTGTGTGCGCGCGCGTGTGTGAGTGTATGCGTGTGTGCGCATGCATGTGTAAGTGTGTGTGTAAGTGTGTGTGTGTGTGTGTGATGTATGAGTGCAGGCATCCACAAGCAACAGTGCCCTCATGGAGTCAGAGGACAACTTTTGGGAGTCTCTTCCACTGTGGTTCCGAGACTCTTGAACTCAGGCTGCCAGGATTATGCAGTGAGACTCTGAGCTGTCTCTCTGGCCCCCTGGGGGAGGTGGAAGAAAATCCTTGGTTTGGAAATGCCTTATTTGAACAGGTGCCTTAGGACTGTGCCTTTGAGGGTGTGCAGGACTGTGCTGGGAAGGGCTGGAGGAAGGATATGACATGATGCGTGGGCTCGCATGTAAAGATGTGGTTTTCTCGGGATCTCCGGGTCATTCTCTCCATGAGGATCGTAATTTCTGCAGGGAGACACAGATGAGGTTGGCTTCAGTTGTGGGCTGGGAAATGCGGCCTCTTGATGGCAAAAGGAGAGTAACCGGCCAGCGACTCTAAAGACAGAGATCTGGACGGGAGGAAGAAATTTTCCACCTTGAATTTGACAAGAATGGGAATAAAATTACTTTACTATATTTTAGCTTTGTGAGACAGGATCTCATAGTTCAATTTGGGCTCAAACTGAATCCTCCTTCCCGAGCCCCTGAGCATGGGGATTACAGCTGGGCAACATCAGGCCTAGCTTGTATTTAAAGTTCATATATATTTGCTATGGCCTCAATGAATTTGTCAAAATCCATGTTGAAATGCAATTACCGTTGTTTGAGGTGGACGTGGAAGCCACCACACGACGGAGACTGCTGCCTCCGTGCCCACTGCGAGGTGGGAGCTGTGGGTGGACATCTTGTTCTGAGGACTCTGGCCTCGCGGACAGCTGGGTGCAGCTATTGTGGGAGTCCCACTTATCCTAGGAATTCAGACCCTTCCTTTGTCGGCTCGCTGGCCTGTCTGTCACATCGTGAGGCAGGACAAAGGCTGCAGTGGCCGCTGCGCCCTGGTCATGGACTTCCGGTCTCAGGAACCAAATACGTGTCTTGTTCATTCAGTGTGCAAGATTCTATCAGAGTCACAGACATCAAAGTAAGAAGCAAATGGCACCTCCAGGACTCAGGGGTGTCCTGGGTGACTCTCATCGGCTTGTTGACTGTTAAGCTGCCAGAGGCGCTGTCCCTCTCAGGTCCAGCCACAGCTGTGGAGATTTGACCATGGTACAATGGTTCTCAGACCAACTCATCATCAATTACTATTTATTCTCATCAGATCAGATGCGATCAAATTTGAATGAAAAAACAAAAACAAGCAAACAAACAAAACTGCACAACCCAGAACACACAAGACCCCACTGAAAGGCTACACATAATGGGAGGAAATACGAGCAGGCCCTTCTAACTCATGTGGTTTCGGCACGGATTTCAAAATCCCATTTGCGCTTATTTTACACTGTATTTTATTTATTTTGGAGGCCAAGGAGAATGAAATTCTTAGAAGAAACTTAAAAAACAAAATCCCACCATGGGTAGCTGGTGGATCACAGAGTTAGAAATACCAACATAGGTAGTATGTTGATCCGTAATGATTTATTCTCTGTAGTTTTGGGGGCCTATTCTATCATCTAAACCCCAAGAAGGGAACAGAAGAACTCGGTTATAAAGAGGAAGAATTCCCACACTCATTACTTCTGCCCATGGCTTTCAGCTGTGTTTTTCAGGACACCTTCGCTAGATAAAACTGTGTGCAATCAGACACAGACCCAGCTTTGGAAGCAATTACAGTAGGAAGTCAGGTAAAAATAGACATCTGGCTTTTTATTTTTGTAGCAGATAGCGAATTCTTCCTTCCAAGGGCTTGGAGCTTATTTATTTAATTAATTTGAAGAAAAGTTCTGTGCTTTTGAGGCAAACAAGACTCCTGTCTCTATGTGTGTGCTCTTTGAGGTAAAAGACCGAACCACAGACAGATGCATTATTGCTTTGTAACCCGAGTGACTATCACGCAGACAGGCTGTATTCATTCGCTAGAGATAGGAGCACAGCATCGGGTTTGGTGTTGATTTGTAGGAAGGCAAAGATGGTGAACGGGCTTGTGAGAACTATTAACTGGTGACAACTTTTCTTGGAAATTAGGTATATTTGGAAGGGAGTATTATTGCGAACGCAGCCCTGCTCAGGCCCTGCAGTGGCTATTACACATCTGCTCCTATGAATTGTCTGACATCAGTCGTGCCTGTTTGCGGGACACGCTCAGGCAGAGAGATGCAGGTGAGGGCATTTTCCAGACAGTTCCGCGAAGCTCAGAGATGAGCTGATTCTTAGAGCAGTCTCTGTGGCCAGAGTTCTCTGTACGTGGATGAGAAGATTTGTTGAGAGGGAGGAACCCGTCCTCTGGAGTTAACCTCAGCATGTGCACCACAGATGACAGTTCCTGTAAAGTGGGGTGGGATCAAGTTCAGTCAGTGTACCTTTAACAGGGGGCTGGCCAGACCCTGGATAGACTCCATGCAGCCTCCTCTTCCAAAAGCTTCACTCTGTAGCGTTTTCAGACTATGTCAGCCACTGCTCTTCGTCTCCAGAAGTTCAGATAGAGGAAGACACAAAACTCATATTTCTGCATGGAAATTACTCAATTTTCAAGTAGACCAGAGTCTAGAATCATGATGACGGTACTGATGACTGCTCTTTTTCTGGAAACTTTTGGTTGATGGAAGGCCCAGGTAAATTCATGGGCTCTCTAAACTAGAAATCTGGAACACAATGTCTCAAATGATCTTCTTTTACCACCAATTGAAACTAGACACCCCAGGACTCTGTGCCGGCTACTTTATGTCAAATTGACACAACTTGGAGTCATTGCAGAGGAGGGGCCCTAAGTTGAGAAAATACCTCCATAAGATTGGGCTGTGAGCAAGACTGTAGAACATTCTCTTAACTAATGATTGATGTAGCCCATTGTGGGAGGTTCTACGTTTGGGCAGGTTGTCCTGGGTTCTGTAAGAAAGCAGGTTGAACAAGTCATGGGGAGAAAGTCTGTAAGCTGCACCCCTCTATGGCCTCTGTCCATTGTATCAGCTCCTGCCTCCAGGTTCCTACTATGCTTGAGTTCTTGTCCTGACTTCGTTTGATGATGAAATGTAATGTGGAAGAGCAAGCCAAATAACCTGCCCCCCTGCAAGCAACTTTGATCATGGCGCTTCATATAGCAATATGAATAGTAACCCTAAGACAGAGCCCAAATCACCAAAAGGTGCACACACACACACACACACACACATACACACTTCCCCCCATGTGTATGAGTGTGTGCAATGCATGTGAAGGACAAAGTTCAATATTGATATAATTTATAAAGACATGCCGGGGGACTGGTCTTCTGGTGGGTGATCTGAGGCCTCAGTGGGAGACAGACAGATACACCATGCAGAGAGAGTTTGGGTATAGAGTTTATTTAGTGGGTTATGGAGGAGAAAGAGAAGGGAGAAGGAGGAGAAGCACGGGAGAAGAGAGAGAGAGGAGAGAGAGAGAGAAGAGAGAAGCAGTAGTTACCTCTTCAGAAGAGGCACAGAAAGAGAGAGAGCAGGCTGTAGAGGAGGCAGAAGATCCAGGGGGGAGCTTGGGAATAGGCAGTGTTTGTCTCTTAAAGGGACAGGGTTCCCAGGTGGCAGACCAAGCCAGCAGATTACAAGAAATATGAGGTGTCCTCAATTGCCCTATGCCTCATTTAATTTTTAAAAAGTTGTTCCTTGGGCCAGGTGGTGGTGGTGCACGCCTTTAATCCCAGCACTCGGGAGGCAGAAATAGGCAGATCTCTGTGAGTTTGGGGCCAGTCTGGTCTACAAGATCTAGTTCCAGGACAGGCACCAAAGTTACAGAGAAACCTTGTCTCAACCCCTCCCCCCAAAAAAAGAAAGAAAGGAAGGAAAGAAGGAAGGAAGAAAGAAAAGAAAGAAAGAAAGAAAGAAGTTGTTCTTTGGTGCTTTCTTTCATGAATATAATGGACCCCCCCCCTCTGACTTCTCCTGGACTGCCCTTACAATTTCATGTCTTCTTCTTCTTTTAAGAACTCACTGTGTTTAATCAGAGTGATTCATATGCACCCATATGAAAGTAGGGGGTAGGGTGCCATCCACTGGAGGGGACACAACACTGAGGAAACTGGCTTTCTTTTCCTCAGTGGCCACTGGTTTCCAATAGGGCCAGAGCTAGGTGTGAGCCTCTTTCCCTGTATTGCTGCCTTGATTTTGTCTTTTGTCTCTCACTTAACCTGGAGCTCGTGGATTTGGCGTGACGGGCAACCATCAAGGTGTGAGGACCCACACATCTTACCCTCTCTGGTGTTGGGGTTGCAGGTGATGCAACTGCACCTTGGGATTTTATGTGGGTGCTAAGGATCTGAACTCAGGACTTCATACTTGCACAGCAAGTACTTTATCGACGGAACCATCTCCCTCAGTCTTACAAATTAATATTTTGTAGTAATAATAATGGTGTCCTAAAGCCACATTTGTCAACATCATTTCTCAATCTTGGTCCTGGGAACCTCTAGATACTCCTACTTTATCTCTTACAAAAGTAGCCTATGAGGACCAGCCCGTGGGTCACAGCAGAAATGAACTCTGCCTAGTCAAATGTGCTGTGCCTATTACCATCTATAGTGAATCTTGCTTAGACACAGGCCCAGGCTGGCCCTTCACATACAACAGAAACCACTAATAACTGCATTGAGCTTCCCGAGCTGAGGAAGCCTGCTGTAAGGCTTTGCTGATTAGCAAGATGCAGAGGGGTCTAAGACCATCGAGTCTGAGGTGTGTTGTGTTGTTTTTAGTGAAAGTTCAGAGACAAATATTGTTTGTTTCCATGAGTTAGGTGTGCTATTGAGAATAAGAAAGTTTCTAGACTCCAGTGGGTTTACTTGCCCTCTTGGGTAATAGACAAATCCCTCAACAGTACTATTTGCTATAGAGAAACTAATTTCTTTTCTGCCAATAAAGTTCTTAGATAAGTTTGATTTTCTTTTGATGAAAATTAATATTTCCTCTGCTTGCCCCAGTTCATCTCTTTGCTAAGATACAGTGGGGCTCACTTTCTTTAGCCCAGACTCTGACCAGGGTACATAAAGAAGCTGGGGAATTTAGATGGGCTGACCTTTCCATAGCACTTTGCAGGTAGGTGTGGTCTATGTGTTCTAAATACCTTGTAGTCAGCTGGGCTTTGAATATGAGATTTTATATTCATGTAATTGACAGAAAATGCAAAGAAAATATAACTCAACGCTTAAAGAGGAGAAGAAGGAAAAAGCCCATTCTTCTCTGTGTGAGTGTATTGTGTACATGTGTGTGTGTGCAAGTGCATGCCGTGCGTGTGTGTGTATGTGTGTGTGTGTGTGTGTGTGCGTGCATGCAAGTGAGTATAGAGGCCAGAGTGAGCTTTGGGTGTCATTCCTCAGGAACCATCCTCCTAGGGCTTTGAGACAGGCTCTCTTCCTGGGGTCTGGGACTCACCAGTTAGGCTAGGCTGACTGGCCAGCAAGCTTCAGGGATTTGTTGTCTTCTGCCTCTCCCGTACAATTGTGCCACCGGCATGCCCGGCCTTGAACAATGTGCCTTCTAAGGGTCCGACTCAGGTCCTCATGCTTCCTAAGCGCTTCCAAAGCTCGCGGGGACAGAGCTTTATTCTATGTTTTCTTCTTCCAGAAATAGAAGTTGATGCTGCCTCTGCTTCGTGGAGTCTGGGGCTCCCCAAATTTTAGCTTATAAGATGAGGCTTTCATTTTGTGTTTGAACATCACCAAGATTGTGGGAGCTTTAAATTCACATGTAGGCAAAAACCAATCATACCAAATACATCAACAGATTTTCTTTGATTCATAGTGGGCTAACAATTATTTAGCCAAATTACTCCTTAAAGTATTTGGGGGTTGTTGGTAGGATTAATACCAGGCAAAATTGTGGATTCAATGAGCTTTCTAGGGAGCTAGTGTCCCACAGAAAGCACGCAGCGGCCAAGGAAACTAACACTTAGGGAGGAGATTGGTCAGGTACTGGCCATCAACATGCTCTCAGCATGCTTTGTGCTGCCTCTTACTGGCTTACTCCTTACTGATGTGGGACGCCCTTCTGTAAACTGTGGATATGGGTTGCTCTTACTGGTTGATAAATAAAACTGTTTTGGCCTCTGGGGGGCAGAATCTAGCTGGGTGGGAAAGCCAAGCAGAGACCCAGGGGAAAGAAGATGGAGTTGAGAGAGATATCAGCAGCTGTTGGGAAACAAGGCGAGAGGTAGCAAGCCATGAGCCCTGTGGTAAGACATAGAATAGTAAAAATGGGTTAATTTAAGTTATAAGAGCTAGTTATTAATAAGCCTAAGCTAATAGGCCAAATGGTTTGTTATTAATATCAAGACTCAAAGTGGTTATTTGGGAACTGGAGTGCGGGAGGGAAATATCCAGTTACTCCTTACTCTGCTTTAGTTTTCTCCCTAATATCCATTGCCATCTGCCATTCTCTGTGTCCACTTAAAAAAAATTATTTATTGCTTTTGTCCTCCAAGTACCTGCTTTATGAGGACAAGGAGTATGTGTTTTAGTTTTTTGTAATATCACCAAGGAGTAGACGATTGCTGAATATATCTAGCATATGTTCAATAAATGTTTGTTGGGGATAATGTCCTGCCTTGCTGGGCCCATCGGTCTAAGTGTTGCATATATATGTACAGCAACTTGGCCAGTGTCTGGTGCACAGAAAAGATTTTTTAAGTACACATTCCCTTTATGTTCTCTCAAGTCCCACTCTTCTTCTTGTAAAAATTTCTAACTTCTAGGCCTCTAGTGTTTAGGTGGCTCTTGTTAAAATCTCTTCTTGGTAAAGGATTTGATCAATGCCTTGAACATCTAAGGTGAATTAAACCAAGGGATAGCAGAACTTCTTTTTGGAGGCCGAAAAATGTAGGCCCATTTCCACCTTGTCTGCTGGTCAGAGAGTTTAGAGATTGACAAGCATAGTTGCACATCCCAACTCAGAGTGTGCTTGCTTGGTTCTTTGGAAATTAAAATAGCTCATTCTAGTAAGTCCAGGCCATCCTGACAGGTGATCAGGATATGCAAATGTACTTCTGCTCCTTCTTTTTTAAAAAAATATTTATTTATTATGTATACAACATTCTGTCTGTGTGTATGTCTGCAGGTCAGAAGAGGGCACCAGACCTCATTACAGATGGTTGTGAGTCACCATGTGGTTGCCAGGAATTGATCTCATCCCCATGCTCCTTCTTTTTTAACTATGAGGTCCTCTGGGGAAGGCGATCTTCAGGATACATGACCTAGAGCATCTTAGCTTCCTAGACTACAGAATTCTAATGATTTGGTGTCTCAGAGTGATAGAGCCATTGACTGTGTGAGTTGTCCTTTTGTATCATGTTAATAAAATCTTTCGTTACCTTCTCACCCCATTTATGTTGGGTATAAAAGTTGTGGGAAAATAAACACGAGTGAATTTCAAGATTTCAGTCACTGGAATGCCCTCCTGATACTTTCTAAAGTTTCTGTCTTGTTATTATTTATGTGTCTTTATAGTCTTTACTTATATTTCTTTAATTTCCACGCCCTTACCCTGGTAAGAGCTATTTTTGTTGAGGCTGATCCTCTACACTTCTTGTTTCTTCTTCTCAAGTTGTGGAATCATAACAATAATTTTTTTGTTTGTGTGTTTTAGTTAATACACCATGAACACTCTCTTACAGAATAACTGTTTTTCAAAATTGTGACTGTCATTAATTATGAATGTTTGTGCTGTAACATAATGTTTGTATATAAACACTTGAACTGCTGTTGGTTTAGTTTCTCATTTTTCTAGCTATACATGGTGCCAATATAGAGCTCTTGGCTTACTGCCACACTTGTTCTTCCGGCTTTCCCATCTCAGCAAATGCCATTAGCACTTCTAGGAGTGGCCCTTTCATTTATTTAGATTTCTATTTTCTGTATATATATTACATATGCATATAGCACTTTCTTTGACCATTTATCTGACGATATGTATCTAGGCTGATCCAATATCTTCACTATCATAAATAGTAGTGTAGTAAACATAAATGTGTAAGCCCTTCTGGTGTGCTGACTCAGCATTCTTTGGGTGTCTCTACCCAGGAGTGGCACAGCTGGATCATCCAGTGGTTCTATTTCCATGGTTGTGTATACTGAACATCCCATTAGCGGTCACAAGGCTGCCTATTTCCTACATCTTCTCCTACATTTAGTGAGGGAGCTGTTTTTGTTTGCGGAAGAAACAAGTACATGAGTGGCTTTCACGACACTTCACTCTCCATTTCCTGTCTTCTGAGGGTGCAAAGAAGAACGACATTGTCTGCCCTCCTGAACTCAGTGCAGCGGAGACAGCAGAGGCCTAAGAACAACACAGTAGAGTAAACACAGCCGTGGAGCCATGGGGGTGTCAGAGGAGGCTGCAGCCTCGGGCCACATTCCTCCATACAGGACTTTGGGTTCGCCATATCTTCCTTTGGGTGTCAGTTGATTGATTTATTTGTGTTTTAAGTTTAGAAATGAGATCTGGTTTCTGGAGACTTTCATCATTATAGAATCCACGGGTGAAGAACAATTTCAAACTTCTGGAGCGTGGGTTCTGCTGCTTTGGGCAAACTTCTGTGCCGTTGGTTTGGTCACATGTCCCCTTGACCCGAGCCGTCACTGACTGTAGCGAGCAAAGGAGAGATGGACAAATAAGGTCAACGTGGTGAAAATGAGCACCCGTGGAAGAACCGATCCCTTGGACTCCTTCCTGTTCAGCGGGCGGGTGGGCACTGGGCACTGGGCACGGCTACATGTAGCTCTGAGGGTGTAAGTTCTGGGCCGAGTCCCACACTGGGGAGGCGAAGAATTTTACTAACAAGGTTTTATGGAATCTATTAGATAATTGCAAGACCCAGGATGTTTCCAACCTAATGGGACATCAGTGCAATTGAAGTCCCAAACAGCTGTCATTCATTTTGGGGGAAAACTTGTGAATTAATCCCTTTATGTGCCCACGCCCCCAGCCAGTCCATTTCTTTTTAGACTGTAAGAAGTGTGCTTCAGTTAGAGGCTAAACTTTTTAAACTAGTCCTTTCAAAGCTTTGTGTGGAAAAATATTCTTTTAATTCAAATTTGGTGAGAGTTGCCAGGATAGCAAATTAAAGATTTATTATCTGGGAATTTTTGGATCACAAGTTAACACAGTCCTGGTTGCTTTTATTCGAAAATGTTTGGAGTTTTTCCAGCCATCGGACTTTCTACTTGGGCCAGGTATGGGAGGCATTGCCAATGCACTGATTGACTAATCAAAGCGGTACATATCATGGACTCTGTTCCTACGACAGAGAGCTGTACCAAGAAGAGGTTGAGACAGCTTTGTGATTATATTTTTCTCACCAGGTTATTGTGTGCTGTGTGTGCTGGCAATATTTTCATATCATCCTAAACACGTAACAGTACCCCCAGTTAGACAGATAAAGCCTGGAGGATTGGTATAACTTTGAAAAGGTGTGTGTGTGTGTATGTGTGTGTGTGTACACTCACTCATGTGTGCATGTAGACACTAGAAAGCTTGGATGTTATCCTCAGAAGCTATGACTTTTTCTTTTTTTGAGATAGGGTCTCTCTAGGTTTGAAACTTACTGCTTCTGCTTGACCAGCTTGGCTGCAGATCGCAGGAGAACTAGCTGTATCTGCTTCCCCGATGTGGGCATTACAAGTGCATGCCACCCTGCCCAGCTTTTAGGACATATTAACAGAGTTTGACTAATTCTTTGATAATGTCACACTGTGTATTTTGTAGCCATCCCACTTCCCCCTCACAGATCTCCCACTCCCCAGTCCTTCTCGTTGTATCCTCTTTCTTTCTAAGTAACCCACTGAGCCCAGTTTGTGCTGTTGGCATACTCTTTCTGGACATCCCCTGGAGCATGGTAAAGTGAGCAAGGGCCACAGCATTGAAGAAAACTGCCTGCCTTTCTCCTAGAAGACACAAACTCTCAACAGCTCCTCAAGTGGAAGGGGATTTGTGAACCCCTTCTCTGTCTGAGCTAGAATGTTGACTGCATGTCCAGCTTGTTATGTGGATTCTGGGGATTGAACTCAGGTCTGCATGCCTTCTTAGAAGCACTTTGCTGACTGCTCTATCTCCCCAGTTCCTCGTGAGGGCATGAACTCATCAAACCATCCCATGACCAAGGTCACCAATTAAACAAAAACAAAAAAAGAAGAAGAAGGATCTTGGTAATGGAACCTTGGAGTCATTCAACCCAGATCAAATGCAGGAACATGAACAGGTATTTCAAACTTCAGAAACTTCAGGACGAATGGAATGTTACTCATCTAAACTCCCTTAAGGCCCACGAATGGATGCACTTTTTCTTGGTTTTGAAATTAATTTCAAGTCCGGGGAGTGGAATACATAATGTCTGTAATAATTTCAGAGTGAATCCCAGGGAAATTAAACATTAAATCTGGCTGAGATTTCACATTATAGGAATTACTGCATGTGTGCCATTAGCAAACATCACGCGGCAACCTACTGTATCCGAAGCTGCGAGGTTTAAACAAATACTCCAGCGTAACATTTCACTTATTAGGAGGCGTGACCAAACAATCAAATTACCAAGAATACAATGAGAGTTCTAAACAGCCTGGTGTGGTAAATAACACTCTTCTCACCCTGCATCAGACCTTGCTCTCTCTTGGGTACCTCTGAACCAAAAGCCATGGGAAACGTATATAGCAGAAGTTTAAGGCCTTTGTCCAGTAGAAAAAAGATCACGGAGTTTAGCTAGCCTTCCCACTCTCTCCCATTGGTACTGCTTTTGGTTTTGGGAGGCACTCTTAGCCATCTATGATTTAATTTTCCTTGAAAGCCTCACTATAGACTGGAAATGAAGCCCCCTGCATCTTGCTGGTTGGGGCAAAAATCTGCTTTCCGATGGCCTTTCTGAAGAGCTTATATGTTTGATAGCTTTTGATGCACAGACTCCATACCTCTTACTCAGCTCCCATGTTTGAACACATGCATCTTATACAGTGGCAGGGACCCAACTACTCTGCCCATATCATCCTCCTGCCTGGGGCGTCTTTGGCAAAAGTCACAGGCCAAGCGAACTCTAGCTACTGCTTCATTCTACTGAGTTCCATTCCATGGATGTGACCAGAAGCTTGAAGTTCATTCACTGGTCAGCTCACTGGGTGCTTTCCTTCCCCACTTCCCTTTGATTTGCTCTCCTCCATCTTTCCTGCTTTGCCTTCTGCTCTTGGACAAGGTCGTGCTCTGTATCCTCAGCTACTCTGGCCTCATATAGTCCAGGCTAGTCTTGAACTGATGGTCTTCCTGCTTCTGCCTCGGAAGTGCTGCGATCCCAAGCATAGGCTCACACCCGGCTGATGGCTTTGGTTTCAGCAGACTGTCCTGTTCATGAAGAGCTAACCCAATAAATGGGATAGAACGTACACAGTAACAACCACGATAACAAACTCACCAGGTTCAAGGGGCACTCGCTCATGTCACCAGGCACAGCTGTCTCCATGCAGCTTAGATCCCAGAGCGCTCTTTCCCGAGGCAGCTGGTAGGAGGACCAGGTCACTAGTATGGTGTGGATGAACTACCTAGTCTGCTGGTGTCCAAAGAAAAGCCTGAAGCTTGACATACGGCTCAGTGGTAGAGAGGTTTGATCCTTAGTACCTCAGTAAACAAATAACTAAATAAAATAAAATAAATTAAAATAATGACTGGCACCTAAAATCCAAAATAAAATTTGAAAAGGCTAAGCATGCTGTCTTGTGCTTGCCTTCCCTGCACTTAAGAGCTGGAGGCAGGAGGATGTCTCAGTTACATAGTGAGGTCAAGGCTTGGCCTGTATGAGATGGTATCTAAACAAGATGAACAAGAAGGCCAAGCCACTGAAAGCTTAGAATGCCTGCCTAAACTATGGAAGGTGATAAGTGATTTTTTGACCAAAACTCTCTGAGTTGTGTGTGTGCCAAGTTGCCTTTACAGAGCTGAATGTGGTCGTTGGTGGGCAGAACCATGGTGAACATCTGGGCTGTGTGTCTGAGTTGTGCAGCTGGCATTTGTGAACTTGGGTTCCAGATCTTCCTTGACATACGGCTGGGCCTGTTGCTCCCTTTGCACAGTCTGGGAAGGGACCCCAACTCCAGATAAGGTCCCAGAGTCCTTTCTACTCACAGGTATATTGCAGCTTGCAGTCTGACAGGGAAGTAAGGGTCCCAGCGCACAGCGCAAAGCCTCACTCTATTTTTCTATCTATGACAACGTGGAGATGGGAGCTTTTGAAAACTAAGCCGAAAACACCCAGAGCTGAATCCAACATACATAAAACAAAAATCCCAATTTAAAAAGTGGAAGGGAATACCACTTTGCTGCCATTCTAGACATAGTGTTAAGAACTTTATTTTCTGCTTTTTTAAGACCCCCCCCAACAGAACTTTAATCCCTCAAGAATCATAGAAGCCAGGAAAAGGCCCTTGCCCCAGCTTGCACCCTGACTCTCCCTCACACACAGGGAAGACAGGCTGTCCACCCACCCAGGCATCAGCAGCTGGGCTGGGCTTTTCAAGAGGCTGCAGTGTTTTCTCAGCTGCTGTCTTTTGCTCCCCTCTCTAGCAAGAGGAGGTATGTGAGGTGCTGGGAAAAGGGCTCCAGGAAAAGAAGCTATCTGGACTGTCAGAAGAAGGAAATTAGTGGGAAACGGGGACATCACTTGGAGATTAAGTCCTCTGGTGTTCTTTCCCTTTCGGGGGGCAAGCACATCGCTAGCTTGCAGAGAGGCTGGCTGACTTTGATGCTCTGCAGGCTCATATCTGCCCCAATTGCTGCTAACTTTCAAGGAAATTCTTTGCGTCTGGATTTGCTAGCTGCTTGGCTGACATTGTCTAGGGCAGAAATCCTGACTCACTGAAGAGGCTAATCAGCAGAAGAGGAGGGGCCCAAAGCTTCCAGAATGCGGTATGTGTGTGTGTGTGTGTGTATGTGTGTACTTGCTATGTGAGTGCATGCATATGTGCACATGTGCATTCATTTGATACGTGGGTGTATATGTGTGTGTGTGTAGTTGATGTGTGTGTAGTTGGTGTATGTGTGTGTGCACATGTGCGTGCATGTGTGGAAGCCAGAGCTCCACATCAAGTGTCTTCCTTAACCATTTTCCACCTATTTTTTTGGGTTTGTGACCCTTTGAACTCAGAGCCCCTCAATTCATCCAGGCTGGCTGGCCAATTAATGCCAAGGATCTTCTTGTCTCTGCCTCCCCACTGTTAATATTGCAGACATGCTGCTGTTCCTGACTTTTGCAGTGGGTGCTGGGATTGACTCTCAGGTCTTCGTGTTTTCGTGGCAGGCATCTTACTGGCAGGCGTCTCTGCAGCCCCAGGGCAGTTTTTAGGAGCTTTTAACCCGATAGAGAGGACCATTGTTTGAATCACTGTAAATATTCCTTAAATATCATCAGTGCTTTTCCTCAGAGAATTTCCTAGGAGGGCGGCTTGTTCAGGAACTCTTTATATGTGACCTTTCTTTGGGACATAATGAATCTGAACGGTCAACAATTGTGTGTGCTCCTTACTGCCCTGTAATGGGCCCTGTTTCAGCGAGCTCTCTTTCCAGGTCTGGTTAATATTCATTCAACTTTTCCATAATGAGGAGAAAGAGCTGCGGCTTTCCAGGATGAATCCACCTTGCACCAGGTCGCAGTATTCCCCATAAGGGCAAATGAAGGCAAAAGCTTTGCTTGGACCCAAAGCGAAGTGTAAGCTTTGGCCATTTGTCCTGTTCTGTTTCTTGCCGGGTTTAGTCTAAATCCCAAGAGGTATAATTAACTTGGCCCCTTGCCATTTATATATTTAATTGGGCCAAGTGACATCAGGGCCTGAGTAGCTCTTTTGTGGAAATGAGTAAAAACAAGCAACTTTTCAGTGCAGCTACCCAGCACCAGCAGCTAACGAGCCCCCTTTATTTGCAGGATGTATTCATCACAAGAACGCCCGAGTTCTGATGCGGAACAATGTAAAAGGCATACATGGTATTAGCTGCAAAGGCTTTTCCAGGCTCTGAAGAGCAGCCAGCAGGTACTGACTAAGCTTCACGAGGACACTGACAATTTTCGAATCATTCCCTAGTTTTCAAATGCTTTTGGTTCACAGAATAGTCTGCGTATGAAGAATATCAGCTATTAAACACATGCACACACACACACACGTACACACATGAACACATACATGCACACAGCCTGACAGTTCACTTGCTCACTGATGCCAACTGACCTACCTAACTCTCACTCTCTCGTGAGCTGGTGAGCTCACTGGACACGCTTCCCTCTCAGTTCTGCTGTCCAGACAGCTGAGGAAATGATGCCAGTACACCCCTCTTGATAATAGGGACAGGCCACCAAGAGACAGCCTCCTCCATCCACACAGAGCCACAGAGCTGATGAAGAACACTGAGTAATAGAAGCAGTGGTCATCTTCATTCAGGCTGAGGAGTGGCCTAGGAGTCTTTCAGCTCTCCCTTCCTCACTTCCCCCATGGGAAGAAAAACCTTTCCAGGTCCTAGATAATGGTGAGTGGCTGGCAGAAAATGGAAAAGGCCTGGATCCCTGAATCAGCATCTAGAGGAAGCCAACCAACTACCAACACATTCTCATTGGCTCATCAGATGAGTGAGTAATCAGTACCCCTGGGTCAAGCCTCTAAACTGTGAGTGCTTTTACCTTGATATCCAACAAGAATGTAATATTCAGTATTGTGATAGCTGTTTCATACCAGCTGTGTTAACAGTTCACTTGTGAACCAAGTATTTTATTCTGAACATCCATAGCACAAATGATGAAGAACCTTCTAGAAGGCTATTGAGACCTCTTGGTCTTGATTCAAGAGTAAAACTGTTCTTTTCTTCTTTTCTTTTCTCCTTCCTTCCTTCCTTCCTTCCTTCCTTCCTTCCTTCCTTCCTTCCTTCCTTCCTTCCTTCCTTCCTTCTTTTCTTTCTCATCTATGCTTCTTGGCTTTACCCTCGACTTTGCATGTTGGCTTCAGATTGCTATGAGATGTCTTATGAGAATGTTCAGTTAGTACAATGCTTATTCAAAGTGCCCAAAGACTCATCTGTTAAAAACTGGGCTGTCCTCTGACGTACTTTCGGGAAATGACGGGAGCAAGAGGGCTCTGAACTTATCAGTGGGTTAATTCATGGCTGGATATAGTTCAGTGGCATTACTAGGAGATGGGACCTGATGGAAATGGGTCTCTCACCCTCTGACTATATTTCATGGAATGATGTGTCTTGCCTCTGGCCATTGTATTATTTAAAAATTAGCTTATTATTCCTCAACTGTTTCCTACATGTATATAATGTAATTTGGTCATTTTACCCCATTACCGCCTCTCACCTGTCCCAGTCTTACTGAACCCTTTCTTCATCCCAACAAGTTCTTTTCTGTTTTCATGACATTTCAATGACTCCGTGAGTTTAATTGTGGTCATTTGCATGAGCACGGGTGGAGTTACTTTCTGGAACATGGACACCAATCAGTGGCTATACCACTGAAGAAAATGACTCCCCCTTCCCTAGAAATCATTAACTTGCCAGTAGCTGCACAGGAAGTGTGGGACCTCAGGAGCCTCCTCTCCATCCAGGACGGAAGTTGACAGGCCCCATCTTGTGCAACCAACCTGCAAGTTGTGTTTAAGTTCCTGAGTGCAACAACTAAGGCCGGAAGACGGCACTGCGCAGCCCTCCTCCCCACCCTCTGGTCTTCCCTGGTCTCTGGGTTCTTGCTGTGGATTCTGGCCCTCTGGAGGAGAGCAGCATTGGTTTTCCATTGCCTTCCTGCCAGGCTGTTCTGTGTCAATACAAGCCCACAGGATTGGACCAGCCAGGCAGGAGCCAAACCCTCTAAAACCATGAGAAAAAACCCCATCTGTCCTACTTCATGTTGTACTGCCCAGACTGTGAGGATAATGAAGAAGTAGAACAGCTCACTCCTTCTGAGGTGAATCTGTGACATAACGCCCTGAGCACGGTTGCCCGTTTCCTCTCGGGTTATCTTAGAAGCAGTACTGGGAGTGCTCGTGCCGAGTACTCATGATGGCTGAGTTGTCCAAGGGCAAAGTAGCAGATTCAAGATGCTTGCTTTTGCTTTTGCCTTGTGAAGGAGCACAGCACATTCGAGTTATTTGGATTCGTTTCTGTCTTTGAGGATGTCACCAGCGATCCCGGATGTGCAGCTCAGAGCCCTAATATCACAGAGGTTTGCATGAGGCCCATTTTAATTTAGGTAGGAGACAATAAAAATAATAGCTAACGTGAGTCCCATGGACTATCAATAGAAATCCATGTGTGGTCACTGATGTGCCTTCGATAATAACTCTAATGTTCAGAAGCACAGATGTTAAACTGCTCCATCTCGCCAGATGTGCTCACACTGGGCCTGTCAAAATGGAGCAATATGTAGTCAGAAACACGTTGCCCGCTCTGGGAACAGAGAACTGCTTATTCTTGTCATCTGCCTTCCGCCAAGATCAAAGCGGAACCCTTAGTGTGTGTTTGCTTTAAATTTAGTGACATGCAGCATTCACTCCCATCAGCACCTCCTCTCACCTGTGGAGATAAACTGTGCCGTTTTCCTGCGAACCCATATGGTTGGTACCCCCACCTGGCCTGCCTTGGTGCAGTGTCTGTGGACTGTGGGGTGGCTGCCACGTCCTGAGAGGGCTTCGTGCAGAGGCGAATACACTAAACTTTCCATTCGCTCCTTGCTCTCCAGCCTGTTCTACCATCATCTTAAAATAAACACAAATTCATCCACAAGTACCTTCCGTTAGGCATCATTGAGCCAGCCAAGGGAAGAGAGCACTTTCACTTTAACATGAAAAATGCGTTTTACAGAAAGTCACTCTGACTTAACACGCAAGGTATTTGTTTTTGTTTTTTTGTTTTATTAGTAATTATAATCCTTGTGATGGAGATATTTTTAATGGCAAAATAGGACTAGATTCCCTTTCAGGAAAGATGAAAGGAAGCAGAACAATTAGTTATTTAGTTGATCAGTAAATGCTTGTAGAGTACACAGAAAGAGATGACTAGATGAGGAAAAGGTGCTGAGTCTCTGGGAATAAGGTAAGAGAGCCAGGTGTGTGCTGACCCAGAACTTAGCACATAGCCAGACAACTGCTCTTAAGTGTGTTAAGAGTGAGAAAGGGGAGATGCAGGCCCTGGTTGCTCCATTTGGTGTTCCATCCTCAGGTCCTGAGACCCTAGACACCCAGGAAGCCATCATGATAACAGAGTATTTACAAAAAAGGATTTATTTTATTTTGTTTCTATCCAGTGCTTTCCTTGCTTGGATGTCTGTATATCACATGCATGTCTGATGCCCTTGAAGGCTAGAAGAGGGTGCCAGAGCCTCTGAACCAGAGGTACAGGCAGTTATGGGTCACAGAGCGGGTACTGAGAACTGAGCCCGGGTCCTCTGAACCTCCTAACCACTGAGTCATGTCTTCATCCCCCTAACAGAGTGTTTTTAAAGGTTTCCAGAGTTGTAAGACAAGTTCAAGCTGTAGACTGAGTTGGCTTTTAAGCATTAGAGAGTCTCAAGTATGGATAAAGATGGATCTTCCCTGGGTTTGGTGGATTATGGTATAGGGTGTAGAGCCAAGTGGCTCAAACAGCAAGCTAGATGATATTTCATGCAAGGAGCTTGCTGGGACTTGCTGCAGCCGACTCTCTCTTCCCCCATTGGTTGAAAGGAAATGAGACAAGAAGCAAGCGAAAGGAGAGGAGAATGCCTGCCACCTGTGTCTCACTTCGCCACACAGATGGCGATTATCTGAGTGTGAAAAGTGGGTTGTAAAATGAGTGTCTTCAAAAATGTCAAGAGTGAGTGCCCTTTTGTAGGCAAACACTGGCTTGAGAGGGTTCCAGCAGCTCGCTCAGGACCCTTCATTCCATGTAAACTGAGCTTAGAGGCAAATTCGACTCTAAGAGGTTTTGATAGCTTCAAGAGATGTGTGGCTAGGAGGAAGAGGGGAATGCGGGTTTTGAGTATCCTGGACTTATGCTTGGAAGCTAGGATTAGGATTGGGTTTTGAGGTACAAAGACTGTGAGTGTATTTTGTGGGAGGCACCCAGGACAGGGAAATGCAGTCAGGCAGTTGAATAACCACAGCTTGCCATGCTGGTGACTCCTTCTGGGCGAGCTGGAAGACTTCGGAGATTCATAAGAAAAATAGATTCTCCCAAAAGAGACGCATGGTCTGTTCACAAGATGTGTGTTTTACAAGAGACTCAGAAGAGGCACACACACCATGCCTTTAGACCCACAAAGGGAGGCGGCCACACAAAAAACTCAATTTACATTTGAGTACTGTGCAGACAGTGAGGAGACCCCTGACCTAGAGTGCATGGAAACAAACCAGTGCGTGTTCACATCACCAATGGGGCTGCCACAGCACAAGGCTGAATTAAAAGTCTAAAATTGTAAAGTGAAATTTCTTCCAGGCTTTGGAAGTGACAGAGAAGGGTAGAGAAATCAGAACTGTGTAATACTCCACTTTTTGTTGACAGCCCAGGAGAGCTGACTTACATTAAGCAATCCTTATGGCCTTTGGGGTCTATGAACAGGTGTTTTTTGCTTGTCTATTGGCGCGTGGAAGAGACCTGGAGAAGCCTTGAAAGCCATGGGATCAATCACGATTTTCTTCTGACAGAGGGTCTGACTGTCCAGAACATTGGAGAATTCATGGGATCTACTTAAATAGATGCTCAACAAAATTCAGGGTGCGAGAGAAGGCGGATGATGCAAAGACTTCTGGGATTGTTCCGCTATTGCTTCCTCAGGATGCCCCTTCCTGCTGCATTACAAGATCAAAGACTGCATGTCAGACAGAAGGTGGAGACCAGCTCCGGGCTGCAGGAGCTCCATGTGTGGTCAGCTGAGTGTCTGTGGCGAGTGGCTGGGTCCTAACTCTTACCAAGGACTTAGTAGGAAAACTGTGGTCAAACAACCAATGCAGAAGGGCTGGGAAGGCACGCACAGATTTTGGTCCTCATGGCGCCAGACATCTTTGGGCACAGCCAAACCAGGGCCACCTCTCCATCACCTTTCAGCTAGCTCACCCAGTGCAACAGGCAGCAAGGAGCAGGGCCAGTTCTCCTGCTCCTAAGCCCTGGCTGGGGTTTCTCATACTCACACTACCAGAGCCAGGTACTGTCTTATCCAGGCGAAGTATATAGTTCACTCTCCCAATTGCTGCAGTTGGTGAGGGATAGGGTTGGCTCTTCCATTCTCATGCCCCTGAGGCCTGCTCTCCCGCCTGCTGCAGTTGGCAATGGTATGGGGGCAGTTAGAGCAAGGGTATGGGGGGCGGTTAGAGCAAATTTCCCTCATCCATGCCACCATATGGCATATGAGGGAAATGGAAGGTGCCGCTCTCCTGTTCTCACATCTACAGAACTGGTTCATCTGCTTTACTGCCAACAGGATCAGCTCCAGTGTGTCTCCCAGGCGAGCTGCAGGCCCCGCTCTCCTGCATGCTACAGCCTGTGAGGGGCAGGACCAGCTCTCCACTCTTGTGACCCTGAGGCCAGCTCTTCTGCACACAGTTGGAGGCAACAGGCACGGGGAGCATCTTTCTCTCACCTGTGTCACCACACAGCTGACAAGGGACGTCAGCTCTCCTGCCCTCACCCTCCGTCCATCTGGCTCACCAGTACCCCTGCCCACAGGGTCAGCTCTGCTGTGCTACCAGGGTGAAGTGCCTTGCTGATCTCTCACTCTCATGACCCCAGAGCCAGCTCTCCCACCCACCCACCTCGAGTTGCTAAGCGACTTATAGTTGATTGTGCCCATGGCCCCAAACCGAGGGGCCTGGGAGGGGTGAGGGTGGGAGAACTGTCTTCGTCATCCACCCAGTCAGGCCTGGAAGTCTGTATTTGTAATTTTTATGTTGGGGATCTAGGCTCGAAATTCATTATCTGAATTGGCCTTATGTTGTTGTAGGCTGGGACCAAGGGTGATTCTCTCTGTGGGGGCATACCCACAAGAATGGTGTGTGTGTGTGGTCCATTCTGCATAGCAGAATTCTGGGCAGACGCCAGGTTCACAAGCACTGAAGAACCACTGGAGGTTTCCTCAGTCACACTACAGAAGGGAGTCTGTGGGCCGTTTTATGGGTAGGGAAATAAGAGGAAATGGGGAGAGAGAGTTTCAGACTACCTAAGTCACTCAGGGTAGTAATTGTCATCAAATTTGCTGCCCTTAATTTCCTTTTTTTTTTTTAAAAAAAAAAACATGAATTCTGTTTATTACACATCAAAAGATATCATTCATTTTGGTCATCCACCTGTAAATCTTTCAAGGGTGAAGCCTTGTAGGAAAACATGCTGTAAAGACCGTGTTTCTCAGTGTCCCTCTGGTACACAGTCTTTATCCGCGACGCTGCAACTGATGGACACTTCATGCAGCTTGCCTATCTTACGATGCTTTGCTGCTGTTGTTGCAGCCATCAGCAGTTCATCCATTGCAATTGTGCTGCGAAGCCCCTGCCAGCAGTGCCGGGGATGTACACACCGACAATGCAATTGATGGTTCTTTTCTTCCTGATTTGCTCAGCCCATTAAAGTTTGTGTTGAAAACAAACAGCACGCGAATGCTGGGCCAAAATAAAACAACAAAAATAAGCAAGGAAGGCAAAGACTCAGGGAGATAAAGATAGGTGCACTAATGAGTCCCCAACTGGTTAAAAGCAAACACATTTCTATTCCAAGAAATGTGTAAGTAACATTTGTTGTCACTAAAACTCTTTAACTTTAGCAAAAATAAAGAGTTGCCCTCAAATTTATTATGGAAAGCCAGAAGCACCATGGCTAATTATTTCCCAGGCGCCTCTTGCCTGAATATAAAAATGGAGCTAATTCGCAGGCAAGTGCACCAGGCCTGTCTTTGCACTTGATTCCTGGCAGCTTCACGGTGTAATACACACGTAGTGGCTCGAGCTGCTGGGTAAACTCCATATGGGTTCGGGTATTAGTCTTACTTATGTAAACTTGCACAGAATATTTGTGTCAGCTAGCTTTGGCTGGGTAACAAAATCACCTTAAACTCCAGTGGCTTCAGAAGTCACAGTATAATCTGTCACCATCTGAAGGGGTAACACTTCGGTTGGCCACATTAATGTAAACATTGAGAGTCTCATGGTCACACATGATATCCAAGTGTCTACTCTCAGGGCTCAGTACAGTGTTTGTTACACATGTGTGGGAGAGAGAGGTACTTGCCTATCATGTGCAAATCCCTGGGTATGAACTGCAGCAAATCTTAAGAGTACACATTTGCGGGCCCAGAGATGGCCCAGAGATTAAAAGCATAAGAATGCAGGGGACCTGGATTTAATTCCCAGAACCCACATGGCAGCTCACAACCATCTGTAACTGTAGTTTCAGAACTAGCACCCTCTTCTGGCTTAGCTGGGCACCACACAGACATGGTGCACAGACACACAAACAGGCAAAATACTCCAACTCATTTTAAAAATGTGACTAAATGTGAGGGAAAGGAGAGAGAGAGAAGAAAGAAGGAAGGTTGGGAAGGAGAGGAGAAAAATGTAGGAAAGGGTTGTGATAAGTCTTGAGAATCCAGCTCTGATAAGGTCTTAGGAGAACACACTAAGGCTGTGAGGCACTCTTGGTCAGGTTTGCTGTAACCTTCCATTGTGCCCTGAGAATTCACTTCCTGGTTCCTAGATGCTGAAGGTCACACTTAGAACTGAGTGTGTTATGGTGCAGGTTTTAGCTCCACTTGACTCTCTGGGCTACTGGAATCTGGGATCTGCAGTATGAATTTCTTGTGGGAACACTAAACAAATAATGACATGGAGACTCATTATGAAAGCCTAGGCTTATTCCTGGCTAGTGCCTATAAATTAAATTAACCTGTTTCTATTAATATATGTTCTGCCACTTGACTTTTTAACCTTTCCCCTATTCTGTATACCCGACTCCCTCTGTGCCTCACTGGTCATTCAGTTCTTTATTAAAGCAGTCAGGTACCTTAGGCAGACATAGTTAAACAGTAACACATCTTCACACAGTTTGCTAAAATATCTCACAACATTCCTGCCTTTTGTCTAAATAAAAAGGAAAGATTTTTAACTCTAACACAGTAAAACTATATCCAATAAGAACAATTATCAAGTAAGGATTACATTTACAATGCCCAGTCCATATACATTTGGTAAATTTAAAGAAACTACTCTATTATCTATCCTATCTTGATGAGTCAAAAGTTTTATACCTAAACCACTTTCTATTATAGCTTGTATTGCCATCCTAAAAATAACTTTTTAGACCTTAAAACATTTTCTTAGATAAACAACTTATACTTTTATGTTTCTTAACCAACCTTATAAACTTTACATCTCTTTTGTGAGTTTTTTTTCTGAATCTGGTAACGAGGAAAACTGTAAAATTATAAATATCTAGTCTTCAACCCCATCAGAGAACCAAGAAGAATAAATATTACCTGAGTAAACAAAAAGTGCAGAGCAAGCAATTTCCAAAATTATAGAGATGACAGAAATAGCTGGCTGTCTGGACAGTCACCCAAGGTTCAGAATATCTCATGGACTTTTCTATGAAGCAGAAACTTTGAAGAACTGTCATATTTTGTCTCGATAAAGTTTGGTGGTCAACTTCTTTGATGTCCTGCTTCTCCAATTTGGACAGCATACTGTTAGCAGTTGAGGCAAGGGCAGTTTCTTGCCCAGTGGCCAGCTTTCCCACATTCAAGGCATATGGAGGTTCTTTGATGCCCATTTTCCTTTTCTGAAGTAAACTGGTGCTGCTAGGAACAGGTGTGTCTCAGTGTCTGAAAAGTTTTATGGTGTTAAGACATCTTTTAAAACTTTTTCATTTTGTTTTTAAAACATTATTTTACATACCAATTCCAGGTTCATCTCCCTCTCATTCTACCACTCCCCCATCTTACTCTAACCACACCCCCATTTACTCCACAGAGAGGGTAGTCAACAAAGTCTTTCCCATCACTTGAGGCGGGACCAAGGCCCTCCCCCTGTATCTAGGTTGAGAAACTTATCTTTCCATAGGGAATGGACTCCAAAGAACCAGTTCACTATTAAGACATATTAAAGTCATACTCTGTAGCTCTCTGAAGTGTTTGAAGACTATCTATCTAAAATATATCTCTGTTTGATCTTTAAAACATACCTAACATGACTTTAAATTTGATTGTTATAGATGACTAACTTCTAACCTGTATTTCTTTATTATCCTAAATAACTTTCAAAGACTAGAACTTTACTTGACATTTTAAAATGAGCTGCATGAGGTACAATGTCTTATAGTATGTTGTAGCAAAAAATTACCTTAAATTTGTATCAGTATATACAATTCCATACCACTGTAAAATATCTCAGATTAGTAGTTGTTTTATAGCTTAAAAGTAGATTCAATAATCTACCCTTTTATTCTATCATTCCTATTTCCCACCTTTTTTATTTTTTCAGAAAGAGATCCTTGAATCTAACCTCTGTTGCTTTGTTTCTTCCCTGGCCATGATTAATAACAACTTGGAACCAACCTCTCTAAATGATGATAAACATCCATAAACCACCAAATGACCAAAAACAACCCACCCCACCTTTTGGGAATATGGACACTGTGTTCTCTAAACTGATTCCTGTTGTCTGAAGGTGATGGCATCTTTAAGGGACCCTGAGAAAATTTAGAAAATTGTCAAGTTCTGGAAGATCTAGCTATATTATTTTTTGTTCCATCTCTATGCAATAGGAAAGTGTAGAGCTTACCCGAAGTCCTGACCAGATAGTCTGTGAGGCTGAACAATCTCAGCTGTTTTGAAGTTCTAGATGCAGATTGAGGGATTTCTGAACACAGGTGTGGATGTAACTATCATTACTACAGAATCTTTGCATCTTAATTGGCCCATTCAAGAGGCAGATGTTCAATTCTTAGGAACTGGAACCCTATCTCAAGTGAAACAAAGCACAAGGTGGGTTGAATGCATAGGGCCAGAAGGAGAGAGAGAAAGACTGAGGCCATATGTGGCTAATATTGCAGTAAATTTATGGGGTCATGACCTGTTTCAGCAATTGAATATCCAGATTAACAGTTTCTGTTTCTGAGAAGGATATTATAAGGTACTATAAACAAAGGTCACCAGCCTTTGAGGCTGTACTAGAACACAAAGCTTCTAGCAAATCTTTATAGGTAACAGCAGCCCTACCTTTACAATGGTTAACTGAGAAACCAATATGGATTAAGCAATGGCCTTTAACAGAAGAGAAACTGCAGGCTTTAGATCAGCTAGCACAGGAGTAACTAGATTATTACCACATTGAAGAATCAATCAGCCCTTGAAATTCTCCTGTATTTGTTGATAAAAAGAAATATGAAAAATGGTGACAGATCCAAGAGCTGTCAAAAAGGTAATTCAACCTATGTGCCCTCTACAATCTGGAATTCCTTTACCTTAACTATTACATAAAGGATGGACTCTTATAGTTATTGATTTAAAAGATAGTTTCTTCACTATACTTTACAAGAAAGAAAAAGAGAAAAATTTGCCTTTACAGGGCCTACTTGTAGTAATTCTCAGCCTACTAGGCGATATCAATGAACCATCCTCCCACAGGGAATGCACAATTGCCCCACCCTGTGCTAATACTTTGTAAGTCAAACATTAGAAATAATATGTAAACAATCTCCTAAATCAATAATTCACCATTACATGTATGACATTTTGCTATCTGATTCAAAAGTAGATACCTTAGAAAGAATGCTTGAAGAAGTAAAGAAAGTTTTGCCTAAATGGGGATTGCAAATTACTCCTGAGATAATACAAAGAAGAGATTCTATCAATTACCTAGGTTACAGAATAGGTTCACAGAAAATTAGAACACAAAAGGCACAAAGTAGGAAAGACCAATTGCAGACTCTTAATGATTTTCAAAGATTGTTAGGAGACATTTCTAGTGTTGGGATAAGTCCTGATATAATAATTCATTTAAATAAAACCTTAGATGGTAACAAAGACTTAACTAGTCCCAGGGAATTAACAGCTGAATCTGAGAAATAAGTAACTGTGGTTGAAGAGAAATTACAGGAGGCACATGTGGATCAGGTGAATCCAAATCTTAGTTGAAGTCTAGTCATATTGCCTTCCAGAATTTCCCCTGCAGGAATTTTAATGCATAAGGAAGATATTATCTTAGGATAATAAACATAGTAAATAATTAGAAACTTATGTGGAAAATTCTTTGAATTAATTATAAAAGGAAAATTGAGACTTTGTCAACTAGCAGGAATAAAACAGCAGAGATTATAGTTCTTTTTACTACTGATGAAATTTTTAAAAAATGTGAAGACAATGAACCCAGGAAAAGAGCATGTGCTAATTTTTTTTAGGAGAGGTTAATAGCAATTATCCCCAAAGTGAAAAATTAACCTTATAAAGAGAATTACTTGGATCCTTCCCCACATTGTATGTGGCACACCAATAACTGGGACCTGTACATTTCATACTAATGCATATATATCAGCAAATGCAGGTTACAAATCAGAAGATTTAAATAAGGTGGAACAAAGCTCTTATAATTCTGTCCAAAAGTAGAATTATATGCTATTTTTATGGTATCATGGAATTTTTTTTTTTTTGGTTTTTCGAGACAGGGTTTCTCTGTGGTTTTGGAGCCTGTCCTGGAACTAGCTCTTGTAGACCAGGCTGGTCTCGAACTCACAGAGATCCGCCTGCCTCTGCCTCCCAAGTGCTGGGATTAAAGGCGTGCGCCACCACCGCCCGGCTCGGTATCATGGAATTTTAAAGAACCTGTCAATATAGTTACTGATTTGCAATATGCAGAAAGGGTTATTTTGCATATTGAAACTGCTTTATTTATACCAGATATAGAATTGACTTTATAACTCATTCAGATTCAAGATATAATCAGGAATAGGCTTTGTCTCATATATCTAACACACATCCATTCCCATATGAGTCTGCCAGGTCTTCTAGCACAAGGTAATGCAGAAATTGATTGGAAATGTGATGAAGGCCTCAGAATTTCATAAAAATATCATATCAATAGCAAAAGTTTAAAGACAAAGTTTTCTATTACATGGCAACAAGCTAAAGAGATTATAAGGAGATGTCTTACTCTTTCTATAACTAAACACTGCTACCTGCAGGGAGTAATCCAAAGGATACTATAAGGAATAAAATCTAGCAGATGGATGCATTCCACTTTGCAGATTTTGAAAAAATAAAATATGAACTCCACATAATTGACACTTATTCAGCTTTTCAATGGGGAAGTACTTTGAGCTCAGAAAAGACTGATTTAGAAATCATGCATTTATTAGAAGCTATGGCCATCGTGGGATACCAGCACAAATAAAGAAAAATAATAGCATATGTCTCTAAGAAAATAAACAGTTTTTACTTATTATAATATAAAGCATATTACAGGTATAGCAAACAATCCTACAGGTCAGGCAGTTATAGGAAGATCAAATTGAGCTATAAAGGATATGTTAAACAAACAGAAAGAGGTGGAAAATACCCATAAATATATTGCATAATGCTTTATTAACCTTGAATTTTCTTTTTCTTTTTTTTTTTTTTTTTTGGTTTTTCGAGACAGGGTTTCTCTGTAGCTTTGGTGCCTGTCCCGGAACTAGCTCTTGTAGACCAGGCTGACCTCCGACTCCCAGAGATCTGCCTGCCTCTGCCTCCCTAGTGCTGGGATTAAAGGCATGCGCCACCACTGCCGGCAACCTTGAATTTTCTTAATGCTAATGAGAAATAAACAATGGCAGCAGAGAGACATTGGATAATAGAAAAAACTTAAAATAGAATTAAGTCAGACAGTGTATTTCATCAATGTGCTGACCTCAGAATGGAAACCAGGAGATATGCTATATTGGGGAGGGGGTTTTGCTCTTGTTTGCACAAGAGAAGAAAAGCTATGGATACCATCAAAATTAATAAATATTTGGTTTGAAAAATAGAAACCTCTTGAGAAAGAGAAATGACAGCTCATCCACAGAGGTAACAATCATACAGGCCCGAAGGAAACCTCATAAGGGTTGGGGCAAGGTTCTGTTCTTGTCTTTACAGGAAGATACTCATCTTCAAAAAGCTGAGAGACCTTGGACATCTAGATGACTAAAGAAGAAAAGATAGCTATTCAGAAAAAAATTACCATGTAAAGAGAAATCTTACTCTGTTGCTGTATCATCTGTACAGTAAAATTTTATTACCTGAACATTTATATATCTCTACCTAAAAATCAAAGCTGGCTTTGGAGTTGTACAATGGCTATTCTTCTCTAAATCCAAGTATGTTGTTAAAAGAAAATTCAAAGTTTCTGTCTCATATTAGGAGCCATCTGGTATAGGACAGAAAGAAGAAAGAATTTAGGAAAAATTTTACTTCTCTCCGTACCAATTTTTGTCTCATTTCATTGAATTTATGTCTATATGAATAATGTTTAAGTTTTCCATAATGAACAATAAATTTTTCTGCAGTAATCTTTGAAGTTTCCAGGAAGAAATGATTTCACCTGATTGATATGATATCATGATGCTGATAACTCTACTTTAAGATCTGTTTTGGTACTAGCTGCTCAAAATGATTCCAATTTGGTTAGCTAAAATAGTGCACCTTCTTACAATGTTCTGGCCAGAACTTCAAATAAAAACTTCTGAAAAATCCTACTGACTACTCAGAGAGTATTTGCAATTATACCAGACAGTAATCTTGAAACTTAACCATCATTTTAATTTTATAGGATCCCATAGAAAGAACATCGCCCCCATGACAGTTGGTAGCAATGTCTTCTCTCCTAACAAAGTTTGTCCTCAGGGTTAGGGACATCAATTAGGGATTGATTATAATTGTTAAGGGTTGAAGGTTGGGGTGAAAATTATGTAGGCTCAGGGATATCTTTTAAAAAATGGGAAATTGGATGGGATAATAGGTAGATTAGTGTGAGCTTACTCACACTAATAGTAATAGAGAGTAATAGAGTGAATTCTTGTGAGTTATTATTTATAGACAGTTTACATTGGTATGGATTCTTGTATATTGATACAAATTCAAATTATATTTGCTATATTAAATATGCTCCTTTTTCATGTTTATAATATTTGTACACTTAGGAAAAGTTATTTTATCATATTTTATGCATGTATGCTTCTACCTCTGCTTAAGATATTTTGTATATTAATACAATTTTATGATATATTTATCATTTTATATACATTCTACCTCGATTAAGACACTTATACATTGTTTACATTTTGAGGTTATTGTCCTCAGTTGCTGCACAGTTGTTTAAAGATTGTTTAATATTCTTATATGAAGTCTTATTCTTTAAGTTATATAGCTATTTAGAATTATAGGTCAATAGTCACCCATGTTTGTCACACTTATAGTTAGATTAATCACGTTCTTTAGATACATAGAGACTGTATTCTGCATAGACAGGTAATCTTCAACCACTTTAAAGAACTGTAGAATATGGCATTTAAATAACTTAGGGTTCTGTTGACGTGAGACACATTTGCTACTGGCAGCACCCATCTATTCCTGAGAGAATGTTGGGCACTGAAGACAATTCACTTGGAGCTTGTTGAGTTTTTTTTTCTGTTTACCCTTCTTTTTTTAATTAAATTTATTTATTTATTAAAGATTTCTGCCTCCTCCCTGCCACCACTTCCCATTTCCCTCCCCCTCCCCCAATCAAATCTCCCTCCCTCGTCAGCCCTAAGAGCAATCAGGGTTCCCTGCCCTGTGGGAAGTCCAAGGACCTCCCACCTCCATCCCTGTCTAGTAAGGTGAGCATCCAAACTGCTTAGGCTCCCACAAAGCCAATATGTGCAGTAGGATCAAAACCCACTGCCATTGTTCTTGACTTCTCAGCAGCCCTCATTGTCTGCTATGTTCAGCGAGTCTGGTTTTATTCCATGCTTTTTCAGACCCAGGCCAGCTAGCCTTGGTGAGTTCCCGATAGAACATCCCCATTGTCTCAGTGTGTGGGTGCACCCCTCACGGTCCTGAGTTCCTTGCTCGTGCTCTCTCTCCTTCTGCTCCTGATTTGGACCTTGGGATTTCAGTCCAGTGCTCCAATGTGGGTCTCTGTCTCCGTCTCCTTTCATCGCCTGATGAAGGTTAATATTCAGGAGAATGCCTATATGTTTTTCTTTGGGTTCACCTTCTTATCTGGCTTCTCTAGGATCACGAATTATAGGCTCAATGTCCTTTATTTATGGCTAGAAACCAAATATGAGTGAGTACATCCCATGTTCCTCTTTTTGGGTCTGGCTTACCTCACTCAGGATAGTGTTTTCTATTTCTGTCCATTTGCATGCAAAATTCAAGAAGTCATTGTTTTTTACTGCTGAGTAGTACTCTAATATGTATATATTCCATACTTTCTTAGTGTGGCGGTTTCTCATGAAATTCGGGATCAACCTACCCCTGGACCCAGCAATACCACTCTTGGGAATACACCCAAGAGATGCCCTATCATACAACAAAAGTATATGCTCAACTACGTTCACAGCAGCATTGTTTGTAATAGCCAGAACCTGGAAACAACCTAGATGCCCTTCAATGGAAGAATGGATGAAGAAAGCTTGTTTAGTTCTTTGCAAAACTGGCTTTTATGCAAAGAACTGCCCCTTCCTTGACCACTGATAAAATGCATAGTGTCCAGTCAGGATAAGCAGAATACAAGAAAAAAGACTGCCAAATCTTGCCAAGATAGGGTAATACAGCTTTGAAAGTTTTCCTGCCTCTGAAAATGGTCTGTCAGTTACGCTAGGCCTTAGCCAAGGTTGATTGCTCCAACATTGCAAATGAGACTTTGGGTGATTGTCCATGTAGCTTGTTGTCTCTGTTGTTTATTGCACATTTTGGAAGTTGTTTGGTTGTACTTCCTGTTTACAGTAATATTATTTCCCTTTTCAGGTCTTCGATGTGGCTGAAGACTAGATAGTTGTAGTTATTTTCTTCTAAGAGTTGGCCAAGCCATTTCTAATAGAAGACTTAGATTCCTTAGGATAGGATAATTATTGAAACATTTAGCATATGTTTTTTGTTTGATATTGTTTATGTTGGTTGTAATTCTTATTTTTATACTTGATATTCTTTTTTGTTTTTTATTGTTGAGATAGTTTTTTTCTTTAATTTTTAAAATTGTTTTTATTGAGCTATATATTTTTCTCTGTTCCCCTCCCTTCCTCTCTCCTCCCTTCTATCCTGTCCCATGGTCTCCATGCTCTCAATTTACTCAGATCTTGTCTTTTTCTACTTCTGATGTTGATTAGATCATTGTATGTCTCTTTTAGGGTCCTCTTTGTTATCTAGGTTATCTGGGATTGTGAATTGTAGGCTGGTTTTTCTTTGCTTTATGTCTAAAAGACACTTAGGAGTGAGTACATATGATATTTGTCTTTCTGGGTCTGTGTTACCTCACTATGATGTTTTCTAGATCCATTCATTTGCATGCAAATTTCAAGATGTCATTATTATTATTATTATTATTATTATTATTATTATTATTATTGCTGTTAGTACTTCATTGTGTACATGTACCACATTATACTTATCAATTCATCAGTCAAGGGGCATTAAGTTGTTTCCCGGTTCTGGCTATGACAAACATGCTGCTATGAACATAGTTGAGCACATATCCTTGTGGTATGATTGAACATCCTTTGGGTATATCCCCAAAAGTGGTATTGCTGGGTCTTGAGGTAGGTTGTTTCCTAATTTTTTGAGAAATCACCATTGATATTTGTTCTCATTGTATATACTTTTGTATTAGGCTTAGAACTCTCTTATTTAGACTAAAGGGGAAGGTGCTGTGGGAACTCCTTCAGCCAATAGCCTTTAAGATACCAGTCCACTTGAGCATGGTCTCTTATACTATAAATGCAGCCGTAAAGCTTGCATATTCTCTCCCCGCCCCTGCTGGATTTGGCTCCTGTTCCCCATTTATGCAGAAAACTGTGATCTGTGAGTCTACCTCTAAATAAAGAACCCTTTATTATACTCCATTCTGAGCTGGTGCAGGACTACTTTATAGCACTCTTTTACAAGCTGGAGCCAGAAAGTTTGATGTTTACTAAAATATAGTTTTCTCACCCTACGTCCAGGGGTTCTGGATAAGTAGGTCAAGACTGGGGCCAGCAAACCTGCGTTTCTGAGAAGTTAGTGGGTGATGCTGCTGCTGTTGCTGCCTAGATATCATGCCTTAGGAATCTTGGTGCTGGACCAGTCCTTCTAGGTGGCCATCAGGCCATCCTCTTGTTTTCTGAGTGTTTCTAGCAGTTTTGGTTGCTCTATTGGTGGACAGATCGGAAGTGCAGTCCAGATTCTGGACTACAGCTCTGGGCTATAACTTCTTTTATTTCTTTTAGGGAATTAACTTCAGCATACCCCAATGCCCTTTGCATTGACACTGTTATTATCCTCATTATTATTATAATTAATTGGTGTGTACATGTGTATTTGAGTGTGTGTGTGTGTGAGAAAGACATAGACAGAGACACACAGAGAGACAGAGAGCGAGTTGATGTGTATATACCATGGCAGGCATGAGGATATCAGAGGACAGATTTCAGGAGTTGATTTTCCCCTTCTAGTGTGGGTTCTTGGGATCAAACTCAGGTTGTCAAGGTTGTGACAAATGACAACCCACCATGACATCTTGCTGGCCCATATCATTATTTTTTGTAGTGTTGGGGAGTGAGCCCGGATATTAGCCATGCTAGGCAAACACTCAGCCTTACTGAATAGACCCTCAACCCAGCATTATTAATTCTTGGTAAAATTCCATGACTACCTATGTTAAATAAATGGATCATGCGTGTTTATTGCCCAGTGGTAATGAGACTGGCCAGGTTCTTGCTTTTGAGTCTGAGCACAGGACTACTGGGCATGTTCTGAATGGAGTTCTTTCTCAGCTCCCTTAGAAGTCCCCACACTCTGCCTCACCCCCTCTTGTTTTCCTAATATGTCCAGTCACATTTTAATGGCTGAAATGGTTTTGAAGCCTTCCCCCACAGAACCAATTTTCACCCTCAGCCAAGGGAAGCTCTGGTGCTTCAACGAGGAGTCTATTTCAGTGATAGGTTTTCACAGGAGTCCAGACTCAAATGTGTTTTGACTGTTGTCCTGATGGCATCATGTTAACTTGGGCACCAGAAGTGAATTTGTCGTGGAGCTTCTATGATGGGACTAACCCAGGATGATGGCAGATTCTGTCAGTGAGATAGCAGTTGCCCTTAGCTGGTTAGCTGGCTGGAATGGCTGGCACTAATGGCAGGGTTTCACTGAGAATACGTGTGCAAGGGAGTAAACTAATGTGGAGCAACTAATCTGGTTCTGGTTCCTCCCAAGAAAATGGTGAGCTCAACAAGCACAGGTTGCTGGCAGTATGACAGCTGTTTTCCTCCAGCGCCAAATTTGTCACCAAGACTGCTTAATGAGTGTTTTAGAACCAACCAGGGTAAAAACAACGAAACACCCAGCTATTCACAGTGTTCAACTGAGGAATCAAAAGCTTTGAAAGACCTTAAATGTCTGAATTCATCTCCAGAGCTCTGAACAACATTGGCCTCGACTGCCTTTGCTGTTCAGAAAGTCGACAGAAATGTTGGACCTCTTGGCTGTGCCCCTGGCAAGATCCTCATTGAAGTCATCGTTTTGCTTTTTGTTGTGGTTACCTGACCTCCGAGAGACTGCAGCAGGCTACCAGACAAAACAAAAACAAAAACAACAAACACACACACAAACACACACAAAAGAGAGTGGTGGTGACAGATGTATGCAAATTACCAGTTCTTAATAGCTCTCTGCCTTGGAAACAGAATAGAGTCCACTGACTTTTCTAAATTTGGTCTTTGTTTTAAAGACATAATAAAGAGATATGACTGGGCATCGGAAGGGTCTTGGATGTCAGCCTAAGGAAAGTACAGCATGTCTTACAGTAGTACATGCATGCCTGAATCACTGACTTGGCTGCCTGCCTGGGAATGTTTGAAGACCCCATCTACCTCTCTTTGCCTCAGAGGGAAACCTAGGACAGAGGATCTTCTGTTTCCTTCTGGAAATGCATCAGCCCTGAAGTTCTAGAATCAAAATGATCCAGTGTTTGAAAATTTACAGGACTCTTCTTGATTATGTAGGTTTGTTTTGTTTTGTTTGTTTTGCAGTTTTAAACTTTGGTTTAGTTCAAGAATCCCCCCTGCTGAGAGCTTACTTACTGAGTGATATTTCATACTCAACTAATAATTCACACGTATGATTGACACTGATTAAACAATTGCTCCTCCTTGCTTTTACTGTTTGTTTGTTTCCGTGCACTAATCCTATATTCCATCTTGATGGACCCATTCATTCCTACAGCTGGTGTGTATGTCTTGTGTGCTTATGGATTTCTGGACACTTGAGCATCATGTCTCATCTATTTTTCTCTCTTGTTTCTGTGTACTTAATAGCAATAGGTTGAGATATATATACATTTGTATATGCATATATCCTTCCGGAAGGAAGAAGTGTGGATCCCCACACCACGGATTGGAGGAGAGCCCCTCAGGCATGCACCCTACTTCATGTGGAAAAGAAATAGACTAATGTTGTCTTAAGCTTGGGAATTGGCCTTAATTTCTCTGAACAATAAACTAAGTGAAGAAGTCTGAGGACATAGCAAAGCCTGGTGCATCTCTTCATTATTCCTGCACAATTGGTGGCAAGCCGCTACCATAGGATGGGGTCCAATAGGCATGGTGTTAGCCATGATAAATTAACTGATGGCCTTCTCAAAGCACCTGGGAGGCATGGGAAGGTTTGGTTCAGGTTAGTCATGTGATGGAGACTGAATTTCAGGGATAAGTGTCAGTGGATTACACATGCTGAGTCAGAGTGGGAGAATCCAGGCCACAAACCAGTTCTAAATGCTTGCAGTGGTTGGGGTAAGTGATAGTGGGGAACCAGACTTCAGAAATCTTCCTTATTGGCTACTCTTGTCCAATTCTTTAAATAAAGAATTGACGTTGAATTAGGGAGAGGACTCAGGGGCTGAAGTACTTGCTGTCCAAACAGATAAGCTGAGGTCAGGTCCCCAGCACCCGCATAAGAAAGTGGGTGTAGCTGTGCTTACGTATGACCCCAGGACTAGCTGAAGCAGAGGGCAGAGACAGAAGGGCTTCTGGGGCCTGTGTCTGCTGGCTTTTGTGAAAAGCAGTGAGCTTTATGTGAAGTGAGATACCTAATAAGCTGATAAGGCAGAGGTACAGAGGATACTAGATAACCTCTTTTGGCCTCCATGTGCATGCTCACAGGCACATGTTCTGTCCACACATGTATATACATATATACACAAAACACTCTCACATAAGAACAGACATTGCCTTGGTCAGCATTATTATGGCTTAGCAAACTATTACCTCTCTGTTTTATAAAGGACAGTTTGGTTGCAATGGAGCCACACCCATTTGTAGATAGTTAGGTTGGGGTAGAGTCACACCCATTTGTAGACAGGTAAGTCAGCACAGAACCACACCCATCTGTTAATGTGTGATCCATGATTGCTTTCACTCTCCAACAACAGAGCTGAATGGTGGTGATGGGAATTTTGTGGCACTCAAAGCCTCAAATATTGGTTATCTGGTCTTTTAAGAAAGAACATGCTGGCCCTAAACAAGATATCTCTATCATTTCCCACCCTCAAGGCTCAGGCAACACTGAGGAAGAAAGGAAAAGAAAGAATGTAGGAGCCAGAGGTAGGGAAGTGTGTTGTAAAACAGTGTTGTAGACCTGGAAAGACCCTACACTCATGAATTTATGGTAGTGGTGGAGGGAGAGGCTTATAGGACCCACCCCTCAGTGAAGACCTATGGGGAAAATATCTAATCAGGTGAGAGGTTACCAAGAAAAAGGGTTGCAGCAGGAGAGATGGGCAGATGAGAGAGGGCAAGGACAAAAATGTTCAAAACTCAATGAAGGCATGTGGGAAACTGTCAAAGAATTAATAAAAGAAATAAAGATCTTGCCTATTATTGAACTAAACTGTGTGGCTGGACATTCACTGAGCCATCATAGTAAGTTCACACTGAATCATCATAGTAAGTTCCCACTGAACCACCATAGTAAGTTCCCACTGAACCACCATAGTAAGTTCACACTGAACCATCATAGTAAGTTTACACTGAACCACCATAACAAGTTCACACTGAACCATCACAAGTTCACACTGAACTGTCATAGTAAGTTCACACTGAACCATCACAAATTCACACTGAACCATAATAGTAAGTTCACACTGAACCACCATAACAACTCACACTAAACCATCACAACAAGTTCACACTGAACCACCATAACAAGTTCATACTGAACCATCATAGTAAATTCACACTGAATCATCATAGTAAGTTCACACTGAACCATCACAACAAGTTCACACTAAACCATCAAAGTTCACACTGAACCATCATAGTAAGTTCACACTGAACCACCATAACAAGTTAACACTGAACCATAATAGTAAGTTCACACTGAACCACCATAAAAATTCACACTGAATCATCACAACAAATTCACACTGAGCCATCACAACAAGTTCACACTGAGCCATTACAACAAGTTCACACTGAGCCATCACAACAAGTTCACACTGAACCATCATGGTAAGTTCACACTGAACCATCATAACAAGTTCACAGATACTGGCTAATTCTTCAAAAACTGGTTTATGCCAACTAAGTGGAAATCTATTCTAACACACTTGTGTAGCAATGGTCCCATGTTAGAAGTGATTTCTTCTCTTCTCCATCCCTCTCACTGGTGTGTTGACATTGAAATAGGAGATGTGTGTGATTGATGAGATAAGAATGGGGAGTCATTACTTCTCTAGTGAAAAAGAAAAGGCCAAAGGCTTATGGGCTGATTTAATTGCATATATTTATGGTCTTTATTATGTCACTCAATAGAGAGCAAGACAAACCCAACTCTTAATTAATTATCCTTTTTTTCTGATGTCCCAAATCACTCACATGTAGGTTCTAAAATCCCAATGTAATGAGATGATATTATAAGACTGCTTTGGTCTTGGGTCATGTGTATGCACATATACACACGAAGATGACTAAGGTCATATAGTTATGCACTCAGTCTTAAATTTTTACTATGTACCTTGGCATTTGTTCTTTGTCAGTAAATGCTGAACTATCTAATTCCTTGTTCTGGTAACAGAATTGGCATTTTGATCTTTATTGGCTATTGATAGTGAACTGGAACTTGGGGTGGAGAGGAAAGTCCAGTTAAGGAGCTCTGAACTAGTCCTCTGCGAGATGCAGGGTTCAGAAATCTCAAACAGAAGCCCACCCAGGGGTCTGGGTGGTGGACTAGTGTGGCATGGAAGAAAGCTTTGATTAGGGTGGGCCTTTCAGATCCGTCTTTACAACCTCTGACATCTTTATTGCTGGTAATTGCAGCTGGGAGTATTTTTTTTTTTTAAATCAAGCAGAGGCTATGGGAGCTAGGCTGCTGCTTTTGGCACTAGCAGGTACACTGGATATAAAATAAAGTTTTTTGTGGGAAAACATTTCTCTCTCTCTCGTGTGTGTGTATGTGTGTGTTCACATAATTGTGTGTGTGTGTGTATTTATGTGTATGTGCACATGTGTGTAGAAGCCAGAGGTCAATGTTGGATGTCTTCCTCAATCACCTTATCTTCAGAGACTGAGTCTCCCATTGAACACTGAGTTCAGCAGTTAGGCAAGGCTAGCTGGCAAGAAGCTCCAGGGATCTGCTTGGCTCTGGTTTCCCAACACTGGACTCAAACATGGGCCTCTGCCCCTCTTTTTGTGTGCCTACTGCAGTTCTGAGTGCAGGCCCTCATGCAGCCACGGCGAGCGCCCTACCCATTGAGACATGCTGCATGCTTGTCCCTTTCTGTAGGTCAGAACATTGGCTGTGAATATGGCTGGCTCCACCAACAGGAGTTATCGATCAGTCTCCCCAGATTCTGCTTTTTAATCTGCTTTGACCTGAGCAGGGTCCTAGGCTCCAAGAGCAAGCAACGGCAAGGCTCTAGATGTCACGTAGTTTGCTTCTCAGCATGTTTGCAGATTGCCTTTCACTCATTACTTATGTCATCTTCTACACTAGTGGTAAATTTCTAACAGCTGGGGTTCAGATGCAGGGAGAACTGTGAGTGAATCTAGGAAGAGGGGCAGGCCTTTAGCCACACAGGAATAGCAGCCTCTTCAGTTAGATGCAGAACAACTGGGGAACGATTGCAACTCCATCTCTTAAATATGACATAAAAAGTCAAAAGACTTCTTATAGATCTGTGATTTTAATTCAGAAGTAGGAGCAGGCACTGTGGTAGATAGAAAGAAAGGCCATTCTGATTATCTTTATGAAAGAGAACTTCCTCAAGGAACGATTGAGATCAAGATGGAGTTGGTATTGAATGTTTGTATTTCCAGCAGTCAGGATGTGAAGGATGGAGGATCAGGAATTCAGGTTCAGGGTCATTCTCAGCCATACAGTTGAGTTTGAGGCCACCTGGACTACAAAAGACCCTCCCAAACAAATCCAGAAAACAAAAAAACTAATGAACAAACAAAAAGGGAGAGAGAGAGAGAGAGAGAGAGAGAGAGAGAGAGAGAGAGAGAGAGAAAGGGAAGGGAAGAAAAGAAAAGGGAAGGGAAGGGAAGATTGTGATCAGATGGTTTAAGAATGCAGACAGATAAGGGAAACCACATCTACACAATGGTAAGGAAAGCCTGGGGTTATTTTTTTTTTTTGTGGGGGCCTTACCACAGATCTGAAAGGAGACTTAGGTTCTGGAGACCAGATGTTCCAGGAGTGTCTTGATCCTCTGTAGACCGGATACTCCCTAAACTCCATCACATAGGTGATGGTCCAGTTGCCCCTGCTTTGGGAGAAAAGGAAGCAATATATCTGGATGATTGGCTATTGTTTCCAAGTTAGGTCTCATCAAAATCTGTACGTACTTTTCCCAGGAGATAAATTTAATATTGCTACAACATATGTAATAGATAATGCTTGCCAAATGTTCAAAACTTGGTGTAGCTTGAACTTGGAGGTCAATCTGTACAATCGACTTCAAATGAGGGAATGGAATCATGATGGAATCATCATCACAAATCATTTCTAGCTCACGCCAAGGACCACAACACACCCAGCTGCTGCCTCTGCTTCACAGCGGCTGTGTAGGTATAGGACAGACCTCGATGCTTGTTCCCCTGAAAATCCACGGAATGTGGGTCATGAAAGTATTCACCTCTGGAGCAGCTGCAAACCCACGAGTGCTGTCAAAATGTTGAATCTTCTACTCAGAGTCAAGAACAAAGCAGTGATAAGTCACTTATTGACCTGTCTGCGAGTCAACCAATCGTTCACACCTGAGGCCTGGTTTTTGATTTCTAAGTCTATTAGTATTCTGAGATGTCTGCCTCATTGGTTATTTTAAAGGAACTCAATTCATTTTCATTCCAAGGATTTTGGCAAGCTTCTGCAAAAACTAGGTGAGACTGAGATGAAAGGAAAAAAGAAAAAAATATATAACTAGGCATATTTCTGGTCCATAGGGGCTAAAAGAATGACTAGATTCCAAGAATGGATACAGAGAGATCTCAGGGACCAAATGGATGGGGCACAACAGAGCTGAGCCGCATTAGCAGTGTTTCTTAGTTAAGGAGTTAAAGTGAAAGCCACTTGGGAGTCCTGGGGATCAGTTTGGCCAGCACTGTATGTTTTGAACAGATTTGGTAGCGGAAAACCAAAGAAATGAGCACTGGGAATTTTAGCCAGAATTAGACAGGTTTAGGAAAACAGAAACTGTGGGTAGAAACACAACTGTTTAACCCCGAGGGAAGCATCCTGGAGAGCCTATGAAAGGATAAGAGATAAGAAGGAGGAGGAGGCAGGCTTCCCAGCTGAGAGTGGGCACAGACAACAGATTTACAGACAGGGTTAGCTATCTGATGACATTATAGCCTTGATAGGGGATTATCTATATTTGGGACAAGAATAGTTGGGACAGTGGACTGGCTTCAGTTCCAACTGTGGGAAACAGATCATACTTATGAAGTAGAAGAATTTCCATAAGACTGTGGTTGAGTAGCCCAAACTAGGCAGATGGAAAAGGGAACAGAAATCTGCACAATCAAAGGAATGGCTGGGATCTTTTATTTTAAAAATGATTGGTCTTGTTGCATTATGGGGGATCCAAAGGAACTGGCAACATTAATCAGAAAGATAAATATCTGGGCTGGAAAGAGAAGGAGAAAGAAAAGCAAAGAAGGCACTGGGAACTCACCTCCATATAGATGAGAAGGAGCTCATTGATCTGAAGGATTGTGTAACATGAAGGGCCTGCTCGTTGGGGTTCCTGTCCTTCCCGGTACCCCACAGCTGGCAAGGTCCTAAAGAAAATCACACAGAGAGTCTGCATAAGTTATAAAACTGATTGGCCCATTAGCTCAGGCTTCATATTAGCTCTTATAACTTTTGTTAGCCCATTTTCTAGTCTATGTTAGCCACATGGCTCAGTACCTTTTTCAGTGGGTCAGGTCACATTCTGCTTCTTGGTGGTCTGGGCAGGAATGAAAGAAATGGGCTTCCTCCTTCCCAGCATTCTCCTGTTCTCATCGCCCTGCCTCTACTTCCTGTCTGGTTGACCCACCTATACTTCCTGCCTGGCCAATCAGCATTTATTTAAAACATGATTGACAGAATACAGACAATTCTCCCACACCAGGACTGACATAAGGCTGGGGAGACTCAGCTCTTCTGTGTGAAGAGTCACGAGGAGAACAGAGGAGGGAGGCAGAGCACAGGAAGCCTATAATGTCATTACTATTGGAAAGATACTGCACTTACCTGTTTTCTGGGTTACAACTAAATACTCACGGCTGGACACTTTATGAAGAAGAAAAGTTTCTTCTTAGTTCTGTTTTATCTATCTATCTGTCTGTCTGTCTGTCTGTCTGTCTGTCTGTCCACCCCCCCCAGCCTGCCCATCTGTCCATGCATCCGTGCATCCGTTCATCCATCCACCCGTCTGTCCGTCCGTCCGTCTGTCCATCCGTCTGTCTGTCTATCTACTTATATTTCAGTGCTGATGATTAAACTCAGGGCCCTTGCATGCTAGCTCAATGCTCTGCCACTAACTGTGTCCCCATCCCTGGACCCTGGTTTTGGATTAGGCAGCCTCATTGATCCAGCTTCCTGTGGACAGCATCACATTGACAGGAGTGTGAGTGATTGAGAGTGATCACATGGCAAGATAGAAAGCCAGAGAAACCTGAGAGTTGGGCTTATAACCCTTGTAACAATCTGCTCTTCTAGGACCTACGTGGATTCCCATGAGAACTATATGACCCTTCTGAGGGCAGCACCCCAGTGACCTAACATCCTTGTCCCAAGCCTGACCTCTCAAAGTTGTCACCAACTCTCAGGACTGTTACACTAAGGATCATGTTTCCAACACATGAACCATTAGGGGCTGAACATCTAAACCACAGGAGAACAGAACATGTTTCTGTGTCACTGGTATAGTAGGCGTAGTTCTGTCTTCTATTGACTATAAGGCATCCGTGGCTTAGAGCTAAGAGGAGTAGGAAGTTCAGTGTGGATGTGAATCAAGCTAACTTCGCAATTTAGATTCATCAGTAGTAAAATAAATATTCAGTTCTGTTTTGAAGGCCCAAGTTCATTTCTTGCTTGGACCAAAATTTAGTGTGGAGGGATTGATGAGTCACAGTACCCAAGCTCTTGATGTGACAGCCTCTGCCCGAAGTCACAGTTATGGACTCTTGAGCCTCTTAAAAGCCTGTGAGATGGTCATCAGTCCAATCTTGCAGATAAGAGTGTGAGGCCCAGAAAGCTTCGGTATCTTGTTGATGGTTCACACGCTCATATTGTAACTTGGATGTAGGCCTTGGAACACCACAGATTTTGCTCTTAATGATGTCATTAATCTACGTCACTCCATGGAACTTCACTGAGGTGTTGCCAGTTTGAGCTCAGGGATCTATTCAGCAATGAGGCTTTCAATATAGATGCCCAACTGTCTACTGGCTTATTTTCTTCTTATGGTGGCACTGGGGACACATGCATGCTGTCACTATGCATTCTGCCTGTCCTCGCCTTCCTTGATTGGCAGGAACTACTGAAGTGGTTTTTCTCTTGAAATGCATGGGCCCTGTACAACACAAGGAAATGCCCACAGCCAGGGCTCTCTTCTGTTAGGCTGAGCACCATTGGGTAGCTGAGATGGAGGTCTGTGAGGCCCAGAGTGTGGCAGATGAAACATTGTGATTACAATCTCCTGATCTTCTGGTCTAGGGTCCAAGGTCATGGGAATGGATAAATTGGGATAGAAAGATGCTTGCCACTTAAGGCTTTCATTCAGAATTCATTTGTTCACGCATTCATTCATTCATTCATCTCAGTCCGCCAGCTGTCAATGGCACACTCTGCAATCTTTTGTGCGCCAGATCCTGAGCTGATTCTGACAGAAGAAAGACAAGAGTAATACAGTAAGATTGACAGTAATGATGACATCAGTTAAGGTCCTCTCAGGGCTTACTTTGTACCCAGAATTTATGCTGTGAGATCTTAGAGCCATTTGAATGCCCTTGGGTTTAGATGAGAAACAGATACAGAGAAGGTGGTGACTGGCCCATGGCCACACCACTTTGCAAATGGGGAAAGAAAGGAGAAACGTACTTATGCCCGAGAGGCTGACAAAATGTAGATTAATACAAGAAAAAGAAATTTATAAAGGGAAAGTATAGTTGTGGAGATGAAGCTGGAGATTGAATAGCAACCTACAATTAGACACATGCAGATATTCTATAGGTCTTTGGGGGTGACTAGAGTTGATAACAATTTACTATCAACTTTACAAATAGCAAGACAACAGATACAACCGAATACAACCCTATCAAAGGGTAAGTGATTAAGGGATAGAAATACTGATTGCTCCAATTTTGTTTCTACATATTGTATACATGTACCAAGCCATTATGCCACACATCCAGGTATTCTATATAAATTCAAAAACAAGTAGGAGCTGTGGTGTTAGCTCAAATGAGAATGTACTTGCCTAGTTAGTGTGTTCACTCAGAACCATGGACAAACAGTCTGGGTGTGGCAGCATGCTTTTGAAATCCCTGCAGTAGGAAGACGGAGACAGGAAGATCTCTGGGACTCACTGGGTAGTTAGCTTAGCCCATTATGAAAATCCCTAGCCAAAGAGAGACTGTCTCAAAAAACCAGTGTGGAAGGCCACTGCAGGAGAGCTGAGGGGAGTGTTTGCTGGTCTCTATAGACACAACACTTATACATGTAAGTTTAATCAAAGTGAAAAGACTTATAAAAATACCCTGGTCTTTCTGTTTAGTTCTACCCTATTTAAGCATGGATAGCCTTGGCCTCTTTAGCAGAGGCTTTGGAATAGACAGTCCGGGTCTCCTGGTCACATTCCCAGGGAGGAGGAGAATGCAGTTGCCTCTTAAGCTTACATGAGGTGGACCTTAGCGTGGGGGATGGGTCCAGCCCACCACACTCTGGTGATCTGGAGCATTAGCCTGGCAGGTTAGGGGCAGAGCAGCCATTTCCTGTCTCCTCTGAACAAGCAACATCCATTACTGTGTCTGCCCACACAGGCCACAGATGGCACTGCTTCTGCGAGGGTGATGGTGCCCGCCCATGTAACCTGCTCTGCACAGAAAATGTCGTGCAGGCTATTTACTGGCTCGCCTGGCCTGAAAGGTGAGGCCCAAGTCCAGTGTTCCTGCAGAATCTCGCTTAATTTGTCGCTTAATGTTCTTTTTCTCCTAACCCTGCTGCACGCAGGACCCTTAATTTCCTGTAAAGCAGCCATATACTGAGTGCGACCTCCATAATGGGCGGGCCCTTGCCACGCTTCAGAATCCCCAGGAGGACAAGGCAGCCCCCCATTTGCACAGGCTGGGCGGCAGTGTGTGCAGATTGATTGCTAAGTACCCATTTGCCCACTGCGGGTCTCGGAAATTGCAGACACGGAGGTGGGATGGCAGAACGTGGGTGGATGAGGGGTGGATTGGTGCGCGCCGCGTATGACAAGTGCCCCCATTGTGTCTGCTTTTGAATGTGCTGTCCTGGAGCTAATGACAGCTCTCAATTAAATTGCAGTTTTGCTCTCAGTAGCTCTGCCCCATTGTCCAGGCCACTTGACCTGTCAAGCCCAGAGGAGGGGGTGTGTGGGAAAAGAATATTCCCACTCCGCTCATGGGGCCAGAAGCCTGTTTGCATTCTGAGGGACCCTCAACTTCTTAGAGCCTGCTCAGTCTATCTCTAGACATAATCTTATGCAAATAAAACAAAGCTTCTGAGCTCTGGCTGTGTAGAGTTCTCTATCTGCGCCGAGTCACGGTGCCCATAGTAATGGCTTGCCTTGTGAGCTGCTATCAAGAGTGAGTGTGTTTTTCCTTCTGAGAGATGACAGTTCCCCAGCGAAAGAACACTTCAGCTCCGATAAAACTTTCCTTCTATTGTTTGAGTTTTCTGTTTGTTTTCTGGCAAAGCCCACCGCTGCCTGAGCATTGTGAGCAACAGAACATTTTCCATTTTTGTGTGGCGAGGCCAGCCTGGGTCTTCGGGGGGTTCTTAGTAGCATTGCCTGAAGCGACTACCACAGCTCAATAGCAATTTAATATTGCAATCAGGGAGCAAACTGTGCAGTTTTGGCACATTGTGATAATTATTAACTACATCTATTAGTGTTCCGGTTCTAGTGACTAATATTTACAAAAGGTTTCCTGTGTAGGGGAGACCTTGCCCAGACACAAATGTCTGCATTATTCCTAAGTGACTGTCATGGGCCCTTTGAGCCTTTGCTTGTGTTCCTGTTCAAAGAGAAAGCATCAATCCTGAGAAATCAGATTGCAGAAGGCCTGGCTCGCGAATAACCAATTCTCAGGGCATACAACTTTGCTGAGGTTTGGAGCATTTTGTGAGTTTCAAGACAAGTTTTCTTGAGGAAAAGCATTTAATAAGTAAAGAGAGAGAGAAAGGGAGGTAGGGAGGAAGAGGCTGGGGGGGAGGGAGAGGATAAAAAGACAATCCCGTTTAAACGGTACATTTAAGCAAAGTCATAAGTATGTTTCTTTTACATGCAAGAGTCTGTTTTTCCCTTCTTGTGGGCTCACTGGGTGCAGAGTGCTGGGTGGGGGCACTTCTGAGGGTGCGGGACCTCTGAGGGTGGGGGACCTCTGAGGGTGGGGGACCTCTGAGGGTGGGTGCACTGCTCTGCTCCAACCCTTCCTCTTCCCTACAGAGATTCAGTGATGTGGCCATGCAAGCCAGTAGAGCAGTTCACCAAGGACAGATGCTTTCTGGATGTAGGTGTAGGCTCTGTCAACCCACTATGGTACAAATGGTGATCCCAGACACTGGCGTGGCCCCTGTCTGATACAGAGCAATGCGCTCCCTGGAGTCTTCTTCAGTGACTCTGTGTTCAGTAAAGAGTGCTTACTTAAGTAGGTACTAAGGAAAGAAGAACATTAGAGCTCATTGTCTCAATATTTCTCAGCTTTAAACAAAATACTACTTGATGGAAGTACTATTTCTGTTATTAACTGACAATGCAGCTTTGCTTTATTTGTTTCTATTATGTGGTACACATGTGTTCATGCATGCATGCTTGCTCTCTTTATTATGTGGAACACATGTGTTCATGCATGCATGCTTGCTCTCTCTATTATGTGGAACACATGTGTTCATGCATGCATGCTTGCTCTTTCTATTATGTGGAACACATGTGTTCATGCATGCATGCTTGCTCTTCTGTGCACATGCACACACACTTGCCCTAGGTGTGCTTTTGTTAAAAGTTTGTTTATATATATTCAGAAAGTAAAGGAATTGGTATGTTTTTCTTAATGTTAAGATAAAAACTAATGATGAAATTAGAGTAAGTGAAAATATATCCAAATTGGGCGTGGAGTACACACTTGTTATCACAGCACTCAAGGGGTGGGGGCAGGAGGACTGGAAGTTCAAAGTCATCCTGAAATATATATCATGTTTGAAGCCTGCCTGGGCTACATCAGAACCCCTCCCCTTCTCCCTGTGTATCTATAATACCCACATATCATGTACATACACATAAGTTAACTCCAGTGTCAGGGGATCTGATGCCCTCTTGTGACGTCTGTGGGCACGAGGCACACACATGGTGCATAGGCATACATGCTGGCAAAACACACATTAAAAAAAATAAAGTTTGTTACTTGAATATATTAATAAATATGAGCACTTCAAAATATTAGGTGATCAATACCCAGATATTTGTAACATTTCCCATACAATGAATAACTTTGCAGAACCCTCTAACATAAAGTTATTCAATCTATTATACTTCTTTCTAACTTTAAAAAAAATCAAATTTGTCAGTTATTTTTTTTTAAGGAGCATTATGACAGACTTGAGTCTTCTGGCAAGGTCTCCTCAAAATGAAATAGGAATTAACATAAATATAAAAGATAGTAGGATTGGCAAATTTAAAGTAAAAGAATATACTTATGAAACAGTGGGAAATAAAAACGATATTCTTTTAAATCTTTCTTTAGTCCAGTCAGAAAATTTTACTTTGCAATTGCTATGAATAATCTCAAAAGGTGGGATTCAGGCCACAGTGAGAAGACTAATGAGAAATAGTTTAGCTCAATGTAGAAACCACCATAACCTAAGTAGTTTACAGCACAGAATGCATCGTTTGCTTGGTTTTCTTTGGAGACAGGCTGTACTAATTACTTTTTCATTGATTACTTAAAACACCCAATAAAAGCAACCTAAGGCAGGTGGGGTTTACCTTGGCTCGCTGTTCAGGGGCATAGTTTCCCATGGTGGGCAGGCATGGTAGCAGCAGCTGGAGGACTGGTCACAGCACGCGGCAGCCAGGGAGCGGGCGGCACTCAATCTGCTGCTTCCCTTCTTCCCGTTCTTACCAACTAGGATGGTGCGCATGGAATGGCGCTGCCTTCATTTGCAGTGAGTTTTCTCTTTCCGGTCCTCTGGAAATGCTCTCACAGACATGCCCAGAGGTGTGTCTCCTAGGCGGTTGCAGGTCTCCTTAAGCTAGTATTGATGAAGATTGATCATCATATAAGGTCTCACCATACAGAGCAGATGGCTTCAAATTCAAGATCCTTTTCCCTCAACTTCCCAAGTGCTAGGGTTATTGGCATAGGCTACCATACCTGCAGGGCCTCCTCTACAAGTCATAGCCCATGCATGTTGGGCATCCCCCTGTTGTTGTCCCTGTACGTGGTTGCTCAGTTGCCCAGTCTCCTTTCTTTTGTGTTGTTTCCTTATCAATTCACTGTGCCCAGGTAGTCAGTAGAGGAGAAAGGGGCCATGAACAGAGCTCCACGCTCAGGCTAGAAAGTGGTGTACAAAATGCCTTCCATCACCGAGTTGGCCAGAGTCCATTCATAAGACTCAGACTGAACTGCAATGGATGCTGGGAAATGCAGTTTGCCAGTGTGTCTGCAAGCAGAGAAGGGAGGATTTGGTCGCACTGTGCTGTCTGTGCCAGTGACAGGAGAGCAGAAAGAGCGGAAGTAAAACAGCAGTGTTTCCACTTTATTTAATATTTTTGCAATGTCCTCCTCACTTCTCTCCCCCCAGGGGAAGGTAATCTCCGTTATAAACTGCTGCCTGAGATAAGGCCAGGTTATAACGGGAGGCTAGAAGGCCAAAGGGACACAGAGTTCAGACGCTTGGAGAAACCTAATACGCTGGAGTCAGCAGGACCTGATGACTTGCCCTGTAGGATGCTGAATGAATCTTCAACTCTCATCTTGGGTCTATTAGTGCTCCCCCAAATCACAGAGAACTGGGAACACTGCTAAGGGTAGCACCAGGGTAAGGGGCATGTCCACTGTTGAAAGACAGGACAGTTCTGGGAATTTCGGGCCTGTGGGCTTAACATAGATACCTGGGAAAATCTTGGAACAAATCATTAATTAACTGGATAACATCCAAAAGGATATAAATTTTTATTGATGACCAGTCAAGTTCATAAACAGATGATAGTTCTAAGTCAATTTAATGTCTTCCCATGACTCTTACAGACCGTGCAGGCCAGTAGGAAGAACCAATGTGATCTATCTTAATTTTAGTGGCCATTTGGATATTTCAAGCAACAACTCAGTTTGGACATGGTGGTTTGAGCATGCAGCATAAGGGGTGCTATCAATGGCTGTCATCATCCAGAGGGAAGGCACATGACAGTGTGCAAACGTTGGGGTCAGGTTGGAGCTTGCTCAATACTTACATTGATGGGCTGGATGAGGGATTATGACTGAGTTCATGAAGTTTGAACTGGCACTGAATGATCCAAGGTCCGTAATGAGTTGTGAGACAAAAATAAAATTCAAAATGGCCTTAGCTCATTGAGAAAATGGCTCCACAAAGCTGGAATAAAATTTCAATGAGGGTAAGTGTAAAGCGGTCCAGAACAGAGCCATGGGTGTGTGTGGTCAGGTCCTTCAGTGCCTTCCTATGCTGTCTTGTAAAAACCAGCGGGATAACGGGGTGGGAGCGTCTCCTAGGCAACATAGGGCCATATAAAGGATGGAGGTTTGTACCTACGTGAGGAAAGGTATTATAAAATGTGAAGAATATGACCTTTGAGAAAACATTCAAGGAAGTGGAGCTGTTTAATCAAGAGAAGAATAAGAATTGACTTTATACGTGTACCATTTTTAGTACAGTTTTAACGAGAGGGCAATTTTTTTCTTCTATTTGTGTAAAGGAAGAACTTTAGCTCCAGATATACAAGATGGCTTTCAGTTAGATGTGAGGAAGAACTTACCTTTCTTTATAGCTGTTGTACTTGTTCAATGTTAGACTTTCCGTCCTCCTCAACCCCCTAAAGGTAGGATTTCTTCAGGTCTCTAACACTAAGAAGAAAAACTGCCATATAATATGTCAATATTAATTCAGAACTTGGTGGGGGGAGATATCATTCTGAAAGATCTTAAGAATCGGACTGGACTGACAAAAACGGCTCACTAGGTGAAAGAGATTGCTGCAAAGCCTGCAGGCCTGAATTTGGTCCCTGAGACCTAACCTCACACATACGCTACAGCAAACAGGAATCTAGCCCCCAATTATAAACAAATAAAGTTTTAAAAATTAAAAATGAAATGATTTCTTTTAGGAGAGCAAATGATTTTATCAGCATTGATCTTGTGATTATTTATTATAAATATATGCTTTATGCACATGAAGTATGAATATTGGATGATATGGTCTCACTATAGTACACAGTCTAAGTTTTGGATCAATAACACTCACAGACAGAACTAGGACTGAGGGAGGGCATAGGTGGGAAAAGAGAGGAGATAAAATATTACTGCTTTCGGGCCTTTTACCTCCTACCCTACTATGGAATCCTCGCACAAAACAAAGGTAAGAAAGGAGGTGCTGGCTTCATCTCTGCTAAAACCAAATCAACGTTTTACACCTCAGTTACTTGTTGTTATACATGGTTTTCTAGAGTCTGTTATCCAGGCCATAAAAGCAACAGCCAGTGGCTCAGAACTGAGCTCTGTCCTATGTGAATTCAGCGTAAGCTTCGGGACAGTGTGGGCTGGGTTAAGCAGGCCCCTGTGATCATTGCTGTGGGGTTTTTCCTGGCAGAATTAGCTGGGATTCTAGACCATTCTGCCTCTCACTGAAGCTTTTTGTTTATAGGTTATTGAATAATTAGGGCACATCCTTTACGTAACAAGCAGCATTTAATGCTTAACTGCAGCCACAAGTTTCCCTCATGAGAATTCTTGAATTATGCCCGACGGGAGTATTCTTCTGGGCAGTCAGTCCAGACGGATGCCTTAAAGTATTCCTGGTTGTGGGCAGTAGCATCATTCTCTAGTTTTCTGGCAAGGAACTTGGACTGAATGTACATCAAGTTATATATCAAAATTGGGAACTTAAAACCTCTTTGGGGGTGGTGGTCAATAAATCATCTGTAGCCAAAATGCATTTTCCTGGGTCTGTGGGCATAGCCATTGGTTAATGCAAACTCCCGTGGGATTCTGGGAGAGTGTCAAGTGATGAGAGGTGTATTGTCCGATCAAGATGGATGGTATAGTGGTGGTATTGGTGGTAGAGGGATCTGCTCTTACGGCTTCAAACATGGGAGTCAGCTGAGGCACTAATCCCTTAGAAGTCCCATGGGTGGTACAGAACAATAACCAGCACACAGAAGAGGAGGCAAGTCATAAGAGGATGGATGCTGGCAAAAAGTTCGGCAGTTCCAAGCAAGTTCTGTATATGTGTGTGTGTGTGTGTGTGTGTGTGTGTGTGTGTGTGTGTGTATATATATATATATATATCTATATATATATCTTATTTTCTAAAATAATTTGATTAGATTTATAACTCACTGGGTTGGTAGGAAGTTAATTATTTAAGGGCTCCTTTTCCTCTAGGGCTGTGAGAAGATTCTAGAATATTGACACATTTCGATACATTAAAAAAACTGGTGGATGTTATATGTTCCTAAATATAGCCTGCTTAGTCCATATAATGTGACTCATATGTATGTTTTCAGTGCTGATTATTTGGCACTGAACAACCAATTGGTGTGCTCTTCAGTGGGGAGAAGGCTTTTTGATAGTTAGTACACTGGTACCAATAGATACTACCAACAGCACCACAACGTAGAATGATGATGTCTCTAAGCACCTAGACCACGGCAGTGCTTCAGTACAGATTACTGCCATGTTCTTCATTGTGGTGTTCAAATCAGAAGATCAAAGCCAGTGGTTAAAAATGATGCTTTTCCTCAACCATCCATCACTCAAGAGACCTAGAGGATTAGGCATTGGGGAAGTGACATCAAAACCCAGGATAAGTCAAGGCATAGAGCATCCAGAAATGTGTTCCAAGTTTAGTAGGATACTGAGGTCAGTCTTCCTGATTTCCAGCTCTTTCCATGTCTTCAGGTGTTTCTTCCTCCCTTCCCAACTAATAACGTGCAGTGACTTCCGAATACGCATCCTCCCTTCCTTTATTTGCCCATTTCCCCTTGTTCCTCTTCTTTTAAACAAGAGGAACAATTTCACAATTCCACCTGGAGTAATGTTTACACTTTTATCTTCACTCTGAAGCTGGGGAAATGGCGACTGAGAGCGTAGGCAATGCCCCTGTCTGTGCAAGGGTAAGTGGCAAGTGTGCCTGGGATTTATTTTCAACCTTACATGCCCAGATTATATAATATTCAGAGCAATGTCCTCTGGAAAGTGTCTCTTCTGGAGGCTGCTGGCTCTCTCAGTGCATTTAAACTGTGCTTCTCTGCTTAAAAAATGATTTTAAAATCCCCTTCCAATCAGCAAGTATTCCCAAAGAAATTCCATTTCCATTCAAATAAAGTAAGGCTAAAAACTTGAGGGTGGGTGTGCTAGGAGGTCTGGATGCTTGAAGGTAGCAGGGGAAATACATTTTCAGGCAACAGGAGAGATGAATGGGGACTTCATATCCTATTGGTGAATATAAAATGTGTTACTGTAATATATCCTCCAAGCTAATGTCTCCATTCTCAGCTAGAGCTGTTTCTGGAGGGATTTGGCTCCCTCCCACCTCTGGCTACCAGTGTTGACTTTTGCATAACAACAATAGCAGGAACTCCAACGGCAGCATTTAAGCCCTTATTCTCAAGGCTTTCCATGGTTTTATCGTGTGTGCGTGCGTGCGTGTGTGCGTGTTGTTCACGTATGTGTGAGGGAACATGTATGTGCTTGTGTGTGATGTGTATATTCCTGTATGAGTGAGGAAACATGCATGTGCAGGCATATGGAGGACAGTCTCATGTGTCATCTTCTTTGGGTTTTGAGACTAGGTCTCTGCCGCTAGCCTGGAGCTCTACAAGTAGGCTAGGCTGGATAACCAGGAAGCCTTGGGCTCTGGCCCTCTCTACCTCCCCAAGGCTGGGATCACAAATGATTATCTCCATGGCTGATTTTTTTTAACCTGGGTTCTCAGGATCAGACTCAGGTTCTCGTGTTTGTGGGGCAAGTTCTTCACTGAATGAGCTATCTCTCCCCAGTTCTGTACAAATTTTAAATTAAAAAAAGCTTTTTGGGTTTTTTATTTTATTCCCAGACAGCTATAGGTTCTCACTATGCTATCTGCTTTGCAAGTTGTAGCTCAATTAAAAGCACAATGACCTTGCAGGGATGATAATATCATCCTCAGTTTCAGGGATGAGTCGGAGGCCTGTAAAAGCTCTTCTAGGTTCCATAGGAACGGAGAGGTAGACTCACACTGAGCAGCTGGCTCTGGGCTTTTCTCTGGAGGTGGCGTGGTGCCTTCTGGGTAGTTTGGGACTCTCCTCTTCCTCATCCAATCCATGCCTCCTGGGCTTTTGCTGCAGCTTTTGCTTACAGCACCCCTTACCTCGCATGCAAACAACCACAAGGCTGCGTCTCTATCTCCCTAGCCTGGAGGGTCTCCTTGTCTCAATCTCAGGTCATATTCCTGTTTTCTGAGGCATCACTTTCTTTCCTCTCAATAACATTTACACATGGTTTCTGTGTTAGCCCAGTTTACGTGATTGTAACAAAATATCCAAGGCTGAGAATTTACTAAATTGTCTCGTGATTCTGGTGGCCTGAGGCCGAGGGGCTGTGTCTGGTGATGGCCTTTTTCTAGTAGAGTTCTGAGGTATGGAGACCAACCATCACATGGCAACTGAAGGAGTATGTGTGTCTCTAGATTTCATTTCCTTCTCTTTTAAAGCCAACAGTACTCAGTCTTGGAGACCTCTTTCTGATCATCTCATTTAATACCAACCACTTTCCAAAGGCCCATATTTAAACACCAAAATTGGGTTGAATTTTTACCTTTTTAATATAGTACAACAGGGTGAAGTAGCAACGTACAATTCCTTGAGGGATACATTCAAATGGTCTGGAGCACAGCTGTTACCTTGCCACACTGACAGAAGAAAGCCCCTCTCCTGGAACCACAGACTTTGATACCCAGCAATAGGCTCTCCACAGCCCCTCCTCAGCAAGTTCAGGAGTACACGGCCTTGCTGTGTCCATCCCAGCTTGGATTTTAGCTCTGCCTGCCTGGAAAAACTGTCCTCATTATCATCTGAAAACTTTGTGTTCTTCAGAGCTAACCTGAGTACACGAGCTGTCCTTGAACTTCTCCCCGCCAGTGCCTTCAGCCCTCATTTATCAAAGATGGAGAGTGTCTTTCTTAACGTTCTTTTGTGACCACTGAAATTCAGGTGCTAAGGAAAAAAAAGCTTTACTATGCGAAAAGTCACATCTCGGATGCATTTTCTCTCTCCGGAAAAGAACGGAAATTAAACATACAAGAGTACTGAAGATTCAGTGATCAGGTATTAGTTTTAATGTTTTCAGGTATTAAGAGAGAAGTTTGTCCAAGTCCTTTCCATGCCTTCCAGTCCAACACCCAACCCTAAAGCAACCTGTCTTCTCAGATTTAGGTTGTACTGGGGTAAATGGGAATCCCCAGAGACGGATTCCACTTATGCAGATGCCTTTGAAGTAAAGAACAGTGTGTAACTGTTAGTCACTCTTCTGTTGCTGTAATTAAATCATCGTACTGAGAGTAGCTTAGAGAAGGAAGACTTTGGCTTATGATTCAAGAAAGGGAGTCATGACAAGAAACACAGAGCAGCAGGTGGCCGGAGCAGGAAGCTGCTGATGGCGTTTCAACTGCACGCGTGAAGCCGTGAGGGAAAAGGAGTGGGAGAAGGCTCTAAACTTTCAGATCCTGCCCCCAGGGCCCACCTTCTAAAAGATCTACAACCTCCCCATTAGCATTGCTAAAAAGTGTTCAGATACCCAGACCTATGGGGCTGTTTCTCATTCAAATCACCATAAGAATATAATAAAGAAAAATGGAAAATTATGAAGTGCATGGAAACACACAATCAGAGATTTAACGTCTGTTTAGAAAACAGGAAAACCAGTATGAAATCAAACATTAGGAAGATGGCCAAGGCTGACCACAAAGGAACCTGCAGTTCCATATCCACAGGAATGGGAACCAAGAACCGCTGCTGTAAGCTTGTAAACCTTTTTTATGCCCACATGAACAAAAGTGAAGGATTTCCAAATGGAGACGCCTGGAACAACACATACCACGGAGAAAATAATGCAGAGTTAAGAAGACAGAGCCACGGAAGATGATGGTGATTCAGAATGTCCTGAAGACAACTTGAAATGGAAAGGACCGAAGAAGCGATCAGCATCACTTGATGACATTTTTGATATCTGGGATGAGGGAGGGTAGGCTGATGGGATTGAAATGGAAGTCCCTGTAAAATGGCCAAGGCTCTGTTAGTTAACCTCTGAGACTTACTGTCTACATGCTTCTACCTGAATGCGGCTCTTGTCACCAAAGGGGCGGCGTGCTAACGGAAAGGCTGAGGAGTACTAGTAGAGCTAATAATCTTCTTTCGTTAACACCGGCTTAAACCAGGCACAGAAGTCAAATAAAACAGCACAACTGAAAACTATAGCACAAATAATAAAAACCCAGAGACAGATATTGGGGTTCATTCTGAAGATCAGAAAAGCAAAACAGTCAAGCCACTAGAGAAGTCTTTCCTCTACCAAGGCTGGGCAACTGCAAACTGAGACCTGAGCCTCTGTCTCAACCTGTTTTATATTCTCCTTCAGTTCTGGGATTAAAGGCATGTGACTCTCTAGAATGGGGATTATCTGAATCTGTTTCTATATTGATCTTGTGCAGTCCAGGGTAGCCTTGACCTCACAGAGATCCATCTGCCTCTGTCCCCCAAATCCTGGGATTAAAGGTGTGTGACACCACCCTGGCCTCTAGTGGCTTCGTTTTGTTCTCTGATTTTCAGGCAAGCTTTATTTATTAAAACATAAATAAAGTATCACTATAGAAAACTTGAACAACAGACTAAATTAAGTAAAAGAATTTCTGAAGTCAGGAGCAAGTGTTTTAAAATAACTAAAAAAAAAGCAGATGGCTATAAAATTTATGGAATGCCCTCAAGCAGATGGATATACAGATTACAGATGCTTTAGAAGAAAAGAAAAAGGACAGTAAAACCAGTAAAGTAGAAAGATAACTGAAAAGTCCCCAAATCTTTGAAAAATTTGTATAGCCAGAAATAGGAGAACCCAGAGTTGAGCAGAAAGGGTTTCACTGAGGCATATCATAGTTTAATGATCCAGAATTTAAGACAAAGAATAAATTCTAGAAACAGCAAGAGAAATGCATTAAATCATATTTAAGAGAATTTCTATTAAAGTAATAGTAGATTTCTCAGAAACATTACAACTCAGGAAAGAATGGATGATGTACTCAAATTCCTAACAGGACATCAATAATGACCCCTCCAAAGTAAAAGCCAACACACTATTAATCAAATATACTTTATCCATCAAAATGTCACTCGATTGTCTAAAAATAAACAAAACCTTTACAGGAAAGAAAATGGAGGAGTTATCACCACCAAATAATGACAAGGAATTCGTAAGGAAGGCCTACGTCCAGTAGATTGAGCAGAACTTCATTACCAAACAGAAACACTTTAAAGGAGGAAACCAAGTACAGATATACAAGAGGAAAGGAAAACCAAACCACATCAGTATAAAGAACATTCAATTACAAAGATTCTCAAGGAGGAAAAGGAAAAAAAGGCAGACAAAATAACGAGGAAAATTAAAATAATGTTAGGAATAACTATAAATCAATGATCATCTTAAATGTAAATGGATTACATTTCCCAATTTAAAAGATTTGGACTTGCTGAATGGATTAAAAATATAGTTATCAATGATATGCTGCCTACAAGAAACTCTTTACTTGTAATGACATCCAGACTGAAAGTCAATAAATGAGGAAAAGAAATTCTACATGGTAGGAAACAAAAACTGAGCAGGAGTGTATATAGAAAATAAAGTAGACTTTAAGTAAAAAAAAATGTTAAAAAAAGAGACTAAGAAGCTCATTATATAATGACAAAGGGATCTGTTCCACAAATAGGTGAAATAGATACGAATTTCTGTATACTAGACATTGGGACACTAAATCATATGGAGCAAATATTAGATCTAATGAGATACCCAATGCAATAATAGTTGGGGACATCAACACTCCATTTCCATCATTGATCAAGTCATCCATGCAAAAATATTAACAAGCAAACACTGGGGTTAGAATGCACTACACAGCAAAGGGGTCTAACAGACTTTAGCAGAACATTTTATTTAACCGTCAGAGAATATACATTCTTCCTCTTAATACAGGGAACGTTTTTCTAGTTAGGCTTATTTGGGCCCAAAACCAAATCAAAAGTTAAAAACAAATGAAAGCCATGTCATTATATTTTTGTCTGATTACAATGGAATAAACCAGAAATAAATTAAAAACCTTAGAAATAGTACAAATACTCAGAAAGTTAGCAACTTTCTCAGTCTTTAGTCATTAAAGAAATAAAAAAGAAAATGTGCTGAGATCCTAAGGGGTGTCTTAGTTAGGGTTTGTATTATTGTGAAGAGACGTAATGACCACAGCAACTCTTATAAAGGAAAACATTTAATTGGGGCTGGCTTTACGTTCAGAGGTTTAGTCCATTATCATCATGGCAGGAAACATGGCAGCGTGTAGGTAGACATGGTGCTGGAGAGGTAGCTGAGGTTCTACATCTTGCACAGGCAACAGGAAGTAGTCTCAGACCCTGGGCATGGCTTGAGCATCTATGAGACCCCAAAGCCCACCTCCACAGTGACACACTTCCTCCAACAAGACCACATCTATTCAAACAAAGCCACACCTCCTAATAGTGTCACTCCCCTTGGGGGCCATTTTCTTTCAAATCACTAGAGGCAATGGAGACAATATTAACCAGGACCTATAGGATCCATCCAAAGCAGAAGAGAAGTCACTGCAATTTATAATCTATGCCAAGCAGAAGTTTTCAAGCAAACAACCCAAAATTAGTGGAAGAAAAAATACCAAATTAAGGGCAGAGGTAAATAAAATAGACATGAAAAGGTGATGGAGGAAGGTCATTGGTTAAAAATAAAGAAACTGCTTGGCCCTCATAGGTTAAAACATAGGTGGGTGGAGTAAACAGAACAGAATGCTGGGAGGAAAAGGAAGTGAACTCAGACTCGACAGCTCTGCTCTCTGGAGCAGACGCCATGCTCCCCTCTCCCCGGCAAATGCGATGCAGCCAGCCGCCAGGTCAGACAGGCTGAATCTTTCCCGGTAAGACTGGTGCTACACAGATCATTCGAGATGGGTTGATCGGGATATGAGAATTAGCCAGTAAGGGCTAGAGCTAAAGGGCCAAGCAGTGTTTAAAAGAATACAATGCGTGTGTTGTTATTTTGGGGCATAAGCTAGCCAGGCGGACCAGGAGCTGGGGCGGTAGAAACGCAGCCCACAGCTCCTACTACAAAAAGGTACATAAAATATTGATGCTGTAAGGAATTGATATTTAAGGATAAACAAAATCAACAACTCTTTATTTAGACCAAGGCATAAAAGAGAAAGACTATCTTAGTTAGGGTTTACTATTGCTGTGGAAAGACACTATGAGTACAATGTCTTATAAAGAAAACATTTAACTGAGGTGGCTCACTGAGAGTTTCCCAGGTTCAGTCCATTATTGTCATGACAGGGAGCATGGCAGGTGCAGATGGTTGTGGTGCTGGCTGCATCTTGACCAGAAAGACAACTGACTGCCACATTGAGGGAAGTTTTGGAAAAAGAGACCTCAAAGTCCACCCCAAAATGACACTCTTCCTCCAACAAGGCCACACCTCCCAATAGTGCCACTCCCTTTGCTGTTTATTTTCTTTCAAACCACTGCAAAGACTAAATAAAATCAGAGATGAAAAAGGAGGCATGAGGGCTTGCGTCGCAGGAACACAAATGTTGGGGACCAACTATAGGTCAGTAAATAAAACTAGAAGAAATGGATGGATTTCCAGACCATTACAACCAACCAAAATTAGGTCACAGAAACAGAAAACATAAATAGACCAATAATGAATAATGAAGTTGACTCAGTAATAAAAACTCCCTCAACATTAAAGAACAATTTCTGAAAATGGTGGAATAGGGCCAAGTAGTTCTCTCCTGTGTCTCCATGAACCTGGTAGGAAACGTTCAGTTGATGACATAAAGAGGGCAGAAGTGTGGAAAGACAAGGGGGTTGTGCAGTGCCCAACAAGGTGGAGGAGACTAGACAGAACGTGGAAATGCTAAATACGAGATCTGGAAGGGAGGCACGAACTGCAACTTTGAGCCACTCTTAAACAGTAAGGAAAGGGAACAACCCACCTCCCTACAACCCTGGATTCACAAACAAAAGAGAAAACAAACTCTAGAAGCAAAAACAGTAAAAGCAAAATTATAGACAACAGATCAACAAGCTGCAGGAATTAGATGCTGAGCAGTCAGACTGGCCACTGACCTGGTCCCTACCTATTCTGCTGAGACAGTGAGGAATCCAAACCCAAGAGAAATGCTCCACCCAACCACTTGGCTGGGAAGTGTAGAAAATACTGGCATAACTGTTTCCAAACTCCAATTTAAGCCCCTCTTACCCACCAAAAGTATGCAATTCACAAGCAAATGGACACCCCATGACCTGAACTGTGGAGCAGGCAAACTCCAGCTCCAGTAAGTTGAAAACTTCCACCAGCAAATATATTTGTAAGTGGTGGTAGGGCCTTGGAATTTGAAATCCATGCAGGAAGAGAAAGACCACCCAGCACTCTTGGAAAACATCAGCTGGCCAAATGTAAGTTCTTTAAAATCCATTCCAAAGCCTAGAAAACACCTAAGGGAGGAAGGACCCTTGCTGACTTCAGTGTGGACAGTCAATTCTGCAAGTGACCTTTTGATTTCCACAGAGATGGTGCACGCTAACTAATCCAGTCAAATAGGTTTCAGCTGAAGACCAAGTACAGTCACTTCACCAGCAGAGTTAAATATGAGGGTATCTCAAGGAAGGAAAGATGTTCTCTGACAGTGTAAGCAAGGGAGATTTTACCTGACAATACAATACTTGTGAATCTTCACTCTTGCATGAATATTTGATTAGTTTGTTTTTGTTTTATATTTTTTATTGGGTTATATGATTGTTCTGCCAGTTTCTGTATTCTATTGTATTTTCCTGTGCCTTGTACTCACAGCCCAATTTTCTTCTCATACATAGTTCACTTACTCCTTCTGTCTTTCTGTCCTTTTGTCTGCATACTTAACTATAATTTCAATAACTTTAACAATATTTAATCTTACACTAAAGTTATTTAACTTGCACTAAAACTCCCACCCCCATTTTGTGCTTACCTGTACTCTATGATTTTTCACTCATTAGTTCATTTGTCAGTTCAGTCACTTGTTCAACATGGATACAGTCTGAGCTATGTTCTGAGTCTATGCAAGATTAATAAAATTATTGTTCTCCCTAGATTTAAGTAAGGGCACAGTCACTTAAATGCACCAAAATGTTAGAGGTGGTGACAGGTATGGGGTGTCTAGTGCCAGCCCATGAAAGGAGGATGAGGGAGAAAGATGGACTTCTGGGATGTGAAGTTGGACAGGACTTACGTAGAGCAAAGGGATGAAGGCTTTCCAGGCAGAGAGAAATATAGGACAAAGCCCATCAGGTGCATCTGGCTTAGCACTGGACACTCCTTGAGTTCTTATTGCTGGAGAAGAGGGTGTTGTGGAATATTATTTTAACTAGGTACAAATGTGTTGTATTTATTTACACTGAAGAGTATTACTTTAACTGTATAAAGGTGTGTTGCTTTGGTTTATGCTGCATTTATTTAACGATGGAAGAATGTGTGTTTAATTATGTAAAGATGTGTTGCATTTTTGTTTCACCTTGCTTGCCTAAAGCACATGATTGGTCCAATAAAGAGCTGAATGGTCAAAGCTATGCAGAAAAAGGAGAGGTGGGGCTGGCAGGCAGAGTGAATAAGGAGGAGAAAAGAAGTCTAGTCTCAGGGGAATAAAAGAAGAGACCTAGGAGAAAAATAAGGAGACGTGCTTGGGGCAATAAGCTAGGCAGCCACCAGCCAGTCAGACTCAAGAAGCAGTGGAAGTAAGTTATACCGAAAGAAAAGTAAAAAACCTTGAGGCAAAAGCCAGATAAAGAGAAACAGGTTAATTTAAGAGAACTAATCAAAAACCAAGCCTATGCTAGGCTGACATTCAAAACTAATAATAAGTCTCCATATCATGATTTGGGATCTGCTTGTTGATCCAAAAGAAACAGCCTGGTACAAGAGGGCAGCATGGGTGTTGGTGAAAACGTGTTCTGTGCCTGCTTGTGGCTGTGGCTGTATATATGATGGACGTCTGTGCCCTGCTGTGGCTGTGGTTACTATGTATATGACGGACTTCTGTGCCCTGCTTGTGGCTGTGGTTACTATGTATATAATGGACGTCTGTGCCCTGCTTGTGGCTGTGGTTACTATGTATATAATGGACGTCTGTGCCCTGTTTGTGGCTGTGGTTACTATGTATATGATGGACATCTGTGCCCTGCTTGTGGCTGTGGTTACTATGTATATGACGGACGTCTGTACCCTGCTTGTGGCTGTGGTTACTATGTATATGACGGACGTCTGTGTCCTCCTTGTGGCTGTGGTGACTATGTATATGATGGACATCTGTGCCGTTTGTGGCTGTGGTTACTATGTATATGATGGACGTCTGTGCCCTGCTGTGGCTGTGGTTACTATGTATATGATGGACTCTTTACCCTCCTGTGGTTGTGGTTGTAATTTACATGATGGAAGTGTGCACCCTTCGGGGTGGTTGTTTTTATGCCATGGACATCTGTTCCCTCCTTGTGACTGTAGTTGCTATTTATACAATGGAAGTTTCTCTTGTTTGATCTTCAGCAAGTCACAGCTTTCCTTCATTTTTCCCCACTTTGCTCAGCAATGTCTTGTTCCAGCATCAAGTTCAAGTGCTCCATTGTGTTCAGTAGACCATCTCTTCACTCTTCTTCAGTCGGCGGTGATTCTCCACTATTTCCTGTTCATGAGTGCGAGTCAGGTCTTTACAGAGCATCCTTTGATTTGAACTGCTTTGACACTCTTTTGTGATTTTTGTGGAGTATAACAGTTGTGTTTTTTCATTGCTGGGATAAAATAGCTAAGCAAAGAAACTTAAGGGAAGAAGGAATTGATTCGGTTCACAGTTTGAGACTCCATCATGGCTTATCGTGGCTGGGAGTGAGGCCCAGGCAGCATGCATGTAAAGACACTGTAGCCAGGATGCCTCTCTTTTTCTCCCTTCCCCCTTCTTCCTTCCCCATCCCCTGCCTCTGTCAAGGAAACCTGAATGACTAGAGGTTGTGGTGAGGAACATAAGGGGGCTAGCTCACATATGGGTAGATTAGGAAGCAAAGGGAGGGAGATAGTGGCTTTCTTGCTTTTCTCTTTTTATTCAGTGTGGGACCTCATCACACAGGATGGTGTCACCCACGTTTAGTGTAGGTCTTTTGACCTCATTCTTGCCTCTCTGGAAATGCACCTTATGGCACACTCAGAAGTGTGCCTCCAAGGTGACTCCAAGACAGTCAAGTTGACGATGAAGACTAAGAGTCATAGGAGGGGACCTGCTCTTTCCGTCTTTGTGTCAGGGAAGCCTGTGCTAGCCTTCGCTTTGTGCTGATAACCTCAGCTACTTGGTTAGGATTGAACTCGACAATTTTTTCCATGTAGCTTCTTTACTTTTCCCCTCTCAATACTGCATTCTTTAGAAGCAAGTTACCAAGTTCACACAACGGGGCAGTAGAATTAAGCTCTACTTCCTAGAAAGGAATGTCAAAGAATTGCTGGACATGTGTCAAAGCCTCCACAGCCATTAATTAATACATCTTATAGAGAGGACAATTTTAGGTAACACAAGCATCTTTTTTCTCTTTACCATTTCATCTTTTAGTTTTAATATGCATCAGAAGACTTGCCCATAAGAGTCGTTACTAAGACGTTCTGATGGTGATGTTACTAAAGCGTTCTGATGGTAATGTTACTAAGGCGTTCTGATGGTGATGTTACTAAGGTGTTCTGATGGTGATGCCCTCTTTTTGCATTCTTATTGCAATTATCATCAGGACCTCTCTCTAAGGCAGACTTATTCCTCTCCTCCACTTAGTTATCCAGTTATTTCTTTTTATTTCACTATAGACTCCTGGATACTCATTTAATTCATTGTGTATTCTTTGAGTTATAACAATATTTGCTTTCTCAAGTTGCTTTGTTCTCCTGTGTTGCATGAACAAGCCCCTGTTATTACGTGTATATGTCTTTGTGTGTGTGTGTGTGTGTATGAGTGTGTGTGTTTTAGCAGTTCCTTAATTTTTGTATTCCAAGATACTCTTGACCCATGTGATATTACCCTGGCCTCAGTTCTGGAATGAGCTATTTCTCTAAAAAGCCTTGGGCTATTTATTAAAGAATGATACTTAAGATCCAATATCCAGGCACTGGGTGGACTTGCTCCTGCCATGCCATTGCCGCTAAGATTTTACAAGAGGAATAATACAGCTGTAATTAAAGGTGGTTGATTGTTTGGCAAGGACCGAGGAGGTGTTGACTGTGGCAGCACAGACAGGACGGGGGCTGAGGAATTTTAGTGGATTAGTCTACTCGAAGTCCTACTGCATCATTTGTGGGCTATGACCTTTGGACACTTGCACAACATTAGACAGTCATTCAACCTTTCTTCATCTTAATTTTCTCACTATATCAAGTTAACAGCACCCATTGAGGCAGGCAGTTGAAGAAAGTGTTGAAAGTCTGTGTGGTTTTAAATCGTTGTCTCAGTGTGAGGAATCTGATTTTAATATTCTGCTCTTTTTAGTCCTTTGTGGCAGCAAAAAGCCAAGAGCCTTAAAAGGACAAAGGAGCATGGGACCTCTGTGTGAACAGAAAGAGAAGACTTAGAAACTGGCTAATGAACATGTAGTCAGCCCCAGTGACTGCAGGAGCTGCGCAGAGTCACAGAGAATGTTCCAGGCAAGAGTGAGCAGAGAAGGCTAGCAAGAGTGTGGGGAGCCTTGACCCAGGATTTTCTACAGAGCTGGTCATCGAAGCTTCTGTGGGACAGGACCTTTGAAAGTTCCGGTGTGACTGTCTGAAGTTTGGGATTGGGAAAGACTGACGAGGAGGACTGGTTATTCAGCTCATTTTAACCAGGGATAGTCTAGCTCCAGGAGTTCCATGAGGAGCATCTAATGCCACTGGGGTAGGTTCTCGCTCTCTCTCCCCCTTTCTTTCTATGCTTTACATCAATGGAGAAAAAGAAAACAAAATACATCCAAACAGAAAGCACAAGCCCCAGCTTGATCCCTACACGAAAAAGTGGTCTTGCTGTCGGACAACCAAGTTCTAAGATCCAAGATGCTATCTTGGATACTTCAGGAGTAGATAGATGTTGAGTGGTAGTGTAGTTTGGATCCGGAATGTTCTGTAAATGCTCATGTATTATTAAGCTTTGGTCCTCAGCAGTGGTGCTATTGAGGTGGTGGGTTAGGAAGTGGGGCCCAGATGGAGAACGTAGTGTACTGGGGATGTGTTTTGAAGGAAATACTGGGTTTCTAGAGCCTTCCTCTCCTTCTGCTTCCTGGTCACCATGAGGTGAGCAGCTTTGTTCTGCCGTGGTGTTTTGTCTCACCATAGTTCAGAAACAATGGAGGCAAATAACCGTGGACCAAAATCATAACCCATCGCACATTATCCCTCCTTTGAGTTCATTTCTGGGTTTATTTGGCCACAGTCACGGAACTCCAGGGCCACAGGTAACTTTGGCACTCTGTCTTAATGCTTTTGTTTCAAGTACTTCTGTGGAATAGGCTCAGGGCACATAGGGGATCTCTCTCCCCACTTCTCTCTCCATGATGGGCGCCTTTCTTCAGATCCTCACCTCCTTGGCTCAGTCCCCTGAGGGACTCACTTCTTCACTCTTGTTTCTACTTTCCCGAGTGGCAGCTGAGAAGTAGGAGAAACAGAGATAGGAAATCCTAGCATTCCAGTTCTGTACTTAAGAGAAAAATCTGCAAAATAGTTTCATCTCTCCGGGGTTTGCTCTAACAGCCCTGTGGGTGAACTAAGCTAACAGAGATATTTCTGTCTTTTGTCATCTTAGTGCAGCTTCCCAGAAAAGGAGGAGAGAAGGAAAATTTATTATTTCTCAAGAATAATACATTATTTAATTATTATAGGTGGTTGTGTCTGCTATAAAATTTTAGTTAAACTTGTCATTTATAAACAACACAATTTTTTTCTCACAGTTCTGAAATCTGAGAAGTCCAAGACCAAGGCAGAGCAAGATGTCTGTCTGAGAGGGGTCCTTCTTTTCTTTGCCTTCCTCTCTCCCTCCCTTCCTTCTTTCCTTCCTTCCTTTATCCCTCCCTCCCTTCCTTCCTCCCTCTCTTCATTGCTCCCCTCTCTCTCCCACCCTTCCCCCTCCCTCCCTTCTTCCCTTCCTTCTTTCCTAGTATGTGTCAAAGCAAGGCTTCAAGTCAGCTCAGCCTGACTCCAAAGCATATGCTGTATTTAATATGTGGGCAGAATTAAATTAAAAGTGCTAATGCCTTTAAGAAAGGCTCTGCAGTGTATGCTCATTCTCAGTATCACCGCTGTCTGAGAGGGTGTCACTGAGAGAAGAGATGTGCGTTTGAGAAAGGGATGGTCCGTGACTGCATGCGACAGAATCCAGGCCAGGTCTGACTGAGGAAGGAGCTTTGCTGCCACATGGAGGAGCATGTCACATGAGGTGATTTCTAAGTCTGCTGCCTTTCTTTGTGAGGCTCTAGCTGTTTCCACAGCTGCAGCGTTCCTTAGCTCTCCCAACTGTAAAGTCTTCTGTGGAATGTTGGGACTTCTCAGGTGTCGTGGGTAACTGTGCTTGCAAATGAAGAGGTAAGTAGAGGAAAGTTCCTTTGTGGGCTCAATCATTTTGTTCTCACCTGGTACCAGACTGCTTGCCTCCATGAGAGTCAAGGAAGTCCTGAGCTGTTTAACTCAAGTGACCATCTGCTCCATTTTGTTGATACAGTTTAAATCATCCACTCAATATTTTTTTTGACAAATGGCAGAATACCATTCTTTTTTCTAGTAGTAATTCTTATATCTTGAAGGTAAAATATAATTCTGTCACTCTCTCCCTTTTCTCCCTCTAACCCTCTTACACACTCCTTTGCTCTTTCAAGTTCATGTCCTCTTTTTCTTTAATTGTTGTTACACACACACTGCTAACTATATAAAAACAAGCTTTCAGTCTGGGTAATGTTACCTGAATGTATGTTATTAGAAGACTGACCATTTGGTGTTGGATAATCAATTGGTATACTCTTCCCTGGGGAAGACTATCCCTCCCAGCATACTTTAGTTGCCAGTGGTTCTACTTGGGGCGCTGGGAGATCTCCCCCTTTCATAGCATGTCTGTCTGTTGTTGCAATCCTTCTTCGGGTCTTGCTTAGGCAGTCGTGTTGTTGAGACTTGATGGTGCAGCTTCCCTGCTACTTCTATAGGAGTCGCAGTCTCGCGGCAGGCGTCCTGGTCCCCTGGCTCTTACCAGCTTTCTGCTCTCTCTTCTTGATGCTCCTGAGCAATAGGTGCAGGAATTATGTTGTAGATGGACTGGGGCTGGGTATCACATGATCACTTTGTTCTCTGGGTCTTGATCAGTTGTGGCTTTGTGTAATTCTCTTCATCTGTTGCAAAAAGAAGTTTCTTTGATGAGGGGTGAGAGTTGCATTTCTCTGTGGGTATAATGATAAATATTTAGAATGCAATTAGGAACTGTGCCAGTTCAGTAAAGTGACAGTTGTAGGCTCTCCTCCCAGACCTCAACAGCCCCAGGTAGTTGGCTAGGTTTCTAGTACCTGGCATGATTTCTTGCTGTTGAACAGGCCTTAAATCCCATTAGAGGGCTATTGGTTACCTACAATATGTGTGCCATGATTGCACTAGTAGGTTACTGTGCTATGCTGGCTGGTATTGTGGTTTATAGGTGTCGTACTGTTAGCGGCTTCCTTCCCTTGGCAGCTGGAATGGCACCAAATGCTATCCTTTGTTTTACTTTTTTAAAAAATCTTTTTCTCTTCTTTTTCTGAGTCTGTATAGTAATGCTCTGTATAGTAATGTATCTGTATAGTAATGATCTGTTGGCATTTTGGTCTTTCAGAGGATATTCCAGATTGTGCATTTACCACAAACAGCAAGAGTTTGAGATAAGTATGATGCACAAAATTAATATTATAAACTCCGTTGACATGTAACAAACCAACCAAAACTTATTTGGCTTCATCTGCATAGATTTAGGCTCATCTGAAGGATTCTTGCTTGAGGTGAATCATGAGATGGGGGTTATTTGGAAACTTGTCCGGATAGAAAACCCAAAGGTTTCTTCATGGTCATGTTGGCATGTCAGCTCAGAGGTATCCCCATTTTCTCTCTCTCTCTTCCTGCTCCTTGCCTTTGTCTTTATTTCTTTCAAAAGATTTATCTTATTTTCTAAAATTATGTATATATATATGTATGCATAGCTATATGGAAATATGTACACCTGAGTGCAGGGGCCTAAGGAGGGCCAGAGGCATCAGATCCCTGGAGCCGGAGTTCCAGGCTGTGGTGAGCTGCCTAATACAGGTGTTGGGAACTGGATTCCTGCCTTCTGCAAAAGCAGCGCGTTCCTCAACTATGAGTCATCTCCCCAGTCCTCCTTTCTTTCTCTTTATAGGCCTCTCCCATTCTCACCGTAGAGTGGGCTGTTACACAGTGACTGGCCTCTCCCAGAGCAAAATCTGCAAAAGTGCTTGAACACAAGTTTGGACGTCATATTGAGTAACCTCTGCTGCCTTCTCTTGGTCACAATTTCTCTGTGAAATGGGACTGCATAAGGTCATGAATATCTAATGGTGTCATTTACTGGAGAGATACGGCTTTTGGAGGGTAATAACCTTACAATAAAAACCCACGTACAAAATCCATATACTTCCACAAGCAAAATGTAGACCTCTCCATAAAAATCTGTCCTCTGTCAAAGGTTGTCTCTTTGGGGCAGCAGGGGTGGTGCTCTGGATGGCCGCTGTTGCAAATAAAGTACCTCAAAACTTAATGTATCAAAATAATTCATCATTCTGTTACCACGGTCCTGGGGTTTGCCTGGGATCTGCTGGGCAGCTCTTCTTGTAATACTGGTTCAGGTTATGGTCACCCAGCGCTTGGCACGAGTGGAAGGTTCAGAATAGTTTACTCTGTGGCTGACTGTTGGTATTTACGGTCCAGTCTTTGGCATGGGCCAAGAAGCACCTGTTGCCTTTCTCTGCTCCCTGGGTAATCGAGTATTGCTTTAGACTCTATCTTCACTAGTTAGAATGAGGCAAATCCAGTTGGTGGACAAGTGATGTTTCCTTCTCAGTAACAACAGACTGTAATTAATGACGAAAGCCCCAGGGCACCCAGGAACCGAGATGATGGCATGAATCTCCTCTACCCACTCAGCTCTCAGTAGCTCTTTAGTGTCTACCCTTGGCAGACATATTTTCTTTCTCTTATATGCTCTTAGCCCATCATTCATTGTGACTAAGATGCCATTGGGTGGAAGCTGTGTTTTCACAAGGAAAACTTATTAATGATCAGCCATTAAGCCATGTGACAACCCCGGGTACCAGTGTTCCCCAAATCCATCCACTATCTCTGAACCTTGCATGCCCTTTTACAACAGGTTCATCATTAACCCAAAAGGCTCCTTGCCAAGCATGGTGGGACCTGAAGACAGACCAAGAGCATTCCTTACTGTGTTCGGAGACTGATGCAGGCTGGGTGAGATGCAAACTGGGCCTTAGAGGAGGCCAGAGAGCAGAGACGTCGAGTCGAGTCCCATGAGCTGGCTTTGATTCTCTCAGCTCTGCACAATTTGTGAGGTTTCACACTCAGATCTGCCCACCTGGGAAACGAGAGAAACACACCTTCTGTAGATGTACAACTGGGAAGCAATGAGGATCTGTGTCCAGATACCTAAAACTTAGAGTTCTGTGTTTGTGGTGTCCAACACACCTTTAACCGTACAAGTGCATGGGGTATGGGGGACAGATGAAAAGACTTGATTCTGTGTGCATGTGTGAGTGTCTGCCACACTCCAAATGATCCCTAAGGGGGTAATAAAAGGAAAACCCGCCCAGCACTGAAGAGTCAGAGGCAGGTGGATTCAGTGACTTAGAGGCCAGCCTGATCGACAAAGTTACAGAGAATCGTCGGCGATTGCTGGACCCCTGCATCACACCCGGGGTGGATACCAGCGAGTTCTCAGTAGTTTTGGGGCACTGCTGCCTTTAACTCAGATTTGCAGGTATTGTGTGAGCAGCCTGGCAGTGACGACTTCCCAGGATGGAGCTTGTGAGGATGTTGAGAAATGAACTCGCTGTTTCATGAGAATCGGCGAGATGAAGTCCACAGACAGATCATTCTGGGGCCTTGTCGGAGCCACGGTGTCCCACTAACCTTATAGCACACCTTACTGTGGGCTCAAATTGCCTTCTTGGAAAACTTAGCCCAGCATACCTAGATTTTCTTAGAATAGCATCGCGAATGTAATGTGCTGGTCAACAAGCCTGCTGCATAAAAGGTTACCATGTAATTTTTATCATTACAAGTCTCCAGTGCGTGGAGACCTTCCCTCAGAACCACACAAGGTGATACTTCCTCTGTACACAGTTGTCTCAGAGTGGGTTCTTGAGGCTGTGGTTTCCAGTCTCGCACTGGGGTTACCGTTTGGGTCTGTGTTTTGTTTCTTTAGGGAAGTTATTTTTATAAATCAGTCTTTTAAAAAAATAGAAACACATATGGTGGCATTTTTCTGAAGCACTTAATTGTTGATGTTTTCTGCCCCCCCCCATTTTTTAAATCTGTGCAGGATGTTGGAATAAATATAGACATCAGAGTTACAGAGTCTGAATCCCAACTCTTCCTTGGGCAAATTACACACTTGTTTTTAGTGAATGTCTTACACTTAACTGAAGTGGTGCCACATTACACAAACTGTTTACAACCGTCAGCACATATGCTTGTTTCTAAGCAAAATCCCTTCCGTTGAAACTTGGGCTCACTAGCAGCCTGGGCAGACAGGGAACTCACTGGGCTCCAGCTGGTATGTTTGGAGTTTGTATGTGCACAAGCATGCCTGCCTTAAACAATAAAGTTTAAATAAAATCGACAGGACTCGAGAGGAGGCAGGTTCAAAGCAGAAAGCATACTGCCTCTTCAGTTATAAGTATTCAATAATCAACTCTAGCAATTATCATTGTCAATAAAAATATGTAAAAAAAAAAACTGTTCTTGGCCTTAACTAGATCTTTTTTTTGAAAATCTCACCTGACTTTGGTTTGTCTGTATTCGTAAAGCGACTCTTCTCAGAAAATTCACTATGCAGTGCTGATTTCATCACCGTGAGTTTTTTTTTTATTTATTTATTATTGTGTATACAGTGTTCTGCCTACATGCATGCCTGCAGGCCAGAAGAAGGCACCAGATAGCATTACAGATGGTTGTGAGCCACCATGTGGTTGCTGGAAATTGAACTCAGGACCTTTAGATGTGCAGGTGGTGCTCTTAACCACTGAGCCATCTCTCCAGCCCAGGACCATGAGTTTCTATGTACAGTGGAAAATTATAACATGAATGAAACATACCTCTTAGAAGAGGCTACTGTGTTTGTATGTGTGTACACAAATAGATCTTTTGTGACAATGAAGAGTAGCTTGTCATCGGCAGCTCACTTCATGAGTGACGAGATAGGGACACAATAACCAGCACCTAACAAAGCAGTTCTGCCAAGGCAGAGCCCTGCGGTCCAATGAAGGCTTTCATGGCTGTCCATGTTACACGCTGCAGGACACCAGATAGTAAAATAGCTGGCCACAACATGCATGTATTATTCAAAAACAACGTTGAGTGTCTTGAAAAGAAAAAGAGAAGCCTTCTAGAATTTCCAGTCACAGAGAGTTTAGACTGAAGGTATCTGCTGCCATGTTTCCTGAAAAAGAATTTTATATTGGACTAAAAAAATTGGCTGAGGGAGGGAGGGCTTCTCAGGATGAATCTCTTCCAGGATCCCTCTTGCTTTGTTTTTGCCTGGGGCATTATTTTCTGTTTGCCAAGACCAGCTGCTTCCTCGCTGGCCAGGCTTCCATTTAGGAGCCCAGGGCTGCCTCTCTGAAGTGGGGGAATTTGCCCCTCTGAGCTTGGACAGGGCAGCTGCGTGTCCCCAGGCTGGGCGAGGAGGGGGTGAGCTGCCCTGAGGCCGGGATGGATGCGTTGTATTCTCAGCGCTTTCACCAGCATCTTTTCTCGAGTTTTCCACCAATGTGACCCCTTGCCAGCCTTGCCTGAGTTTCTGGGCTCTGCTGCCTCTGGGACCCAGGCCCGGAGACAAAGGGGTTGGCGCAGCTTTAGATGCCAGCCAGCTATTTTCCTTCCACATGGTCCCTGGGAACAGTTACAAATCATATCAGACCCTGAGATGATTTAAGCCTTTCCTATCTGCTAGGCATGAGATCTGTTGCTGGCACACAGACAAATCCCAAACTACCTCCACAGGATAACATACACAATTTTAAATTTTAGCGTAAAATGTACCATTAATCAACCATCAACAAGTACTCATTCATTTATCGCATGCTGTGCTCTGCAATGTGCAAGAGACGGAGAAGAAAGCTTGGCCTACTCACAAAACCTGGCTCAGAGCATTGTGGGTAATTCTGCTCCTCCGTCCCACATGTAGGGCCTCCTTAATCATGACTTTTTGTCCTGGTTGGGTTGTATCCTGAGAAATTAATCTGTCAAAATCCTGGTTAGTAGTACCGAATAAAGATGAGATTTTATGTATAAATAGGGTATTGCAGGTGACATTATTTGAGAGGTGTGTCATCCTACAAGAGGGTGGCCTTTGTTATGATTTGGCTATAGTTTCTCCCTCAAGGGTTCATGGCTGGAAACTTGGTCCCCAGTGTAACAATGTTGAGGTGACAGCATCTAGTGGGAGGTCTTTAGGTCATTGGGGACATTGCTACTAGAAGGAACTGAAGCTGTTCTCGTGATAGGATTATTACAAGCGAGGGACTGGCACTCTTCGTATGGGCTTCCTGTCTCACCACATGGCTGGCCTCTTGCTCATAGTACTGTTATGATCCCGCCCACTCCGTGACAGACAGGACTGCTCTCACCAGAGCTAGTGCTGTGTTATTCGGACTTTCAGGCTTCAGAGATATGAGCTAAATGAAACCCCATGCTTTATAAAACACTCAACCTCTGATATTTTGCTACAGTAGTGGAAATGGAATAATTCAGCATAACTGAAAATCTTATAAAATGGAAATTTGGATGGGGAGTAAGGGAGAGATAGAAGGAGAGGAGGAACAGTTGGAGTAGGGGAAGGCCATATGAATACTGGATTTTTCCACAAACCAAGGAATCCCCCAAACACAAGGTAGCCATGGACCAGCTCTGTGAAGCATCACACCCTTAGGCAGGAGTTCATCCTGCTGATACTTGCTCTAAGATTTCTGGGCTCCTGAACTAGGGAGGAATTTTCTATCCTTGAAGCCACTCCTGCCGTAGAACTCTGCTGCGACAACCTCAGCAGACGGACACAACAGTGAGGCTCATGTTCGTCCATTTAGAATGGGAAAAACTTGACTCACTACTGATTTAAGTATACAACCTTAGCAGATGTCACCACTAAGGGATACCTTCAGGACTGCTTTACCTAGGGTGGGAGGTCCCATCTTGTCTATCCCACGGCCCTGTCTGGGCTTGTCATTATGTACCACAGTCTCGCTTATTTTACTCAATGGGTTAATTTTTTTTAAAAATGTATCTCTTTTCTACACCAGAGCTTTTGCTTCGAAGGCTCTTGAATAATTCCTGCTTGGCACACCATAGATAGCAGAAAACTTTCTTTTCTTTTTCCAAAAGAAATAAATAAGAACTTAAAACTCTCATTTGGGAATACAAACTTTTGAGAGGTTTTAGAACTGCGCTTCTGGGAATTCCTGCTTCTTTCTCCGCTCTTTCTCTTCGTTCTGCCCTCTTCTCTGTCTCTCCCTCTCTTTTTGAGCTGAGTGAAAGTACTTGACTCTCTTCACGGACCCAGGCTCTGCTGTGGATGAGGTGGCTTTTTCCACTCCCATTCTTGAGCTGTCTCTGAGTTGTGGAAGAAATGAGGCCAGCGGTGGGCCTTCCTTTTCCATGTCTCCCAGGAGGAAAGGAGGCAGAAAGGTCTCTAAGCAAGGCTGAGCTTGAAGCCTCAAGACTCCTGAATGAGGGTCCAGGGAAGAAGAGGGCTCTCTCAGATCTGCATCTCAAGAGGGGGTTTGAGACTCAACAACAAAGATCAGGGCTAATGGGTGGCCACTTTAAATAGTCAGATGCCAGTAAGAAAGACCTCCACAAACTTTGAAATCGCAGTGGAGCCCAAAAGGGGCTCAGAAAATCATTTGGTTTCAGGATGACCATGTGCTGTGGTTGTGCTCATCAGTGAGCAAAATGCGGAGCCTGGACTGGTATGATGGGCGGCGGATGGGAGAGAATCCCGGGGAAACTCTTCAGCTACAAACTTGTGGGTAACAGGCTCAATGGCAGGAATGGGGGTGGGAGAACATAGTCATTGATGATATATTCGGTGTTTTGTTTATGGATGATTTACATCTCACCCGTTTCCCAGAAGGGCTTGAGGGAGGTTGAGCAGTGGAAGGTGAAGGATGAGTGAGAAAGCTGCCTCCTCAGGCAGGAGTGATGAGGAAAGAGAGGGGTCCCCATCTCAGGCAGGAAGGGCTGGGAGGAGGCAATCCTTCTGAGCAGACGGTGACGTGTTCGGTTTCGGATTTGTTCCTCTTGAGGTGATGAAGGAACATTCAAGTAGAGAAACTATTAGCTGATTATAAACACATTACTTAGAGAATTTTATCTTTTGTAAGCAGGGTGCCTGAAAAATAAATCTGTGTGATTAGCACATGAGCAGATTTGAAAACTGCGAAGCAGGAGACAGTGGCTTCTCAGTGTAATATCTGTGTTGCAAATGAAGTGTAATTTTGATAATCACTAATGTGTGCTGGAGCTGGGAGCAGGCTCCATCTGTAAAGTGATTGCCATTCAAGCAAAGACCCATGTCCAATCCCTAGGGCTGTGTAAAGGGTCTAGTGTGATGGTTTACACTTGTAATCTGAGTGCTGGGAATTTAGGAAAGGTGATACTTGAGTCTCACTGGCCACTCAGCCTAACCTAGCTGGTGAGCCAAAGGTCCCAGTTAGAGATCCTTCCTCAAAAATCAAGGCAGAGGCTGGGGAGATTGTTCAGTGGGTAAGGAACTTGCCACATAAGGGTAAGGCCCAAACCCAACACTCACATACATGTCAGGTGGGCATGGTGAGCTCTCTGTAATCTCAGCACACAGTAGGCAAGGATAGAGGATTCCCAGAGCAAGTTGGATAGCTAGACTAGCAGAATTAATGAGTTCTGGGCTCAGTAAGAGATCTTACCTCAGAAACTAAGGTGGGAAATGAGGAGAGGAAGGGGGGGGGAAGGAGTCTAACCTTTAGATTCCATGTATACACTCATGTGTACATACACGTATGTCCATATACATACAAGCATACATGCATGTGCAAACACACTGTATACACAAAAAATTCAAGGTGAATGGTTCCTGAGGAATAGCTCCTGAGACACACACAAATGCAAACACGCACACACACCCACACAAATACCACTACCCCAAATGAGTGTGCATATACACATACAACCAATTTTCCACATTTGTTTCTAGGGCTGTGAAACAAGCAAGTTGCTAAAAGTTTGCTTTCCTGGGTCCTGGGAGAACCTTTCGGTGCCCTGCCTTTGTGCTGAGCATCACCGCAGTCCGGTTCAGTGGCAGGCACTTCCACACATCCTCATGTGATGTCTCCCTTGTTTGTGTCTTGGGTAGCAGAAATGCATCCTGGCAAGCCTCACCCTTCTGCTGTGACAGATTGCTACACCACAGGGCCCATTCAAGCAACTTTTCTTCTGCCTGCCTTCATTCCGAGAGCAGCTTTTAGTGTCCTCCTTGGGAAAGCACATGAAATGATGTGTGGTATCCAGGGCCAGAGCTCAGGAAATGAGCACCAAGTTAGGACTTAGAAGCAAAATAAAGGGGTTATAGCCACAAGAAGTTTCTGAGGTTGCTGATGTGTAAAAACGTCTAATTGGTAGGTATGGTCTCCTTGAAGACCGAGAAGAGAGAAGGCTTTGATTTATGAATTCCCCCTAGCGTGTGTTCTTCCATAGAGTCTAAGACAAGGTTCTATTTGTATTTTATATATGTTTTAGAATTTAGAATATGCCCAAATCACAATATTTCAAATTTCCTATCTACCTTCCTTTCTTCCTTCCTTCCTCTTCTGGTTATGTCTTTCAAAAAAGAGTTTTTCTTTTTATTTATGTGTATATACAAATGTCTATGTGAATAAATGCAGGTGCCAAAAGATGCCAAAAGAAAGTGCTGGATCCCCTGAGACTGAAGTTAAAGGTGAGTCCGTTGACATGGGTGTGGGGACAGAATTTGGGTCCTTTGGAGGAACAGGCAATGTCTGAGAGCTGAACTGTCTCTCCAGCTCCCTGACTATCTTGTTAGCAAGGCATCTCTCTAGCCCACACTTTTTGGAATTCATTCTATGTAACCCATGCTCACCCCAAATCCACAGTGATCCTATTATGTTGGCCTCTGAGTGCTGAGACTGAAGTTGTAAGCTACCATACTCAATTGACTGTTTTTTTTTTAACCTAAGGCTTTATAGGCTTAAATGCAGTCTTAAAAATATTCCCAATTAAAACATTCAAGCATAAAATATAGCCTAACTAATAAAGGCTGCTGTCTTCTTCCATCTTGAATTTGGTGCCTTTCTCTGGAATAGTTTGGCAGAGATTTCTGTACCCTTGTCTAGATATTTAATACATGTCTGCAATGAGCTATTTACTCACATGATTGACTACTGTGTAGAGGCCATCTCTCCAGGATGACACTCTAGTTTGAGGAGGAAGTATCCCCCACAAGGCTCAGGTCACAAACACAGCAATGTTCGGAGGTGATCCTGGAGGCTTTGACTAAAACAGTTCACTAATCCATGGATGGAATCATAAATTAGTGACATTACCAGAAAGTGGGGTTTAAGGGAAGGAGCAGGTCATTGGGGTGTGTCTATGAAAGGCTTATACCAGTCCAGGTCCCTTCTCCATTTCTCAACTTCCTGGCTGATGTCAGTGGGTCAATTTTCCCCACATAGCCTTCTCTCTTTATGTTTCAGCCTTGCCTCCAGCCAATCACAGTGAAACCAGAGGATCACAGACCCATCCTTCTGAAATCAAACCCAAGCACAGCTTCCCTCTTTTTCCTTCTCAGAGACATAGTCAGTAGGCCAGTCTGAACTGGAAGTCATGATCTCCCACTGTAGCATCCTGAGATCTGGTGACATATGCCACCACTGTGGCTGGCAATCTTTTTTCCCAGCTGTTTCTGAAGTTTTTGCCCAGTGATTAAAAACTGACCAACACAGAAGGTTTCTATCACATCCCAATCTAAATTAACACCTTTCTATATACTTTGTACTTATCAGTATTTTTGGTTACATCTTAATATCATTTATTTCCATGGGTGAGAAATCCATGTCCTCATCTCTACAACCCATGCAAACATCTCATATATAGCTAAGTTGATGAAATATGATGGGATTACCTTGAGTTTGGGGTGAACCCTGGGTTATTCTCCAGGTCCAGGCTAATCATTCAAATCCTTAGAAGTGATGTCTTCTCTTTGTGGACAAGACAGATGATGAGAGAAGCATCAGTGAGAGTAAATTTACCCAGCACTAATGGCTTTAAAGGTGAATGAAGACAATATCAGAAAAAGAATGCAGGTGGCCACTGAAAGTGGGAATGGCCCTCTGCGATAGCTAGCAAGGAAAGAGGGTCCTCACTCCCACAGCCACAGGGGGCTGAATTCCTGAAAGCATTCAAAGGACTTAGGAAATTGCTCTTTCCCTAGAGCCACAGAAAGGATGCAGCCATTCCTAGTGAGACTTAGGACTGGCCTTTGTATGTGCAGACTTGTGGGTTAGTAAATTGTCTTGTTCAAGCCACTGAAGTTGTGGTAAGTTGTTATGGCAAAGATAGAAGTCTAAGACACCCCTCAGTTGTTTAGGGCTTACCTTGATTTGCCATTTGCTGTCTGCCTACCTAACAGACAGTGAACTTCAGGAGAGACAGACATTGACATTGTCTCTTTGGCTGAGTACACCATCCTTTAACAGAACCATTCCTGTATGTGCGGGCCATCAATTGTGCTGTTGCTGCTGAGTCAATAAAGGGATGAAGTGAGCACATTTATTGGTGGTGTCAAGTTATACATATTAGTTTATGACATAATTGTATGTCAGTTCCTACTGGAATAACAATCTTTTAAACCACGGGAGTACCTCCAGCCCAAGATTTGTATGCACAGTTATTTTAACTCTCTCTTTCCAATTCTAATTATTTTTAAACTAGTGTTATATCAGTAGACATACAGGTTGTTTTAGTTTTTCATTCCTGCATCTCTTATCACATATTTACTTACTTTTTGTATCCATTCATCTATCTATCTATCTATCTATCTATCTATCTATCTATCTATCTATCTATCATCTATCTACTCATTTATCATCTATCTCTCTCTCTCTCTCTCTATCTATCTATCTATCTATCTATCTATCTATCTATCATCTATCTATCCATTTATCATCTATCTATCTATCTATCTATCTATCTATCTATCTATCTATCTATCTATCTATGTGTCTATCATCTATCTATCCATTTATCATCTATCTATCTATCTATCTATCTATCTATCTATCTATCTATCTATCTATCATCCATCTATTTATATGTGTGTGTGCTCGAGCACGTGTGTGTCCCGAATGGACCATGGCCTATGTGTGGAGGTCAGAAAACCTCTTGTGAGAGTTAGTTTTTAGGTTTAATAACAAGTGCCTTTCCCTGCTGTGTTGATTTTGTTTTGTCAACTCCAGTCAACTTGAAGGAGGAAACCTCAACTGAGGAATTGTCTACATCAGATTGGGCACTGGTCCTGTCTGTTGGACATTTTCTTGATAAATGATTGACATGGAGCTCCCTGTAGGCTGTGCTCCTCTTGGGCAAGTGATTGTGGGCTACGTAGGTAAAGTATCTGGGCAGACTGTGGAAGAAGCCAGGAGGCAGCGTTTCTCCGTTTGTGCTTTTCTAAAACAGTGCTGTGTTGTCTTCTCGAGTCTCATTCATGCTCTGCATCACCTTCTGTAATGGATTACTTCCTGGGTTTTCTTGAAATTCATTGATAATATTTTGTAAGATCTTTTGAATTCTTCATCTGGTATTTCATCTACTTTGGAATCAGTTTCTAGAGACTTTCAAACTTTGTATTGGGATGGATATGACTTCTACCTTTATATGAGACCCTGGATAGGATAGTGGAGAGAGAGAGAGAGAGAGAGAGAGAGAGAGAGAGAGAGAGAGAGAGAGAGAGAGAGAGAGAGAGAGAGGAAGGAGACCACAGTGGGCCAGCACTGAAGCTTCCTTCTCATTTTGTTTTAACAGATGGAGTCTCTGCATCTCTCCAATTCTCTTTCTGTCCAGAATTAAACTTGAGTGTTTGCTCTTCACCCACCTCAGGGAGAACTGCTGGACAGCACCGCTGGCTCCTAATCTGTCTCTTTATGTTTAGCTCTGGAATTTCCTTGAGATTTATTCTTATTTTTGTACAGGGAATCATGGAGGAATCCAAGTATGTGACATGTATTTCCTACACCCTGGTCTTTTCCCGCCAATGTACAGCACTCGCTTAACTTTATATCTGAAACTTGCACATATGCCGAGGAGGCGTTTCTATTGTTTTGTTCTATTTTTCCTGCCAAACATTCTCATAAATACCACACCATTTTATCTTTTGTAACTGTGTGATATGCTTAAAAGTTGGTAACACAAACTCATATTCTCTGTTCTTTGAATTTTCGTATTTTCTACCTGCCCTCCTCTCTCTGCCTTTCTTCTCGCACTCTTTCTTGCTCCCTTCTTTCCCTTTCTCTTTCCATTATTTCTTTCCCTTCATTCTTCCTCACTTTCTCCTTTCTCCCCTCCCTCCTTCCCACCCTCCCTCCCTCCCTCCCTCCCTCTTTCCTTCTTTCCTCTCCCCTCCTTTCCTTCCTTTCACCATCCCTTTTTCTTCTCTTTTCCTCCCTCTCCCTTTTCCATCTTCCCACCCTATTTTCCCCTCCCTCTCCTCTCTTTCTTCTGCTGCAGCTTCTGTTCAAGAATTCTGCACCCAAGATGAGCTTGAACTCAACACCCATCCCTTCACCTCTTGAGCTTAAAGGCACATATCATACACTCTACTTTCAGATTAAAAAAAGCAAATCAAATCCTTTGTTATATGAATTTACAATCGTGCAGTTTATTCTGATGGGTTTTAACATGCAACTCCATTTGAATACATTATTACATACACACTATTGAGTCATTTAAGCAATACATTATTAATTGAAGCATTTAGTTCTCATTGTAAGTTCTTTGCTCATAAACTTTTTAAGGAGATGGTATTAATAGACAAAGAAGCTTTTGTGTTTTGTATATAATTCTTGTATCTGGCTATCTTATTTATCTCTCTGCTTTATTATAACAGTTTTTAATTTGATTCTTTACATTTCTGGGCAAATAGTTTGCACCATTCACAAATAGAGACACTTTCATCTCTTTCCGTTTTCCCATCTTATTTCTGTGACTTCTTGTCTTGGGAAGGACCAACTATGTGATGGTGGCACTTGGAGAAAGATTTCTTGCCCGTTCCTTGATTTTTAGCAGGGGAAACTTTTCTTCTTTAGTTACCTCATGCGTGAATAAGCGTCTAGAGTCAGTGTGGTGAATTTGAAGCGATTCCTGTCTTCCTCAGGGAAGCAGACCCTGACATATGGCATGGGGACCAGGGGACCAAACAGCTCTGTTGCTGAGTACCATGTGGGGAAAGGGTGGGAGAACGAAGGCATAAAGTACAAGAAAAACACAATGAGAAGGGAAGACTTTGCTGAGAGCCAAATGAGAACAAAACCAAACCAGATAAGATCCAAATTCAAATTCCCAGGCAGCAATGGTGGTGGACATGTGGCTGGGCTTCTCCCTGCCTTATAGATGGAGAAATGCCATGTGTAGCAGGACGAAAGCAAGTAGTGGACAGGTGCTGGGGAGCACGGTCATGGAGGGCTCCGTCACAGTGTCAGAGCTTTCTCAACCATCTTCTAGAACCTCTCTCAAGTCGCGTGTGATGTTGGTGTGGCATGGACATGTTCTCACCAGCTGAGTTTGGGATTGGATATGCAGGTTATTCTTTAGAACTTGAACTTTTCAGTAGGTGTCTGTAGATCCCATCAGGCCCCCCAGCCCCCACCACGACACAGAGCATTTAATAGGATGTTTGATTCTTGCCACTGATTGACAACTTGGCAGGATATAGAATAATCTAGGAGTCACTTTCAACGGAATACCCTGCCTCATCACAGGCTCCAAAACAAGGTGACCACGCAATCTTTAAAAAAGCACGAGTCAAAATATATTTTTACTGCTTTTAAGTTGATGTCTCGGGTATTTTTTTTACAGTGACAGAGATATAACAAGCACAGATCAAATACAAAGTATTTCCATCCGTCCATCCATCCATCCATTATCTATCTATCTATCTATCTATCTATCTATCTATCTATCTATCTATCATCTATTTGTCTATCTGTCTATCTATTATCTATCTATCTATCTATCTATCTATCTATCTATCTATCTATCATCTATCTATCTATCTATCTATCTATCTATCTATCTATCTATCTATCTATCATCTATGCATCCATCCACTCAATCTCATCAAATAGAGGATCACCATCAGATGCTAACTTTGGAAAGAGTCGGGTATTGGCTGTGGTTCTACTCCTTACCAAACTGTCCCCTCTGTCACACATATTGCCGCCTGGCTAGGACGATCTGCCCCAGAGAAAGTCAGTTCTTAGCCTTTTGAAACTTTAAATGCTTAACTCCTTTACTTCAAAGCATTTGCTCTGTCAAGTATAGGAAATCTCTCAACTTGCAATGCCAAGGATTTCTCAGATTCAGATGCACTGGTTTTCCTTTTTGCTTTGAGAATTGTCTAAATAAGTTGTCCCTATTTAAGTATCTTAAATCGCTAAATGTTCTAAGTGTTGAGCCTGCTGACTCTGTCAGAGACAGTCTCTTAAGAAGGATGGTGGGAGTGGCAAGCAGGAAGAGGGGGCTGAAAGACCTTAGCTGTTTAGTGGGTGCTGTCCCGTAAACAAGATTGACAGTCCCGCCCTGGCCACTTCACCTCACTGAGAACAAGAAGTTCTGAGGCAGCATGTTATTGGAGCATGAGGCACACATCCGGTTTGTCGTTAGGCAATTGGCTCTTTCGGCACCTGCCCTGTCAACATGTAGGCCACCGTGTTTAATGTTTGGTGACACGTTTCCCTCCACACATATCCTGGGTCAGAAGGTAGAGGCAGGTAGATGGGCTTAGCTGCCCATATAACTTTCCCTTTCAGAAGGCTGCTTCACTTCCTGACAGCTCTGACGGCTCCTCACATAAATCAGCAATAAACTCTCTTGTGTTAGCAGACAGCGAAAGGTTTAAATCATATCCTGTGAAGTCAGTTATGTTGCTCAATCTCTGATGCTTTATTGCTTCTTTTTAGCCTTCTCTTTGGCGAGGCAAGGATATCTATATTAGGCAAATGAAAAATGAACTGCACTCTTATCCTCTTGCTAATACAGCTGGTGATTTTCCAAAACCATACACTGCCGTTGACAAATAACTGTAATAATCGCAAGCCCAGCTCTAATTTCTTGGACCATATTTTTTTCAAGCATTCATCTTTCAGCTATGAAGATGGACAGAATTGATTGTTTTGAAAAAAATGTCTAGGGCTTATAATGCTTTCTCACTTGGAGTCTGAAGTACACGGTTGAGGGCTGTTCTCATGGCTTCTGTATTCTGGTGCCTCAGTTTCCTTGTGTATAACATGTGTCATGCCTGGACTGGCATTCATTCAGTAACAGAGAGTGGCAGCCAGTCTTTTAAAGGAAGAACAGAACTCGATGGCTTGCTGTGACTTTTCTTGTTTGTTTGTGACAGGGTCTCGTGTGGCCATTGGCCTCCAGCTGTCTGTAACCCAGGATGACCTTGAACTTCTAAATCCTCCTGCCTGCACCTTTCTAAGGCCAGGATTGCAAGCAAGTGCCACCTTGCTTGCTTTTTCAGTGCCTGGGGGAATCACACCCAGGGCTTCTGGCGTGCTAGGCAAACACTCTCCCAACTGAGCTAAATCCCCAGTCCCGATATTTACTTTGAAATTGAGAACATGTACGCTTTCCTTTCAGAAGATATCTTTGAGAATTTAAGAATTCGAAATTATACCTAGAAATAAAACAGAGAGTTTCCCCAAAGGACCTCCCCGAGAGAACCACTTTGGCTCTAACGCAAACTGCTTATTGCTATAAGCAAATACCTTAGAAAGAGATGAACTAGCCAAGCTAGAGGAGGAATCAGGCCGCGTATGGGCAGAAGGGGCCTGTTAGTTCTTGTTCTATATCCCAGAGAAGCCACTTAGCTGTTGTCATGCAGCTGAATCTGAGAAAAAGGTGCAATTTGTTTCAGAAGGTGTTTTGTTTTCTTCTTGCCTTTCTCTTTGTGTCTCTGTCTCTCTCTTTCACGTGGGCACATGCACACACGTGTGTGTGTGTGTGTGTATGTGTGTTGTGTGTGTGTGCCTGATACGAGGCCAGAGGTCAACCCTAGAAATCATTTCTTAGCAGCTGTCCACCACTGTCTTTCCAGGACCCGAGGCTCACTAGCTGGGCTAGCCCGACTGGCCAGCAAGCCTCAGGGTCCTGCTGTCTCCTCTTCTCCTCTGCCTCCCCAGAGCTTTTTTTTTTTTTAAGTTGGTGTAAGTGTAAAAATCTGGTCCTTATACTTGTGTAACAAGCACCTAACAACAGAATTGTCTGGCGGGCTCCTTTCTCTTTTTGCAGAATGCTTTCTTATTTTAGGTATTCTACCACTTGGGGGTTGATGCCCTGCTGGAGTTTCCAGGTTTCCCTGGATCCTTTACCTATGGAAGGGCATGGACACTGGATTCCATTGAACCCCCCTTTCTATCAGAATCAACACCATTTTGTGACTTTCCTTCAGTGCTGGGAGCGTGTCCACCTGGTGAGGGAATGCTGCTAGCAAGTGGGAAAGGACTGGACACCCCTCCTTGGTTTCAGAGCCCTCCCGACCCAATTCCCAAATGGTATTTACAACAGACAGGGAAGTCAGGTCATGGGGGCCTGCCGGTTTCTGTGAGGACATGGGACTCCGGGCTCATCTGAGAACAAAGGGAACAAAAGTAGCCAGGAACCTGTGCAACTAATTTTCAATATATGGTCTTTTTTATTGTACGTGTCTAAAGAAAGGGCCTAAGCCAAGGATAGGCAAATCTAGCCTGCTGTGAATTTTCCAGAAATGACTGACCTAAAGGCTGCAGTACTGAAGAAGTCCTGAATTAGGTAGGGGCAACGAACTCATAAACGGGTAAAGGGAAGGATTGAGATGTGAATTGTCTGTCTCCCTGGATCCAAGGCTGTTTCCATGTGTTCTTACTGGGACTTGATCTCTGGATCTGACAAGATGTCTGTCCTTCATTAGCTGTGTTTCATTAGGCTTATAATGTGATTTAAACAGACCTCCCTAAGCTGAAAAATGGGGGGCTGCTGAGATTCCCAAGCGCCTGGTCTGGCCTTGCGGGATGCTCACAAAATGGCTCCATGAAGTCATGAAAGTCATGGGGCCCGGAAGACAGATCTCAAGCCAGAATGAAGTCAGACATTTTTGTCTCCAGTTAAGATTTTAAAAAGAGAGAGGCCCCGTAAGTCTGAGAGCATCTCTCCAGAGAAAAGGCAGAATTTGGCTGCGGGACCTGCAGGGCTCTGCTAATTCCAGTGGTTTGCCCCCCCCCCCCTCCCCGCCAGCCTTTCTCTCCCTCGGCTTTGAAGGGAGCACACTGAGCGCGTTTTCTGGGTGGGAGGAGGAGGAGGACCACCGTGGCAGTTTGGTGGGACTGCAACAGGAAGCAGGAAGCGGCCACTTTTTGAGTGTTCCCTCCAGCAATGATTAAAGTAAAAGCAGGTAGTCAGTCATGTGACGGGGCTGAAATGTATAAACTGAGTATCACACTGCTCTGAGAGTGGTTGCTATGGTAACCCAGACAGAGATGGAACAGCAGTAAAGGAGAGCTGCCCTGAAAGCAAATGGTATTGATTAAATGAGATTTTCTTGGGGGGCGGAGGGAAAGCGACTGTAGGGGTGAGTGGCGGCAGGAGGCAGGAGAAGCCAGGGTAATGACCGCGTGGAGAGTCCGGTTCGGATGGGTATCGACAGATCTCGTTAGGATCCCTCGTAGTAGTGGGAAGCAACATGATCATCTGACAGGCTGTTTCCGGGATGGACTTCTTGATTTCAATGTCATATAGTAAATCCATTGTTTCGTAAGAAAAGCTTAGAGATTGAAGGTGGGCACTATTGCTTACCTTGAGTTAAAAAACTCTATCATTGGAAGCAGGAGTATCACTGCACAGGGTTTATTGGCTACATGCACCCAGTCCCTGGTTAGAAAGGGACCTGGGTCCCTTGTTCTGTCTTCAGTTGTTCAAGCTACCATTGTAGAGTTTGCTATTTGGTTTAGGACACAGAGAAGACCTCCACGTGTGTCTTTATGTCTAGTGGCGAATGCTCTCTCATTGTGAACTTGCCACACAGCGACCTAGCTGCACAATTTTACCCTTAAGTCTATCTTGAGGAGACACTCTAGTCCACTCTTCAGGATCATTGTGGTAAGTGACTTACGAGTAGCCATAGGCAGCCTAAAAATAGAAGCTCCTCAAATGCAAGCATATTGGTGACACTATCAAGACCACCAAGAGGGCAGGAGAGGTGGCCCGGGTAAAGAGCATAAACTACTGTTATAGAGGGTCTGAGTTTGGTCCCATGTTAGGTGACTCACAACCACAGTCTAACTGCAGCTCCAGAGATCTGCCTCCCTCTTCTGGCCTCTAAAGGGAACTGCACTCATGTGTGCATAGCCACATATACAAGCACTTAAGTACAGATAATACTGTGTGTGTGTGTGTGCACGCATGCATGTGCACATGCGCGCTGCCCATAGAGAAAAAAGCTGAAGTATGACCCGAAGGAGAAAAGAAAAAAGAAAGGCCTACAAAGGGAATATAGCCTTTGCTCTCTGACCTGGTGAGATCTGAGAACAGCTAGATCCCAGGACTTCGGAAGCTGCCATTTGTGTGTTCAAGTCTGTCATCTCTGTGGAGGAGTTTCAGACTTTCTTTTAAGAGAGAAAGCTTTTTTTGTTGTTGATCTAAAATTTGTTATCCTTTCTGTGCCCTTGACATCACCATGAGCGGGTGGAAAATGACTTCCTGAAATAACCGCAGTCTTCCTCTGAGACTCATGACCTTCCCTTTGTCCCCTCACCTCCCTTTTATTCCCCCCCAGCAATACGATGCAGCCCTCTGCCAGCAGATCTGTTACTAAAGGAATTCATGCATCTTGCATCTTGAGGATGCATTATTAATGCTTGGACAAATCGCATCAGGTGAAACCCAGCAAGTCCCCGGCACTGCAGCAAAGGAACAAAGGCCGGTTCGACAGGAGAGCGATGGATGAGACAAATTATAACAGCTGGGAGTTTCCTGTAAGTAAGACGACATAAAACCCAGAAATGTTAAAATTGTGTGCTCAGACAGTGACTGTGTACGTCTGCGGTAAGGCAGATTACACATGGCGCTGGGAGAAAGCCATTCTAATTGTGGCTTCCATCAAGTCGCGGTGATGCAGCTCTTTGAATTTCCCAACAAAAGAGGCCAGCTTGCTGGTCACCAAATTACTTTCAAGCAAAACCCCAGACTTGTGCTCATGATTTCCAAGATGGACTTGAAAGGGTACATTTTTCGTATAAGGCCAGTAGTCAGGTCTGACTGTACAGCGGGAACAATAAAATGCAACTTGGGAGAATATGCTAGAAGGGTCTGGGGAGGGGAAGAAAACCCTCTGGGATAGGTGTGGCAGAATGCCTCCTGTCAGCTCTCCTGAAAGGGGATGCTTGGGTAGTTTCCCAGGAGACACAGAGTGATTTACCCTCTGTGTGTGCCTTGCAGACTGCATGATTGGAGACAGATAAATATCAGGTTTATTTCAGATGGATTAGAAAAGGCCATGAGTGCACAGTCACTGAGCTCCATGGCTGTGCTGACTCCCGGTGGTGGTCACCAATGACACATGACCTGCTGGAGAGCTGCTGAGGCTCCCTGCTCTTTCCTGTAGGGCCAAGGCAGGAGGGATTTGTCTGCAATGGTAGGCAACGATGGGAATTTTATGATGTCAACCTTCTTGTCCATAAGCAGCTCATTAAATAAGAATTCTTATGGAACCTTGAAGGTAATGATGTTTTTAAATATGAGAGTTGGGGATATGTTAGAGGATATGTCAGTGATTTCTTGGTGTGTGTGTGTGTGTGTGTGTGTGTGTGTGTCTGTGCCCTCACACAAGACTGTGCCTCGTGTGCACACAGATCTCTTGTGGGTTCGTGCAGTATTGTGCAGGTTTTCTATATGGAGTGTCGTTTTGTTTTCCCAAGTCAATAGCAAACATGTAAGGATGCAATTATGTTTTCATAATCCTGGTTAAACCTATCAAAATTATCCTGTAAGAGGCACTCAAAGAGTTTGTTGATTGTTTTTAAATGTGTATGGGCGCTTCCTGCATGACCACATCCAATGATTTTCTCCACAATGAAGTGAGGGAAAAAAACCCTTTAATGTGCACACTCTTGCTTAGAATACATGTACTTTAATCCATATTGTGTTAATATGCATCAGCACAAGCCCATGGCCATGAGATCAAATGCTTATTGTCTTCTCATATTGTTTTTCATTTCATATACATGTGTGTATCTGTATATATATATATAAATATATATATACATATATATGTATATATATAAATTTGTGTGTATATGCACATTTATCTGTGTGCACATGTGCATGTATGCTTGTGTGTGTGTTTGGTGTGTGTGTTGTATGTGCATGTGTTTATCTATTAACTTCATAGTAGCTGGTCTGTCTTCTTCAGGAGTTGTTTAGTCTTTAGAACCATTAATGCCTGTTTCTGACATTCGGTAAAACAACTGTAAGACGAAGATTTAACTTCAGAATTTAATTTTATGACAGCAATCTCATGTATATTTTCTCCCTTCCCTCATGTATATTCTTTGAATGATGGAGGGATTCTGGGCCATTTCATGTGATGAAACATGAATTAAACATGGTCTCTGACTTTAGATCTTCTTCCTGGTCCTTATGAGCAAGGGGCCAAGGCTCTTGGGGACGGGCCAAACACAGCGACCCTTGGTTGTCCTCTTCCCCACATTGACTAATCCCAGGGAAAGAAGACAGTACTTGAGGGCTGAAAGTGCATTCCCTAAAGTGGACACACAGCTGGATGTGTCTTCTAATTGTATCCTTCAGTTTCCATGCTTGAGTCCGCTCAGGATTTGGGGCTTGTCTATTGCCTTTAGAGACCTGTCCCCTGCTTTTGGAGACCATGACCTTGAATCAACGGGCAGATACTAGGCAAGGACTGCCTATAAGAGGTGGAATGAAAGCACAGAGGTGAAACATGAGTTCTGTGTTAGGAATAAAGAGGTGATCAGTCCCAACTAGATGCCAAAGCATCAAAGTTTTCAAACTTTAATGTAAGAGACAAAGACCCATCCATTCACTCACCAGTCACCGAGATACTGGCTTTTGTTTTGCTTTGCTTTGTTTTGTTTTTATTTCCAGGCAGAGGGTAATCCTGAAGGGTAGTGGTAAGGAAGCCCAGGAACACTGAGATGTGTTTTTTCTCCTGGGTAGGAAAGTTGCATAGCAAGAGTGCAATACATTACAAGGATTAATGTGGTAGATATTTGTGCAGAAGATGATGAGAGATGGAAGAATAGATTCATAGATGTCTAAGAAAAGGCCTTCCAGGAGTATCTCAAGGCGTAGGTTGTATCTCTCCCTGTAAGAAGCCATTTGAGGCAAAGGAGTGTGTAAATATCAGAAGTACGAGGAGGCAGAGTGTGAGAGAACATGCTGAGAAATTCTGCTACTGCATTTGAACTCGGGGTAGCGAGAGGCAGGCAATCACATCAGAAAGGCAAAGGGCCAGGGTGTGCCATGTCTACAGGCTGCACTCAAAAGTCTGGGTTTCACTTTAAGGGCAAACATGAAGGTGGGGAATGAAATGATGGGATTTGTGCTTTGGAAAGCAAGGTCTCTTGGCTTGAAGAAAATTAAGGGACAAGAGGGAGAGGCGGCACTCTCTCCAGAGGATCAGAGAGACCCCAGCATAAGGGTGACCACAAGGGTGATAAGTGTGGAAAAATTAGTCAATTCTGTCCCTGCCCAAATAAAAAATGTCAGGGTGCAAAACAACTGGCTTCCATGGACTACCACTATAGCCCACCAGACTTCCACTCTTTCCTTCACCGCGTGTCCTGTGATGGAACACGGCTCACCTCTAGTCTGTCTGTTCAGTATTGTGGGTACTACCTCTGGGAAGCCTTGTTCTCTCTTATTCAAATGAAAACGGAACAACGAATACTCACAGTGGAGCAGTCACCAGAATGTGTGAAACTTGGTTGTAATCTTTCTGATGGTGGGGTTGTTCCTTACAATACATGAAAGTGGCCTCCAGCCACTGGGTACCTTCTAAATATCTTTTAAGATGATAAATTTGGCAGGATAATTGCCATTTCATCAACCAAAAGAAATTAAAAGTGCCTGCCACTCTAGAGTTATGGCTAGAAAATGCCTCTGTTGTCGATTCACTACCTCTGAATGGTGGTCACAGAATGCAAGCTCATGTTGGGCTGAAGATTCTGTGGTGACTTATTTACATCCGTGGAGACCAGCGTGCTCGCGCGCGCGAGCACACACACACATCCACACACACACACAGAGAGAGAGAGAGAGAGAGAGAGAGAGAGAGAGAGAGAGAGGGAGGATAAGACTCCCAAAAGACTCCCAAGTTTGTTGTCACCTTGAGGTTATTAAGCATATATGCATATATAAGTATATATTCTCAGAATGTGGATGTGGAGGAAATGAAGAAGCAGACCCCAGGTTTATTCCCTTGGACTGACATATACTTATCCACGTTCATTCCAGTTGTGGAATCACAGACACTGAACTGTTGTTTGTTCTGCCCTTTAAGCACACCGAAGGCTGTATTTTTAAACCAAAATCTAAAACACATTGTTATTACTATTTTGTCTTTCCACGATTTGGGAAGTGTAACAGGTGTCCAGGGAGCAGAGTGGATGCTGACTTTCTTTTCCTCCTGTTCTACATACTGTTTCCATTGGTTCTTTCCTTAATCTTACTGGATATTGAAGGTATTGCCTACCATTTCGTTTTTGACCACAAAGATGCTTCTAGTGTCTGCAATGCTTTCCCTATCGTGAGACACAAGGTCCTCTGTCTCCATGTATCTCTTGTAGAATCCTCAGGGCAATGGAGAGCTGGAAATTGCATTAGACTACATTCTGACTTGAATCTGCCCACGAAGAGCTTGGTGACATTTGTGATGTCCCCTTGACCTTCAGCACTGTTTGCTTTTCCCATGACCCAGAATTTTTGGATTGGAATCCTAATTGTTCTTTCACCTAAGTAACAGTTTGTTTCCCCTAGGATGGCTGCTTTAGGAACGTTTATCCACTGTCGGTCTCTATGGAAGCCCTCTTCTGGGCAAGATAGGAAATACCAAAAAGAATGAAGGCGTAAGAAAATAAGCAAGCAATAAGCTAGATTTCGAAAAGCTTATTGTTCTGCATAGATACTTTTCTTCTGGTATTTCTAGGCGGTGGATCTTCATTTTTCTTAATAACCAACTTCCTTTCATAATAAAAGGTGATGCAGCTTTGTGGCTAGAGTTCAAAGGGAGTTTAAAAGTCATTCTGTTGGACCATGTTGAATACAAAATGGCCATCCAGTTTTCAGGCTTTTCTCAAATACTTTCAGAAGAAGGAATTTATTACTCTTGAAGAAATCTCAACATTTCCAAATTAGAAGCTCCATCTCTGACATTTCTTTTTAAAATTCTTCTATGCACTCGTGCCTTGCCCTGACTGGGATGCAGAGCACCTCCTGTGTGAGGTGTGATGTTAGACCTGGAGCTTCCTCTTGGCCTAGTGGGTTTTATGGTCTACTAGAGATATGGACAATTAGCCAGAACATCACAGTGCATGCCGACAGCTCCTTCCACACAGCAGCACAGATGCTTGAGAAACTCACGAAGGAGGCAGTCAGCTCCTCCTTTGAGTGACCCTAGAGCTTCCTCACGCCTCCTAGCGGAAGTCTGTGAGACCCAAAAGTAATTTTATTTATTTTTTATAAAATTTTTATAAATTTTTTGTTTATTTTTTTTAAATTGTTGAAAAAAATTTCCACCTCCTCCCCTTTTCCCATTTCCCTCCTCCCACACATCGCCCCTCCCGCCACTCCCCTCCCCCTCTCTCCACTCCTCCCCCCTCCCCCCACTCCATTCCCCCTCCCTCTCGAGACTGAAGACAGTCCAGATTCCCTGCCCTGCAGGAAGTCCAGGTCCTCCCACTTCTATCCAGGTCAAGGAAGGTGAGCATCTAAACAGGCTAGGCTCCCACAAAGCCAGTTCATGCATTAGGATCGAAACCTAGTGCCATTGTCCTTGGCCTTCCTTGTCTGCCATGTTCAGAGAGTCCGGTTTCATCCCATGCTTATTCAGTCCCAGTCCAGCTGGCCTTGGTGAGGTCCCAATAGATCAGTTCCACTGTCACAGTAGGTGGGTGCACCCCTCGTGGTCATTTTAACAACTCATGGTTGTCTTGAATACATTTCCCTCTAGTTCATTTTTTCCCTAAGCTAAGGCTAGAACAGTCCTTTCTGTTTTCATGCATAGGTCTGGTAGGTATGCCTCTAACAACTCCTAATTTCTCATGAAATCATTTTGCTAGGAAAGGAATGAGCCTGGTTTGGCTGAATATGATCATAGAGAACCCATGTTGGTTCCTGTGACAACTGCTTTTCTTTCAAAGTGCTCGCCCACCATCTACACACTTTGGCTGACCATCAGTTTTATTAGAAAGTGTTTGTTACTTAAGAAGTACAGTTTCTTACCCATTTGCAGCTAGTTGGTCTCTCTGGTTCCATGGGATTATTCAAGAATTACCGACAGTGGCTCTCCAACCGTATTTGCAAATTCTTTCTCCTGAGGGCAATTACCTGAGCCAAGACACAGTTTTCCTATAATCTCCACTCTCTTAGTCTTGATGCCTTAATTGTGTTTACTCTTCCCTTTGTTGTTTGATGATCGCCCTTCTTGGTGAAGACGATTATAAAGCCAAGGCAGTTTGTTTTACACCTCCTGATGCTATTGCAGTCTTTCTGAATAAGACAGCATTCTTTTATTTTATTCTCACCTCTTTGTTTCAAACATAGCGTAGACAGTTTTGTTTGGAAGCAGGCTCTTGACTCTTGGTGTGCAGTAGAAGCTTGACCCCTGCCTCCACCTAAGTGCTGGGTGGTTCCACGTGCCTCACCTGAGTTATAAATGACTCTTTGTCATGCTAAGCTAAGCTCATGGCCTCTGTGCCCTCTTTCAAATGCTTCTTTGTCTTTTCTTCCTTTGCTTCCTTCTCATGGTATAACTTTGGTGGTGTAACTGTCCCTTCATTCATTTGCTTAAATAAATTGAACTTATTGGAAGATACTCCAAGTAGGCACTACGCCTTCTTGCACCATTTCCCCTTTGGTAGTTTTACTCAAACATATATAATTAGATCTTCATTTTTGGTCCTCCAAGACTTCATATAACATATTTATTTTATATTTCTATCTATCTATCTATCTATCTATCTATCTATCTATCTATCTATCTATCATCTATCTATCTTTTATTTATCTACCTATCATCCATCTCTATCATCTATGTATCTAATCTTTGTATGTATCTATCTATATCTACCTCTGTGTCTATGTATTTATCTATCATCTATCCATAATCTATTCATATATCCATGGTAGTTTAAATGTAATTGGCCCTCATAATTCTGTAACCCCATAATCTCATAAGGAGTGGCACTATTAGGAGGTGTAGGTTTGTTGGAGTGGGGATGGTCTTGTTGGAGAAAGTGTGTCACTGTGGGAGCAGGCTTTGAGGTTTCCTGTGCTCAGGATACTGCCCAGCGTGTCAGTTGTTTTCCTGTTGCCTGCTAGATGAAGCAGTCTCAGCTCCAGCACCACCTCTGCCTGCACACCGCCATGCTCCCTGCAATGATGATAGTTGACTGAACCTCTGAACTGTAAATGAGCCACCCTCAATGAAATGTTTTCTTTATAAGAGTTGCTGTGGTCATGTATATTTTCACAGCAATAAAAACCCAAACTAAATCTATCTATCTATCTGTCTGTCTATCTATCTATCTATCTATCTATCTATCTATCTATCTATCTATCATCTCTCGATGTACTACTTTTATGACTCAAAGAGAAAGAGAATTAACATTTATTGAGTACTTCGTATATTCCAGGCCTAATTGTACTGCATTAGTACTATTTTTTGTAGTAAGTTTTTGCCCACTTTCTCAACATTCACGGAGCTATTTCAATGTTCATATGAGTACTTGGAGACTCAATATATTAGCCAAAGTAGTAAAGAATAAAGCTGAGGCTTGAGTCTGAATCTATGACTCTGTCTTTCTCCAAAGTTCCTAGTCTACCATAGGCTAATTACTCCCACTCACTTGCCCATCTCCATTTTCTTTTATGTTCCACAGAATATAGACTGCTACTGTTTCTGTAGAAAATCAGAATTCATCCTCCTTGGTGGGCACATGGAGTGCCTACCAAGAGTGTTATTGCTTCTTCCACAGTTCATGTTGTTCTGCTCAGCAATATCTCGACATAAAATCTGGCTTTCCATGGATCCTCATGAACTTTCCTTAGGTAGATTTTGTGGTCCAGGTGGATGGTAACCACACTGTGTAAAGGAGATTATGGAAGAAAGCGACCTGTCAAAGTCCTTGGCATTTACGTTAGCTCTTTACTGCTTTGTAGTGCCACCATAGACTTGGCACTTACAGCAACCTGGGTAAGTTAGAGCCGTGTCCATGGAGCAGTAGTCTGGCACAGCATGGCTGGCTTGCACTCTCAGATGGGAAGGCGTGACACAAGGCGTGAGTAACAGGACTTGAACTGTGGAGATCACTTTCAGGACAGCTGGCACATTCTTGCTTTGGAATATTGACACAAACTCTACAGTTCTCTGGAGCTTTCTCGTTCATCATCCCCTCGATCATGGGAATATTTTTGACTTTCCTTTTCCCCCTCTTTTTGGTGTCATCTTCCTCTAGTATTAAATGTGATATTCTTGTGTGAGTTTCCAGCACATCACAAACTCTGTGATAATGCTTTATTGCTACTAGTTATCACATGATCACATATAAAATATACATGGACATAAATATACCTTGTACATATACATATTCATGTAGACACACATATTACCTACCTCATTCCACAGATTTTCATGGCACCCCTGACACCTGTCTGTGATATATTACTACTGTTTATGTATTTCTTCCCAAATTTGAATCCCTTTATTCCTATAAATATTAAAGGGAGGTTGTTCACCATGACCTTTCTAGTCTTGAAAGTTTACTTGTAAGCTTTGAAGAATTCACATCACCTTTTTGCCTCTTGCAGGAACTTTGGCCAATTTCTTCATTATGCCCTCCGAGAAATAGCCTGTGGTCAAGTTAATTCAGGAGAGAATGCCCGGAGTCAAAAGCACTGGAGGCAGGAACGACAGTATTGACCAAGTCTCTGCTGCTCTCAGCCAAGCGGACCACTTATGTCGTAAAGAAAATCAGCTTGGCGGGAGGCTCAGTTGTTAGGGCTCAGGTTGCTATTTGCCTTTTTGGACTCTTGTTTCCCACTGAATACATTTGATTTTATCACAGGAAAAATAATTTAAGACTTTGGCAAAAAACAATTCAATAATTCAGAGACTAGTGATTATTTTCAAATTCGTAGTTGGATGAAATATTCATAAGCTGTAGGTCCTTAGGTACATTTGTTGAGTGGGAAATGGGACAGCCACTCCCTCATCGGAGTGTGGTTGGCACATCATGAAGTCAGGCAACCTTGGGCTTGGGCCTCCAGGAGAGAAGGCTCCCTGGACTGTTGCCTTCACATCCATTCTTTCCTGCCAAGACCCTGGTGCTTCTCAGTGTGACATCACTGACAACGGAGAGTCAAACACACCTTGTGTCTTCTGAGGTGTTTCTTGTATCCCATTAAGTAAATTTTTAATGATACTTTCAATTATGGGCCAAACTACATTTGAGAGAATGCACCTTTGCCTAATACCAGCACTTAGGCTGCGATGGTGCTCTGAGACAGCAATTAGAATCCACAGTGACGCCATGATATTTCAGGGCATGGTTTAGGGTTCATCTTAAGCATCTTATTACAATAGGTTCTGCTCTTTCCCCGCCACAGATGTGACACTTTTGCACAAGCCAACTCACATGCTCTGCCTTTTGGGACTTGGTACTCTCTGGAACTAGTCTGTGGGAAGTTTTTGGACCCCAGTATTGCTTGTTGGTGCAGCATGGAAGAGAGAAGCGGTTATTCTATGTGGAATCATGAGGACAAAGATGCTAACATGGTGTTCTCTGTAAATATTAGTTAAAACAAAAGACCTTGTGGAAGTTTTCAGAAACTGGAGGGCATGACCCATTGTCTTAGATCGTATTTTGCCTCATCCATAAACAAATTTCAAGGCAGCCAACGGCGTATAAGCTTACTGCAGATGTTTAGTGAGGCTATGAGCTTCTGCGCAAGTGCATTCATTGCACATCACCTAGCTAAGATTTGAACAATTATTGAGAAAACGGCTATAGGCACTCTCAGAATCAACATGAATGGGAGTGTGCACCACTTATGGTTGGCATTCTACAGTTTCCATTTGGGGATCTGAGTTTCTTGATAGTGACTCTAGGTGACAGTTTATGATTTAATAGTTGGGTTCTATTAGAGGTCAGATATTGGTGACAAAGAAATCAAGAGGCCATAGGGTCCAGAATGAAGGTACACAGCCCTTCCGGATTTGAGTAGGGAAATAATTGTAATCATTTTTTTTATTCCTGAACCTTAAGGGACTCAAGTACAAAAGGCAATTAAGCGCTCGTGAAATCAGCCTATTTTTCTGTGGTAAATCACACCGCCTTTGAGTAACGATAGTCAAGTCTATCTTGGGGGTTGGTTCCCGACCTCCCTATGAGGAGTATGCCTTCGTGGGACTGGGAGGGGGCAGCAGTTGAAACTGGGGGAGGTCAGTGGAATTCAAAGAAGCTACCAGTGTTGATTTTATTGTCTCCAGAATGTATCTGTGCGTTCTGTGTTTGTTCTTCCCCTAGGAACTGGGGTTTGTGCTGTAAATAATGGACCTGACCCTCAGGTAGTATGGATTCTATATTTCTGTTTTCCCAAACAAGGGGCTTTCTGTCTTGGTGATAATTAACCATGTTTCCACATGTTTCTGCTTTCCTATTGGCTTTCTCTCTCATCATGGGATATGCCAGCATTTTCCCTGCCTCGGGTAGTTTGCATATCTTATTTCTCACACCTGGAATACTTATGTTCCCTTTTTGCCAAGTTAATTCACATTTAAAACTTACCTCAAGGTAGTTTTCAGTGAGTCACAGGAAACCCTTTAATTCGCCACAGAGCTGGCCAGTTTTTGTCAACTTGATACAAACCTAGACATGCCATGGAATCTCTCTTTTTTCCCCAACATAATATTTTTTATTAATTATTTGGGAATTTTGTAAATGCACCTGATCATATTAGAATCCCATTCCTCCCAGGTCCACTTCCTGACCTCTCACCTCTGAATAACCGAGTCCACCTTGAGCTGCCCATCTACTCACTGGAGCACTGCCAGACTCCTGGGGGCCAGCCCCTTAAAGGACTGAGTCCTTTGCCACCCTCCCGTGCCTCTCCAGAAGCCATCGGCTGTGAAGAGCCACACTTCAGCATCTTCATCACAGCTTCCAAGGACTCTCTTCAGCAGCTTCCTGTCCAGATTGTTTCTTTTTCGTGGGGGGGTGAGGGGGAGAAGTTGTCACAGAAGCCTTCGGTGTCTCTTATTCTCTGCAGCCATCCACACCACTGAGAAAGCTTCCCACAGCAGCACAGGTCATGGGCATCAACGTGGCCTGCTGCAGTAGCAGGGACCACTGAAGTCTTTCTTGGACACTCAGTCCAGAAAATGAACATTGGTCATCTCAGAGGCATCAAGTCTGGGGACAGGACCTGCTCACCCTCCAGCCTGTGACACGCTATCCTGATGCCAGCATCCCAGGCATGACCATCATGTGTGCATCCCTCAGGCAGCACGGAGGCCTGGCACTCTCACCCGAGAGCAGGGCAAGCATTATGAACAACAGCAGCAGTAGCTCCACTGAGGGTCAGCTTAGCGGCAGCAGTGTCTAAGCAGATGGTGATGGGGTACAGTGAGCCCCACCAATCAAAGGCATGTTTCCTTTGTCCAGTTTGCTATGCTTCTAAATATTAGCTGTGATGCTTCAGCTGTTTGTGACTTTAACTGTCACTGATGCTCGATCTAACACATCTCTGTCCTAAAACTCTTCCTAAGCCATTGATCCACTCATAAGCTTCTTATGGGCATCTTCACCTGAACATAAGATTCCTCTCAACCGGAAGTTATTCAAAGCGAAATTCATGATAGCCAATGTTCCTTCTTTCCCAGGGACCGCCTCTTTTCTCCATACATTATTTTGATTAATAACACCATTATCTACCTGGTTGATGGTGAAGTGACATGCTTTTGATCCTTAGCCTTCCAGTGGCCACTTTCACTTCCGTTCATGCCATAGTTTGTTCAAGTTCATTGACCTCAACAGTGAGCTTCTGAGATCTAAAGGGATGCTTTCTCATTAGTGATAACATTTCCTAGATCTCAAGGTCCTGAGAAACAAGGGAGTTGCATCCTCTTTCCTCTCTCCTCATGCCCTGATGAAAGTCAGTGAGTCCAGCCCACGCTACCCATTAAGCCTCTGTTGGGAGCCTCTGTCCCCTCCAGTGTCTGCTGCACACCCTTATGAACTCACTTGGATCAAGGCAGAGGCTGCTAGTTGATTTCTCTGTGTCCACTCTTGCTTCTCTCTGGCCCAGTCCAACTCAGTCCTCAGTCTAACAGGAATACTTTCCAAAGAGTTATCTCATCTTGCTGGTGTCCTGGTTGAAATCTTTGGGTACGCCCTCATGGAAGTTTTTCCTCCACATTCTTCATGACCTTTTTCGTTTGTATTTCTGACCTCAGGTCCCAGCACATCCCTCCTTGAACTTAACACATGGCATCATTTACATGCACTGTGTGTTCTTTACCATCTCTTCATGTTCACATGTAGAGTCCTCTGCAAGAATGGCCTTTCCTCAATTACTGCTCATATTTCATTGTGTGTCTACATGTATACATCTAAGTGTGCTGGTGTGTGTTCACGGTCATGTTTGGAGTAGTGTATACAACTTCACCAACATTGTTTGTTATATGTCGTCATTACATTTACTTATATATGTTTGTGGGGGGGCTCACAGCATGTATGTATGGGGGTGCACTGCATTTGTTTATGGGGGTACACAGCATGTGTGTATGAGGGTACACAGCTTGTGTGTATGGGACCACACAGCATGTGTGTATGGGGGCCTCACAGCATGTGTGTATGGGGCTCACAGCATGTATGTATGGGGGTGGGGCTCACAGCATGTATGTATGGGGGTGCACAGGATGTATGTATGGGGGATATACAACATGTGTGTATGGGGGTACACAGCATGTGTGTATGGGGGTGCACAGATGTGTGTATGGGGGTACACAGCATGTGTGTATGGGGGTGCACAGATGTGTGTATGGGGCCACACAGCATGTATATATGGGGCCACACAGCATGTGTGTATGGGGGTACACAGCATGTATGTATGGGGGGCATGCATAACATGGCACACTCATGTAAGACAGAGGATCACTTGTGGGAGTTGTTTATCTTCTTCTACCGCATGGGTTTTGGGGATGGAATTCACGTTGTCAGGTCAGGTTTGATGCTAGGTGCCTTTACCTGCTGAACCATATCCAAGGCAGTTCATTGTTTTCTTAATGACTGCAATTTTGGCATGTGCACAAATATATGGAAGCCAGAGGCCAATGTCAGATTCTTTCTCTATTGCTCTCCACTTTATCTTTTGAGAGAGGATCTCTCACTGAAGCTGAAACTTACAAGTAGGCTAGGGTGGCTGGACAATGAGCTCCAAGAATCTGCCTACCCTACCCACTACCATTGGCCTTGGTTATGTATGATCTCTGCTGTGTCCAGTTTCTACATGGGTCCTGGAGATTCAAACTCAGGTCCTCATGCTTGCATTGCAAGCTCTTTACCCACTGAGCCTTCTACTCAGTCTGATAATTTCTCATATTTTAAACAAAGCTTAATATAAAATTCATTGTCCTCTGTGCAGCATTTCTCACTTGGCCCTACTTTCTCTGGCGCCCTCTCTACTCATCTGTATTAGCCCCTCCACGAACTGCAGTGTTGTAATTATTCATTTACTTCTCTCTCTTCTGCATTTCTTGAGGTCAGTGGTTGGTCTTATTTGTCCCCAGTTTCTAGCACAGTGCCTGAAACCAGTAGGTATTCTAAAAAACATCTGTTGATACATAAATGAGTGAAGACACAGCCATTCAAACTTTCCAAATGGGTGAGTCTTTGATAGCTGTAGATGTTTAAAGACACTCTCAGAGGTACTGAGTAGGGGATTACACAAACTCAGGGTTTTATAGTTATGGCTCTGTTAGGATGTCTAGTCTGAAGGGGATTATATAAAATAATGTTCAAATACACATTTTATTGAGTATTGCTAATTCATCATATGGCAGTATGATTCTAATTTGAATTAAAATAGAGTTGAGAACAGCTGTTAAAAGAGAAGAAGAGCCAATTTCTTATTATTTTTGTTTAGAGTAGAAGAAGTATGTTTGGTTCTTTCCTTATATCTGAGGAGAAATTAGATGTTAAAACCATTGAGTTGGGACAAGCAGTGTCTCATCTGGTACAAGGAGACTCATATTTGTAGATAGATTTTGATACTGACCCAGAAACTGAGGCTGGTTATCCATTCTTATAGCTACATTTGAGATTTTGCGGAAGGCTCTCGTGCTGGCTGTTTTGATGGGACGTTTGTTGGATAAAAGTCTATTCAATTTCACTTTAGCTGGGCTGAGCTCAGAAGTGAGTCTCTTTCTTCATGGTCTAAGCCACACCACACAGTTTATCCTCTGATGTCAAGTGCCAAACCAAACTGGACAGCCCACATCTAAACCATTCTCTTCAGACGTGAACAAGATGATGATATTTTTAATTTTCTAGAGGTCTGGAGGATTTTACATTTTGCTGAGAATACATAAAAATCAAACATCTCTGAGGCAGCTACAGTTCTGAAGTGAATGTCAAAGGACACAATGTCTGCTGTCTCTGAGACAGTTGATGGCATCATCTTGGAATTTCCTATCTTCAAATTCATATTGAGCTTGGATTTTGGAGCAGCAGAATGCGATAATAAGAGAACAGTTTTCTCCGGCTGAGGTCCTTCCAATGAACATCCATTCTGCACACACTTCATACAACTTTTAGGTCCTTATCCAAGAGCATGAGTGCCAGGTCCTCTGTACCCAGCAGTTACAGAGATCGGAGCAGCATTTTCTATGTGTGTGTATAATGGTGTGGTCTGGTGAGGAGAAGACTCTGGAAACTCCAGCCACAGGATTTCTCCTGCCTCGCAACCACAGTGTAAACCCAATATTTCTTTTGTGTGCATTGGATTTTGTATTTCCTCAGTGGTGAGACTCATATGTAAGGCCTCATAGTTGTGTCTTTCAAAGGGAAGTTGCTTTTGTATGCAGCTGGAGAAGTGACCAGGGATAACCCTATTGTCTTAGAGTTTAGATGCTAAGTTTCTGGAGTTGCACACAATTAGACATACACAAGGTGCACTGTAACTCTAGAGGCTTTCTAATTAATTAAGAATTTTGTGTTGTTAGGGGTTGGATCCAGGGCCTTACACATACTAAGCAAGTGTTCTACAATTGAGGCTTGGGGACATTTTTTAATTTATTTATTATTTTTTTTTGTTTTAGTTCAACTATATACTGCATATTGAATATATTCCTGTTCACACTCCCTTCCCTATCATTAGTACTGCTGTCCCCATAGATGGTCTTAATTTTCATGTCATATGCACATACATTGTTTTATATGTCTATGCAAAATCTAGGACCCCCCCCCCCAAATGAGAGCAATCATGATATGGATGCTTCTTAGTCTGGCTTATTTCCTTGACTATAGTTACCTCAAACTTCATGTATTTTCTTACAAATGACATAACTTCTTTATAGCTTAAAAATTCTCATTTTTCCATTACATTGTTGTTGGACACCTAGGTTGTCCATTGGGAACAGTGCTATAATAAACGCTCACGTGTTATCTCTGTGATATGTTGACTTGGAGCCCACTAGGTGAATACTCAGGAGTGGTAGAGCTGGCTAATATACAGGTGTGTTATCAGTCTTGGAGGAACCCCACACTAATATCAATAGCGGCTAGACTAGATTGCAGTGTAGAAAGGTTCACGTTCATCTGAAGTCTCACTAGCATTTTGCTTTAACTTGTTTTCTTAATGATCTTCAGTCTGACTGCTGTGATACAGAATCTTGGTGTAGTTTTGATTTGTATCTATTTGATGCTGAATGAAATTGTACATTTTCTTCTGTGTTTATTGCCCATTTGTATTTCTCCTCTTGATAATTGTCTGCTTATTTCGTTGGTCCATTTATTGATTGGGTTGCATTATTTCTTGTTTAGTTTTTGAGGTATTTGCATGTTCTAAATGAAAATATTTTGTTATATGTATAGCTATTAAAGACTTTCTCCCAGTCTATGGGCTGTTGCTTTGCTCAACTAACCATTTCCTTTGCTATTTCTAAAACGTGTGAATTTCATGAGGTTCTCCTTGTCAGTTATTTCCTTACTTTCTGAATGACTGGGTACTATTCAGAAAGACCGCAACGATACTGCGTCTTGAAGGGTTTTCTTCATGACTTTCTCTACAAGTTTCAGAGGTGCAGGTCTTACACTGAGGTCTTTCATGCATTTGGGGTTGGCCTTTGTTCAGGGTAAGAGGTAGGAATCTAATTTCCTTCTTCTCCATACCCAGTTTTCCTGGGACCACCATTGAAGAGGCTTTCTTTTTTGCCAACCAGATGGCTATAGTTGCATGGGTTTGCATCTTGTTGTCTTGGGGTTTGGGTGTTTGGAGAGGCCAGAGAGATTGGACTCCCTAAAATGTAAGTTACAGGCAATTTTGAGCCACCCATCATGGGTGCTGGGACCAAACTCAATTCTTCTAGAAGGGCAGTATGTGTTCTTAGTATCAGAATCATCCTTGTAGTGTAAACCTATTTTAAATTAATAAAAGTAGTTATTCTTATAAATAATAGATGGAGGTATAGAAAGTAGTGAGACAAAAATTTGTGCAATATTCTTTATTGTTGTTTAACTATTATACAATTGCCTTTCGGTCTAAGCGGTCTCCTTAAGTGAGATGTCTTAAAGCAGGAACTTCACAGTGACCATTGTTCTGTCTTTTGTGTCTTTGTGCCATAACCAAGGGCGACTGAAGATGAAATGAGCTGTGAAGACTCCCACCCTGTGGTCTGTGGTCACACTACCAGTGAGTTTGCTCAACTGATATAAAACTATATTTAGGAGGAGGGGCTCTCAACCGAGGCATTACTTCCATCAGAATGGCCTGAGGATACGCCTGTGGGACATTTCTTAACTGTTTATTGATTGGAAGGACCCAGCCTCCTATGAGTGGTGCCACCCCTGGGCAGGTGGTCCTGGACTCTATAAGAATAAGGCTGAACAAGCCACAAGGAACACAACAGTAAGCGACTTTCCTCTATGTCCCTACCTTTGCTCCTGTTTAGGTTTATTCCCTGGCTTTCTTCAATGATGGACTGTTGTAGACCGCCTCGACGGGTTACTCTGTCTAGGGTTTGTAACCCGCCTGGCTGGCCAGTTATTCCAGGGTCACGGAGAGGCACCACCTGAAAGGCATAGGCTGATGAGAGGAAGGAGGCTAAGCTTATTTGTCAAAGCCTCCGTTTATTAGAGTCATGGCCACAGCTTATATAGCCCCTGGATGGGGAGCTTGGGGGGCTGGGGCACGGGGTCCTGCCACGTGGTCCACGCCCATCACGTAGTCCGAGAGGTTACGATCGGTCAGGTAATGATTCCTTGGTCAGGAAGTCACAAGTTGACCCACCTAGTTCTCTAGATAGTCTGGAATGTGAGGCAGGTTCTGCTAACAGATAGCTCTCAATTAACAGTTAATTTGGGTGTGAGATAGGCTTGGTCAATAAGACTGTTCTCAATACAATTGAGAAGTAGAGCTCTCTGCAAAACTCCTCACGGCGGTGCTTCCTGTAAATTTTGGGGGGACACGGCTCCTGACAGACTGTAACCTGGAGGTGTAAACCAAATAAACCCTTTCCTGCCCAAGTTGGCTTTGGTCAGCATTTTATCACAGCAACAGAAGCGAACTAGGAGAGCGTGCAACAGCTCCGTCCCAAAAAGTGACTGAGTCACCTGTCACAGCAGCATTGTTCTGGGGAGCAGTGCTAGCTGAAGGAAGACAGAGTTCTGTTTCTTTCCTAGAACCAGAGCAATATATCTACAGCTGCAAGTTTTCTGTCTTGATCTAGCTTGCTAATTGATTTGCTGACAAGGAAAAGAATTATGGAATACCACATCAGGAAAATTAGCATACTTCCTGGAATAGGTAATGTGGTGTAGTAGGAGCTGTGGGCCTCTTCCCACAGCCCGGCTCATGGCTGCCTGGTTAGCTTATGCCCCAAAATAACGACACACAAACGGTATTCTTTTAAGCACTGCTTGGCCCATTTCTATTCATGTGTGTAGCACCCCAAGGTGCGCTTACCGGGAAGATTCTAGCCTACGTCCATCCTGGGTCTGAGCTTCATCACATCTGCTCTGGAGAGGAGAGCATGGCGTCTGTCTCTCCGAGGAGCTGCCCTGCATCTGAGCTCACTTCCTCTTCCTCCCAGCATTCTATTCTGTTTACTCCACCCACCTATGTTTTAACCTATGAGGGCCAAGCAGTTTCTTTATTACTTAACCAATGAAATCAACAGATTGATATGATACTCTCACATCACTTCCCCTTTTTCTATTTAAACAAAAAAAGGAAGGCTTTAACTTTAACATAGCAAAATTACATATAACAAAACAGTTATCAAGTAAGAATTACACTTACAATATTTACATCTATTTTATCTTTTATAACAAAGGAAAACTATAACTAACTATTCTTCAATTCCATCAAAGACTCCAGAAAGATACAATATTACCTAAGCAAACAAGAAATAAGCAACTTACAAAACTCTAGAAATCACAGAGACATCTCGCTGCCTGGACAGTCACTCAAAGTTCCTCTGTACCATTGGGGCATCCATCTTTGGCCTAAAGGCCTGTGGTATCCAGAGACATTTCCATGAAGCAGGAAATTTCAAAGGCAGTTCAGTCACTATCTGTTGTATCCTGCAGAATGTCTTGCAGACTCTTTCATGAATCAGGAACCCTGAAAGATCATCTCACCTTTAGGCAAGTTCAGTAGTCCTCTCTCTGCGGGTTCTTTGTGTCCAGTTTATGCAACAGTCCAGGCAAGAGCAGTTTCTTGCCCAAATGGCTATCAAACTCCATAAGGTGCCTCTTCGATGCCCATCTTCTTCTTGAAGTAGATTGGTGCTGCCAGGAGCAGATGTGTCTCATTGTTATGAAAAACCCTAAGTTATTAAAACACTTAAAATGCCATATTTTATAATCTTTGAAAGATATGAAGAATGCCTATCTAAAATATATCTATGTACATCTAAGAAATCTAACTAACATGACTACAAGCTTGACTATTATTGATAATTATCCCTTAACAACCTATACACATTACATTTTTAAGTGAACTACACAATCACAATACCTTAATCAATATCAGAAATACATATACATATAATAAAATTGACCTTAAATTAATATCAGTAAATCAAGATTCATATCAATGCAAATTATTCACATCTATATCATCTCCCCCTTTAAATGTAAAAGAACATTTATAAACAATATATGGGAACATGGGCGCAGTTTTTTTCTCTCCAAATTGCTTCCTGCTGAATGGGGGCGCTGTTAATCAGGTCTTTCATGGTATAACCTGTGTGCTAGGTTCCTCTCAGTCGGCAGTTGAGCAAAGTAATTTTTTGAAGGTATTCACAGCAACCCTTCAGGAGGGCGTGGTCTATCATACCATATTGAAATAGAAGTAATCCAAAGAGTCTCATCCTCTGTGAAAACAAAAGAAGAAACTCTTTTCCAAAGTATCATATCCTTAGATCCAAATTCTGAAGTCAAGGTATTTTGAAAATATCTATCTTGGATTAGTTCAGCAGCATTTATAAACAAATATCTTTTAGAATCTGTTGCTCCTTCCTCAGCATTAAAACAATTCAAAGAGATAATAATAGCATACAGTATCAAGATTCTCTGTGTATTTTCCATCTTTGTGCAGCTTTATTTTAACTCTATTTTGTTTACTTTTACTTTTATTTTATATTTTCTGTATATATTTGTCCTGGAATAACTCTTTAGACCAGGCTGTCCTTGAACTCACAGAGATCTGTCTGTCTCTGCCTCCCAGGCAGTGGGATTAAAGGCTTGTGCTACCACACCTTGAAGTCTCAGAGGTCAATCTCCCTCTGCCTCCCAAGTGTTGGGATTAAAGGTGTGTACTACCACACCCAACTACTTCCTTATTTTTGTTTTTTTTACTTTTAAGAACTTTATCTTTCAGCCTGCATATATTTTTAAACACACTGTAAATCATTTAAAGTTTTGTTTGTCTTTGAATTTCTCTTTACTGTACATCTCTCTTTTTCTGACCACATGAGTCTTTAATTTACCAAGCAATATCAGTAGGATGAAAGCCGTGGCTTTGACGGCTGGATCCAGCCATTCCTTAGCTTTCCAGCCTCATGGCTGAGGTACCGGCTGTAGCCATGTTTATCACCACAACTCTGTGGCGTTTCAAGGTCCTTGCCAACAAACAAGCTACAACACTCAAATGCTCTCTCTGTAGCTGACTTCCTGCCTCAAAGAGTCAGAGTTTGCCCTGGAAGGATGGCCCACAAAGCCGGCATTTTAAAACAGCACAACTTTTTTCCTGCTACGGCTGAAAACCAAAAAGCATGCCTTCAGCTTTTCACCAACACCGTTTTAAGTGTTTCGTGGCAGGACCTCTTAAATGAGCTGCAAGGTTTCACAGCTGAAGCTGAGTCAGGAAGTCTCTCTTAGATGAGAGCACTTGCTTGCCTCTAGCAAGCAGAGCAGACCCGAGAAATTGTTGCTACCAAGAAAACATGCTTTACTCTATTCTTTCCCAAGCTTTCTCAAGCTTTCTGTAGATTCAGTGCCCCATGTCTGGGCGCCATCTGTAGTAGGAGCTGTGGGCCTCTTCCCACAGCCCGGCTCATGGCTGCCTGGCTAGCTTATGCCCCAAAATAACGACACACAAACGGTATTCTTTTAAGCACTGCTTGGCCCATTTCTATTCATGTGTGTAGCACCCCAAGGTGCGCTTACCGGGAAGATTCTAGCCTACGTCCATCCTGGGTCGGAGCTTCATCGCATCTGCTCTGGAGAGGAGAGCATGGTGTCTGTCTCTCCGAGGAGCTGCCCTGCATCTGAGCTCACTTCCTCTTCCTCCCAGCATTCTATTCTGTTTACTCCACCCACCTATGTTTTAACCTATGAGGGCCAAGCAGTTTCTTTATTACTTAACCAATGAAATCAACAGATTGATATATGACACTCCCACATCAATGTGGCCCTCGTCTGACTATGAATTCCAGAGTAAGCGATCATCTGGGCTGCTCAGCCCCAGATGCCATGCAGAGCTGTTTGGTCACCTTTGTCAACATTGCCTAAACATCATGGTTGATATCAAACTGCACAACAAGAGACTAAGCCATAGAAGTGTGCAACCCATCATTCTTATGGGGAAGGCTAAAGGTGGTTTGCTTGGATACCAGGAAACCATTAAACAGTGAGGAAAACAACAGCTAGGGTGAACAATGGTTGAAATTTCTATGGACACGAAATGAAGGCTTTCAAGTATATACTCCAGGCTTATGGGAAGAGTAAAAAGACCCACGGATGCCTGGCAATTAGAAGATGATTCAGCTCATTTGGAGCAAAAGGCCAAGAGGTGACGGTCACTGGGGAACCAGGAGTCCATTGGGTGACATCAATGATGGGACTTTTCTCTAGCACGAGCAAATTCTGTGTTTGACACCTACCACATCAGAGGAAAGCAAGACATGTTTCTAGGGCATCTTTCAGCTCCACACCACTGCCCACAAGCGCTTCTGTAGCACATGGAGGATTTGTGGCAGACAGTAAACTTATGTTGGGTAAAAAGAGAACTACTAACGACTACTTTTGCCACACAAGTCCTCTCAGTGTGTAACCTCAGAAGAGGGACATTTTCTTCTCTTCATTTCCAGGGAAAGGGTGTTTTTTGGATGAAAGGGGACTGGTAATGACACCAGTGAGCTTCTCTCTGATGAGAACACTTAGGTGAGAGAAACTGTTTTTCTTCCTGAGATAGGAAGTTGGTTTTAATAACCAGGACCTGGGGGGCTGCTATCGTATTGGCAAAATTCCCGACATTGGTGAGCCTCGAATGATGGGTATTCTCGTATATTGCTGGTGGAAAGGAAGCTGTGTGAGCCTCATGGAAGGAGTTGCTCAGGACGTAGCTGAATGATGTCCATGAGAGCCCTTCAGAGGGGCTTGTCAGCCAGCAGATGTGAAGACACATATTCAGTGACTAGTGATCCCCAGCCTAGGAGTCTGTTCCAAAGAGAAACTGGGAAAAACATCAAAGCAAACACACAAAGCTGCTCACCATAGAAAGACTTGCAATCTTAAAACAGATAAAAACCCACTGCTTACACTAACAGGGGCTTAGACTAATCAACCGCCTTTTAATGATAGGATGGAGTACAATGAAACTGTGCAAAGAAATGTTTACTTTCTGTACATTGCTATGAGCTGTCTTCATAGCTGGATACAACAAAGAGCAAACATTATATGTTTCTAGCACACATCTTTGGTGCAAAGTAGTTTATGAAATACTCAAACAATCCAAAGACAGCATAAAATCTAATAGCAATGGTTACTCCAAGAGCCTGTGAGACTGACCTTGGAGATGCGGGTCTGCTTTATATAATATAACACGAGATTAAAGCAAAGTGAAATGAGCAAATTAACAGCAAAATGAAGGAAATTGATTAATAAAATAACATATTCCTCACAACACAGTTGGAATGGTACAGCAAGCCATACTTTGTGTCCACCTCGACAACAGAGGCCCTGAGGGTTGAGCTCCAGTTGATGGGAGGAGCCTCGCTCTAGGCCAAGTCTCTTGCCTTGGCTAGCTGACCGGCTTCCTTTCATTCTGCCCGCTCTCACTTTCGGAAAACCGGCATCTCACAGGCGCCTCTCGCCCAACCAATGCGCGCTTGCAAAGATGTACTGTAATGGTAGCATCTGCTGCGTTTACTGCTTTTACTAAAGAATGTGAGACCATCGAGAACAGCAGCTTGGCATTTAAGCCTATCACTGTTTTCCAACAAAGATGGATTTGAACCTATAGGAGTGAAGTTCTGTAGGCGATGGAAACTCGGACTGTCTGACCTGCCGTTTCTTGGTCATTGTCCTCGGAACTGTATTCCCTGCATGCAGACTCTTTCAGCATGCAGAGAAATGACATCTGGCTGTTCTGTAAAACTAGCCAGAGAAGTCAGTCCCAACTTCCAGGGCAGATTTCCTCAGTGTTGTTCTTGAGGAAAATTCCAAACCAGTGATCCTAGCTCTTTGTAGAAGTTCCTGCGGCCGTGGGGAGTGGATGGATCTGCAGCGCTGCCAAGATAGCACTCATTTCCCTCCTGGAACGGCCCGAGGAGCCAGCTTCTTAGGAAGCAGCCTGCTGCTGCAGGATGACAAGGGGCCTCAACAGCGCTGAAAAGTCTCCCACTACCCAGAAGTTGGAGACCATCCCAGGGAATCTATGCAGCATACGCTGGGGTGGGCCAAATGGCCACGCAGAACTGCCAAAGGCTGCCTGGATCACTAGTTCACATAAGCCTGGGCTCAGCAGGCCGAGCCGCTGGCATTTGTTCAGTAGGGGGAAAATAAAATCAACTTTGTGTGGCAAGTGATAACCCTGACATTTCAATATATTTACCACAATGTCGTTTCCTAGGGTTGCAGAGCACAACAAATTATAACGATAAATACCGTCCAATTTCCCTAACAGCTCTTCTGAGTTATTAGTGGGAGTCAAATCACCTAAGTCGATCAAAGGCAGCTTAAAAGCAACTATGCTGCTCTCCCCAAAGATTCAAAGGCCCCTGTCACTCCTGTGCAGTGGCTTGGGGCCCTAGATGTGACAGGAACTGAGCACATTTGCATAAATTTGAAAGTCAAGTCCATGACTTGTGCCCCTACTAAGACCATGCTTAAACTTGATGACTTTTCTAAGCTTGGATCTAAATTCTCATCAGGAAATGTGTGAATGAATAAAACATGTAATTATATTATTGTTGTTGCAGGTGTATGTTTGCATTCATTCATATACATGTAGGTGCATGTGTGTTTGCATGTATTCATATGTGTGCAGGTGCATGTGCATGTGTCCCCGCAGAAGCCAGAGGCCAGTCTTGCTGCGCACCCTGTTATGTGATACAGAATCTCTCACTGAACATGGAGCACACTGGCTGTTCAATGAGTCCCAAGGATCCAACCATCTTTGCCTTCTCACTACTGGAGATTGTGCCACGATGCTCCACTGTTTGACACAGGGCTCAAACTCAGGTCCTCATGCTTGTACAATACGCACTTTACCAACTGGGCAATCTCCCCAGACATGTAATAATCCTCTTTGCACGGGGAGTTGTTGCATTAGAGTAGAACAACCCACATGGGCCGAGGGATTTAAAATCAATGTACTTTTGAAGATTTTGCATTGTACGTAGGTTTGGGGGCCCATTGTTATTTCACAAGAAAACACTGCTAATTGGAGGGACTCTTTCATTCCAGGCAACCCTCACCTGAGAAGGAGACAGAGAGGCCCAGGTTCCACTCATTATCATGGTTTGCCGTAATTGCTGAATACTTGGATAAGCTGTCAACTTGATAACTGTTTGTCATGTCCTCCTTAATTGGAGCCCCATAGAACAATAATGAAGTATGCTCTCCATGCAGATGACTTTGTGATTGATGACCCAGCTCAGGAAATCACTTACAAATACAAGCCAAAATTCAGGCCGTTGATGGAGCTCATCTGATAGTCTTTTGGCCCTCTGAGTGTGGCTCTGTGATTGACACCCACAGTATTGTGATAACCCAAGAGAAAAATCTTGCCTCTAGACACAACAAAGGCCCATAAATTGACTCACTGTTATTGAAATGGAGATAAACTTTGTTAGCTTCTGTTCAAGCTGACTGAGGGTTTAGTGCATATATATTTTTAATGCTGTGTGAGTGAAAATATTACATTGAAAGTAATATCAGTTGATTGACATTTTTAGAAATTGAGTTCTGTTTTTGCAGAGTCATTTTTATCAGCTAGACAGATGGAAGCAAGAGGGTGCTAGAGGCTCTGGTAGGCCCATCACGGTGAAGCCTCCTTTGGGAGGCGGGTTTGTGAAGGGCACAGAGGACGCGTTGATTTCATGATCAATTTCTGTTGGCACACGTTTCCCCTACTCCTTTCAATTACAAATTAAGTAACACAAACACATTTTTTATGTTCAACTTTATCGTTTGGCTTTTCAGAACTCACTGTCAAAAATATTTGGGTTAATTTAAAAATAATAAATGAAAGGTAGAATTTTTCAAGAAAAGTGTGAATTAATAACAGACAGCAGCTATTGCAGAGAAACGCATTCCTAGTCCTAAGAAGGGAGGTTGAGGTTGAGGGACATGTGTTTTTCTTCTTAAATCAAATGGCTGTGGCTGCTCTCAATTAATACAAAGGAATCATCAACTCAGGTACGAAGGTTCAGCAAACAGTGAAAGAAGAGGAGGACGCCAGCTTTGCGATTAGCAGTGTCCACAGCTCTGTGAGATGCCACTCATGGCACATATGTAGACACGTTCCTGAATTTGTGTCTTCCCTCCAGAACTGTACTTAGAATTTTGTTACTCCTAGGACCTACAAGTATACACCCAAGAACTTGCAGGAAGACACTGGAGAGAATATAGAGCCACTGGCAGTAATGGGTAGTGGCTTATGAGCTCTCATCCCTTACAGAGTGATCACTGGGAAGCCCGCCCACTGATTACCCATTCATCCAGAAGTTGTATCTATGTCAAGCTTCGGATTATAACAGTACCTGTGGTTAAAGATGCCATGGAATGTTTACAAATGTACATCTAGTGCATCCATTTGATCATTGTTGGGCACCTACAGTGTGGGTGCTATGTCAGACACAGCCTGTCGCCCTGACACCTGACCCTTGGAAACCCCCCATCTAGCCACACAGAGAGGTGAAGTGCTGCCAAAAAGGAGGCAGTGTTTGCTTTTGTTTGTCTTAGAGAAGGCATAGTAGACTGGGCAGCCCTTGAGCCTGACTTTTGGCTGGATTAAATCTCCCTAAGTAGGGAGGGAAAAGAGAAAGTAGATAAAACTATTTCATTATTAATAATAAATTTTGTTCTTTGACAATTTCACATGTATGTAATGCAATATGGTTACTCTCTATCTCTCTCACTTTTCTCCCACCACTTCCAGTGCCCCTTCTTCCTTACAAATCTCCTCATCATGTGCTTGAAGTTTTGTTTTGTTTCGTGCCTCTTAGAGTTGAACCAGTGTTGCCTGTGATGGTGAGTCTTGGAGCACGTTAGAGCCTGGTGAACTCACCAGTGGGTACACCCCTCTCCCAGAAGCTGTCAATTGCCAGTTGTTCAGCAACAGGTTGTAGGTCCTGCGAGCTGCTCCCCCGTTCACAGCTGACTATTGGGTGGGTCTCTCTTGTGTAGCTCCAAAGTCCAAGCACAGCTGCTGTGAGTTCCTGACCACCCTGGCAGGGCACACATCAAAGACGGCATCTTGTGTGACTTCGCTCTGTTTCTCAGCCACTCTTTCCATGTTCTCTTCTGCAATGTTCCATGACCCTAAGGTTAAATAAATGCATAAATGTCTTGCTTAGGGATGAGCCCTCAACTGTCCTGTATTTTCAGCATCTTGTGCAGTCACGGGTCTCTGACTTCACCTGTATTCTCTGCAACAAGGGGATTTTCTGATTAAGACTGCTATTAGCCTTCCGCTGTATAGACATGGATATTTAGAAAGTGATTGATGCTGTGCCATTTTAACTAAGTAGCAGTAGTAGATTCTTTCCTTGCCATGGGTTTTTTAACTGGGCATTTATATGAATCATGGATTTCCTCCTGTGGTACAGGCCTTGCAGTCAGTCATGGAGTCATTGGTCATCTCCATAACAATTGTGCCAATGTTGTAGCAGTGGGCACATTTCACCTGGAAAGTTGGTATCATAGATCATAAAGTTGTTAGCTGAATAACAGCACGGATATTGTTATTCTTCCTGCAGTATGCACAGCACCGTAAAGACTGTGAAAGTCAGCGAGGAGAGAGAGAGAAAGAGGCGGGGGGGGGGGGGGACGCTTACAGCTTTGTTCTAGCTTCATTGCTCTATATCTTCCTCTCAAGGTGTGAAGTATCTTCAGCAGTAGGGTCTTACTGCCTAGTTCAGGCAGGCAATGAGCCGGAAATGCAAGAGCCTATATGCGGGAAGGTGTCTAGAAGCTTCCTGACAACAGTTCCTATGAAGTAGCTCACACCTGGCCTTGGGTTTTTGTTTAGTGACCTATTACTTCTAGGGTTGGCATTGTCTAGCCTTGTGGGATAATCTGCTTTCAAACTCCCTTTTATGTTTTTCAATTGGCTTACCAGGTAGTAGAATTTTATGTGGCGTGTTCGCACACCCCTTTGTTTCGGCTAAGCCCTATATTAGCCTCATCTTCTACATTTCCGCATCTTCTGCCTGTTTGAGCATCCCTCCCTCCAGTATTCCAGCTGTCAATCTTCATGTGTGTCTATGCGCCACTGTCCCTTTTCCAGGAAGCTGGCTTCTGAAGATACTCCAAGTTAAACACACAAACCTATGCTGAGGGAAGGCATCCGAGAAACAACATATAGCACTAGACTTTCTCCAGAGGTATAATTTTGCTTTTCTAATTTCAACCATGAAATATAGTTTGCTATGCTGAAGATACTATACACCTTGAGCGGAAGATAGAGAACAATCAAGCTGGAATTTCAGAAGTTTATTTTTATAACTGAGTATATACCTGTGTACATAAATCACATTTTTATCATCTATTTATCACTTGATTCCATTCCGCAGTTAGTTTTTTATGTCAACTTGACACGGGCTGCAGTCATCTAGGAAGAGGGACACCCAGTAGAGAAAATATGACACCAGATTAGTCTGTGGAAGAAGCCTATGGACATTCTCTTAATTAGTGACTGATATGGAGGGACCCATCCACAGGAGACAGTAGCCCCCTGGGTCCTGGATTATATAATAGAGAAGGATGAGAAAGCCATGCAGAGCAAGTCAGTACGAGCAGAACCTCTCCATGGCTTCTGCTTCACTTCCTGGCTCCAGATTTCACCTTGTTTGTGTCTCCCCCTCTCTTCCCTCGGCACTGGGTGACTACCTGGAAGTGTAGATGAACTAAACTATTCCCCAAGTTGTTTTTTTTTATGGTGTTTTCTTCTTTCCACATCAGCACAAATCCTAAGACATTACTCCCTATAAATGGAACTTCAATAAACCTGGATGTGAAGCATCTCTGTGGTGGGATACCAATTCCTTTAGATGTGTGGTAACAGTTGTATGGCTTGGTCATGTGGTAATTCTATTTCTGTTTTTTTTTTTTTTTTTTTTGGAGAAACCTTCAGGCTGGTCTCCAAAATGGCTGCGCCAGTTTACACTCCCGCCAGTAATGCATAAGGGTTCCATATCCCCACATCCACAAAGCCTTTGCTGTCCTTTGTAGCCTTGATGATAGTAATTCTGACTGGTGTGAGATGGGATTTTAAGTAGTTATCATCTTCATTTCCCTGATAGTGAAGGATAGTGAACTCTTTCCAAAGCATTTCCTAGCCACTTGCATTTCTCCTTGTGAGAAGCCTGCTTAGTTCTACCTGCCAGTGTTTAGTAGATTGTTTTCTTGGAGTTTAGACCAAAAATGTCTTGTTTCTTTGTATAGTCTAGTTATTGATCCTCTCATAGAATTATAGCTGATGATTATTGTCTCCCAGTTTGTAGGCTGCCTCTTTGCTCGGTTGACAGTTTTCTTTGTTGTGGAGAAGAATTTTAGGTTCATGGGATCCCATTTGTTGGTTTTATTTCCTGCTCCACACGGAGTCCTTGCTGAAGACCTTATGCCAACATTAAAGCATACGCCCAACTTCTTCTCTTAGCAGGTTCAGAGAATGGGTCTTATGTTGAGGTCTTTGATGCATTTGGAGGTGAATTTTATAGAGGATGAGATATAGGGATATAGCTCCATTCCTTTACATGTTAATATCCAGGTTTCCCAGAGCCATTTATTGAGAACGCTATCTTTTCTCCACTGCTTTACTTTCAGTATCTTAGTCAAAACTCGGATAGCCTTAGTTCTGTGACTTTTATACCTGGGTCCTCTATTCCAGTCTATCCATCTGTGTGTCTGTATGCGGGTTAGTACCACATTGCTTTTGGTACTATCGCTCCAGTGTAACTCGAAATAAGGTGTGGTGAGAGCTCCAGCAGTGTTCTGTCTTCTCAGGCTTGCTTTGGCTACCCTTGGTCTTTTTTGTTTGTTTGTTTTGTTTTGTTTTTTGTTTATTTGAGACAGGGTTTCTCTGTGGCTTGGGAACCTGCCCTGGAACTAGCTCTTATAGATCAGGCTGGCCTCAAACTCACAGAGATCCACCTGCCTCTGCCTCTCGAGTGCTGGAATTAAAGGTGTGCACTACCTCCGCCCTTGGAAAGAAAGAATCTACTACTATGTGTTTCTGCATAAAATTTAAGATTGTTTTTCCTATGAGTAGATGGAAGTCTTAAAGTAAGTGTTCAGAGACAGAAAAGGGTATGGGACGTTTAAGAATGACATTCAATAGTGTTGGTGCATGGTGTGGTATAAGCCCAACCGGACAGCTGAGGCATCCCTTGAACACTAAAGTACAGGATTTGAGCTCTCTCTTTATATGTTTGTGTATGATTTGTGTTTCCTGTGGAAATGGGGGATCCCCTGGGCTCTACTAACTCTCTATCAGACACTGGTTTATAGGATGCCTCAGAAAGGGGGTGAGGGCAGTCCGGGTTAGACTGAGCTAACCTGGGTGACAGAAAGCTTAGAGGCACACGTGAGAAGACTTGACCACTCACTGAAAGTGGCGAATGAGAGAGGAGATACAAGATAACACAGAGAAACACAGAAATGGGGAAGGCTGGGGATGAAAGATGGTGAAGCTCACAACAGCATTGCAAATACACAGCAATTTTTGCTAAGAGGAAAAACAACAAAAGCTTTTGCTTCCTAGATAGAGGTAAATGGTTGGTAGTTTCCTAAAGTGGATGTCTCTCGGTGAACAATTTGGCCAGGAAATAGTAGTTTTAGGAATGTGTTATGCCTGATTATTTAAATTTTAGGAATTGTAGACAAGGTTGTGGCTAGGTGAGGGCATGTAAGTAAAATTTACTCTCTAGACCCCTCCACCCCACCCTCAGCACTAATGGGACTGAGTGCAGAGATGGTGCTCCTGGGAGAAGAGCAGCTTGGGATTCTCCACCCAGCATCCCTGTCTTGGTGGGGGGGTGGGTCTGGAAGGGCAAATGAAGGGTGTGTTGCCTTCACCCACAGATTCGCCACCTCCTGCCTTCTTTTGCTCTTTCCTCATCCCGTTCTCCGTCCTCTCAGCTCTTCCTTTCTGTTTTATCTGTTTTTATTTTCCTTCTTTGAGTTTCTCAGCAATTTTACCCTGGATGCTTCTGCTACCCACTGTGAACCTAGTCCTCCATCTTGTCACCTTCTGCCACCTGCTTCATTTTTCATTTCTTATTCTGAAGTACTCCAAGCATGAGGAATAACTGAGACCAAGTGATGTCTCAAACACCTATTCTCCCACTAGAAAATGGTCACAGATGGTATCGTTTTCCCTCACTTGCATTAGTTTTATTTTTGGAAGCTCTCTCTCTCTCTCTCTCTCTCTCTCTCTCTCTCTCTCTCTCTCTCCTGTTATCTATCTATCATCTATCGATATCTATCATCTATCTATCTTCTATCAGTCTATCTATCTATCTATCTATCTATCTATCTATCTATCTTATCATCTATCTATCTATCTATCTATCTATCTATCTATCTATCATCTATCTATCTATCTATCTATCTATCTATCTATCTATCTATCCCTTATGGTCCATGTGTCTACCTACCTACCTACATATCCATTGATATTCCACAGAAGTGGCCTGTTTTATTTATCTTACAGGCTCTAACTTGATTCTGTCCTTTTCATTTCTATGTGTGTTTTGATATTATTAGTAGAATATTTATATAAATATATATGCCATGAGTATTAAATAGTGCTATTTTATACATTTTTATTTTTATGCTGGTAATATATTGTATATATTTTGTAACTGTTTTTTTTGGCTTAAACTAATGATTTTGAGGCTTATTTATGCTGGCAAATGCAGCTTTAATTCATTTATTCTGGTTGCTGTGTAAAGTCCTTTGTATGTCTATACTACAATTTATTTATCCAATTTTCTCTAAATGAGCATTTAAATTGTTTGCAATTTTTTCTCTAGCACAACAAAAATTGCTGCAATGATCATTCTTGAGCATGTCACATGTACCAGAAAACTGATCAGAATCATACACCAAGGACTGGAGCTGTTAGGGCACACTGTCCTTGCTGGTGATTGCCCTATTGATCTGCAAAGGTGAAGTACTCACCAGCAGAGAGTGTGCCCTTCCTTTCTTTTTAAAAACAATGTATTTATTTTTGTTTTATGTGTATGGGATATGAGTATTTAGCCTGCATGCTTGTGTGTCACCTGTGTGCAGTTCTCATAGAGATCAGAAAAGATCATAAAATCTGGGCCTTGGAGCTACACATTGTTGTGAGCCACTCTGTGGGTGCTAGGGATCAAACCTGGATCCCCTGGAAGATAAGCCAGTATTCTTGATGGCTGCACCCTGTCTGCTGCCCTGGGACAGGGTGGCCATCAACTGCCTGCCTGTGTGCTCTTTCTGGCATTCTTCTCAAGGCCAGCACTACAAAGGCTGCCAATGAATTGCAAATGGAATGCCATTGTCTCCCAGTTTGCATTTCTTTGATTAGTGATGAGATTAAGCATTTCTTCAAAAACATATTGCCAATCCTGGTTTCCATTTATCCAAAAGTTTTGGTGTTTTTTTTTTTTTTTTTTTTGTGGGAGAGATTTTTTTTATTTCACTTATGATAGCTTTTGATGCACAAAAGGTTTTATTTTAATAAGCTAAATAGTCATAATTTCCTTGCATATTTTCCCTCTAATTTCCTTTATACTGTCTTTGATGTTTTGTATAGTAATCTCTTAAATTTAATTGGCTTGCCCACATGGTTTTTATTTCTGAGATAGTTTTGTGTAAGACAAAAGTAAGTTTCGTGAAAGTGTATTGAATGCCATCTAAGAACTGCTACTCTTGTTGAAATGACAGAACTTGGGTGTGACATTGTGGCCATTTCTTTCCTTCCACTTCCTTCTCTTTCTTCCCCTCTTCGTTTTCTTCTATGTGGACTTTATTGGTTTGTTTTGTTCTCTGTTGCTTCAATGCTTAGAAATTGCATTTTTTTAGAGAGAAAATTACTTGTTAGTATAAACTAATTCATATGTCTTAAATTATTTCGATATTTTCTTTCTGTGGTTGCATTCTTTTTATTTCAGTATTATTTTAAGGTCTTATTTTCTGAAGGCCAACTTTCATTTGACAGACCTCCCCTTTGCTTCTGTTTCATACATGGCCTCTTGCTGTTGTTCCTTCTTTGTGAATTTTCACAGTGTACTTTCTGGAAACTTCATTTAGTTTTTTGATTTGAATGCTTAATTATTAGAAATATTGTGGATGACAAAATTTTAAAATAATATTTTTTATTAAACTTTTTCATTTATTTTACATACTAACCATGTTTCCCTTCCCTCCTTTCTTCCCATTTTCTCTCCTCTCTTCCTGTTCCCTCAAAATAATATTTTTATTTTGGAGAATTTTCATACATTTATACAATGCATTTTGTCCATCTAATGTAAGCACCAGGCATCATTTAAATTTAAATTTAAGTACTATTTTAGCTGCATTATCCAAGGTTTTAGCTTCTAGTGATTTCTTTTCTATTTTTCTTTAATCTATGCATATTAGAATCCCAGCTTTCAGTCTCCAAGCGTGTGTCCTCAGCACCCTGTACTTGTTTGAATGAGATGTTCACCATAGGCAGAAAAACTGGGAGTGTGGCTTCGCTGGAGGAGTGTGCCATCGGGGGAGGTATTTCTAGTTTTTCTCTCCTTTGCCTCCTACTTGGGGATCAAGGCCTGATCTCTCAGCTACTCCTGCTGCCATGCCTTTGTCTACCATGGAGGACTTTAGCCCTCTGAAGTTCTAAGCCCCAAATTGACTGGTTTAGTTTAGTCATGATTATTTTATTACACCAGTAAAAAAATATGATACATACTATAATTTAGCATTGTTGATTTGGAGCTTAATTATGCTGTGGTAAGAGATCCGGTTCACATATTATAGACTGATTGGAATTTGTCAGAGCATTCTTCTCATTTTATTGTATCAGTGGTCCAATCTCTCCCTTCTCTCCTCACCTCATATTATTGATTATTTAATCATTATATACATATATAAGATGAGCATTCTTTTTAAGAAAATTGTCTGTATGTTTGCATTTATTTGTGTGTCTTTGTTACTATATGTCATGTCCCAAGGAGACTAGAATGGTCTAGTTTTGGGTCCATGTAGCTGGAGTTACAGGCAGTTATGAGCCACGTGATGTGGGGGCTGGAAAGACAGTACATTTCTTTAGCTGTTGATTCATCTCTTTAGCCCCATGATATATTTTCTTTAATTGGGGGACTATAAGATCTCTCTATATATTTATATAATATACTATAATACATATTATATAATAATATAATTAACTTAGTGTCAAATATTCAGTATTCCTACCATGTAAAACTCTGTCATATCTATAACACTGTAAGGAAAGGTGTAGCATGCAGATCATTGGTTTCTTTTAAATTAAGTCATGATTCGTTTAACTACTACAATACCTTCTTATTTGGGTTCAAAATAATGAATTCAGGCTTCCTTGTTCCCAGGTTTGTGCACATCCTGACTAATTCTCTTCTTTGTGTATTGGCTCTGTCAGCAAATATTGAGAGAATTTATGGTGGACTGCTCTTAATTAGGTACCACAGGCACACACAGACACACACATACACACAGACACATACACACACACACAGAAACACACACACAGACTTTAAGTCTTGTGTTTCAGAGAACTTCTGTCAGTAGAGAAAACAGACGGGTCCTGACAAATATCGCTCAGTGTCAGGCATGTAGCAAGTGATGTCCAGACAGATAAAGCAGGCAAGGGAGAGGGACTGGGTGGGATGGGGAATGGGAGCTGCCTATGAACAGGGCAACTCAGAGGCCAGTTTTGGGAAGGCTGAAGTAAAGTAAGGAGATGGACACCCCACCACCCCGTGTGTGTGTGTGTGTGTGTGTGTGTGTGTGTGTCTGTGTCTGTGTCTGGAGAACCCAATCCAGTCAGGTATTAAAGAAAAGGCCCCAACAGGGGGTATGCAGTATTGAGAGACTACACAGCAAGGATCTTTGGAGAATGGCAAGGTCAAGATGAAATGAGATGACTTTTGTTTTGAAAGGATGTCTGTCTGTTTGGGATGTGTGGAGATCTAACTGTAATGAGACAGGAGGGGATAAAGGGAACAGAGTTTCTGCCAGAAATGTGGTGATGGTTTGCCCTGTAGCAACAGTAATCAGTGAGAGGCTTCGAAACATGCACTGACCCCCTCACATGTGATCTCACTCTCAGTGCTTTTAGTTAGCCACAGTCAACATGGTTGAAACATGAAATGGAAATTTCCAGAAATAAGGGCTCTTAGAAATAGCTCAGTAAATAGAGAGCTCTACTAGCATGCGTGATTGCTTGGATTTAATTCTTATTGCTGTGAAGAGACACAATGATCATGGCAACCCTTATAAAGTAAAAGATTTAGTTGATGGGGCTCATTTACAGTTTCAGAGGTTCAGTCCCTTGTTATCATGGCGAGGAGCACAGTGGAGCATACAGGCAGTTGTGGTTCTGGCTATATCTTGATCAGAAGGCAGCAGGAAGTCGACTGAGACACTGGGCAGTATCCTGAGCATAGGAAACCTAAAATACGCCCCCACAGTGACACACTTCCTCTAACAAAGCCATATCCACTCCAACAAAGCCACACCTCCTAATAGTGCCACTCTCTATGAGATTATGAGCCCAGTTGAATTCAAACTTCCACAATAGCACTGCATACAACTGGGCATTACAGCGTATGCTTTAGTCCCAATATTTGGGAGGCAGAGGCAGGTAGATCTTGGTGAGTTCAAGTCCAACTTGGCCTACAGGACAGCTATGACTTACAGAACAAAACAAGGATATGGTGGTTTGAATAAGAATGGCCCCACAAGGTCATAGATTTAAATGCTTGGTCACCAGGGAGTAGGTTTGGCCTTGCTGAAGGAAATGTGTCACTAGGGGTAGGCTTTGAGGTTTCAGAGGCCCAAGTCAGGACGGTGGCTCTCACTCTTTTCATGATACCTATAGATCCAGATGTAGAACCTCAGCCCCTTCCCAGGATGACAGCTGCCTGCATGCTGCCATATTTCCTGCCATGAAGATGGATTAAACCTCTAACTGGAAGAGAGCCCCAATTAAATGCTTTCTTTGCCACAATCATGGTGTTTTTTTCATCTCAAATAGAACACTGACTAAGACAAAGGCCTAACAAAACAAAACAAAAAGAAAGTTCCAGAAATGATTCATAGATGCCTATCAGTATACCTATTTTATAGTTTCCCTGCACAGCTCCCTTCTGTGCCCATGTGCTGTCTTGCATCACAGGAAACTGCAATACTTCCACAAGCACCTCCTCTCTGACTGCACCTCTCAGTTTCCCTGCAGTGGTTCTAAGATGGAGAAGAGAAGGCACCTGAAGCCTGAGCCCTCCAGCTGCCCAGCATTTCGAGCTGAGGACAGATGGGGCAATCAGTGACCAAGGAGGAGGAAAGAAATGTGCTATGACCAGGAAGAAAGTAAAGGGAGGTTTCAAGAAGGAATGGAGCAAGGATTTTAATTGGTCTTAATAATAAAAACCTGGAGTCAGATATTAGAGGTTGAAAGCTGAAAACAACCAACCACCAGTTCTTGCCTACCAAATCCCCAGACCAAGGGGGCAAGATCCTGTCCCTACAAATCCTCAGCCTGAATGCCCTGAGCTACTATCTCCGCAGGCCTTGTATTCCTCTCTGCCCAGCCACTTCCTGTTTCCACTTTCCCAGTGCTGGGATTAAAGGCATGTGACGTCTGAGTACCAGATTAAAGGTGTGAACCATCACCATCTGGCTCTCTTTCTCTTTTAGACTGGATCAATTTCGTGTAGCCCAGGGTGGCCTTGAACCCACAGAGATTCACCTGCTCTCTCGAGTGCTGGGATTAAAGGTGTGCACCACCACCGCCTGGGCTCAATGGCTAACTAGTGGCTTTAGCTTCACACTGTGATCTTCAGGCAAGCTGTATTTGTTAGATCACAAACAAAATATCACCAGAGAGGAGGATGTCTCCAGCTATGCCAAAGGCTGCCCATAGGTATGCAGGCTCCACCCTGGAAGCCAGCCATCTTTGGCAATGCTGACAAAAGAGGTTGGTGGGAATGTTGGGATAGATGCTTGAATGAAGAGGATCCCAGAGGAACTAGATTTACATCTTAGTGTGTTGGACCTTTTCCGTGTGCTGTCCCCTCCCATGCCAGCCATGCTTTCAGGCTATAGTTCTGTGTTATCTGACATTGGTGCCGCCGCCACTTTCTTTGGCCGGTGTTTGAGCTTGTTCTGGCTTCCGTAGCAAGGCTCAGCAGAGTGGATATCTATACGATGGCCATTCATATTTTCACATTTTGGAGCTTAGTCAGATTACACAGGATTCCTGTCCTCCGCGTTTCCCTGAGCTGTAGATGACCATCTTCTCTGTGTCTCACATGGTGCTCTGTGTGTGTCTATTCGAATTTCCTACTTTTATAAAGACTCCAGTCATGTAGGATTGGGGCACATCCTAATAACCTCATTTTAATTCAGTCATTAAGTCTTTGAAGACTCGCCGAATACGGCAATGTGGTATACCAGAATTAGTACCTGACCGCATCAGTTTTGAGACTACAGCTGAGCTCAGTTAGTTTACTCCAGTGTCCTGTCTCTCACGTGTGCATATGTCTGGTGCATGTGTGTGCATGTTTGTGTATGTCTTCTGTTAGCCATGGTTTTCTTTTGTATTGCTGTTTTTCTTTAAAATCGTTTTATAACAACAAATAGATGAATTTAGATATACATTTATCAGGATTGGTCTGGCCAAACTGATGGATTTCATATGCAGTTTGTTTCTCCCATTTTACTGCAATTTTTATATTTAGCCTGTTAGTACTCCTCCCTCTCTTCCTCCCTCCCTTTCTTCATCCCTCTCTTTCTTTCTCCCTCCCTCTCTCTCTCCCTTCCCCTTTCTTTCCCTTCCCTCCTCCCTTCTCCTCTTACTTCCCTTTCTTCTTTATTTTCTGATTTTTTCCTAATTTCACTTGAATTGGGCAAGGATGCTTCAATGTTTGTTTAATATAGGTATCACAAAATTTAAAAATATACTATCAAGACTTTTTGAGCAAAGCTTTCTAGAATATGCTTTAGATCTCCCTGGAACACACTCCCTATTATTGTTGCCTAGAGAGTTAGATAGTCATTAAAAATTATTATTTTCTAAGTGATTTGTAATTAAATTTCTCAGTGTATTTTATCAATTTCTGGAGTGTCTCCAGTTTTGTGTAATTGTTCTCCACAGCCCTGATGCTGTGGTGACAGGCAACCTTAGAAGTGGTGGCTTAGCTAGCAAAGTTTCACTTTATGCTTGCATTTGCTGTCAGTTAGGACTCCCTTCCTGCCTTCTGAAGGTCCCTAAAGCAACAGTCCTCTCCGGTAGAGGAGCAGACACAACAGGGCCGGGAGAATATTCTAGTTCTTTAAACTTAGGGGACAGAAAATTGGTTCTGAACACTTTGCCTTTGACTAATAATCAATTCAAGAGGGACAGAAGAATGTCACTTCTTGTTGTCAGGCTAGTGAGATGTGGAACTGTTGAAGCTTATGGACAGGATCACAGGATACAGGAGTGTGACAGGATCACGGGATATGATGGTGTGACAGGATCATGGGATATGGGATGTGACAGGATCACTGGATATGGGGTGTGAACAGGATCACTGGATATGGGGTGTGACAGGATCATGGGTTATAGGGGTGACAGGATCACTGGATATGGGGTGTGACAGGATCACAGGATGTGGGGTGTGACAGGATCACAGGATGTGGGGTGTGACAGGATCATGGGTTATAGGGGTGACAGGATCACTGGATATGGGATGTGGCAGGGGAGGCTGCAGGATGATTTCTGTTTCTTTCCTAATGGAACACATTCTTCAGTAATTGTTTTAATTAGCGTGTGTGAGCAGCAACCTCTCCTTTCCCCATGTGTAACAGAGCCTTTCTCTCACCCTCACACTTAGTGAGGTGTTGATTGTGTCCACAGTCCGAGACTGGCCATGTTTCTCTAGAGTCACTTTGAAAACATTCTGCTGCTACTCTGGCTTGTGCTAAGAATCAGCGTCCTGACCTGACCTCATCTCGTGGGCTTGCATGTCATTTGTTATTTTTGGCACCATTAAGACATTGATTACTAGACCGAGCATGGGATTTAGTCTTTGTTATCTTCTCAGAGTTTGAAGTGCTCATTTCATGGAAGGCCTGTGTCTGTCTTCAGTTCTGAAAACCCAGGCATTGCTTGTTCGGCTCCTCTTTGCTGGAGTGCTTACTAGACACACGTCAGAGCTGCTCCGGTGCCTGTTTTTATTTATTCCATTAATTTTTTCTATTTTCTCATATATATTTTATACAAATATATACTATATATTATACAGTATAATATATACAAATATATAATATATGTTGTAAGTAAGATTACATACATTTCCAAGATTTCTATTAATTTTTCTAAGCACCTGTTTAAATTTCATTATTTATTATTTTTTTTTCTGGGTGCTGTTCCTTCTTTTATCTTCTTGGCCATTTTAATCCTATTTAAAGTATTTGCTCTTCATTGTATGACTTTGATTTCATTTGGAATGAGCTTAATTAATTGATGTATTTTGATGGCTCTCCTCTTAGCGTTATCTTTCCTGTTGGTGGAGCGGTGGGCTACATTCCTGGCACCTGGCCACCAGCACGGCTAGCTTTACCAGAAATAATTACACGGAAACTATATTTTTTTAAACACTGTTTGGCCCATTAGTTTTAACCTCTTATTGGCTAGCTCTTACATAGTGATCTAACCCATTTTTAATATTTTGTGTAGCACCACAAGGTGGTAGCTTACCAGTAAGATCCTAACCTGCGACTGTCGGGTGGGAGAATCATGGCGACTCACTGACTTGGCTTCTTTCTCCCAGCATTCTGTTCTGTTTACTCCGCCTACCTAAATTCTACCCTATCAGAGGCCAAGCAGTTTCTTTATTAATTAACCAATGAAAGCAACAGATAGAAAGATGACCCTGCTCCATCATTTCCCCTTTTTCTGTTTAAACAAAAAAAGAAGGCTTTCATTTTAACATAGTAAAATTACATATAGCAAAACAGTTATCAAGCAAGAATTACAGTTATAATATTTATATTTATTTTATCTTTTATCATAACTAAGGAAAACTACAACTATGTATCCATTCTTTAACTCCATCAAAGACTCCAGAAGGATATAATATTACCTAAGCAAACAAGAAGTCCAAAACTCTAGAAATGACAGAGACATCTCGCTGCCTGGACAGTCACCCAAAGTTTCTCTGTACCTTTGGGGCATCCATCTTTGGTCTACAGGCCCATGGTTTCCAGCAGACATTTCCATGAAGCAGGAAAATTCCAAAGACAGTTTAGTCACTTTCTGTTGTGTCCTGCAGACTCTTTTATAAATCAGGAACCCCAAAAGACCATCTCATCTTTAGGCAAGTTTAGCAGTCCTTTTTCTGCAGGTTCTTTGTGTCCAGTTTATGTATCAGTCCAGGCAAGAGCAGTTTCTTGCCCAAATGGCTATCAAACTCCATAAGGAGCCTCTTTGATGCCCATCTTCCTCTTGAATTAGATTGGTGCTGCCAGGAGCAGATGTGTCTCATTGTCATGAAAAGCCCTAAGTTATTGAAATATTTTAAATGTCATATTCTGCAGTCTTTGAAAGATATGAAGAATGCTTATCTAACTGAAATATATCTTTATATATCTAGAAAATCTAACTAACATGACTACAAACTTGACTATTATCAATGATTATCCATTAACAACCTAAATACATTACATTTTTAAATGAACTACATAATCATAATACCTTAATCAAGATTAGAAATATGTATATACATATAACAAAATTGACCTTAAAATCCATACCAAAGCAAATTATTCATACCTATATCATATCCCCTTTAAATGTAAAGGAACATTTATAAACAATATTTGGGAACATTACTTTCCTCGTGTTGTGTGGAGAGACAGTTTCCCCTCGCTTTATTCCTTTGTGCTCCCATCTCTTACATAGGGACAGTCCCCTTGTGCCTCCTCAGACTCCCACGCCCCAGCTGTGAGAAGGACCTGGTAGTCAGATGGTTTCTGTTGACCCGGCTCAAACAGCTCATCTGTCCACAAAGAGGAACACTTTCTCCTCATTCTTAAATAGACCCTGTCTTCTACCACTCGGATGCTCAGACTTTGTTCTTCGGTCTTCAAAGACGTCCAGGAGGGTGGAGGTTACCACAGTAGAGGCCCCAGGCAGGGAACTCCAGCTGTCTGTCTGTCATGAAACATGCTTCTTCTCCGCAGTCTGGCAGGAACAAGCACAAGGGCCAGCATCGGAGTCTGAAAGCCTGTGATGCCTACACAGTCTTCCCCTCATCTTTACACTGAGCTTTTCTTTCTTCTTTGATCCCCAAGAACATCTGACTTGATTTTGAGTTGGAGACATCTTTCTGGTCTGTTGTTATTTTTATTTACTATTTTTTTTTTTATTTTTGCTGAACTTTCTTTTCCACCTATTGTTTCTATTGCCTGGAGCAGAAGTAGTAGGGCCATCTTTAGAGATTGACGGACTAAACAGTCCTGTTGAGATCTAATTTGTCTTCACACCCACCCTTTATCATGAGCTCTATAGAAAGGAAAGTGTATCACCACGCATCAGCCACAACACAATTAATTCTCTATAGCTGCTAATGCAAGGAAACTGGAAACTGCACAGGCAAGACCAACAGGCACATTTCAGAGTAACAAGTGTCAAATCCTGTGCTGGTTTCCTTAACAACACATTCTTATCATGTCAAGCAGAGAATAACCACTGTGCCAAAATGCTTTTGGCTAAGACTGCAAATGCATATGGAAATCCAGCAAAGATGAAACATAACTGATAGGCACATCTAGCTGGTCCTGGATTGTGGTGCCTTTGCCCACTTTCTTACATGTCCGTCCTTATCCTATAGCTTCAGAACGTGACAACATTTGGAGATAGAGTCTTTACAGTAATTAGGGGTAGGCACTAATTCATATGCAACATTATTGTTTTTTAATTTTTGTGTTGTGCTAGTGATTGAAGCCCAGGGTCTTTTGCACGTGCTAGGCAAGCACTCTACCACTGATCTACACTCCCAGCCCAGTGCTCAGACTCAGTGCGACTGGTGTTCATGGGACAAGATGTGATTAGAACACAACCACATAGAGAGGAGGACCCTGTGAGGACAGCTCTGACGGCCAGCTGCCAGCTGAGGAGAGCAATCTCAGGAGAAAACAACCCTGCTGTCTCTAAGCTTGAGACTTCCAGACTCAAGAACTACAACAAAATCAATTTCTGTTATTCAGCTAACACTAAATTGTTGTGGCCACTCTAGCAAACTAATTCAACTCGAGGCATCTCTACTGTCCACCTGCATGTCTCTAACCCAGAGAAGAGCAAAGCATCCTGTCTTAGCCTATCCCTGATCCAGGGACCCAGGTCAATTCTCCTGGGTCATCTGTAGACAAGAATTATGTTACAGCCACTAAAACAAAATTCCACACTGCTTTCTATGCTGCCCACCCCCAAGCTTCTTTCTGGTCATCTTGTTCGGATGACAATGACTCAGGGCAAGCGTTTTGAAACCGTCTCTCATCCCTGTTGGTGACAGTGCACTGATTAGTCCAGCTAGCTGTGCTTCTCTGCGCTTCTTCCCTCAAGTTAGATACAGGCTATCGAACTTGGGGTTTGCTATGATGAATTTGCTCTCATATTCTAACCAAGTTATCCATGATGGATGTGCTGGAATTTAAACAAGTGATCCAAGTGTGTGAAAACTCTGTTGACTCCATAGCCATAACGTACACTTGTTTCTACTCTAGCATTCTTAGGCTATTGTTGAAACAGCTCTCTCTCTCTCTCTCTCTCTTTCTCTCTCTCTGTCTGTCTGTCTGTCTCTTTGTCTCTGTCTCTCTGTCTCTCTCTCTGTGTGTGTGATAATACATACTAAATTCTCTTGTTTAATAAAGACATTGTGAAAAGACATGATAAGACATTCACTGTTTTCTCTGTGTGCATGCAGATTCCTAACATGTACTGATCGTTTGAAGCTGTGCTCCACTGAAGTTCCCAGTCGTGTTTACCAGGAATGGGATTTCTCTGAGGGCTATCCTATCTTCATGGTTTTACAGGGTCTTGGTGCATCAAGCAAGAATGCTTCTATTTTGAACACTTGGGGTTTTAAAAATATAATTTACCCCGAAATCCCTTCTGCATTTTAAAAATTGTGTCTGAATTCTCAACGCAGTCAGAATGACTGTTTGGTAGACAAAATGTATCCCCAAACCATCAAGGGATTTTCCTAAGCAATTGGGATTACTCCAAAATACATTGCAGATTGGTATCAACTATCATATTTGAATTTGTATTCTAGCGCTGAGAGCAATTTGTAGCGCATTATAAACCGCACTCCTCCCTCACGGTTTCAAAGGCTCCTGTCTGTGACAAGCGCTAAATATGCTGTTGCTACAGTAGCAACATCAGCCATGGCCCAGAGACATCACACCAAAGTGAGTGACAGGATGGAATTTCTTAATCACTTTATACATACAAACCTTCAGGATAGCCTGATCTCCTCCGATGGGGAGGAAATGAAGCAGCGTGTGGACTGAGAATGTTAATTGCAACCTGAGAAGTGCAGCTTTCTGCAGTGTTTAAACATCATCAGAGCTGTCTTCCCATTCCCTGCAGCCACAGAAAGTTAACTTCCTCCCACCAATCCCTGAAATAAGAAGAAAGCTCAGAGTCCCAACCATATCTATAGGAAAAGATGGCGAGCTAAAATGGTGAGCTCTACAGCTGTGAATTGACCTTAATAATGGCTTTTATTATTTAGATTTAATAAAATTTCAAGTGATCTGCAGAACAGTAAGATCTCCAGTTAAGTAGGAAGGAGGTTGAGGTGGTTTGAACTGTGTTATATGAAAGCCATCAGAGACAATAGAGCTCTTGATAGATATCCATTGTAATACCTGCAGAAAAGCATTAACAATATATCACACTCCACTGCCAGCTGAAAACCCATAATATTATTCACAAATTATGTATTTAAGATTAGGGAGCCAGAGACGTTTTTGTAATGCTAATAGGAAGACATCCCCTCCAGGGGTTCGGAGGAGTCTCTGCCTGCATTTTCATGTTCACCTTACTGCTTGACCGTGTGACTGAAGGAAGAGATTGACGATTCGGAAATTGTTGCCTGGCTACATGAACCCAACTTCCTACAGTGCGATCTGCCTATGCTCGAAGGGTTAGGTTCAGAAGTGTTCTTCCAGAACCTAGGCTGTAACTCACAGACTTTATCTACGGATGTTTCCGTGACTGTATTTTTAACTGTAAGTCAGTTCATTCTAAGGAAAGTGTTGCTTTGAATGATGGACTGATAATAAGACCAGAAAAATTAAAACTGAATGTCATCCAAATAACATGGGCATAGGGAATATTCTTTAAGATATGGTTTGAGTCTTATTGTTTTGATTTTAAAATGATACAGAAGCTACAGAACAGAAACACAAAGCAAATTTATAGTCGGTGCCTTTATAGAGCCCTAAAACTTTTAAGTATCCCAGAGGAAGTAGAATTAATTTATGGCGAGATTGGAGTCTTTGATATCTCTATTAAGATTAACAGGAAGGAGGCATATGGTGGGGGAAATAACAGAAAGGTAGACATGTCTGACTAAATGGTGTGAAGTTAGAAGATTAATTAAGATACCCAGACAATAATAATAACAAGCGCTTCAACATCAGTAGTCAGCGATGCAACATTAGCTGAAAGCATAGGTGGAGGGCTAGGGAGACGAGGTTGGACTGAGGGCACCACATGATGAGCTGTGGCTTTCTCCAAGGGGCAGTCAATCACTAAATGGGCCCTACATGTGATTGGCCTAGCATTGTTCTCTCTGTTCCCCGAAATCTAGGTTGCTGATGGGACAGGATCGGATTAGGCCGGCAGGCACAGCAAGAGAGAAGAGACAGAAAAGCCACCTTTAGAGAAAGATCAAGGATGGAAATAATTAATAAAGTCAGCTTTTAAAGTTTCTTTCGGGGAGGGACAACACAGAAAGGTGAAATCTTAGGAGGATTCCAGAAATGCATTCTAACTCCAAACCATTCTCTTCAGCCAACACGTATTTGAGCTTTTGACAAGTGATAGAATTGATAAATCTGACTTGCACTTTTATCTCTCTACCCTGTCTATCTAAGTAATGCAGTTTGAAAAGGAGTAAGACATAGGGCATCTATCAAACTGCAAATCAATGCTTCAGCTTTCATTGATCCTCAGAGACAATGGGCTGTTGTGGGCAAGGGCTCTGGAATCCAACAGATGTGGCTATGAGAAAACAAGTCTGTGTGTAGTGTCCTCACCTACTAACTAAGTCAAAATGTCTACATCGAGGGCCATCAGGACGGCTCAGCAGGTTAGGTGCCTGACTGATGACCCCGGACACCACAGGATGGACAGAGAGAACTGATGCCCGCACGCTGTCCTCTGACCTCCATACACACACGGGGGCAGGAGGGCTCGCCTATCTACGCAGGGGATGAAGCAGCCAACCTTGGGTGTTACAAAGGATTGTTATGCAGTTAACTGTCTTTAGAATTATAATCTTGCCATTAATATTTTATTATTATTGATTAAACATGAAAATAAAATGGACTGGCAGGAATTATTTATGTTGGGAAAATTGGATACATTATTCTAAAATTCATTGCACATCTTTAAACCCTTGAAAGAAAGTATTATTCTTCAATTAAAGATATGATAAATACTAATTTCAAAATAAGATCCTCAGAGATATATATTCATATGGATAAGTATTTTACTTTATGTAATTTTCATATCCTGATGCAATTCAGATCAGAGTTAATATATAATGAAAAAGTAGCTTTTGTGAATAAGTTACTCTCATTGTAGAAGTTGGCGAAGAGTGTGTGTGGGGTGTATAAGAAGCCTGTGGTGCTTGCAGCCCCTCCATTTGACATTTAGTTCATGGAACTGGCTTCTATCTGAAGTGGAAAGAGAAGATTCCACAAGTCGCCATGTTCTAGAGATTCTGTGCCAGCTTGCTTTATGTTCATTTGACTGGTTACTTCTCATGATTATCCAATGCCTGCCTAGATTTCAAGCTTCAGAAAGCCCATTTGATTTTGTTATTCTATGTTGCCCTTGACTTTTAAACAAAAATGAATATTAGTCCTAAAATAATTCCTCCTCATAAAACAACCAAAAACAAAGAAAGCAAACTCTTTAGTTGGAACTTAGTGATTCAAAACTTTTTCCAAGCAGAAAATATTTAAGATTTTTGATTCCTTTGCCAACCGAAAGGAGACGGAGGACTTAGGAGGGTGGAAGGAAAAGTTTGTCCCAAATCTGTATTCATGTGGGAAACAACCAGAAAAAAACACAAAGGCATATAACACACATACACACATATACAGACACACATGCACACACACATATACACACTAGCACATACATAGCGACACAGATGAACACACACTCACATATATACACACAGGCAGACATACACAGAGACATAAGACAGACACATATATACACATATCCACAGATACACACAGACATACACACACAAAGAGATACACAGACAGATACACACACAAATACACACTGGCACACAGATAGATACACATACATACAGACACACATGTACACAAAGACAGATACACACATATACATATTGACACATTGACACTGACACACACACATACAGACATACATGCACACAAGCAGACAGACAGACACAGAGATGCACAAACAGATACACACTGATACACAGATCAGATAGACAGATAGTCTCACACACACACACACACACACATGCCCACATGTGTGGGAAGGAGCAACAGAGGGACCAAAGGTCTTGGGACAAAAAGAAGTCATGGTGATGGGCAGGCCGTTATACTACCTTTTATTTTTCTGGATTTTTTTTTTTTTGTCAGTTTCAGGCCAAAGCTGAATATGTTGGTTGGCTCAAGCAGAAAGTTCTTGCTGGAATTTTTTTTTTGGGGGGGGGGGGGGTTTGAGACAGGGTTTCTCTGTGGTTTTGGAGCCTGTCCTGGAACTAGCTCTTGTAGACCAGGCTGGTCTCGAACTCACAGAGATCCGCCTGTCTCTGCCTCCCGAGTGCTGGGATTAAAGGCGTGCGCCACCACCGCCCGGCCTTGCTGGAATTAAAAAAAAAAAAAAAGACAATAGAAATTTTGGTATTGTATAACGTTAAAATGGCAAAAATTAAGAGCCTTTTTTTTCTTTTTTTTTTTTTTTGGTTTTTCAAGACAGGGTTTCTCTGTGGCTTTGGAGCTTGTCCTGGAACTAGCTCTTGTAGACCAGGCTGGTCTCGAACTCACAGAGATCCGCCTGTCTCTGCCTCCCGAGTGCTGGGATTAAAGGCGTGCGCCACCACCGCCCAGCATCTTAAGAGGCTTCAAACACTTAATTTTCCTCTCAAGGTACTTGCCACATTCTGAAGTTGTGTTTGGCGAGCGAAGGATTTTCCACAGTGGGGGGTCTATAAAGACATTCACGTTCTCAGTTCAAAACTCCTGAGTTTTAAGAACTGGTTAACCTGGAGCTAGAGGAAGTCTTCGCACAGTGCCGACCCAGCCTTAACTCAGGTTAGTCCCAGCTGGATAAAGATTACTGTCCTCCTCAAATGTACTGCGTCCAGCAGAGGGAATGTATAATATCTTTAGCTTCATCACATCTGCCTTCAAATGAAGACTGAAAACACAATCATAAGACCACACTTCAAGCGATAAGTCAGACCATGGGAGCTGGAGAGCTGGATCAATGGTCAAGAGCATGTGTTGTTTTCACAGAGGACTAGGATTTGATTTCCAGCACTCACATGGGAGCTCACAACTGCCCATAACTTCAGTCCCAGGACTTGTACTTACACCTTCATGGGTGCCAAGCACACACATGATATTGTACATACATGCAGGCAAAGCCCTCATACACATAAAATAAGTAAAAAGTAAATCCATTTTTAAAAATCTGACAATGGAAACAGACACACAGGTGGCTTAGCTTAAGAGAAATAACTTTCCTACAGCTCTGTTATGCTTAGCTAAACACAAGGAAAAAAAATGTAGATTAGTAGGAAAATTGTTGTAATAGGAGCGGCGGTGCTGCGTCCGCGGCACCCGGCTGCCCGCATGGCTAGCTTATGTCCCCAAATAATTACACGGAAACTGTATTCTTTTAATCACTGCCTGGCCCATTAGTTCCAGCCTCTTATTGGCTAGCTCTTACATATTGATCTAACCCATTTCTAATATTCTGTGTAGTACCACGAGCTGGCTTACCAGGGAAGATCTTAACCTGTGTCTGTCTGGAGTGGGAGAATCATGGCGACTCCTTACTCGGCTTCTTTCTCCCAGCATCCTGTCTGTTTACTCCACCCACCTAAGGGCTGGCCTATAAATGGGCCAAGGCAGTTTCTTTATTAAATGAAAGTAATTCCTCCATCATTTCCCCTTTTTCTGTTTAAACAAAAAAGAAAGGCTTTCACTTTAACATAGTAAGATTACATATAGCAAAACAGTTATCAAGCAAGAATTACAGTTATAATATTTATATCTATTTTATCATAACTAAGGAAAACTATAACTATCTATCCATTCTTCAACTCCATCAAAGACTCCAGAAGGATATAATATTACCTAAGTAAACAAGAAATAAGAAAACTCTAGAAATGACAGAGACATCTTGCTGCCTGGACAGTTACCCAAAGTTCCTCTGTACCATTGGGGCATCCATCTTCAGCCTTCAGGCCCATAGTATCCAGCAGACATTTTCATGAAGCAGGAAATTCCAAAGACAGTTCAGTCATTTTTTGCTGTGACCTGCAGAATGTCTTGCAGACTCTTTCATAGGTCAGGAACCCCGAAAGACCATCTCACCTTTAGGCAAGTTCAGCAGTCCCCTTTCTGCGGGTTCTTTGTTTCCAGTTCATGCATCAGTCTAGGCAAAAGCAGTTTTGTGCCCAAATGGCTATTCTCCCACTCCAGACAGACGCAGGTTAAGATCTTTCCTGGTAAGCCAGCTCATGGTGCTACACAGAATATTAGAAATGGGTTAGATCAATATGTAGGAGCTAGCCAATAAGAGGCTGGAACTAATGGGCCAGGCAGTGATTAAAAGAATACAGTTTCTGTGTAATTATTTGGGGACATAAGCTAGCCATGCAGGCGGCCGGGTGCCGCGGATGCAGCACCGCCGCTCTTATTACAACAGAGTGGCACCCAACGTGCTAATGAACTCCACGTAAAACCTGAGAGGGCTTAAAAAGGACAGAAAGAGAATTTAAGACAGCTTTTTGCTGTTTCTGGGTTACGTGCCGCAAAGAAATTGTCCTGACTCAGCAGCAGGAAAAAACTGGCTGTTTTAAAATGCCGGCTTTCTGGGCTGTGCCGCCATCGCGATCTCTGTCTGGCTCCTGCTGGAGACAGAGCTTTTGAATGGAGCATTTGGAGTAAAGTGCTACGATTTGTTTGATGGCAACTGGACTGCTGTGTGCCTGGAACTGTGTGGCTCAGGGGCACCAAATGGCTCTGAGGCAGGAGCGGCTCAACTCCGCCATGCTGAACTGTGCTGGTCTCAGGCAGGAACTACCGTAATTACCATAATAACAGCGCAGTTAAGGTTTAGACTGAGAAGGACATAGGTGGTACCGTATTACCTGTACATGGTGCAACTTAAGTTTTTGAGAAGTGCTTAACATTTTAAGAAATGCTCCTGGATAGTAAAAAAATTACAGATTCACAATAGAACTGATTCAGACATTGTTGGATGAATGTACGAAGGCTTGAGAGAGAGAAAAATATATATATAAAGAATAAAGTTAATATTTTAAAAAAAGGGTAAAGTCTTTAAAAAGAGTACAGATAGTTATAGATTAAAAGAAATAAAGAAAAATAAGCCACGTAAAAATGGAAAATTCACAGAGAGTCTGGATTCTTTCTATTATTGTGTTTTCTTTAAAATTTTTGACTGTAAAGGAGCTAAGTACAGAGAGACATTTCATTATATGGGCTGCCAAGCTAAACCAGAATGGATATAAGGGTATTATGATTTCAGAATATGGGTCTAAGGATATGATGCTTTGGAGAGGGTCTTCTTTTGTTTTCACAGAGGATGAGACTCTGTGGATTGCGTCTATCCCAATATGGTATGATAGACCACCCCCTCCTGAAAGGTTGCTGTGAACACCTTCAGAAAATTACTTCACTCAACTGCCGACTGAGATGACCCTGACACACAGGTTACACCATGAAGGACCCGAATAACAGCGCCCCCATTCAGCAGGAAGCAGTTTGGAGAAAAAAACTGCGCCCATGTTCCCAAATATTGTTTATAAATGTTCTTTTACATTTGAAGGGGGATATGATATAGATGTGGATAATTTGCATTGGTGTGGATTTGAAGGTCAATTTTGTTATATGTATATGCATATTTCTAATCTTGATTAAGGTATTGTGATTGTATAGTTCATTTAAAAATGTAATGTATAATTAGGAAATATAGGTTGCTAATGGATAATCATAAATAATAGTCAAGCTTGTAGTCATGTTAGTTAGATTTTCTAGATATATAGAGATATATTTCAGCTAGATAGGCATTCTTCATATCTTTCAAAGACTACAGAACATGGCATTTAATGTTTTAATAACTTAGGGCTTTTCATGACAATGAGACACGTCTGCTTCTGGCAGCACCATCTACTTCAAGAGGAAGATGGGCACCGAAGAGGCTCCTTATGGAGTTTGACAGCCATTTGGGCAAGAAACTGCTCATGCCTGGACTGATGCATAAACTGGACACAGAGAACCCACAGAAAGAGGACTGCTGAACTTGCTTAAAGGTGAGATGGCTTTTCAGGGTTCCTGATTCATAAAAGAGTCTGCGAGACATTCTGCAGGACACAGCAGATAGTGACTGAACTGTCTTTGAAATTTCCTGCTTCATGAAAATGTCTGCTGAACACTATGGGCCTGAAGGCCGAAGACAGATGCCCCAACGGTACAAGAGAATTTTGGGTGACTGTCCAGGCAATGTGATGTCTCTGTCACTTCTAGAGTTTTGGATTTCTTGGATTTCTTGTTTGCTTAGGTAATATTATATCCTTCTGGAGTCTTTGATGGAGTTGAAGAATGGATAGATAGTTATAATTTTCCTTAGTTATGATAAAAGATAAAATAGATATAAATATTATAACTGTAATTCTTGCTTGATAACTGTTTTGCTATATGTAATCTTACTATGTTAAAGTGAAAGCCTTTCTTTTTGGTTTAAACAGAAAAAGGGGAAATGATGGAGGTGGGTCATCTTTCTATCTGTTGTTCCATTGGTTAAGTAATAAAGAAACTGCCTTGGCCCCTTTAATAGGACAGAAAATTAGGTAGGCGGAGTAAACAGAGAGAATGCTGGGAGAAAGAAGCCGAGTCAGGAGTCGCCATGATTCTCCCACTCCAGACAGACGCAGTTTAAGATCTCCCTGGTAAGCCAGCTCGTGGTGCTACACAGAATATTAGAAATGGGTTAGATCAATATGTAAGAGCTAGCCAATAAGAGGCTGTAGCTAATGGGCCAGGCAGTGATCAAAAGAATACAGTTTCCGTGTAATTATTTCGGGGCATAAGCTAGCCATGTGGGCGGCTGGGTGCCGGGGACACAGCCCTGCCGCCCTTATTACAACAGAAAATTTACTGAAACCTTACAGAAATGCGAACAAAAATGGAGAAATAAAACTCCAGGATATGCAAAATCTCATAGGTGGATATTAGCGTTTTAAAAATGAGAAGACAGAGTAATAAAAATTATCAAGTACAAAGAATAGATAAAAGAATAGACATAGGTATGGAGGGCACAATGGAAGCGTTCAACATATAGATTGAATCTAAATGGAGGACAGGAATAAATTAGATGAATTAAATAGAGACAAAAGTAAGCTGTTATATAGAAACCTAATTATGTCTTATCAAATTTAGATTAAATCTTGGCAGTAAGGCTAAAATGGTGTAATGGTTGATTTTAAATGTCAATTTACCACAGTCTAGAATGATCTGAGGAGGGCGTGTCAACTACTACAGACTGGCCTGAGGGAGTGTCTGTGGGGGGTAGTCTTGATGGTTGGTGAGGGGGAAGACTTGTCCTGAGTGTGGGCGGCACCATTGTTTGGACTGGGCTCTGAACTGTGAGCGTGAAGGAAGCTAGCCAAGCAGTTGCAGCCAGCTAGCACTGGGGTGCGTTCGTTTCTCTGTCCCTGACTTGCACCTGAGAACCTCCTTCTTCTTTCCTTCACCAATGGGCTGTAACCTGGAGTGTAAGCCAAACACACCTTTCCTCCCACACGTTGCTTTTGGCGAGGTATTTTATCCTACCAACAGAAATGAAAATCAATGGGGACACGGGAAAACAAATTTTAATATATAAAGAGGTCAAAGGTTGCACTTTATACCTCATAATGTGCACAGTACATGTGACGATTAGTGCTGAGTATCAACTTGGCAGGTTTTGGAATCACCCGGGGAAACACACCTCCAGGAGCAGAGGAAGGGAGACCCACCTTAGAAGACGGCTGCACCGTTCCCTGAGTGGGTTCTGGACTGTGTAAAAAGGAGGAAGCTGTGTTAGTGTGACTGAAGATTCAATACTAATTTACTACAAAATACTTGACAAAATGACAACAGAAAGGAAATTCCTTAAGTTGATAAAGATTGTCTAAAAGTTAAAAATCACAATAGTAAAAATCATACTAGTACAGCGGTGGATGATTTCCAGTGAGACTGAGCATCGCGCGGAAGCCTTCGAGACGCTTCCTGTCCAACCCTGAACCGAAGGTCTCTATCAGGCAGGAGGGGAGCGATGAAACACGTGTGAGGAATGAACAGATGAGACGCTGTAATTCTTTATAGACGGTATGGTTCTGTCCCAAACCATCTATGACATTCTGAAGCAAAGGCAGCAGAACTGGGATGAGGAAGAAGCCTAATGGTTTGCTTCAGCAAACTCGGCTGCTAGCTGGTGGAAAGGTCTGCTTGCTTGCATTTCTACTTGGAAACAACAGTCACAGATAATTAGCTACTGATAATTTTAATGATATAACTTTCAATAGTGACATAAAACATCAACTATCTGAAAGTAGATTTAATGGAAAGTTTGAAAACGAAAATATACATCTTAAACTGAAAAAAACATAACTCACTGCTATTAGAGGTTATTGATCTAAATAAAGGGAGCACAGTCTTTTATTTTTGATTTGTTTATTTATTATGTATACAACATTCTGCCTCGATGTATGCCTGCATGCCAGAGGAGGGTGCCAGATGTCAGTACAGATGGTTGTGAGCCACCATGTGGTTGCTGGGAATTGAACTCAAGACTTCTGGAAGAGCAGCCAGTGCTCTTAAGCTCTGAGCCATTCAGAAATAAACTCAGAACTGTGGATGGCAGCATTTCCTAAACTAAACCATGCATTAAATGAGTTTACATTTTAGCCGGTCTGAAACTGCTAAAATGAGTTTATTATTACTATATCTATTATTAATTAATTAAAATCAGAGTTTCACTCTATAGTTCAGGATGGTCTCAAACTCACGACCTTCTTCTTCTTCAGCTTGTGTTGATTTTAAATGAATGTGAACACAGAAAAGAGCTAAAACATGCAGAGCAGTTTTGAAGAAGGAAAATGAAGAGTTCACCGGACTGCAGGACTGTATTAAAGCCCTATGAAAAAAAAAGATTGCTGCCAGTCTCTCAGGCCATAGAATGGAAGAAGACAGTATTTTTAATGCGTATAAAACATAAATATTTTCAATTTGAATTTCAACATGCATCCAGTCTGTATAAAGAACTGTAAATGACTCAGCTCTTGGGTCAGAGGCAAGCTAGCTCTCACCAATGCCAGGCCAGTAGTGGGTGGAGTCCTGAGGAGGCTCCAGCGCTTTATCTTTGCCTGCTTCCTCTGTCCTGGTATCCTGATACACACATATATTCATTTAGAAAGTCAGTGGGATTTGTACAGCTTCATTGAAAACTTAGAAACAACACAAAACACAGCACCCTGAAACATATATCCGCTACTGTGTGGCAGAAAGCTTTAGAAGAAACAGTAGTTTCTTGTGGAAGACACCTTCCCTGCCATTGCCCAGAATGCTGTGGCTGGTCCTCACCAAACTTGTAAACAGACTCTGGACTTTTCTGTCAGTAAGGAATACCCATGTTTTCCTGGACATCATGAGACATGTACAGTCCACTCTGAATACTTGATCACAAAGATGATGAGAGAGAGAGAGATTTTAAATATTTTTAAAATGTGGGTTTTTTGTATCAATAATGCAGGATTCTTTGAGCTATCCACCCCCCAAGACAACAAGAACATAAGAGAAGTGTAATTCAGTGTGTCAGATGTAATTAGGTCCCCTTTGCCTTTGCCTCATGTGGCGTGGCTCTGTGATCACACACTAGGAATAAAAACCCCACTCAGCAATTGTCTCATTTACTTGTGCTTCTATTATTTATGCCACCTTCAATCTGCACTTTCTTCGAAAGAATCTTTCCAGACCATTTGTCCACTTTGTGAGGGGTAATTTAGTTGATACTGCTTGACAAAGCCATAAATTCATTTAACCAGACACATGACAGAAATTGAGATCCATGCAACACTTGGATGTAGCTCTCTGAAAACACCTCTTTTCCTTTGGTGCCACCTGACACCAGCCACCGTCAATCTGTGTATTTAGTATCTGAAGTGACTTATGTCTTGCCCAGTGTTGATATGGACATTCTGATACTTGCTTCTCACTTCCAGAGGACTGTCTTGAGGTCACCTGGAACATTCGCACTCCTGGACAGGTCACACAAAATCACCTGGTTTTGCTCACAAATCGGCCAGTGAAAGTGCAAATACATCAGAGACTAAAAGTGGGCGGCATCTCTGTGAATCTCTCTGTCCCACCCGGAATAATGATGCCGGAATGAAAATAATGCTTCTTACATCACACCTCTGGTATAAAACAGTGATTCCATGAAACAGTTTCTCTCTCTAAATATTTAAAGAACTGTGGGACATTTTGTCCTGTCCAATGTCTTTCTGTCTTTCTTCCCCTGCCTGAAATCTCTTATACCCAATACTTCATGTCCAGAGTCCAATTTCTTTAACTACTATGTCAGGGATTGACACCTGGTGCATCCAAAGCATCCCTCGGCGCTGGACTCCGCTGTGGTGAACCATCTCTCCCATATTCCTGTGCTGACACTTTAGCCTCAGTACATTCAAACGGGATGGGATGTGAACAGTCCTTCAGAGAGACAATTAAGCTAAAGCAAGATCCCCAGGGTGTGCTCTAGACCACTGAAATCCTACGATGTGAGCTGGATACAGGCACACGCACATGAGGACATAGAGGAAGAAACTGAGCGATACGAGCCAAGAGGAGAAAGGTGTTGGAGGAATCCAACCCGCTGGATTCGTACTACCAACCCAACTTCTAGAATCATGGGAGTATCAAGTTCTGTTCCAGCCAGCCTGTGGCACTTGGCTATGACTGTTCCAGAAAACTGAAATAATAAGGAAAGAGTTTCTAGAACACTCTATGCTTACAGCCAGACTTTGCTTTAAAAACTTCTGAGTATAGGTTATTCCCTTCAAACAGCAGACTATAGAAGAAGTGACCACATTTATGATGGCTATCTAGACATAAACCCTTAAACTTCTGCAGCTGTTGGAGAAGAAACACACCTTTGAGTAAGTTCAGAATTAGGATTTCTACTTATATGTCTTCTTCCTACATGGGTGTGTAGTGGTTGTCCATGAGAAGCCTGGAGAAGCCAAAGGTATTACAGGTCAACTCTGGTGAGTTTATTGTCACTATTTAATATTTATTGAGTGCCCAGAGCAATGTGCTAATGTGTTACCTGTTTTCATTAGGTGAAGATACTTCTCTGCTTCTCCACTCACCAAAGATTTTCTCAAAGAAATAAGCTACCTAATTTGAATTTATAGCAACCTGGTTGGTTTTCATTCCATTTACATTCTAGTAACAATTTTCAAATAAAACATCTGGTGTCCAGATAGGATGTCTCTCATCTGCAAAAATACCAGCAAGGTTGTGTGATCAAGGAGAATAGACAATGGATTGAAATGGGCTCTCTCATCCTCTTTCCCATGGCCAGAGGCCATTCTGGAAATGAACAAAAGGCATAAGTGAGGGGGCTGCAGGAGATGTTAAAGCTTTTTGTACAATCCATCTAACAAATGACTTTGTAAATGAAGGTGTACTCAGGCAAATGTTCAAAGAATGATTTAATCTCTTTTTCAGTTTGAGTAGCGGTAAGGTCAAATAAATGGCAAGGAAGGGAAGCCTTCTGGTGGAAGTTATTCTCCTGTTTCTGTGTTGGTGATATGAAGAAAGGAATGACAATTTCCTTAGCTGATGGGCTCATCATAGGAAGAATGCGCTCGTTGAGAGAGGTTTTCAGCTGTGTTCTCTGTATCACAGACGGCATGAGGACCGATGCAGAAGGGGAGTGAGTGTGTAACGGCCATGTGTGTTACCCACTACCTCCCAAATGGTTTTAAGTTGTTTATCCTATTATACTCTAATGGAAGTGTTTCAAGGCCCAAGCCTCAAGGAGCAGCAGACTTAGAATTACTCTTACTAATTTGAGCCATTTGAGCCTTATATAAGATATGGACACTGAGTATCAAGGTTTTCTCAAAGGCTCCTACTCTGTCACACTGCCATCTCTCGCTCTTGTGACCGCAGGCCCCTTCTCCCTTCCCCCTCCCTTTGCCTTTGCAGATGGGTTCTTCTTGTATCCAAAGGGGAGCCAGGGCTTCCTGCTATAGGAAAGGGACGATGGCCCTGTGGAGTGTGGATAGTACCATCTTTTCCATGTGACTGTCTTACTCCCAAAAGTGGAGGGAAAACGATTTCACTCCTTTCTGATCCAATTTACCCACCACATTTTTTTTTTCAGAAAAGAACAGTCTGTTCTTGGATTCTTATATTTGATGTCAGCAAACAATATCTGAAATAGTCTACATATGAAAGCTTAGGCAGAGCCTGCTGTGAGGGCTGAAGTCGTGGTTTAAGTTTAAATTACTGTGAGATCTACAAAACAAAAATGCCTCTGACCTGTAAGCCTCACTCGCCCAAGGACAGATAACTTCCTGGAAAGCTGGGAGCTGTTCATGTAAGATAGGGAGCCCTGTGTTTTCACTTCCTGTAAACAAGCTTGGTTGTCCCAGCGCAGGATGTGCTTGCTCACCCATAGGTAGGAGATGTGAAGGCAGGAAGTATTCCAGGATGTATGCTTGCCTCCAATTGGACAATTGCAGGACGAACATAGCCTGTGGGCTTTGTCCTTATAAGCAGCAGACTAACGTAATTCACAGCCATTCTCTGGGAGTCTCAGGTATGGGCCTGGCCAGAGTCCATGCTCCTGGTCAGTACTCACTAAAACTTGCTTCAAATTGGCTCAAAAATTGTGTAGTGGTCTTCTTGCCTGGTGGGATTAACACTGTTTGTGAGAACTTTAGAGCCCAGAGATTCATTCATTTTTCTATTCATTTATTAACTCAACATTTTAATGTGGAATTCCTATTATTTGAAATGTAATGATTAATATAACTATCTCATCTTTGAAGAGACTTAGTTCATGGGAAGAAACAGACCCAACTATTTGTAATAATGATAATAAAAATGGCATAGTGTAATATTCTCAGGAGCCAATCCCATTCCCTTCCTGGGGTTGTGTATTCTCAAAGTCACAGGTGCCGAGAGGGCTATATCAGATCTGTTTTCTGCTTGGAGGAGAACTTGGTCAGTTCAGGTAACTTATACGGAAAATGCAGAACTGTTTGGTGTAGACAGCTGTTACAGGAAGGTTAAAAGCCTGAAAGGTGGGAGGGCTCATCCTTATTTACAGTTTCCAAGAACGGCTGGAAACTCTCAGTCCAAGCTTTGTGGTTTAATTTGGTGAGTGTGTTCAGCTTTTCCTTTCTGTAGCAAACGTCTCAGTCAGCACAGAGAGGAAGGTGTGCTTTGGCTCACAGTTGCAGTTCATGGCCCATCTCACGCTCTCAGGCTGGTAGGGAGCCTGGGTAATTCCACAGCGGAGAGCATGTGGGTAAGCAGAGCTCTGCATGCTCTGCGTCATGTCTGGGCCGCATCATGCCTCGTATCTAAGTCATATCTAAGTCACCAAACAGCAGAGGAAGACAGGAGATCGGGATTCCATAAGGCTTGTTTTCAGAGGCCTAAACCAACCCTCCCAGCTCCATATCTTAAGGAATTCACTACCTCCCCATAGGCTGAGACCAAACCATTAACACATGGGGATCAATACTGTAGGAGCAATGGAAACATTGGGCGACTTTTTTTTGTTTGTTTGTTTTGCTTTATTTTGTTTTCCCATCATATTCTAAGATAATGTGGATCTAAGAGTTATCTTCCTCTGAAGGATGATGTATTCTACCACTAAGGAATTATATTTGGTAGCTAGCATCAGCAACCTGGTCCCAACGGCTTAAGTGGATAAAGGGTTGATTTTCCTAAACAGTACGTCGTTAATATTGGCAAATGCCTGGGAGCTTACATGGTAAGTTCCCTCAGACCCAAGGTCCATATAAATCTTCTATGTACAAATTTAACTTTCAGTTTTTAAATATGTGTCTGTGTATGGGTATATGGATATAGGTGTATTCAGAGGCCAGAAGAGGGTGATAGACTTCCTGAAACTGTTTGTGAATCACCTGACCTGGGTACTGGGAACCAAATATGGGTCTTCTGGAAGACTAGTGTGTGCTCTTAACTGCTGAAGCTGTCTCTCCATCCTATCCAGCCCCCTAACTTATTTTTGTTCCATCCTTAGCACTAGCTTCTGACCTCAGAATCACCACACTGTGGAGATTCAGTCATCGCATCAACTCTCAGGAGAGAGGGAAGATGCAAGAGGCAAAGGGGCCACATTGGTGTGGGGACCTCTGTTTCTATGCTGAAGGGGCCACTCCAGCGTGGGGACCTCGGTTACTTTGCTAAAGGGGCCACTCCAGCGTGGGGACCTCTGTTACTATGCTAAAGGGGCCACACCAGCGTGGGGACCTCTGTTACTATGCTAAAGATGCTCTTTGGAAAGCACATCTAAAAATCTTTGATGCTATTTTCATGGTCGGAACTTAAAATTGGGTTTGCGACTAGCTGTGAGACAGACAGTATAAATGTGTTTAAACAGAATATATAAAGACTCTATCTGCTTAGAATTTATTTAGGAAGAAAGGGTTATAGGTGGGCCACGGGTAGTACATGTTGTAGATGCTTTGACCATCTTAGTAGTGCCATTTCCCCTTCACCCTTCTTTTTCTTTATAAGCTGTAGGAAGAGGCATTTGTCAGAGGGAACTTCTCCAGTTGCTAGACATGCTTAAAATGGTGCATGTTTCTGTTCTAGTGTTGAACTGTACTTTCCTCCTTATTAAAGTAGTCATTCAACAGATACATTTTAATGTGAATATTCTTTCTCAAATATCACCGGATTTAATAATACCCAAATTCCATTTTTATTCCTTAATTTAATCTTAGTATGTAAATGATTAGTTCTCCATTGAACAGAAGTAATTTTATGGACTCTGATTCTTTCAATATTTAATAACTCTTTTGTACTAGAGAAATGGCTAAAGGTTTACAGTTTAACATAAAATGCACATGCTTTTTAGCAGGCTTGCAAAGTTCACCTGTGCTCTGAAATTATAGCTAAGGGTGCAGATTAAAAATACAGGTTGTATATAAAGATGCTTAGTTAATAAAGGGTGTGAGGATAGATCAAGAAAATTAACATCTTATAAAAGTAAACGGGGTCTGTTGGGGACTTGGAAGTAGAAAGTGATGCAAGCTGGGAGTATAAGGAAAGGGTAGTGGGGGGCTGATGAGGTGGCTCAGAAGGTAAAGGTACTTGCCAGCAAGGGTGAGGACTTGGGTTCTATTCCTGGGAACCACAGAGAACTGACTAGCAGGGCACTCTGACACCCACATGTGCACTTCCCAGAAAAGTATATTAAAGCCTAAGACATATAATCAAAAAGATAATATTATCAAAAGCATTACATGTATGTGTATACAGAATTATGATGAAAACCATTACTTTGTAAAAATGAACATGACATTAATAAAAAGAATATAGTAACTTCATTGCACACATCTAGAACCAAGTCAACATTTAAGAGGTTCGATCAAAGGCAAAGAAATATCAGGGACAGAACAAAAAGTGGAATTCAGGATTCCTAACTTCTTGTCCCATGGTATAACAATTAAAAATATAAGTAAATTAGTATATTGCCTTTAGGGCCTGCAGATTATAAACTAATAATGTCAATAAAAGCTAAAAGTTCAGTTGTAGTATGTTGGGTTGTCTAAGTATTAGAACTCTTAGAACTAAAACAACTATGACCATAAGAATGAATCACTGATCGTAGTTAATAACTACTCACGGAGGGGATTGAGTACTTTACTCATTCTTTATAGATTAAAGATGCACCTGAAAAGAAGGCATTATGCCAGTGCTGGGGGTCATTAGATGGATGTTGTTTGATCTATCAGGTACCCCTCATTGACAACACAGATGTAGGAACAGATAATGAGAGTACCATGGTGTAAACGATATAATGTTGATATAAACAGAGTATTGAGAATGTGTGAAGTATTTCACCTGGAAGAAGACTTTAGGGAAGACTTCTCAAACAATAAGTTTGAGAATTTCATGCATGCATGTGATATGTTTTGATCAAACGCATCTCTATTCCCTCATCTTCAACTCTTCACCCCAGTGCCACTTCCCCCCCTTCCCCAGTTTCATGCACTCTGTTTTGAAGATCATTGAGTCTGCAAGGACACAGGGCCACCTGCTAGAACATGGGTAGCCCATCAAAGGCCACATGGCTAAAGAAAAGTGAATTTCCCTATTTCCAGCAGCTGTCAACTGCTATTAGCTCCTCAACTAGGGGTAGGATTTTGTGACCTGCCCCCATCCTGGGAGTTTGACTAACTTGATATCTTACAGATCTGTTGCGTACAGCCTGTCTTATTTAGGGTGTTTATTGCTGTGAAGAGACACCATGACCACGGCAACTCTTATAAAGAAAACATGTAATTGGGTGGTTCGCTTACACTTTCAGAGGTTCAGGCCATTATCATTATAATAGAAAGCATGATAACATGTGGGCAGACACGGTGCTCATAGCTGAGAGTCCTACATCTTGACTCAGAGGCAACGGGAAGTAGGCTAACAGTTGCACTGAGGGAAGCTTGAGCACAATAGACCTCGAAGCCCACCACATAGTAACACAGTTCTTTCCACAGTTCCTCCAAGGCCATACCTGCTGGGAGCTCATCTTTGCAATTGCCCTGCCATATCTGGAAAACATTGGCTGCCCCAGACAGGACCTCACAGAGAGGTTGGTCAATAAGAGTGGGCAGAGAGCGGTGAAAAGATTTTCTAGGTGTGGAGTAAGAAAAACTACAACCTTAAGGAAATGGCCCATAGCATCCTTTACTTAAATTCCCCTGGGTCTGTGGATTGTAGTTATCTTTTGTTGTTGTTGTTTTTTGCTAACATCAACTTATAACTGAGTACATACCATATTTGTCTTTCTTGATCTGGGTTACATCAATAGGATGACTTTTTTCTAGTTTCATCCCTTTGCCTTCAAATTTTTTAGTGCCCTTGGTTTTAACATTTCTTTGTTGAGGGACATCTAGGTTGTTTCCAGGTTCTGGGTATTACAAATAAAGCTGCTATGAACATAGTTGAGCAAGTGTTCTTGTGGTATGATTGAGCATCCTTTGGGTATATGCACAAGATTGGTATAGCTGGGTCTTGTGGTAGACTGATTCCCAGTGTTATGAGAAACCTCCATATCGATTTCCAAAGTGGCTATACAAGTTTGCACTCCCACCGGCAATGGAGGAGTGTTCCCCTTGCTCCACACCCTCTCCAGCATGAGCTGTCACTTGTGTTTTTAATCTTAGCCATTCTGGCAGGTGTAAAATGGAATCTCAGAGTCATTTTGATTTGCATTTCTCTGATAGGTAAGGATGTTGAACATCTCTGTGTTTCTCTGCCATTTGAGATTCTTTTATTGAGAATTCTCTGTTTAGATCTGTCCCCCACTTTTAAAATTGGATTATTTGGTTTGTTGATATTTAGTTTATTGAGTTCTTTATATATTTTCGAGATCAGCCCTCTGTCAGATATGGGTCTTTTCCATTCTTTTTTTTTTATCATTTTTTAAAGTTTTTCCATTAAAAAATTTACACTACTCCCCCACTCCCCCTCTTCCTTCTCCCTCCCTGCTTGAGAGAGGGCAGGGAAGCCTGCCCTGTGGGAAGTCAAAGGCCCTCCCCCTACATCCAGGCCTAGGAAGCTGTGCATCCAAATAGACTAGGGTCCCCAAAAGCCAGTACATGCCGTAAACAAGTCCCAGTGCCTTTATCAATGGCTTCTCAGTCAGCCCCCATTGTCAGCCACAATCAGAGAGTCCGATTTGATCACATGCTCGTTCAGTCCTGGTCCAGCTGTATTTGGTAAGCTCCCATTGGAACAGGCACATTGCCTCAGTGGGTGCACCAACCCCTCACAATCCTGACTTCCTTGCTTGTCTTCTCCCTCCTTCTGCCTTTCAACTGGACCTTGGGAGCTCAGTCCTTGCTCTGATGAGGGTCTCTGTCTCTATCTCCATCCATCACCAGATGAAGACTCTATGGTGATATTCGAGATAATCATCAGTGTGATAGTGGGTCAAGGACAGTTCAGGCACCCTCTGCTCTGCTGCCCAAGGACCTAGCTGGGGACAACCCCGTGGACACCTGGGATCCCCTCTAGAGCCAAGTCTCTTGCCACCCCTAAAATGGCTCCCTTAATGTAGATATCTTCTTCCCTGCTCTTATATCTGCCCTTCCTCCATCTCCACCCTCCCAGTCCCCCAAGCTCTCCCCAGCCTTTCCCTTCTCCCTTCCCTCCCCCACTCTCCCCTTTCCCCACTCCCACCCCTACATCCACCCCCATGCTACCAACTTTTGTCCGGCAATCTTGTTTGCTTCCAATTTCCAGGAGGATCTATATATGATTTTCTTTGGGTTTACCTCGTTATTTGGCTACTCTAGGCTTGTGAACTATAGGCTTAATGTCCTTTGTTTATGGCTAGAGTCCACTAATGAGTGAATACATATCATATTCATCTTTTTGGATCTGGGTTATCTCACTCAGGATATTCCTGACTTCAAACTCTATTACAGAGCTGCAGTAATGAAAACAGCTTGGTATTAGCATAAAAACAGAGACATTGACCAATGGAATTGAATCAAAGACCCGGATATTAACCCACAAACCTATGAACACCTGATTTTCGACAAGGGAGCTAAAAGTATACAATGGAAGAAAAAAAGCATCTTTAACAAATGGTGCTGGCATAACTGAATGTCAACCTGTAGAAGAATGAAAATAGATCCATATCTATCACCATGCACAAAACTCAAGTCCAAATGGATTAAAGACCTCAATATCAGTCCAAACACACTGAACCTGATAGAAGAGAAAGTGGGAAGTAGACTGCAACACATGGGCACAGGAGATCACTTCCTACGTATAACCCCAGCAGCACAGACATTAAGGGCAACAATGAATAAATGGGACCTCCTGAAATTGAGAAGCTTCTGTAAAGCAAAGGTCATTGTCATTAAGACAAAAAGGTATCCTACTGAATGGGAGAAGATCTTCACCAACCCCGCATCTGATCTCCAAAATATATAAAGAACTCAAGAAACTGAACATGAAAATTCTAATTAACCCAATTAAAAAATGGAGTACTGAACTGAAAAGAGAATTCTCATCAGATGAAGTTCAAATGGCCAAAAGACACACTTAAGGTCATGTTCAGCCTGCTTAGTGATCAGGGAAATGCAAATCCAAAACAACTTTGAGATACCATCTTACACCTGTCAGAACGGCTAAAATCAAAAACACCAATGATAGCCTATGCTGGAGAGGATGTGGAGTAATGGGAATACTCATCCATTGCTGGTGGGAATGCAAACTTGTGCAACCACTTTGGAAATTAGTGTGGCGTTTTCTCAGGAAATTGGGAATCAGCCTACCTCAGGATCCAGCAATACCACTCTTGGGAATACACTCAAGAGATGCCCTATCATACAGCAAAAGCATTTGTTCAACAGTTTTCATAGCAGCATTATTTGTAATAGCCAGAACCTGGAAACAACCTAGATGCCCCTCAATGGAAGAATGGATGAAGAAAGTGTGGAATATATATATACATACATACACACACACACACATTAGAGTACTATTCATCAGTAAAAAACAATGACATCTTGAATTTTGCATGCAAATGATGGTCTTTTCCATTCTGTAGGCTGCTTTTTTGCCTATTGATGGCATCTTTTGCCTTAAGGAAACATCAGTTTATTTATTGTCTATTTTAGTGCCTGTGCTATTGGTGTTCTGTTCAGAAAGTTGTCTCCTGTGCCAATGTGTTTGATATTATTTTCCACTTTCTCGTCTATGTGGTTCAGTGTGACTGGATTTACCTTGAGGTCTTTGTTCCAGTTGGACTTAGGCCATAAAAGAATGTGCATTCTTTTACATGCCAACATCCAGTTAGATCAGCACCATTTTTTGAAGGTACTTCCTTTTTTTCTATTGTATAATTTTGGATGAAGGCTCAACTCTGATCTGGTTTGGTTCTTTATAGATATTATAGTCATAAACTTTGAGTGTTTATTTTTGAGCAGTGTGAATAAGTGTTTAGAAAGCCACTCTGAAAGGGCATCAAGTTCCTCATTTGTTATGAAAAGCAGTATTCCAATCCTCTTGTTTTGAAGTTATGGTGCTGTTTTAAAATGCATTTATTTAATTCTAATTGCTATTGATATTTAGTCACTTAATCTCAGCCCCACTAGCCTCTTAAAAGAGTTCATGTGTGCATATTTATGTTTTTTATGGATATATATATATATATATATATATATATATATATATAGTATTTGTATATTATTTAAAAGTTTGTAAAAGTCCCCAAAACCAGGTGGGCAGGTATAAGCTTGTAGTCTCAGCACTCAGACCCTTTGCTTGATATTGTGTCCTCTGGTAATAATAATTAAAGCTATCAGAGATAATTCAGTGTTGTCAACCCACCTCTGTAAAGAAAGTAGCTACCCAAAGATATACCCATGACTCCAGCATTCTGATACTGGTGAGGAAGAGTTAGCTTCATGTAGACATTTGTATACTGGGAGTCAGTTCACTGTGGTCAGATGGAAAATATTGTTAACGGGGAAGAGAGAATGATGACAATATTCTGCTTTGGAAATTGTGCATCATAAAGCCCCTTTCCAGGCAACATTTCAGTTAATTCTTATGACTTCTCAGTAACTTTTACCACCTGTGGCCAATGGAACATCTCCCTAGTCTGAACAATTCTAAAGTCAGAGAAATTTGATGTTTTATGTCTAACAATGATTTGGTTAATCTTCATAAAGACAATTTTAATTAAGAAAACTCAAAGTTACTTATAATATATGGTAGAATAGCTAATAACCACGGTAAATCCTGACATCCATATATGGCTTGACAATGGGTGAGACCCTTTTCAACATTTCATTATATTTTCCAACGCTCTTGTTACTGTATTACATTTCTTCTAATATCTGTGTTGTAAAGGACTGTGAATAAAGAAATCCGTGGATGATTGAATAATTGTAATAGGAATTCAAATCATTTCCTGGAAGTAGACATAAAAATAATATCATATAGTGATGTTTTAATTAATTTTTTAAATGCACTGATTTCTGACTGGTTCATGAAGGTTTCAAGGCAGAGAAATATGTTTGGAAATTCTGTTTCTCCAGTGTTTTGTATTCCAAGATTTTCCCGCATATTTACTTCCACATATCAGTGAATTATGTCCTTTAGCTGTATCATGTAGCAGTTGTAGGTCTGGGTTGTTGCCATACAGTGAAAGCTGAGAAAAGACACGTGCTGGAAAAACATACCCCGTTGGGCTTGTGTACTGAGTGTTTAGTCCTCAATCGGTTACACGATTTTTGGAAGGCCCCAGAAACTTTAGGGGTGGGGTTTCATGGGGGCAATGGGTTTGGGGTCTGCCTGGTCACACTTCTCACCTGTAGTTTCTGTTTTCTATCTATGCAGAAATGAATGCATTCTTTCTCCACACATTCCCCCACCATGTTGTTCTACCTCCGCATAACTGCGGAATCACAGGGCAGAGGACCATGGATTAATGTAGCCAAAACTATGACCCAAACTAAGTAGCGCGTTCCTCTAAGCTGCTTCCGTCAGGTATTTGATTAGCTGTTCACAACTAACGAATACAGTGTGTTCTGTTCATGTGCCCACAGCAGAGAGGCGAGCAGAACACGGAGTCACTGCTTCATAGTTCGAAGAGTTGGGAGAAAGGTCTTAGGAGCTGACTAGTGACCAGCACATTCCTATGGCATTCCCGGCAATTACATTTGTGAGCAGCTTACCTCATCCCGAGGGAGCCAATTATTTTTCTGGACACTATAGCTTGTTAAACCAACCCAGATCTCTTTCCCCTTCATTTCACTACAGGCATTAGGTCTTTCCACAGATGGAGTTACTCTCATGTCCACGTGATTGCTGTTGGGGCCCTGGACCATGCCTACTTGGTGATCCATATTCCGGGATGGGTATCTCCATCTTTAGGTCTTCCCCCAAACTGATGTTTAGTCCTTTATTCTACTTGGACATCCCCTGATAATTCCAGACCTTGTGAATGTTCTTCCACTCAGCTGTGGTGTGACCTATGAAAAAAACAGCAAGACTATGACATCCCATAATTGTCTTATGATTTTTCCCATTAAGGCAACCTAAAATTGAATTAGTTTTCCCATTTCTGTAGCACATTGTTGTTTCATAACAAGGTTATTGTCTAAAACAACCTCTAAATCTTTTTCAGATGAACTGCTTAACACATGTGGTCTGTCCTCATCTTTAATTTATGAAATTCATTGTTTTAAATCAAATTTAGGACTTCTATTATTTAGTTCTTTTTTAAAAAAATGATCAATTTAGCCCATTATTTTGGGGCTAATTGCTGTACTTTTGCTGTACAGAATCTCTTTGAAAAATGAACCCTTCCCTCTGCTTAGTCCTTGGGCTCTGTGAGGATACAAACTTATCAAGCTGGGGAAGCATTAAGTCTCTGTGGCTGGTTTAGAGAAGAGCACACATGGCAACTGATGGGTTAGCTTGGTTCACAGCTAAGACTTTGATGAGTACTCTTGGGCAAAGGGACATTCCTTCCCCTGTGACTGTTGAACTAGGAGAAAGGAAGCCTGGGGATGCTAAAAGCCATATTTGACTTCACCTGGGAGAAACATTCCAAAACAAATAAATAAATAGAGCAAATAGGGAGCAAAACACATCCCAGATGTATAAAAAGAGTTTGATTCTTGATCATATTATTTGAACAACTGGCTCCAACTATGCCCAAAGTTACTGACAAATTGAAAAGTCTGTTTTCAGAAGTTAACACAAGCAGGGATCCTGTCTCTTGCAATCAAGAACACTAAGAACAATGTGGGTTTAGCTAACTTTCCCTTTTTCATTTCTTCCTTGAACTGAATAAGTAAGTATACTTTCTTTCTTTCTTTTTCTCTTTTTTTTTTTTTTTTTTTTTTTTTTTTTTTTTTTTTTTTTTGGATTTTCGAGACAGGGTTTCTCCGTAGCTTTTTGGTTCCTGTCCTGGAACTAGCTCTTCTAGACCAGGCTGGCCTCGAACTCCCAGAGATCCGCCTGCCTCTGCCTCCCGAGTGCTGGGATTAAAGGCGTGCGCCACCACCGCCCGGCCCGCAAGTGTACTTTCCATCTTAACCCTGGGTAGTAGTAAAAATGTCAAGTGGAACAGTATCTTCTCAGTTAACATTTGGATGTTACAATTGTTTAAATCATAAGGAAATTAACCTACCCTCTATCTTTTTCCTCTATATTTTTATATAAGAAAAGTTTGGGTCATTTAAAGTGGCTAAACAAATTTAAGAGATGTTTACTTCAAACATATTCATAAATTAGTGTCCAACCAACTTTATTAGTGACATTAGTTAAACAGGCTAATAATACATTCTTGGGGGATCCCCTGTTGGTTTCTGGCAAAGCAATCCTATTCTTTATTCCAAGTTTACACACCATAGGTTTATGGACTCAGACTCCATTTTCTGAGGAATTGTTTACTATTTAGTATAACAAGTCTTTCTGTCCTATCAGCCAGCTCCCAAATAATGACATGAAGACATGGAGACTAAGAAGTCTCCATTAATTATTTAATTATGAAATTATTAATTAATTATGAAAGCTCAACCTATAGCTTTGGCTTATTCCTAGCAAGCTCTTAGGATTTAAATTAACCCATTTATATTAGTTTATGTTCTATCATGTGGTATTACCTCTCCTCCACCTTGTGTCTCCTGTTTCTTCTCCGTGTCTCCTGGTTTATTCTGTGTGCTTGATTCCCCCTCCTCTCCCTTTCTCTCCCTGGAAATCCCGACTATACTTCCTGCCTACCTATTGGCCATTCACCTTTTTAGTTACACCAACTCACAGCAATGCATCTTTACACAGAGTACAAACATCACAAAAACAAATTAGTAATTCTGATTTTTGACCTACCATTTGGGAAAACAACACAATCCTCAGTCTTCATGTATGTATGTATGTGTGTAAGCATGTGTGTATGTGTGTGTGTGCACGTGCATGCATGCATGTATGTGTGTTCAGGTATGTACAGAAACTAGAGGTTGACATTATGATGTTTTTTCCTCAGTCACTCCCCACCTTATTTTTAAGGACAGGGTCTCTTACTGAACCCGAATCTTGCTGTTACAGCTAGCATGGTTGACTAGTCAGTGAATCTCAGGAATTTCCCTGTTTATGTCCCCAAATGCTGAGGTTATATGTGCATACTGTGGTACCTGGCACAAATGGTACCATTTAGATGGGTTCTGGGAATATGAACGCACATCTTCAGGCTTGTGCAGAAAGCACTTTACCTCCTGCAGCTCCTGTTAATCTTTATGTGTGTGGAAGGATGCGTGTGCAAGTCACTGGGCACTCAGGGTCCAGAAGCAGCATCAGATTCCCTGAAGGATGCCTGGCCTGCCACAGGGGTACTGCCATCTGAACACTGGTCCTCATGATTTTGCACCAAGAACCTTTAACTGGCAAACCATCTTTCCAGTGCTGTTTCTCCCTATTTTAATATCCCTCAAAAGTGGCTGAGCGATAAGGACCACAAATTCCTTGCATACACTAGAGAGACCTCTTGGGAACCAGAAAAGTGTGATATTTTTTAGTACATACTTATGTTCCCTTGAGAGATGTTACGTCTTTTCATACAGGAGAAAAAGCAACATGAGATTTAGTGACCTTGCCCTTCTTCCTCAGCGTTAACTTTGCTCCATCTTGTCACAGTAACCACTATCATCTGTTCCTCATTCAGACGATGCTGTGGAGTCAATCATTTGTTACTTAGGTTCAGACTGTGCTGCACTCACCACAGGCCATAGCCTCTGCATTACTACGGGCACATTAACCTTTCACCCCGGTCCTGATAATTTCTTTTGATAATTCTCGTTTAGAGATCAGTTTCACTTTCTCTGTCGAGGTGTTCTGACCTTCAGAGAGGTCTCCATGATTCTTTCCTGCATCAATGGTATAGTCAAGCTTGATTTTAAAAGAAGAATAAGCTTCCTTTCTGAACACCAAAGCAGCCAGAAGAGAGTATATTTACAATGTGAAATTCATAAAATAATTTCTAAAAATTAAGCCAATGGGATTTGTCATGAGATCAACGTAGTTGACCAAGCATCTACCATGTGTGTCTTCCTAGCCATATAGAGAAGAATTAATTCCAAAGGGGCATAGCAAAGCATGACATGTGGCAATACCCAGCACTTGCAAGACAAAGAGAGGAGGCTTTGGTTTTAGTGGTGGAGTCATTCCTCAGGTCTAAGAGACTGTGTCCTCATTAAGTAAACAAATGAGCATGCAAACAAACAGTAACAACAAAAACAAAAAAAAATGAAATTAAACATGATAAAACTTGAAAGGTATTTTTAAAATTTAAACATTTAGTTTGTTATTTTTAAAGCTATATGTATGTGTGTTATTTCAGTGTTACTATGTGCAAATGTGTACAGGCGCTTGCAGAGGCCAGAGACATCAGATCCAGCTGTGAGCCACCCAGCATCAGGGTTGGGAGCAGAATCTGGGTCCTCTGCAAGAGCAGCAAGTGCTCTTAGATGTTGAACAACCTCTCTAGACCCTGGTTTATTTTGCTTTTAGTGATGTGTATGTGTGTGGGATGGATACATGACCGGGTGCCCTCAGAGGCCGACAGAGGGTACCAGATTCCCTGGAGCTCAAGTTACGGTTGGTTGTCAGCTGCCTGACATGGGTGCTGGGAGCCAAACTCTAGTCCTCTGCAGGAGCAGCAAGAGCTCCTAACTGCTTGAACATCTCTCCAGACACTAAGGTTGAGATGTTGGTGCTTTAATAAAATTAAGGGGGACTGGTTCAACTGCCATTCATTACTTATCCAACATTGTCTAATTTTTTTAAAAAAAACTTCATTAAATCTGTTTAACTTGTTTTTACTTGAATTGGTTAAAAAAGATACTTATGCCATGTGTCCAGATTTAGGGTATTGAACAACTTCCTAGACATAAAGTGACCAGGTTAAGTCCCATTCCGGCATCTACCTATAACCTGTATTCAGCAGTTGGTACACAATCATGACAGAAAGGATCCTATCATTGGAACGAAACAAACTTTTCTGGTCCATTCTTCCTTCTGCGCATGAACACTCACGATTGTGAGTTGTACCATTTGTCCAAGGGTATACAGCTAGGAGGTCACATTTCCCCAGAATGTATCAATGATGCCCAGGCTTACCACAGACTGAGATATAAAATGAGGCCACAATTCTTTTCAATGTATACATTACAATCAGCCTTTACATTAAAGGCTTAGTCCCTTTAATAGCCAATGCCCTCTTGTGTTCTCAGGCCTCCCTGGAGATGATAACACTTTCTTCAGCCTGTCATTGCTAATGCGTGCCCTCAGTTAGCTGGCCATTCCTGTGGTCTTTCACTGGCTGCCCCAGCCTATGTTTTTGTTGATGTCCTGAGCAGATGACCTCTTATCTACGAGACGTCCAGTCCCTTCCTGAGGCTACTTCTCACTCATTCTATTCCCCTGTGTGGCTCTGATCTTTCCTTTAAATTTCCACCATAACTTCTGAGACTATCATAGTGTATTTATCGATTTCTAATGAAGGTTTGAGGATTTTAGAAAAAAGTTACAACACAGGCATATTAAAATCAATTAGTAGGTGAGAGTCCTCTAGGGGTGGGCGGGGACCCATAAGTATCCTTTGATGGGGATCTCTCTGCCTATGGCCTTTCATTGTGTCTCACTGGGAGATTCACTTGTCTATTCATCATTTATTTATTTATTTATTTATTTATTTATTTATTTATTTATTTATTTATTCAAGCATTCATTCATCATATGTTTCTTATCTGGGATCTGGATTTTCAGATTTCACAAATGCTCTTCCCCAAAAAATAAAAAAGTGGGTCACTTTCCTCTGAAACCCTCCTGGGGGGAACATCACAGGCGATTGCCAAGGCTTTTGGTTATTCTCCACAACCTGATGCTAATGCTCTATTGATGAAGACACACATTTATTTGTGTTACTGTACATGGAGAAATCAAGCTGGTGCCTAACCAGAACCTTCACTCCTGGCATCCATGGAAAGTACTTTTCATGCTACAGGAGGAGAGAAATAATCATTGCTGTCACCCGGCTCCAACCCCCACGTCCTAAAACAGCTACCTGTCTTCATGATAGACTGAGCAACAGTGCCACCAACGTTATGGGAGTAACTAGCCATGTTCTGAATGGGCTCAAGGGCCACTCCAAAATATATAAAGACCTCAAAAAACTAGATATCAAAGTACCAAGTAATACAATATAAAAAAAAGGGATACAGATCTAAATCTCCCTGGGGAAGGTTTTAAGGTTTCTAAAGCCCACACCAGGCCCAGTGTCTGTCTGCTTGCTGCCTTTGGATCAGGATGTAAAACTCTCAGCTACTACTCCAACACCATGCCTGTCTGCCTGCCACCATGATCATGGACTAACCCTCAACTGTAAACAAACTCCAAATAAATGCTTTCTGCTATGAGAGTGGCGAGGGTCACAGTGTAGCCTCAAAGCAATAGAAAGGTACCTAAGACAATCACTTTATTGTTTCTTTTCCTTAAGTGTTTCAAAACGGGGAGCAAGGCCATCTGGAACCAGAGAGATGCCCGGTGGTTAAGAATACTTGCTGCTCTTGTAGAGGACCGGGGTTTGATTCCTAGCACCCACATCAAGTGGCTCACAAATGCCTGAATTCCAGTCACAGGGAATCCAGTGCCTTCTTCTGGCCTCTTCCAGCACTGTAGTCCATATATACTCATACTCAGACAAACATGCATAAACACAAAATTATAAATAACAAATCTTAAAAAAAACCACACTAAGTCACCAGACAGGGGTGGCACATGCCTTTAATTCCAGCACTTGAGAGGCAGAGCCAGGTGGATTTCTGTGAGCTCAGGGCCAGCCTGGTCTACGAGAGCTAGCTTCAGTACAGGCCCCAAATCTACAGAGAAGACCTGTCTCAAAAAGTAAACACACACACATACACACACACACACACACATAAGTAACATTCAAGATGTTTATTTATAAAAAGAAGAAAAAGAAAAAAGAATCATGGTGTTTATGTGTGTGTGGGGGTCATATCTCCATAAATGTGACCTTATTAGAATAAATTTTAAAATGTATTTGTGTGTGTATGTATGTGTGTGCATGCATGTGTGCATATATGTGTCATATATGAGCAGACAACTGTAGAGAGCAAGAGAGGGTATTGGACCCCATGCAAGGGGTGTTGGAGCTATGAGTGATTGTGGGTGGTTATTGAATTTGTGTTCTCTGCAAGAGCAGCCAATGCTGTTAACTACTGAGTCATCTTTCCAGCCCCCCGAGGCTGAATGTTTTAACAACAAAACCAAGAGCTAGCAATGGTCCCAAGAAGTTGCTTGAAATACTTTACATGAAACTGCAAACAAAAAAGTATATTTTCTTTAGGTTTGATATATTTTAACATTTCTCAATTCATTGTTATACACATAACCACCAGGACTGAAAAAAATCCCAACTTCCTATTGCTAAGTTCTTACTGTGTGCCGACTATTACACCAAGTACCTGCAGTACATATCTGTTTCATATATTACAATGATCCTATGAAATACAAGGTTTCATACATAGCCTTGTTTTTAAGATGAAGAGATTAAAGTTCAGAGATGCTAAGGGATTTTGACAGGGAAGCACAGCCAGAAAATAATGTAGCAGGGTTTGGAAAATAGGTCAGAATGGGCCCATGTTCAGGCTACTTCTACTTCTAATGCATCATTGGCACAACTGAGAATCTGCTTGTCACGATATCCAGGGCTGTGCAGTCAGTGTGCTGAGCACTTGCTCCAAATCAAGACATACTGGAAGTATAAAATGCAAGGCAGCTTTCTAAGACTCCATACAAGAATGCAGAAAAAGACCCTCCTTAGCCATGTTTTATATTGATTACTTGTTAAAACAATGCTATTTAGACATATTAAACAGTATATATTATTAAAATCAATCATAGCTCTTTCTCTGTCTTGATGTGCTGTCAGAGAATGTAAAATCGCATGATTGGCTCACGTCACACCTTCTATCGACCTGCTCTGGAGGCTTCAGCTTGATGACGTGTACAGCATGAGGTGCCCTGGCGTACTGAGGACTGCTTTCTTTTTTCTCTTAATATACAACTTTGAGGGCTAGTTTTGGATAAAAATAACAATGTGCCTCAAACGACCTGGCCCAGCTCCACGGCAAGGACTCTTTGCTTTGGGGTTTGGACTTCTGTGGTCCAGGGCACATGTTCACCTTATTCTTTGTATATAGCTACTTGAGGGAAATAAATTTCTTTATACATGTGAAACTAATTCGTAATTGGAGTTGGTGCCACCCGGCCCTGCTCTGGAGTGAATGCTGACGTAGTCACAACAGAGGATCTACTGACAGCAACTCAAGGGAAGAAGGGTGGTTTTGAGTCCTGGCTAGAGTGGGCCCCGTGTCCACCATGGCGGGAGGTGTGGCAGTGGAAGGTGTGCGTGACTGGCCATGTTGTCTGCACAGTAAGGAGCAGAGTGACATTCTCATTCATTCCAGACCCTCAGCATTTGGGAGGGCAGTGGCACTTGCCATTCAGGTGGGTCTTCTCTCCTCAGTTAATCCTCTCTGGAGACACCCTTTTGGACACCCATAGCTGTGTGTCCTAGTGATTCCAAAGCCTGTAAAGTTGGCAATGCAGACTGTGGTCAGAGCGAGGTTTTCATGAGTGCATGCCTTGGATGACTAGTTGCTAAAGTCTTCATGATGCCAGAGCAGCCCAGTTCATCGAATTCGCTTTGGCTTATTCTGTCTCTAAGAAAGGAGACAGACAGCTTTGTAGATATTGGCATATGGGATACTGCAAATATTGACTTTTATTAATGGTTTAACCGGTTTGCTGCGAAGAACATAAAAATGCTTAGGGCCTCTATATAGCAGGTCAAGAAAATTAAGGTTTTCTTTTTCACCTAAAAGGGCAGAAATTGAAAGCCCTGGCCTGAGAGCACACAGAAATCATGCTTTATAACAGAGGGTACCTTCTCACCCTTTGCCTCTTCCCAGCCACCTCCACCTCCCATCTCCTCACCACAGAATGCCTCTGGATAAGTGGACGAAACGGCCTTTGCTGAGACACCATTGATCCTAAGAAGAGAGAAACCGCTACAGATCCATGCAGATTTGTTTTAGTCGACCTCAGTGGAGTGAGCAGAGCACCCAGGAGACAGAGTGGGGCTAATTCAATTAAAAAATGAAGGAAGATGGCTTTGTGTCAGGTGTGATGTCGCCCGGTTGTACTCTCAGCAGCTGGAGGGCTGACCTACAAGGATCATGAGTTCTAGGTTAGCCCTACCTCAAAAAAATCAGGCAAGAGCTGAATGAAGAAGGGAAGGGAGAGAGGAATGGAGGGAGAGAAGAGAGAAGAGGCAGCCTTCAACACTTCTCTTTTCTGGGTGTCTGGAAGGCGTGCATGGATTCTTGGTCTGAATCTTAGGAGTATTTCTGGGTCCCTGTTAAGTTAGTATTTATTTGACCAGGAGGTCCAGATGCCCGATTTAGAAGTCACTTGTCTGGACTCATCAGCAGCGACCTTCCAAGGAGAGGGAGGAGTGGCTGCCCAGCTGGTCAGCCTCCCAGCCGAGGTAGACAGGACACCTCCTCTGTGTTGCTCTCCTTGTATCCTGCAGAATCTTACCCAGCTTTTTCTTGTCCCAGTGGCTGTTCAAATGTGGAATAAGTTGGGTTGCAATGACTGGGAAGCCCTGCTTGGGGTGACACTTCGGTATGTGGCTGAGTGGCTGGGGCTGGAATGTCTATTTTCACAAACATTGACAGAATGGCTAAAGAGTTCAGATTTTCAGAGTCAACACTAAGGTACTTTAAGTGCTTCTGTTAGGATGCACGAAAAAATATAATTTTGAAGGATGCTTAAGGAGTAGGAGCAGCCTGACATAAAACCATAATCTTCCACAGTTCAACAAGCAGGAGATGCGGATAATGATGGAAGCCACACAAGAGGGTTTTGTTTCCTCAGTGCTGTAATGATCACGTGTGCCTGCTAGTGAAGTCACCTGCAGGTCATACTGTTACAGTGGCACCTGTCACTACCAAGGAGAAACACATTTGCTGTGGAAGACTTCTTTTCCATCAAGCATGTTTTTATAATGACTATTATTTGATCTTGCTGGTACCAAGTGTATCTCCCCATGTGTGTATGCAGGTGCATGTTTTGTGTGTGTTTGTGTGTTTGTGAATGTGGGGACCAGAAACCAACCTCAGGTGTTGTTCCTCTGATATTGTCCACCGAGAAAAGTGTGGGGGTGTGGCTTGTGGGCACATGTGTGTTGGGTGTGCATGTTGAGCAGTGTGTAGCTGGTGGGCACACGTGTGTTGGGTGTGCATGTTGAGTGGTGTGTGGCTGGTGGGCACACGTGTGTTGGGTGTGCATGTTTTTGAACATTTGCAAAGACCAGAGGAGGATGCTGTGTGTCTCACTCTGTTACTCCCCACCCTTGCTCCTTAAGGTGGTGCCCCTTGCTGACCTCGGAACAGGGCTGGCCTCCAGTGAGCCTCCTGTCTCCCTGTCACACAACACTGGTTGTAGGTGTGAGGTTGACACACAGCTTTTTATGTGGGGCTTGGAAATTTGAACAGAGATCTCCTGATTGCAAAGTGGGTGCTCTTACCAGCTGGCTCTTTCTTAAGACAGGGTCTCCCACAGGAACATGCTGGGTAGGTAGGCTCAGGGCTGGCTGAGCAACAAACCGCAGAGATTCCTTGCTCTCTGCCTGCCCAGAGCTGCAATTTGAAGCCTATACCACCATGCATGGCTTCTGGGAAACAAAGTCAGGTTCTCACACTTGTGCACAAACACTTTACCAACCGAGCATCCCCCACCTCTATACTCTCCATTCAACACAAATGTGTTAGTTTGTAAGGCGTTCAAAGGGCCTTTAGCCAGTGTTCGGATGAGCTATATGGCAAAGGCTTAGGAATAGCTGGGCCTCCTGACCTCAGCAGGAAAACAAACGAACAAACAACAACAACACTCCAACCAAACAGTCAAACAGCCAGGCAAATAACCAGCCAGGGGGCTGCAAAGATGACGGATGCAGGATTAAGAGCACATGCTTCTCTTTCACAGGACCTGAATTCAGTTTCCAGTACCCACCACACTGAGTAGCTCACAGCACTGTGCCTTATCTCCAGCGCCCTCTTCTGGCTTCTGCAGGTACCTGCACTCACCTGACAGACTGGCTCCCTCTTCCCCTCTCTCCCTTCCTTCTCTCTCTCTCTCTCTCTCTCTCTCTCTCTCTCTCTCTCTCTCTCCTCTCTCTCTCTCTCTCTCTCTGTCTCTCTGTCTCTCTGTCTCTGTTTCTCTCCCTCCTCCACAAACACAATCAATCGAAAGTGGAGAACTAGAAGTAAAATGGCAGCGGGACTAATGGCAATGTAGAAAAAGTCACAGAGGCAGCAGGAGGGATCCAATGTGATAGCCAGACAAAAGTGTAAGGAAAAAGAACATTTAAAAGAAACAACAATAATAATATAACAAAGACAGGTGATGTGGAATGAGCAAATGATTTTTTTAAAGTGTTAAATACAATTGCTGAAGTAAATGATCAGGCACCCAGATCACCAACTGTTGGCTTCGTTTTCTGCCCAGTGAAGAAGTGGGCCTATACTTTGCACTGCACCCAAGTGCAGTTTTAATCTAGCTGGTTCCAGCTGGTTCCAGCTGGTCTGAAGCAGGGTGGTGGTATTTTCCTGAGGAATGGAGGTGTGCACTTCCCCTTTCAGGGTGTTTGGAGGAAGCTCCTCAGACACATTCTCACACAGGCTCCTGTGGCAGGCAGAGAGAATGGGGTCCCCCAGGCTATGCCCAATGCAGGGAGGGGTGACCCTCGGACTTCAGCTGTTCGTCTGGAATCCCAGGCACAGCTGTTGAGCCACAGTGTGTAATTCACCCAGGAGGCCTCCGCTCTGTGGCCTAAGTAGGAGATGACCTCATTAGCTCAAGAACAGCTGCCGCTGCTGGGACCACTCACGAGGGAGCGAAGCTGCCTTCTTTCCTTCCAGTCAGAGAAGTCTGTCCTGGCCCCCACACTCCTCAGCACCCAGAAAGCCACACTGAGGAAACCAAACCCTTGAATGTCAGGAGAGGACATCGGGACTGTTTGGCTGTGTGCGCGCATGTGTGTTTATCCACACTCCTTTCCCTGTCTATTCCTCCTGCAAGGGTCTGCACTCAGCCATCCCCAGGAGGGCAATGACCACTGACCAGGTGATTTTGGTTAACTAGGCAGTGACATTGTCGTAGCACCTCTCACTCGGTAGGTGGGAAAGGCTGAATTCCAAAGTAACCCTTAATGGCTTTGATTTCCTTCTGACACCCTTTTCCTGACTCCCTGGCATGGCCAGGCCCTCTGTGTCTGTTTCTCTTGAGTTCTCAGCTGAGCAGAAAGCACAGCAGCAATGGCGTTCAACAACTGCACTCCATCGTGACTACAGGTTGGCCGGTAATAGTTGGATTCCATGGACACACTAATGCCAGGCAGAAGGCTGAACTGATCCTGAGTGGATGCTCTTGTTTACGGATGGGACCTGTAATGCGCTTCTTAAAACCTGAAGATGTGCAGGTGGTGGACTGTGATTGCCGTGGTTGGGTTGTGGTCTGCAGCCATTGGAGTGTGCTGCCATGAGTCTACTTACTGAGTTCACTTTCCGTAAGAGAGATGCTGCCCTGGGTAGCATCTAATTGGGCGAGCCCTCTGAAAATAAAGCAAGGTCAAAGATGAAAGCAGCCAGATTCTAGTCGTAAGCTACAGTGAATCCCAGAACAACGAGGAAATGAGTTTGGGGCAGCCACATGAGCTTGGAAAGGGATCCTGACCCCACAGCTCAGACTCCACGCCTGTCCAAACCTTAATTATGGCCTGCAGCTGAGGACATCCAGCCCAGGGGTTGTACCCAGACTCCTGACTCATAAACTTGTAGACAAACACTAGCGTTTGTCACTAAGTAACAGAAAAAGCCAACAACAAAGAGAGCTACACATGAACAGCAACTGAAGATGGCATCTTCTAAGGAAGAAGTTCCAGCTGGGAGGAGGGAGGCGGTAGTTACAATTTCCTCATGGGAACAACAGAGGAAGTGGGCCATAGCTGGACATTGTGCTTGGGGCTTCATGAACAAGATCTCCAATTCTTACAGCTTAAGCAAGGCAGACCTTTGTAGAGGGGAACAAACAGTCTTGATCATGTTCAGCCACTGCTCCAGGGAACAAGGGAGCAGTGAGGACATAGTGGAAGAGCTTGCAGTGATCCCATCCAAGAACGAGAGAAAGACAGCTTGGGTGAAGTGTGTGGCGGGCAATGAGAAACCCTTGTGAGTGAACACACCAGGTCACAGCGGGAGGTGGTGGCAGGAAGGAGACATGGTACCCAGAGTATAATGATAGGATATGGTCCCAAGGGCTTGAGTCCAGCTGCAGTGTCCCTCTCTGGTCCCCACACACAGTATTATCCTATACAGGCTGTGCCCACAGGCAGAGTTGGACAGATGTTAGCAAACAGGTGTTTGCATGGTGGAAGCTGTTTAAAGGCTTAAATTTCAGTTTGAGTTGAAGTGACTTTCTCAGTAGCAGAAACCACAGTGCAGGCTTCATTTCCGACCTGGAAACAACCAATGTTTTAATTTGTTACCTTCAGTAGAGGTAATGGCTTCGATCATTGGCAATTGCTTCCCCTGGGTAGCCTTAATCTGTTTCTTTCTAGTTTCCGTTCATTCTTTTTTTTTGGAAGATAACTTGGACCTTACAAACAAACAAAAACAAAAAACAAAACAAACAAATGAACGAACAAAATACTTTGCTGGATCTCACATCTGACTTGACTTTTTATTTATGGACCAGGAAGCCTTTTGAGTATGTGCAGAGGAGGAACGATCAGGGTTGGTATTAAATGCTTAGGTTTTAAATTGTCTTAGAAGTCTCGTCAAATTAAATCAAACCCGCAGTGTTAGGTGACAGCAAAAGGGGCTCAGATCAGTCTGCGGGAGCTGAGATAGGATTTTGTTCTTCTCTCCCAAGGTGGTTGTCAGCTAACAATATTTCTGAGGTGAACTTAGGTTTCTCTTGCCAGTTTATGTTCAGGGCTCCTGAGTCAAATTTTGACATAAGAAGCCTTACTCTTGTTAACTGAAAAATAAATAGTTGTCCCACTTAGAGGAGCTCCCTTCTCCCTGGGCTTCCTGGAGCATCAGGGGATGCTGGGATTGGACAGATATCACGGGAAAGTGTAGCTCTCTTAGTAATTGGTGGAGATAGAGTTTGTTGGGGGCAGGAACAGAGAACTAGCCTCTTCCAGGATGGAAGGAGGAAGAAAGGAGGGAAGGAGGATGAAAAGGGGGCAGGCAGGAGGGTTCATGTCAATAGACAACGGGCAGGTAATCCTAGGGATACTTATGTATGTGTGCACTAGCTACAATGGAGGTGGGGTAGACTGGCAGTCCTGTTTTGAAACTTGCATTGGATTAGTTATAAGACAATAGTTTTACAAATTACAAGTTTTATTTAGGTATTTAGTGTTCTCTTGTGGGGGGTGTGGGTGTGGGTGATTGTAGGCTTGCAGGCAGGTGTGCATGCACATGTATTTGCACGCATGTGGAAGCCAAAGTACAATCTTGCTTATGGTTACCCTGGAGCTGTTGAACTGTCCACATTCTTTATAAAGACAAGGTTCTTCATTGGCTGGAGCCTGCCCATTACTTCAGGTGGCTAGCCATGATGTCCCAGGAGCTGCCTGTCTTTACCTCCCTAGAGCTGGTACCACAAGCATGTGCCACCATACCTGATGTTTTTGTTTTTATTTTTTGCTTTTTCATGTAGGTTCTGGGCATCAAACTTGGCCTGCATGTTCATAAAGCAAGCACTTTTCCAGATGTGCTATTTTTCCAACCATAGTCTTTTGCTGTAAAGAAATCTGAGTGTTGAGTCACCATGTGTGGTTCCACATCTTAGATCTTGTATTTTATAGATTCAGATAGTCAGGGAGATTGTGATGAGGATACAGGAATTCTCTTAACCTTGCTAGGTACAAATGGAGGCTGCTTCCTTTAGTCAGCCACCCTGTCCCTTGACCTTCATGTAGGTGAGGCTTTTATTGCTATTTAAACAAAGATTCTCAGGATGAACCACTTTATCTTCAAGGATCTTTGGAGGAACCAGAAGGCAAAGTGTTTTGTCCTTAATATAAATGTGTCTCTCCAGCAGTTTATTGGCAGATGGATCTAGGTGACAATAGATTTCTAAATTGAATATTCTGCCTTCGGAATGGCCTCTGATGTGCATTAAGATCGTATTGTAATGACCACACCTCTCGATTTGTGCACATACCCTATCCTGATTACATTATCCATCAATCCGCAGGGCAATTGTCAGAGGAGCCTGCTAGCTGAGGAGGGAGACTAGATGGCTGTTTCTTGGCACAGGCCTGACCAGTTAGGCAAGAGAATCTTTTCCGGCATCTGGGAGGATGCATCTGAACACTTTTCTGCATCAGTCCTGAGTCTTTTCTCCACATCACAGACATCGAATGACTTCGCTCTTCCCCAGAGCAGTCTCTTGATTTTCTTGACCTCATTGTTGCCATGTGCAAGGAATATCAGAAACGCATAGATTTCTGATATGTGCTGATAGATTTCTTCAGACCCTCTTTCCCTCTTTTCTCCCACTCGATTCCTGTCTCCTTCCCACCGTCTTGCCTTTCTCTACTTTTATGTAACTTTCACAGTGCGAAAGGTGGAACCCAGGTATTTAAGCTCACCAAATAAGTGCTCAAATATTGTGCTGCACCCCCAGCCCTGTCTCTGTCTTTCCACATATTTGTACTGAGTGCTGGACAAAGACCGGTTGCTATTTAAGGTAACACCAGAGCAGATCCTGAGCCTCTTTGAGCTTACAGAGAAATGTGACCTGCGTATGGCCCCCAGCTTCTTCTCAGTCAGTATTTTAGCCTCCTCTTTAAGCCTTGGACCTCATAGGCACACACGCACAGAAAAACTCACCTGTGTCTAGGCATGGCTGGCTGGTCTCATATAGGTCTTTGTTATTGTGGTAATGAATTGGCATGTTACTCTTCCAGGAAACACTAGGTGGAGAGGGTGTGCACACATGTGCATGTGTATGTGCAGGCATTGGTATGTTCATGTGTGGAGGTTTGCACACATTCACGTGGAAGCCACATGTTGAAGTTTGATGCCTTTCTCAGCTGTTCTCACTTTACTTTTTAAGAAGAGCATCTCCCATTGGCTTGGCTGACTGTCTAGCCAGGGAGCTCTGCCTCCCAGAACAGCATGGAGTTTTTATATGGGTGCCAGGGATCCAAACTCAGGCAGTTCATCCACTGAGCTATCCCCACAGTCCTACACTGGTAGCTTTTCTTTGTGTCAGCTGTGCCTTAGAAGTTTGTTCGGACTGAATTCGGGATATCCAGAGTTTAGTTCGGGAAGCCTGATCCTTAAGTGGAGTCCACAGTTTTTCATGAAAGCAAACAAAACTATAGCGTCTTTCAGTGTCTGCTGTAGGTTGGGCTGGGAACTTCCTCCAAGGAACCCCAAGTCTGCAGCAGCTTGTTCCTTCCATGAAATGAACTAGTGTTGGCATGTAGCCTACTGTTGTTGTCTTAGGGTTCCTATTGCTGAGCAGAGACACCATGACCACAGCAACTCTTATGAAGGAAACTATTTAGCTGAGGTGGCTGCTTACAGTTCAGAGGTTCAGCCCATCATCATCATGGTGGGGAGCATGGCAGCAAGCAGGCACACATGGTGCTGACTACATCTTGACCAGAAGGCAACAGGAAATAGTGAATGTTGAAAGCCAACTGTATATTCAAAACATATAGAAAAACACTTGGTTGTTCTTGAAATGTGTTTTATTATTTGCTAATTGGGCTTTAAGTTATTTCCTTTTATCTACACTATTGGGCTATTCGTCAGACCTGTTTGTTTCATATGTAAGTGGTTGCAATATAATTCACTATTTCATCTTTATTTTATCACAGTCTACTTCATACTACACTGAGGCTCTTCATGAATAATGGAAGAACCAAATAACAATATATTTTCTTTTGCCTTTTAATTCTTTGAGCTATAATCATATATTTTATTTTAATACATATTACAAGTTACATACTATATGATTATTATTTTAGCCTAAATCGGTTCTATTTTAAAGGGACTTAAAGGTATAATTTTCATTTTTTAATTTAAATAATATGTACTTATTTATAGGGTATAATATTGTAATTTATACATGATTATAATTTACAGTGATCAAGTCAGGATAATTAACTTTTATATCACATCAAACATGGTAACTTATGTATATATGGAACCTTTAGTTTGCTTTCCTCTTGTTGATCTGACTGTACCAGATTATAGTTGGCCTACCCTGTTATCTAATTTATCTGTCCCTCCAAGGTGTAGTAGTTCTTCTGAGAGCTCAAGAAGTTCTAAGCCCTGTGTGAGCTTCTGAGTTTGTTCTAGTCATGGCTTCAAGCAAACACACTTTCTTCAGAAGCTGTTGATTGCTGTTTCGTGGACTAGCGACCCCCACACAAGGAGATCAAGGGAAAGTTCCAGTAGAGAGGGGTGAATACCTACACGGATTTCTAGAAATCTCTTTCTGCATATCTTCTTCTGCCCTAAAAGTTACAGCTGTGGGGTTTCCTGAATTCTCTTCAATGTTTTATAAACTCAGTAAGAATTTTGGAATCTGCTTTTGTCCCATTCTTTGAATTGCTATGTGGAAACAGGCCTCAACTTGGAGGCTCATCTTGTGTCTATATTTTTCCATAGGTGGAGGCAGAGTTTTCTTTTGTTTCTTTCAAATGTCTGAAAAAAATTATTTTGTGAATTTTTTCTGGATTTTTGTTGTTTGTGGTAAGAGAGAACAAATCTAACAACAGAGCCTATATGAGGGGAAAGAAAGTACATGCTAGATTTCAAGGTCCATGGAAGATGTAGTTAGCCCTTGGGGACAAAATAGCCATTTTTTCCACATAAAACAGAAGTTTGGATGAATCCACCAAGAAAATGTGTCAGCGTGAGCTGAAAGAGCTAGCAATGAGGTAACCACGACCTAGTTACAGGATCTTCAAACCCCATCCTATGGTGGCTGTGTATGTAGACAGATAAGGGACAGAGATTGAGAGGGGTTTGAATGTTCCTTTTGGAGGAGATACTGCCACTCTTGGTTTCCAGCCACCCCAGTATAAAATACAGAGACAGGTGAGGGCTCAGCTTACTTTCGTCTGTGTCCTGTTTAGGAGCCAAGCTAAGAGTAGAGAACAAATTTAAGTAACCGGCCTGAGGGAAATGAAGTTATTTGATTAATGGGCCATGCTCTTTTTGCAGACTTGTCAAGAGAGTTTGGAGCCTGTGAAGACTCTCAATGGGCCCTAGCCTCACATTAGAGTCTTTTCTGGATTTCCTTGAGGACCAAGAGAGTTTAGAAGAAAGGACTGGGGTCCATCTGGGAAAGATTTTCCTGCAGCGCCTCTTGTTTATCTCTCTGGATCAGGACATGGTTGTGATCATCAGGGCAGGGGCAGCCTTTGTGTAACCATGGACAAAGACCTTGCTGAGACTGGCTGGGAGACATGTCTGAATTTGGGATACAGAAGTACGTGATTAAGAGCTGCTAAATTCACCTTCTGCAGACGAGCGCTCGGTGCAGGTTGGAGAGGCCATGCGCAGTGACAGCAGTGGAAACCACCTCCCGGCTCAAGAGTAGCTTGAGACAGTGTTTCTTGTGACAGAGACAATCTCCCTGCTCAGGAGTAGCTTGAGACAGTGTTTCTTGTGACAGAGACAATCTCCCTGCTCAGGAGTAGCTTGAGACAGTGTTTCTTGCGACAGAGACAATCTCCCTGCTCAGGAGTAGCTTGAGACAGTGTTTCTTGCAAGTGAGCTTCCATCTGGCTTTGCATTCTTGCCTTCTGTGAACTACACAGAAGTTCTGGAAAAGATATGATCTTTCTAAATGATTAGCGAGAACCAACTTCTGATGCAGTTAAGAATACTGGTAAATATAAAGCAGACAGAGTTTCTCATAGTTTAGGATTTGGGTCAAGAGATAACTTTTCTACTCATGCCACGAAACCCCACAGTTAGGCGAGCAATCAGTATGTGGGTGGTTGATGTTGTATGCTTTTTTTTTTTTTTTGAGGTCTCCGGAGCTTACCATTTGGTTCATCTCAAATGTGTACAGCTTACACACAGCTGCTACAGTGGCCTCAGGTTTAAAACAAAAGTGTCCTGCACAGCCGGGCTATTTCCCCTTCTTTCCTGGGGTAGGACGTTGCACTGTGGAACTCAATCCGATGCATTTGTCAGGCAACAGATTGATAGGCCTTATAACATTTACCCTCCTAGCAACGACGACTCCGCTATATTATGAATGATACTTGTGAGTTTAAGTTTCTCTTTTCACAAGTTAGTAGAAATGGCCCAACTGTTCTGACATTTGTGAGCATGGAGTCCAAAGATGTCCTCTTGGCAGGTGGCCAGGAGTCAGAGCCTCTTTGTCCTGGGCGGTTGATGAGTTGCTGGGATCATATGGCCATGTGGCAGGTGATGAAGACAGGAGCGCCAATAGCAGTGTAGGTAAAGGGGACACTTAGAGGGTAATGAAGCCTCTCACTGGGGGCTATCTGACTAGAGGGTTCTTGGGACTACCCGGGACTGCCAGGTCCTGTAACTTTGAGCCTATTGGCTCTGGCATGTGGCTCTAAGGAGGCAGGTTAGCATACAGAGTGACAGTGTGACATTATCAAGACAGAGCTTTGATGCTGTAGGGATCCCACAAAGCCCCCCTCCCCCCGTGTGTATGTTGTCAACCCCATATCCTCTACTTCATAAGCAATCGCCCATTCACTTCATTATTTATTGTTGTTACCGAATGTGCAGCTTTCTTTGCTTCCACACACGCCAGTATTGTCTGAGCATGGCAAGTAGAAAAAAGCTTTCCACACACATCCTGTTAGCAAGGGGGCTTTGTTCCTTTTTTTTAAAAATGCTATTCAAATTACAGCCCTGAACAATAGGGCAGCATACATACACTGAGTTCCCATTAAATTATTATTTTTTAATAGTGGAAATGTTTCTGAAATTGACAGGTGCAGTGTACACACGCTGTGTACTCAGACATTATTACTTTTGGGTGGTGGGAGGGGCTGAGAAAATGGAACAAAACAGTTCTCAGACCTTAGCAGTCCATGATGGGGGCTCGAAACATGTACTTAAACCTTTTTTTTTTAAAAAAAAAAATCTAGAAAATGCAGTGGTGATGGGGGTTTTCTGAGAAAATTTACCTTGGAAATAACACCATGACTACATTATTATCATTGACAGTGATTTGAGAGACTCACATCCCAAAGCTAACAATATGTAGGCTGCTTTTTAATCTAAAACTTGTCCTCTATCCATCTTTGCCCACATCGCAGAATTTGCTAGATGAAGATAATGACTTTAAAATATGAAAATCACCGTGAACAGCTACCCTAGGGTCAGTGGCACCTGGTTAAGATGAGAAAGAAATTGACAAAGATCGAATCTCTGACCTCAACCCTCAAGACGGACGGTTGTATTTCCCAGCTTCCCTTGCCTTCTCAGATTCATTCATTGCTCCCGAGTGGGACGCTCAGCCTGATAAATCACAGGCTGCTCACCAGTCACCAGAGCAGGCGAGGGGAGCCAGATGGAAGGAAGCGTGGATGGCCCTCTGTCGCTTCTGGCTGGTTGCCATCAGCTGGACACTCAGCACTCCTTGCTGAGGGAATGTCCCTCTCTTACTTGCATAGAGGGCTGGCCATCCCAGAGCCCTCCAAAGCAGGATGCAACATCCAGCCATGTTGTCATGGTTACTTAGCCATTTCCCCAGAGTTGTGACATCAGTATCTCTAAGGGGCAAGAGCTCTACCTCATGCATATGCATGGACCCGACAGGGGCCTGGCCACATCTGAGCATCTTACAATGTTTCCAGTAAAAAATGGTGGCGAAGGAGGGAAGGTGATAAGGGGAGAGCAGGCAAGTGATGGGAGCTCACATTGCCAAGTGAACGAATGAGGGTGCTTGCTGGCTGCCTCGGAGGAAGGCCGGAAGGGTTAACGCTGAGTTGGGAATTTTCAGCTTTAAATTAACCATCTGCTGGCTGACAGGGGCTCTCTGGCCCACACTTTCAGAGCCTTGCATTTCCAGGGCAATTCTTACCCCACTCTCCAAACAGTTCGTGACAAAAGTATGTTTGGAGAAACTATGGGTGTGTATTTGGTAAGAAGATGGGGCATCCTGAGGTTCATAGTCACAGGGTTCACATAGCAACAAGCAATCTCAACTCCTAGCCCAAGATTTGTCCTGTTTTGAAGGTCTCCATTTTCTAAGTTAACAAGAACTTACTGGCAGAAGACAGGGACTATTCAGTGGACAATATCAAATGGACACTGGTTTCTTCCAATGTACTGATATTGCCAGAATGGTGTGCATGTGTGTATAGCACCTTGAATGTCATGGGCAATTGGCCACTTAATGAATATCAGACTGAATATATTTCACCTCCTGGGATTTCAAAGAAGGCAGCCAATCTACTGTTCTGGACACTGCAAATTTAGCAACACTAAATGAGGAATTACCATTTTTCTTTAAGTAGAACAGGACTGTTTAAAGAGAGTAGGCTGTGGGGAGCAGCAGTGGATACCACGAAGCTTTAAATGAGTGAGGTGTACCTGGTACCCTGTGCCACTGTCTCCTCATGACCATGCCAATTACCAGCACCCTACATGGACCCATTTGACATCACCAGAGCCCCTGTGCTCAGCAGTAGGTGGGTGAGAAAGGGAGCTGGATGCCCGGTAGCTACCAGGCCATAGACTGTCACATAAAGCCAATTCTATAACTGTTTGAGTGAGAGTGGTTTAAGCTGGCTTCATTGTTCTGGAGTCAGGAAAGGCAGACAAAGCCAAGGGTACTGCCCGACTCATGGCACTTAGGTTGTGTTTCAGAGAAGTCACCCTACTTATGTAAAGGCGACTATGGCATTTGTGTCTAGACTGTTCCTCAGAGCTTATGTGTTGAAGGAGTGGTTCCCTAGCCACTGTATGAGGAGAGGTGCTGCAGTTTGTAGCTGGAGAGGGTAGGTCTTTAGGGCCTTGTCATTAGAGTATATCTGCAACTCCGCCTAGTTCTCTCTGGTTTTGCTTTGTTTCACTACCTGCTTCTGTCCTGATGTTTTGTTTTGCCCTCTATCTAAAGATGGTCTGTCCGAACAGGCACCGATTGAAACCTCCGAAACTGAGCCAACGTGTCTCCTTTTGTCTTTCTTGGCTTTGTAATCACAGCAAAGCCAACAAAACAGCTATTGAGAAAAGGGAAAATGTTCTAAGTTGATGAAGACTTCCCAGAAATGGATTTGAGAACATACGTGGACTGGGTTAGCGTTTCTCAACCTGTGGGTCATGACCCCTTTGAGGGTTGCATATCAGATATCATATATATAAAGTAGCAATGAGATAATTTTATGGTTGGGGTCCCCACAATGTGAGGTATTAAAGGATGGTGGCATTAGGAAGGTTGGGAACCACTACATTGGGTGGTGTATCTTTAATTAGCAAAGGGCTTTCTCCAGCCCCTGTTGTAGCCATAGCATATTGGTCGGTGTTTTCACAGACTCGATCTAGTTTATGTGTAGCCAAGGTAAGTGTCCGATGTTATCAGAACTGTTTGCAGCTATGGAAACTGGAGTTCACAGAGAGGAGGGAACCTGCCTGGGTCACTCGGAGTCAACAGGAATGAACCTCAGAGCGCCTGTGATCCCCTGCTGCCGAGGGCAGCCTGGTCATCTGTTGTGGCTGTAATGAATTGCCAGGTGCTTAGTAGCTTCCAAACACACAAGGTCAGACAGTCCTGTACACCAAAGTCTAATGCAGGTGTTCTTCCCTGTGACTGAGATCAGGACTTAGCAGTTCTGCATTCCTGCAAGGGACTCTTGGAGATAAAACATCTTCTCATTCATTCACATTTTGGGAAGAATTTGGGTCTGTGTGATTCTATGACAAGAAACTCCCCCTTTCACTGACTGTCCCTGGACAGCCATTTTTGACTTCTGGAGGCTCCATATTCCTTAGCTCATGGCTTTCTTCTCCATGCTCAAGGGAGACGTGATGTGGTAAAGTGATTCTCACATTTTGAGTTTTTCCTGCCTTCTACCCACCTCCGCTCCTTTCCTGGCTCCACCTCCTTCCATCTTCTACTGCTTTTGAAGGTCTGTGTGGTGAAACTGGGTCCACAAGGTAACTTAGGAGGGATTTTCTGTCTTCATATCTACACCCTTAATTCCATCTTCAAAGGCCCTTTAGATGTTGGCATGCTCACAAGTTCTGTGATATCTTCGAGGGCTTGTTATTCTGTTTAGATGTTAACATGTTCACAGGTTCTGCAATATCTTTGAGGGCTTGTTATTCTGTTTAGATGTTAACATGTTCACAGGTTCTGCAATATCTTTGAGGGCTTGTTATTCTGTTTAGATTTTGGCATGCTCACAGGTTCTGTGATATCTTCAAGGGATTGTTATTCTATTTAGATGTTAGCATGCTCACAGGTTCTGTGATATCTTCGAGGGGTTGTTATTCTGTTTAGATATTAGCATGCTCACAGGTTCTGTGATATCTTCAAGGGGTTGTTATTCTGTTTAGATATTAACATGTTCACAGGTTCTGCAATATCTTCAAGGGGTTGTTATTCTGTGTGCTGTACAACCTTTCATTTGTGTGCATACTGACAAGGCAGTGGAACACCGATCTGTTTGAAATCATGACGCTTCATGAATAACAGAATGCAAAATACCTTTGTTATCTATGTTCTACCTTCAGAAAAAAAAGAATCTGGTGGTCAAGAAAGGCTAGAATAGACTCACATGAGCGTGATACTGTTCTGAAATGAATTTGAAAAAAAAAATGAAATGATTTTTCCCTTATACTCTGGAAGAGTCAAAAAGAAGTTTCCTTTTTAGACAGGTTCTTCTTATCTAGCCCAGACTGCCCTCTAATTCATAGCAATCCTCCTGTCTCTGCTTCTGCAGAATTGGGAATAGGCATGTGCTACCACACTTGGTTAAGAAGAAGGAAGCATTTTGAGAAGGAAGGAAAGCAACCCTAACATAAATCAGGATTGACAGAAACTGCTAAGACATCAGTGGGTATGCCCCTACCCAAGTCATGTACCATTTCTTTAGGGAAAGTTTCCAGGAGTCCTCCAGGTAGACTCAAGAGTATTTTCTGGGGAGCATTGTCAACAGAGCCGGATCCCCATGGCTCTATTTCAATTTCTTATACACACAGTTGTGCACACAGCTGAGTTCCTTTCCTGTGGTGTTATTAGTAGACACTTGTTAGGGTCAAGGACAAAGGTTAGTCAAGGGAAAGGCTTGGGGCAAAGCTGTGCCCTGCAAATCTATTCCTGAGACCAGTGTTAAGGAGAACCAGCTACCAGTAACTCACATGGATGCTTGCACTGTAATGAGACACATGGGGAAGGGACCACGTGAAGAGATGCCAAGGCCATGTTGGCTTAAGATGTTGACCCTGTGGTGTGACAGACCCTGCACTAGATGATAAGACAGGGCACTTGAGCAAACCTGGTGTCTTATGCACATCCAGCCTGTCAAGGCAGGGAATGGTCTTGGGTGGGATGGATATGTCTCAACCCAGGAAGTGCACTGAACAAGAATATACAACCAATTGTTCCTCTCCTTTGTTGCTTACATGAAATAAATCATATATATATATATAAGACACTGTGCAAATGACGAACAAAGGACTCATTGAATTGTCATAAATGGCACAATCTGTAGAGGAAGCAGGCAGATCAGTACAGCAAACACTGCCAACAACATGGACTGTTCCTCTTCCAATCTTACTGTCACTATTTTACACCGCTGGGTACCAACAACATTTACTATTCCTCTTCCAATCTTGCCGTCACTATTTTACACCGCTGGGCACCAATGTAGTGGGGAGCTGCGGGCTGTGTTCCTGCTGCCCCAGCTCCTGGTCGCCTGGCTAGCTCATGCCCCAAAATAACAACACACAAACTGTATTCTTTTAAACACTGCTTGGCCCATTATATCTAGCCTCTTCTCAGCTAACTCTCGCACCTGGACTAGCCCATTTCTAATAAGGTGTGTAGCACCCCAAGGTGCACTTACTGGGAAGATTCTAGCCTACGTCCATCCTGGGTCGGAGCTTCATCGCATCTGCCCCGGAATGGAGCGGCAGGGCGTCTGCCCGGGAGAGGGGAGCATGGCGTCTGGCTCTGAGAGGAGCTGCCCTGCATCTGAGCTCACTTCCTCTTCCTCCCAGCATTTTGTTCTGTTTACTCCACCCACCTATGTTCTAACCTATGAGGGCCAAGCAGTTTCTTTATTAGCCAATGACCTTCCTCAATCATTTCCCCTTTTTCTGTTTAAACAAAAAGCAAAGGCATTCACTTTAACATAGCAAAATTACATATAACAAAACAGTTATCAAGCAAGAATTACAGTTACAATATTTACATCTATTTTATCTTTTATCATAACAAAGGAAAACAGCTATAACTATCTATCTATTCTTCAACTCCATCAAAGACTCCAGAAGGATATAATATTACCTAATCAAACAAGAAGTAAGCAACTTACAAAACTCTAGAAATCACAGAGACATCTCGCTGCCTGGACAGTCACCAAAAGTTCCTCTGTACCGTTGGGGCATCCATCTTCGGCCTACAGTCCCATAGTTTCCAGCAGACATGTCCATGAAGCAGGAAATTTCAAAGGCAGTTCAGTCACTATCTTCTGTGTCCTGTAGAATGTCTCACAGACTCTTTCATGAATCAGGAACCCCGAAAGATCATCTCACCTTTAGGCAAGTTCAGCAGTCCTCTTTCTGCGGGTTCTTTGTGTCCAGTTTATGCAGCAGTCCAGGCAAGAGCAGTTTCTTGCCCAAATGGCTATCAAACTCCATAAGGATCCTCTTTGATGCCCATCTTCTTCTTGAAGTAGATTGGTGCTGCCAGGAGCAGTGTCTCATTGTCATGAAAAGTCCTAAGTTATTAAAACATTAAATAGCATATTCCATAGTCTTTGAAAGATATGAAGAATGCCTATCTAAAATATCTAACATGTTAGAAAATCTAACATGACTACAAACTTGACTATTATACAAAACTATTCATTAACAACTTATATACATAACATTTTTACATGAGCTACATAATCACAATACCTTAATCAATATCAGAAATACATATACATATAACAAAATTGACCTTAAATTTAAATCACTAAAGCAAAATCCATATCAATGCAAATTATTCATACCTATATCATATCCCCCTTTAAATGTAAAAGAACATTTATAAACAATATTTGGGAATATGGGCGCAGTTAATTCTCTCCAAACAGCTTCCTGCTGAATGGGGGCGCTGTTAATCAGATATTTCAGGGTATAACCTGTGTGCTAGGTTCCTCTCAGTCGTCAATTGAGTGAAGTAATTTTTTGAAGGTGTTCACAGCAACCTTTCAGGAGGGCGTGGTCTATCATACCATATTGGGATGGAAGCAGTCCGCAGGGTGTCATCGTCTGTGAAAACAAAAGAAACTCTTTTCCAAAGTATCATGTCCTTAGATCCAAATTCTGAAGTCAAGGTATTTTCCAAATATCTATGTTGGATTAGTTCAGCAGCATTTATAAACAAATATCTTTTAGCAGATGTTGCTCTTTCCTCAGCATTCAAACAATTCAAACAGAGCATAATAGCATACAGTATCAAAATTCTCTGTGTATTTTCCATTTTTGTGCGCTTTATTTTAACCTCTATTTTGTTTACTTTTACTTTTATTTTTTGCTTTTTGAGACAGGTTCTCTGTATCTTTGACCTGGAATAACTCTGTAGACCAGGCTGTCCTTGACCTCTCAGAGATCCACCTGTCTCTGCCTCCCAGGCATTGGAATTAAAGGTGTATGCTACTACACCTTGAACTCACAGAGATCTGTTTGTCTCTGCCTTTTAGTCACTGGGATTAAAGGCGTGTGCAACCACACCTTGAAGTCACAGAGGTCCATCTCCCTCTGCCTCCCAAGTGTTGGGATTAAAGGTGTGTACTACCACATTCAACTACTCTCTTTCTTCCTTTTTTTTTTACTTTTAAGTACTTTAATTTTTAGCTTGCATATATTTTTAACACACTGTAAATAATTTAAACATTTTCTTTGACTTTGAATCTTTCTTTTACTGTATATCTCTCTTTTTCTGACCACACGAGCCTTGAAATTACTGAGAAATATGGGTAGGATTAAAGCCGTGGCTTTGGAGGCTGGATCTAGCCCATTCCTTGCTTTCCAGCCTCATGGTAGAGGTAACAGCTGTAGCCATTTTTATTGCCACAACTCTATGGCATTTCAAGGTCCCTGCCAGCAAGCAAGCTGCAACATTATATCCACAGACAACACTCAAGTCCTCTCTCTGTAGTGGGCCCTCCTGCCTCAAACAGTCAGAGTTTGCCCTGGAAGGATGGACCAGAATGCCAGCATTTTAAAACAGCACAACTTTTTTCCTATTACGGCTGAAAACAAACAAGCATGCAGTCAGCTTTTATCAATACCATTTAAGTGTTTCGTGGCAGGACCTCTTAATGAGCTGCAGGGTTTTGCAGCTAAAGCTGAGTCAGGAAGCCTCTCTTAGATGAGAGCGCTTGCCTGCCTCTAGCAAGCAGAGCAGACCCAAGAAATTGCTGCTACCAAGAAAACATGCTTTATTCTTTCCCAAGCTTTCTCAGGCTTTCTGTGGACTCAGTTGTCCACACGTTGGGGGCCATTCTGTAGTGGGAGCTGCGGGCTGTGTTTCTGCTGCCCCAGCTCCTGGTCGCCTGGCTAGCTCATGCCCCAAAATAACAACACAAAAACTGTATTCTTTTAAACACTGCTTGGCCCATTATATCTAGCCTCTTCTCGGCTAACTCTCGCACCTGGACTAGCCCATGGACACCACACCAACAACATGGACTGTTCATCTTCCAATGTTACTGTCACTATTTTACACCGCTGGGCACCAGCCACAGTAAGTGAGTGGACTGGTGTAAGACCTCCCTGACTTGGAATCAAAAACACTCTGTGTTCATAGTCACTTCTGTTGGGAAGAAAACACATAGCTGTTGAATGGTTTACTTTGTGCCGTATTTTGGGATAGTCATGACTCCTGAGAAATGTAAACTATTTCAGATAGTGCTCCAACATGCATTGTAGAATAGATGCATTAGACACAGTTCTTTAACAATTTATATAGAACAACAGAATACACAAAATAACAGAGAACAAATATGAAACACTATATGAAAATGCACATAAAGACATACTAGTGTTTGGATCTTGGGGTCTTTCAGGGGTTTATTTGAAGTAGCTCCAATAATCTTAAAGGCAGTAGATCCTGACTGCCCTCCCCGTAGATACCTGCTAAGCATCTCTCAGTCATTTTCAGCACATTGGGGTTCCAAGTAAGACATTATGCATGAAGCAAGATTTGTGGTTGTGGTTCTCTGATGACATTGGTTAAGCTAGGTGCTGTAGGTAGATAAGTGGTGGGCGCTCTCTGAGCTTTCTGCAGATCTCAGCATTTGGGAAGGAGAATGGAGGAACATCCTGAAAGAGCTGTGTAGAGAGGAAATCTGTGAGGCACCTGAGAGCTATGAGAACTAACTTTCAGCGTTCATGAGGGCCAGGCAGGGGACAGCCACAAGGAGACGACAGCCTGAGTAGGCTTGCCTCGTGTCACAGGGAATCTGCCACCTAGCCTCACTGACTATTTCTTTGGAGACTTCAGCCCAAGGAAGACAGACGTTCAGAGAGATGCAACTTCAGAACTTAGGTCAATGATCCCAATTCATTTTGTTAACGAAGTCCTTGAAAGGGAATGGAAAGAGAGCCGGCACTGAGGGTGTTGGCTACGGAGAGACATTTGACAATGCCTCCCTTGTGAGCAGAGAGCAGAGCTGCACCTGGCTTTGCTGCTTCCCTTCAAACTGACACGTAGATATGTTTTGATTGGAGCAAGATGGCTTGATTAACTGTGGAAAATCACACAATAACTATTTTCTTAACAAACAATCAAATCTGCTAAGGAAAAAACATGCCCCCTTCCCTTTCCTGAACCTTGGGGTTCTTGTATTTGTCACTACAGTAGAGGATAAGTAGCATTTTCCTCTGTAATGGGGACTTTGCACTTGCCAGCCCTGAACACCTTCACAGCTTCTTAAGGAATTGTTGCTTTTTCTTTTTTTTTCCACAAATTTTAACCCCCAACTGGCAACTTCTGAAAATGTTCCTAAGGATTACTGATCACTCAACTATGATGTCCCCTATCTGGTAGAAGAATGATCATGTCAATAAGAGAAGGCCAACAACTCGTGTGTGGTGGTATGTGCCTGTAAATTCCAGTCTTCTGGAGGTTGAAGTGGGAGGATTGCTGTGAGTTCAACAGCAACTTGGACTACAGAGAAAGACCCTGTCTCAATTGCCTGCACCGTTGTAAAAGAGCCTAGGCCATCCGAGGGGTAGGAAGCAGCTGCTTGTTCCGTGCCTCCCATGCTGTTGTTTGGTAGAGCCCAATGAACTTCAGGAGGCTGCTGTGACTGCTGGCAATCCAGGTGGTCATGGTTTGGCTTGAGAATTCACTCCCCTGGCTGTGGCTCCCTTAAAACCTGCATCCACACAGACACGGCTGCAGAAAGATGCCATTTGCCTCTCCATACAAAACCAATTTGGTGTCATCCAACAAGACCCTATCCATTAAGTCTGCAAAGGAACTGCACTCTAGGAGGCCTCCCAGCTTTAAAACAACTCCTACCAACCTCCCAACACAAAACAACCCCATCAGCAGCAATAACCACCTCCCTCATCAAGACCCACCAGACTTTAAGTGTATAATGGGCAGCTGAGGTCGGTCTCAGACATGCAACAGATGGTTAATTTATGTTTTCTTCCTTTGATTGGAAAATAGTTCTGCATTAGAGACACCTTGCAGTTCAATCTGCCTTTCTACTTCTCCCTGGCCATGACCACTTCTTGGTTTACCTGCTTTCTGAACAATGTCTATGGTCATACACAACCACATTACTGGACGATAGTCCTCCAGTGTGGTTGTCTCCATTTTTCCTGACACCTACTTGGTTTGTTCCACTCATTTTCTCATTCTAGAGCCCCTAGAACTTTAGAATAAATGATTAGGCAACAGTATTTTTGTTGTTGTTGTTGTTGTTTTCAAGACAGGATTTCTCTGTAGCTTTAGAGCCTGTCCTGGAACTAGCTCTTGTAGACCAGGCTTCAAACTCACAGAGATCCACCTGCCTCTGCCTCCCAAGTACCGGGATTAAAGCCATGTTCCACCACCGCCCGGATAGGCAACAGTTTTTAATAACAAGAACACTTAACTGCTGGGAAAGTAATAGATGTGAACTCATATTCAGTTTTGATAAACTGAGGTAATTAGTCAGTTGAAATGCAACGATATTTAAAAGACTTCTGGCTGACAAAGACAGAGTGGCATTGCACTATGTCCATTTTCTTCAGCATTGAATTCTTCAGTCTTTGGGCATTTCAATTATAATGTAAAATTATTTTATAAAATTTGCACATTGATGTCCTTCTCTCTTGAAGTATTTAAGCTTGTTCTTTGTTTCCCCAATCTGCACAATGCTAAGATTAACAAGATGTTATAAGTGTTTAGGATGACTGTGATGGACCATAGAGTCTAAGAACAGGTGTATGCCTAAGCTGGGTAGTAGAAAAGATAAACAAGTTTGGGTGGGGTTACCACACATAAATGCTGTGAATAGGAACCTAGTCTATCTTGTTAGTGCATTATCCCTCATCTGAAAAGGTACCTGAAACAGCACAGGCTTTGATAAATTGAATAAATTAACACATTAAATATCACTTATGAGGACATTGGCTTAGTGGCAATGTCCCTTCCTCCAAAAGAAATGTTCACATCTAAATTCTTGACATCTGTGACTATGATCCTGATCAGAAAAGACATCTTTGCATATACAATTAACTTAAGGATCTGGAAATCAGAGTATCCTGGTTATTTGGGCGGACCCTGAACCTAATGGCAAGTATCTTTTGAAAGGCATAGTATAATATTTGACAGAGTTGAAAAGAGACCGTATAAATGTAAGCACTAGCCACGCGCTGTCTGGAAGCTGGTGGAAGACAGGCTTCCTCAGAGTCCTCTTGACAGCTTGATTTCCTAATTCTGATCTCTGTAACTGTGAGAGGATAAATCTCTGTTGCTGGAAGCCTCAGAGCTTGGCAATTCTTTATGGTAGCCACAGCAAACTGAAGTGTGATACAAGGAATGTGGTCCTGACAGAGCGGAACACCTTCTGGTAGATTTCAGGTAAGACTGTCCTATGCAGCATCACCTTTTCCTGCCTGCATCCCTTTTCACGCTAGGCAAGGGACCTTGTAGGCATGACTGAAGCATCAGAAGGAGAAGCTGTTATTCTGGGGTGGGCATGGAGCTGGTGGTGCACACCTGTAACCCTAGACCTGGGGAGTCTGACACAAAACACAAAAGGATCGTCTGCTTGAGTCCTGCCGTGGCTACAAAAAGAAGTTTCTGTCTCAGAAAACCAAACCACAAAACCAAGGAAATCACACCAGAAAGGAAAGGGTAAAGAGAAGAGAATGGAAAAAAGTAGTTGTTTTCTCAAGCAAGTCACACAATGCTCAGCTCCGGGTCAAGAACTGGCTCGCTCTCTACAGAGGGACCTACCAGAAGCAGAACCCTCTCTGGTTTAATAATATGGAATACCTTTTATTCCTAGAGCTTTGAGAAAGTTGGACTTAAAGCATCCCATACTCTTCCAGTTGGAAGGGATATTCACAGTCATTTTCATAGATAAACACAGTAAGCGAACTTCCTTTCCAGAGAAAACATGAGAAGCCAAGGCTGCTCCAGCCAGGTGGCCACACAGGACAGCTTCACCGGAAGTGAGACGGATGTCTTCCTGATGGAGGCCTCTTTATCATAGTTTGTGTGTAACCCCAGATACCCGGATGCTGCCATCCAAGTCTGTCCTCACTCCTCGGTAATGGCAGCATTTGGAGGGAACACAAAGCGAAACAGACAGACCCAGCTTGGCTTTTTTCACCCAAGGCAGCCAAATGGTGCAGACATTGGCTTGTGACCAGCCTGCAGAGCCCGTGGTGCACTTCCGGTCCAATGGGGCTCGGCTTCACTCTGGAGAGAGGCTGTGAGGGGTTTTGTTTTTCACAGGGGCTTTAGCCTACAGTTAAGTGCAAACACCTGCTGAAGTACTGGTAATTAGTAGGTAATTAGTAGTTAATGTTCTTAGAATTTAAAAAGAAAGCTTACATAAGTAATTACTTAGTATTTCTTATAATGTGCTGCTTTTCTTGAGATTTCATATCCCCAGAACATTTGCCAACTTCCTAGGTTCCTCAACACACTAAATTGTTTATTAATTACACACGTATATTGCTTTCAGGGAAAAAAGAAGAGAAAAATACATTAAATGTTGGAAATAGAACGAGTTATCTTTTGGATTACAGCAAAAAAAAACTCATTTAAAATTATAGACTTTGTGAAAGGTAATGGCTCTAGAAAGTGACCTCAATTAAAAAAAAGATTAAATGTGGCTGGGAAAGAAGAGATATGTAGATAAAAAATATTCCAGAGCATTTCATAAAACCCTGAGTGTTCAACACATTTCGCAGAAAGGACTCTTTCATGTCAGCAGATATGCGTCTGTACTTTAGCTTGTCAGAAAGACCACTAGGGCTCCATTCTGAGGGACAAGGACTGCCAAGCCAAGCTAAGTGGCACTAACAATTTTCGACTCTCGAGGTGAATGAAGTGGAGGGACGTTGGGACATATTAATTAGTGTGCTGTAACTATAGTTTTGAAAGGATTTTTCTTTAGAAAATTTGAAAGCAGATTTGCAAGCCCTCAACCTTGGAGACTCTCCATGCCAACTGGAAATGGGCATCCATTCTCTGGTTTTGTTTAGAGGCCCAAACTTTGTGAATTGTGTCTGAAGTCTGTTCCTCACTTCCGACAGGCAACTCCAGAGTGTTCAGCTAAGCAATCTCACAACGTATGTTTCCTTGTCCTTTAAGTAGAACCAGCAGACACTGCTTCTCCTTTCTCTTCCTCGGCAGCTGCCACTACATGTAGACACCTCTTATTTCTATAAAGGTATATATCTAAGAGTATTACTTCTTGAAACTGACAGGATGTTATGGGGGGCCTCCCACATCATCTACCTTCTCGCCATCACCACATCTGATAGTAAACCTATGTAAAAGTAAGAGCAGGTGATAAAATGTGTGTCAATCACTGCTTATTTCAAAGTGTGGCTTCATTAAATTTCAGCTAATTTTGTCTCTACAAAAAGTCATGTTAAAAGAATCTTCTCAGAGATTATGAATTTAAATCGAATTGAAACAATGGAAAATTTAAACAATTTTAAGGTCTGGGTCTGAGGAGATCGTTCAGGCTGTTTGCTTGCTGTTTAGACGTGATAATCTGAGTGACAGTCCAAGGATCCAAACACAAGCTGGGCACGACGGGACAAGCTGTAAACCCAGTGCTGGAAAGCAGAGGCAGGGGGATTCCTGGGATTCACTGCTCAGGCAGCCTAGCCTAGTCGCTAAGCCCTAGCTCCCAGTGAGAGGCGTTGTCTCAGAAAACAAGATGTCTGGCTCCCATAGGACAGCAGCAGAGGTTGACCACCTGGGGTCATACACAGCTACAAATGTGTGTGTGTGCACACAAGGTCACATTTCCGAACGTCTTTTCAAAGATTCTAAGTTCAGAAAGGTCAGCCTATCAACCCCTTGTCCACATAATGCTCTAACAGGCTTTTTCCTGTGAAGGGCCTCCTTGTTGAGATTGTTCAAGAAAACATAGAGAGAGAAGGAAAGAAAACAATGGGAGAGGCTTAGGGAAATTACTCAGTCCCTAGCTGGCAGCCATTTATAAACTGATAGTGTATTAGCATCTTAAAACTAAGCCAGGTAGGAGAGAATCTTCTACCACTGAGCTAGTGACCTTCACCAGGGCAGGCCTGAGCCAACGACCTCTGCAGTACTGGGTCTGAGTCAGTGACTTCCACAGGACCAGGACCAGGACAGCAATATGCACAGGAGCAGGCCTGAGCCAGGGGCATCCTTGGGAGCAGGCCTGAGCCCGCAACCTTCATGGGAGCAGGCCCAAGCAAGCCACCTCTATGGGAACAGGCCCAGGGGAACTCTAGGATTGCAGAGCAACCTAGGGAACACTAAGTGACCTCCGTGGTGACTGGAACCATAGCCCCAACTGCACCACAAGGAGCAGCCATCTGAGCTTTGGATCAACTGGCCCCTATAAGAGTGATCACTAGAGACACAGCCCCAACTGCCTCAATCAGAGGAAAAGATGGGTAGACAAGGTAAGAACACACTCAATACCAAAAACAACAACACGACACCAACTAAAACTAGTGACTCTATAATAATAAGACTTGAACACCCCAAACAGATGAAGCAGAAGAAAATGACCTAAAAAGTAAACTTTAGGAGAATGTTTGAGGTTCTTAAAGAGAAAATGAAAAATGCCCTCAAAAAATGGAGGAAAAAACAAACAAAATATTGGAAGAAATCAACAAATCCCTTAAAGAATACCAAGAAAAAGCAATCAAACAAATGAAAGAAACCACCCAAGACTTGAAAACCAAAATAGAGACAATAAAGAAAACTCAAAATGAGTGGAAAATATGGGGAAATGATCAGGAATCACAAATAAGCATAAACAGCAGAATATAAGAGATGGAAGAAAGAATCACAAGCACTGAAGATATAATAGAAGAAATAGACTCACCAGGTAGAGAAAATGTTAAACCTAACAACAGAATATTAACAGAATATCCAGGAAACCTGGAACACCATGAAAAGGCCAAACCTAAGAATAATAAGGATAGAAAAAAGAGAAGTCCACCTCAAAAGCACAGAAAATTAGTCAATGAAACTGTAGAAGAAAACTTTCTCAACCTAAAGAAAGATATGCATACAAAGATATAAGAAGCTTATAGAACACCAGACTGGACAAAAAGAAAAAAAATCTCCCTTGCTGCATAATAATTAAAACTCTACACATACAGAATAGAGAAAGAATATTAAAAATTGCAAAGGAAAAGGGCCAAGTAACATATAAAGGCAGACCTATCAGAATTACACCTGACTTCTCAATAGAAATAGTGAAAGCCAGAGGTCCTGGTGAAGAATTATGAAGACATTAAGAGACCACTGATGCCAGGTTAGACTACTATTCCCAGCAAAATTTTCAATCACCATAGATGGACAAAACAAGATATTCCATGACAGAATAAGATTTAACCAAATTTAACCAATACCTAGCAACAAACCCAGCCCTACACAAAGTACTAGAAGGAAAACTTCAACCCAAGGAATTTAACTACATCCACAGAAACACAGACAATAGATGATCTCACTACAGCAAATCCCAAAGAAGGGAAAAACACACACAATAACATCACCAAAAATGAAAACTAAAATAGCATGAACTAGCAGTCACTGGTTATTAATATCCCTTAATATAAATGGACTCAACTCACCAATAAAAGATATAAGCTAACAGACTGGATACAAAAACAGAATTCATCCTTCTTGTACATACAAGAAACACACTTCAACCTCAAAGATAGACCTCAGAGTAAAGGGTTGGGAAAAATTTTTCCAATCAAATGATCCTAAGAAACAAGTGGGTGTAGCTATCCTAATATCTAACAAAACAGACTTCAAACTAAAATCAATCAAAAGAGACAAAGAAGGACATTTCATATTAGTCATAGGAAAAATTCATCAGAAAGAAATCTCAATACTGAAAATCTATGCCCCAAATACAAGGGCATCCTCATATGTAAAAAAAAAGTATGACTCAAGCTTAAATTACACATTAAACCCCACACTAATAGTGGGAGACTTCAACGCCCCACTCATAACACAGGACAGGTCTGCCAGAAAGAAACTTAACAGAGAAATAAGGGAGCTAACAAATGTTATGACTCAAATGGACTTAACAGACATCTATAGAATATTCCATCCAAACAGAAAAGATTATACCTTCTTCTCAGAACCTCATGGAACCTTCTCAAAAACTGACCACTAGGTAATAAAGCAAACCTCAACAGATACCAAAAAATTGGAATAGCCCCATGTATCTTATCAGATGGCTTAAAATTAGAATTCAATAGCAACACTAATTTCAGAAAGCCCACATACACGTGGTAATTAAATAATGTTCACCTGAATCACCAATTGGTCAAGGAAGAAATAAAGAAAGAAATTAAAGACTTCCTAAAATTCAATGAAAATGACCACACAACATACCCAACTTAATGGAACACAATGAAAGCAGTGTTAAGAGAAAAGTTCATAGCACTAAATATAAAAAAGCTGGAAAAATCCCATACTAGTGAGTTAACAGAACACCTGAAAACTCTAGAACAAAAAGAAGCAAATTCATCCAGGAGGACTAGATAGGAGGAAATAATCAAATTGAGAGTTGAAATAAAAAAAATAGAAACAAAGAAAACAATACAAAGAATCAATGAGACAAAAAGTTTGTTCTATGAGAAAATCAACAAAATAGACAAACCAACAAACCTTTATCCGAACTAACAAAAATGCAGAGAAAAAATATCTAAATTAACAAAATCAGAAACAAAAAGGGGAACATACCAACAGACACAGAGGAAATGCAGAGAATTATCAGGTCATATTTCAAAAACCTGTATTCCATAAAATTGGAAAACTTAAAGGAAATGGACAACTTTCTGGATAAATATCATCTACCAAAATTAAATCAAGACAAGATAAACAAATGAAATAGATCTGTAACAGCTAAAGAAATAAAAACAGTCATCAAAAAGTCTCTCAACAATAAAAAAAAACCAAAAAACGCAGGACCATATGGTTTCAATGCAGAATTCTACAAGATTTTCAAAGAAGGACTAATACCAATAGTCTTTAAATTGTTTCACACAATAGAAACAGAAGGAACATTGCCAAACCCATTTTATGAGGCTACAATTACCCTGATACCCAAACCACACAAAGACATTGCTAAGAAAGAGAATTCCCAATGTCACTCATGAACATTGATGCAAAAATACTCAATAAAACACTGACAAACCAAATCCAAGAACACATCAGAAAAATCATCCACCATGACCAAGTAGGCTTCATCCCACAGACACAGGAATAGTTTCACACACAAAAATCTGTCAATATAATCTACCATATAAACAAACTGAAAAAAGAAACACATGATCATCTCATTAGATGCTAGAAAAGCCTTCAACAAAATACAACATCCCTTCATGATAAAGGTCTTGGAAAGAGTAGGGATACAAGGAACATACCTAAACACAGTAAAGGCAATATACAGCAAGCCAACAGCCAACATCAAACTAAATGGAGAGAAACTCAAAGTGATTTCACTGAAATCAGGAAGAAGACAAGGTTGTCCACTCTCTCCATATCTATTCAATATAGTACTTGAGGTCCTAGCTAGAGTAATAAGACAATGAAAGGGGATCAAGGAGATACAAATCAGAAAAGAAGTCAAACTCTCACTGTTTGATGATGATATGATAATTTACATAAGTGACCCCAAAAATTCTACCAAGGAACTGCTACAATTCATAAACATCTTTAGTAATGTAGCAGGATACAAGATTAACTCAAGAAAATCAGTAGCCCTCCTGTACACAGATGATAAATAGGCTAAGAAAGAAATCAGAGAAACTTCACCCTTCACGATAGCCACAAATAGCATAAAAATATCTTGGAGTAACTAACCAAACAAGTAGAAGACCTGTATGACAAGAACTTTAAATCTTTGAAGAAAGAAATTGAAGAAGACACCAGAAAATGGAAAGATCTCCCTTGCACTTGAGTAGGTAGAGTCAACATAGTAAAAATGGCAACATTACCAAAATAGTCTACAAATTCAATGCAATGCCCATCAGAATCCTAGCAAGATTCTTTACAGACCTCAAAAGAACAATACTTAACTTTATATGGAAAAGAAAAAACCCAGAATACCCAAAACAATAGAGGAACTTCTGGAGGCACCACAATCCCTGACTTCAAACTCTACAGTACTGAAAACAGCCTTGTATTGGCATAAGAACAGACAGGAGGACCAATGGAAACAAATAGAAGACCCAGATATCAATCCACACACCTATGAGCACCTGAATTTTGACAAGCAAAAAATAGAAAATGGAAAAAAGACGGCATGCTCAACAAATGGTGCTGGCATAACTGGATATCAACATGTAGAAGAATGAAAATATATCCAGATCTATCACAATGCACAAAACTCAAGTCCAAATGGATCAAATAACTCTACACAAATCCAACCATACTGAACCTCATGGAAGAGAAAGTGGGAAGTACCCTTGAACGCATAGGCACAGGAGACCCCTTCCTAACTATAGCCCCAGTAGCACAGACACTGAGAGTAACAATTGATAAATGGGACCTCCTGAAACTGAAAAGCTTTTGTAAAACAAAGAACATGGCCAACAAGACAAAATGACAGTCTACAGAATGGGAAAAGATTTTTCACCAACCCCATATCAGACAAAGGACTGATCTCCAAAATATTCAAAGAACTCAAAAAATGGTCATCAAAATAACAAATAATCACTTTAAAAAATGGGGTACAGACCTAAGCAGAGAATTCTCAACAGATCAATCTAATATGGATGAAAGACACTTAAGGAAATGCTCAATGGCCTTAGTCATCCGAGAAATACACATCAAAATAATGGGCCCATTAGCTCTAGCTTCTTATTGGCTAACTCTTACATCTTAATTTAACCCATCTTTATTAATCTGTGTATTGCCATGTGTCAGTGACCTACCAGCAAAGTTTAGGCATGTCTGTCTATGGTGGAGGCTCCATGGTTTCTTTCCTGACCCTGCTTCCTTTATTCCGGGATTCAGTTGGATTCAGTTTAGTTTTCCCCACCTAGCTCTACTCTACCCTATCATAGGCCTAATACAGTTTCTTTATTAACCAGTGGTATTCACAGTTTACAGAGGGGAATCTCACATGAAACACTTATGACAACTTACTCTGGAGAGGATGTGGGGTAAAGGGAATACTCTTCCATTGCTGGTGGGAATGCAAACTGGTAGAGTCACTTTGGAAATCAGGATAGTGAGTTCTCAGAAAATTAAGAAACAACCTACCTCACGTCCCAGCAATACCACTTTGGGGTATATACTCAAAGAATGCTCGATCATACTAGAAGGACACGTGCTCAATTATAGTCAAAGCAGCATTATTTGTCATAGACAGAACGTGTAAGCAACCTAAATGCCCCTTAACAACCTAAGAATGGATAAAAAGATGTGGAACAGTTACACAATGGAGTACTACACAGCAAGGGGAAAAATGACATCTTGAATTTTGCAGGCAAATGGATGGATCTAGAAAACATCATATTGAGTGATATATCCCAGACCCAGAAAGACAAATATCATATGTACTCACTCATAAGTGGCTTTAGATATAAATGAAGAAATAACCAGTCTACAATTCACAATCCCAGAGAACCTAGAAAACAAAGAGGACCTCAAGAGAGACATACATGGATCTAATCTACATAGGAATTTAAAAAAGGCAAGATCTCCTGAGTAAACTGGGAACATGGGTATCATGGGAGAGGATAAAATGGGACGGGGAGGAAGGTAGGGAGCAGAGAAAAATACATAACTCAATAAAAACAATAAAAAAGAACAACTACCAGAAGAGAGATGCTGCTTACCTTTGCTGCTTGATGAGTATCCTATTTAAAAATACTTAACTAACAAATTTTGCACAGTACTATTTTTTCTCTTTTTTCCTTTTTTTTCTGTCTTTAATGAAAAGAGATAATCTTATGAATCCGTTAGGATACTCCTTATTCTTACATGATTCTCTTCCTTCCACCCCACCTACCCTTTCTTATATCTTATTTTTCCTCTTTTGTTGTATGTGTATTGTACAAAAAGGAGTATGTGCATATGTGTGCATGGTTGTATCACTTATTTTACTGCATTCAGTTTTCCAATTATTGTATAATTTGTTGTTTAATACTGTTCTAACTCTTACTAGATAATACTACGACTATATACTAATAGTAGAATATTATCTCTTGGTGGATATTGGCATTTCATAGTCAAAAGCAGACTTCCTTCTCTCAGAATCTTCTATGTTCAACACTGAGTCAGCTCCTTGTCCAAGTGGCTTTTATAGATATTGCACTTAGCCCAAGTGTGTGCCCCTTTGTTGTGTCCTACAGCCATTCATTGCATGGAAGACACACGTTAGTCTTTGCACACTAATTGCTATCATGCACATTCTCTACAGCCTGTCATGTCTAGTTTCTCTGACACTGTAGCCTCTGGAGCATGTTCTCTTAGTTTATAATAAATCTGGAAAATTATTAGCATCAGCTCATATGTGTGTGTGTATGTGCGTGTGCACACATGTGTAGGTAATAATATAATATAACATGTGTAATAAGATTGTATAAAAGTATCTTATAACTAACCCATTAGGCAGAGATTTTCTAATCACAGTAAATACAGCAATCTTCACTATATATATGTTGTTATAAAACATACTGATAATGGGATATTTGGAAGCATGAGCACTTGTCATTAATGAAATAGTTTGCAGAAGACAAGATTAGTTAGAAAGTACTTAGAAAAAAGTTTATTTCCACTAGTGACCAACTGCTGTAAACTGGAGTGATTTGAGGCAATTTTATTGATTAACTTAGTAATGTTGTGAAGATTTGCTACATATCTATCTATCTATCTATCTATCTATCTATCTATCTATCTATTATCTATCTATCTATAGATATAGATCAAAGGCCTTCTGATTTATGCCACTTCCTTAATCATTTTTATTTGATTTTTAATTTCTTTGGGATTTTATCTTTCCTACATGTGTAGTGCTTACATATTCTTTTCCCAAGCTCTCTACTATGGCTGCTTCTTTGACCCTGTTTACATTTGGCGTTTTAACTAATGACTTTCTTGGGAACTGGGGTGCTGCTCAGCACCTAGGACATTCTCAGGAGCACTTGAATGCCTGCCTGCAGTATCAGCGGGTATCATTTAACCCTGCAGTATCGACGTGTATCATTTAACCCTCAATTTGTATCACATAAATCTGCATTATTAGCTTGTATCATCGTTTAACCCTGCAGTATCAGCGTGTATCATTTAACTCCCACTCATTCCCTGTTAAAGAAGGTGTGTGTTTTTCTCATGCTGGTCATCTGAATTTGGAATTAACTTCCCTAGAATTGTCTACCATATGTACACTTGTTCTAGGAAGGGACACAGACAGATGCATTTCGACTTTTAATGTGTCATGTGGTGAAGGACTTGATGTGTTCAGTTGAACCAGAAGATTCAATGTTGCCCATGTGGAAATCAGTTAGTGTTGAGCCCTCAGTGCTGTGCAGACACGCTCAGAGGAGCCCATTTCACAACCAGGAGAGGGGCAAATGTGCCCTATCTGTCTCTAAGTCGTGCTAAACCATAGTGGCATAGTTCCAAGTTGTAAAGAAATACTCGAAGCCTGCGGTTCTTTTGGAATGTAGCTGTCTGTGGCGTCTACGGTGCTGAGATTGCCTGAGCTTATGACACTCTAGAGTCTAACAAGGACCCGAGGAGCTGCATGCTGTGGCTAGTGCTGTTTGCTCAAAGCCATCTTGGAAGTTCACTGAAACAGGAGCCAGATCTTCTATCTTGGGTGCCTTGGGGTGGGGGTGGGGAGTTGCTCACAAACACTAATTGGAATAAGAACTGCCCGGAGACGGCCGATATAGATATAGTTGCATCCGGATTTAGAGCAAAATGCTGCATCATGTTCAGGATGAAATTAGTGCACGAGGCTTCATTTACTTCTTTTAATGAAGAACAATAGCAGCTCTTTCTGCTGCCTTGTTCCCAGTGAAATCGTCTGTGTATAGAGTTTCCCTTTTCAACAGCAGTTGTGTCTACAAATGCTAGTCTCAAAACGACAGCTATTCTCAAAGCCACCAGGCGTGCTACTGCCCGAACAAAGAGCTGCATTAAAAGAGTCTTGACAATTTCAGCTCCTAGAAACACAGGGGTCACAAATCTGCCAAGTTGAAAGAAAACAAATCACTAGGGCAAGACATTTTATTTAGTTCTAAACAGCACCTAGCACATGGACAGCATTCAAAAGCATTAATGTAGCCATAATGCAAATCAACATGGGCCTGCAGACCAGGCGCTGAAAGAAGTTAGGCTAAACCCTAAAGAAATCAGACCATGGGTAAAAAGGAATTTCAATAAAATGATCAAACCTTATTCACTAATGTGGCAGCCAGTCAAGCATGTATAGCTTGTATACTGGTGAATTACAAAGGAAGTGCATGCTTCTGGCTAGAGACACAGACTGTAAAGAGTAACAGACAAACAAATAAATATAAACAAAAGAGGGGTGAAAACCACCACACCATGAATAATTTTAGCTCTGTAGGGCAAGAGAGAATTCTGTTTATGGAAGTAGGAAGGTTGCTGCTGGATTAAAGGGGAGACTTCTGCATTGACGGGGGAGAGGTGTACTTCTGCCGTTCCAGTAACACACACACACTGCACTGGATTCCAGACAAAGCTTCAAGTACAGAGAGTACCCATAGCTTCTAAAAGTGACTCAGGGATTCAGATAGGCTAACAGGACCCAGAGTCTGCTTATTCTGATTCCTTGTTTCCTTTAGTATTTAAAAAGTATTGACCTGCCCCCATCTATCAGAAGTGATGCTAAATACTAGGGAGACACGGAAAAGGGAGTCATGATCAACATTTTTAAGAAACATAGTTCAGTAGAAGAGACAGGAGAATAACTTCAATGGTAAGCCTGCCCAACTAGGGAGAAGGGGGACATCAGAACTGGGAGTAGGTTCCCACGGCTGTTCAGAGTGTACAATTTGGAGAAAAAGTAAGATATGTAGAACAGTGACAAATTGTAAAGGACTCAAAACCTCAGTTAAATGCCCCAGAAATCTTCCTGTTGGGGATCCACCTAAAGGAAATACGTTCAGCCCTTCCATGAAATATCCGGGCTGCCATGACTTCTACAGTAATCCCCACAATGGCCACGGTGTGTGTTGACTGACGCAGCTGTCAGGGGATGAATGGATAAAGAAATTATTTACAGGGCTGAGAGTTCCTCAGTGACAAAGCAGATGATCAGTATGCAGAAGGCCTTGGGCGCAATTCCTAACTCCAAACAAAACAAAAAGGAATCGCCACATTAAACAGGAGCATTACACTCAGTGAAATATTTATGATCCCGAAAGACGAAGTCATTTGTAACAATGGGGTTGAACCTGAGAAATTCTGCGCAGCTTTATTTTTATAGATAATGTAAACGAGAAGTAGAAGAAATAGAAGCAGAGAGTAAAGCAGTTTTTCCTAGAGGTGGGAGTGAGGGAGGCAGGGAAGAAATGGGTTAAAGGTACAAGTCCGCAGTGGGCAGGAGGGGTAAAGTTGGGGTCTAATCTTCAGCTGCATGTGAAGGTATGTTGAGAGAGGAGATCTAAGTGCTTTGACCAAGGTACCTGTTAACTAGGATGATCACTCACTGTGTGTATGAATACTCAAAGGCATGCTATACAGTTTGAATATTTACAATAAAAAGTTGGACAAGCAAAGCTTGGCTAGAATAGTTGGTACTAGTAGTATAAGCAATTAGGGATTCAGAAGAACAAAGAGAAGTTCAAGAGCAGATCTGTGCACTCAAGAGAAGTTGAGAACATAGGTGCAGCCTGGTGGGTTACTCCCGAATAGCACATCTTCATATCTGTGAACAATAATTCAAAATTAATTGGACTTCTTTTGTATGCTTGGTCTGGATTCTTTGGAGCTTGGTTTTATTTCTTTCTGCTTATGCCCAGCCCATGTCTGTCTGATTTGTGGGTGTGCTGGTGTTTGGGTGCTGCCTCATGCTGGCTGCTTTGCTGAACCCACTCCAACTCCTTTAACTTGGATTTCTTTCCTTCTATTTGACTGATGTGTGACTTCTCTGTTTTGGTGGGAGTTGATTCCATGAGACATCACTGATGACTAGGAGGCACTAGAATTTTGGGAAGAAAGGAGCCAGGAATTCTGCCTTCCTCCTCTTCAGATTTGTCGAGCCATGCCCACTCCAGGAGTAGCCCGTCTCCAGTACTCCAGGTTTGTGCTTAGATGGGTGGAAGGAGACATGAGACGCCAACTGTCCAGCAAGAGCTGTGATTCATGAAAATGACGCATATGGTAAAGGATGCATGACAAAGGGCGTATGGTGAAATATACATGGCAAACGATACATGATAAAGGATCCATGATAGAAGACAGGTGGTAAAGGACTCATGACAAAGGACGTATGGTGAAATATACATGGTAAAGGGTACATGATAAAGGACCCATGATAAAAGACAGGTGGTGAAGAATGCATGATAAAGGGCACAGAGTAAAGAACACACACTGGTTGATTCTCTAATCACCAAATGATAAAAATCAAAGCTGTAATTCTTATACCCATAAACTTCTAAGTTCTTCAATCATTTAGGCATTAACCCTTCTCTGAGGGTGACCGTTGGTGCTATCCTCACAGGGAACAGAGGTATAAAGAGGCTTAGAGTATCAGTTACCACAGTGAATTTTCTCATGGTTATGATCAAATCAAGACAAGAAACCTAAGGGGGAAGGATTTATTTGCCTTACAGTGCCACACAATGGGGAAGGTATGGCAGGGGTTGCTCTATAGCGTGGACGGGAGCACATGGCAGCTTGCTCACATTTCAGTGGACTAGGGGCAGAGAACTGCATGTAAGTGGAAGCCGTCTACCATCTCCAGGCTCTGCCCACTGGAGCAGAAAGCTGGGCTCTCGACTCGGATATACTCTATAAGTCATCCCGCTTCAGCCTGTCAGGAGATGTATTTCCACTTTTAAAATCTTAGACTGATATGATCGCACCCATATCACGTATCTTCCCATGTAATATTCCAGCTGTGGGCAACATCAACAATGGCGAGATTTTCTAGTTGCACAGAGCAGTGAAATATCAGTCCATTACATTGACTTCCAGTCTTGAGGCTCTCAGAGCTAGCCTCACCCTTCCCCAGTACTGCCGTATGTGTGTGAACAGTGCTATCAAATTGCCGGGTCGAAGAACTCTCTATCCTCCTTCCAAATTATGATGTCTCCTCTGAGTGACCACCTGTTTTCTCCAAAACCCTCTTCGAATGTCCTTTCTGGAATGGGAAGTGACCCCGTAAGTATGGTCTGGCCAAAGAGGATATGGTAAAGACCATTTCTGCTGGTCAGGGCAGTGTCCTTCTTGTAATGGACATTAAGGTCAAGTAGTGCACACTGTGCCAGGGGTTTTGCTAGCTCGGGTAGAATCACAAGGAGGGCTAAAGTGAGTCACGTGCAGGGGCTGCGGGCAATGGAATGGAAGAGAGTGGTGGCATTGGAAGATCCTCCGAGCAGACCAAGGAGAAGCTGAAGTGTTCTGAGAAAGGGAGTGACCCAAACAGAGTCGGTCTGGGGTTTTTTGGGCAGGTGGTGTGGCTTCCTTCACCCCATCAGCATTCAGGCTGAGGAAAGAAGAGAAGGCCCAGGAGTCTTTTGTGGGCCTGTAAAAGGGTTTGGCTGATAGGTTGGCTGTATCCTGTCTTGAGAGGATCATGAATAAGTGATGTTGAGACAGATTTGGAAAGGTGTGCTGGAGCTGGAGGCCAGGTATTTGGCTGGGAGTCAGCCATTGCGCGTTCTGTTCCTGGACATGCTATGAAATGTGGTCTGGGGCATGGTCATTTATTTTCCGCATCTCCTCCATCAGACCCACTTCTTTATACAGTACTCCGACCTCCTTAAATAAAATATGTAAATCATTTAAAGATTTATTTGCTGAAGATTTCTAAACTAAAGAGAATGAGAATACAGAATTCAGGATTTGTGAGGTAAAGGTAAGATGGTTCCCCATGTCCAAGCATAATACACCTAACCGTTCCAAACAGATAAATCACGAGGGAGGTGAAGTTGAGCAAGGAAGAGGAGGAGATGGGAACATGGTGATGGCACACATGGCGGTGACAGTGCCCTGGCTGAGCCTTACGCCATGTGCTGAGCATTTGCTGAGTAACCTTCTCATTTGATCCCCGCCACAGCCCCACGTGGAAGCTCATCTGCTTCCCTTGCTCTGTAAGAAGAAACCTGAAGCTCAGAAAGGTACTCAGAGTAGTGGAGTTAGAGATGGCTGTGTTGAGATAGAAACCCAAGCTGTGACATTGTCAAAGTAAAGCTTGGAAAAGTCAACAGTTTCTCAAGCTTGCCAACGCCCAAGGGTTACCTATACTGGCTATTTAAAACCCTATGTTCCAGGCCATTCTCTGGAAATTCTACTTCTAGGGCTAGGGGCTTAAACATGCATTCTTTTTGAAATTCTCCTCGTTGTGTTTAGAATGAAGTGACTTAGAGTTGGCATAATGGACAAAAAAGGCAGGTAAAGTTTTTGCTGTTGTTGTTTATTTAAAGGAGCAGATGGCAAATATTTTGGAACCTAGAAGCCATGTGGTCCTGGGCATAGCCATTCTTAGATAACCTTAGATAACACAGAAGTGAATGAACACTGTTGTGTAATGAAGACAGCAGCAGGCTGGAGTCTCCTCTGTTGCTGGCTGCTGGCTGATGTCTTAGTTTCCTCTTAAAGAATCCTCTGGTACATTTCTGAATAGCATCTGAATGCATTGTACTGTATTATACTGTGAACTGTAGTGTAAGGTTCTATACGGGATCGATGTGACTGTATGGGGACAATTTTAGTCCATTTTCCCTTATTATTTCCTAATAATTACTATTGTTTAGGGCCCTAGAGATAAACTCTGGTCCATGGATCCTCATTCTCTGGTGAGTCAGAGGTTCACACAGTCACTCCCTCTGAAGCTCTCAAAGACATATCTTTTTATCATTGCATTCACCGTGATTAGTGTTTGCTACTTTCAAGTTAGTATATATAATATATTCAATTGACATAATACTTATTAAATGTTAATTATTTATGAGGCACCATCTTGGATTGGGTTTGAAGTTGAGGTTGCCAACAAGGTCTTGGAATTGCATGTCTGGAAAAGCACAGGAAAGAACCGAAGAATGCAGATTTGAGGTCACTGGGGGGTAGATTGATGCATGAGAAGATGGTTGTGGGAAGAATTTGGAGAGAGGTAGGCTCAGAGTAGACAAGGTGAAGCTCTGCTATGGAAAGTTCAGAAAGGAGGAACCTCATTAGATGGTGCAAGCTGTGTGGGGATTCAGTTTCATGAGAAATAGGTTGCTCCACTAAGGTGGACAAGAGAGGACAGTTGGCCAAGCATCAACCATGAGGAATAGTTTTTCGAATAGTATTTAGAAACTTAGACCTGTAAGCCAGGTCCTCTTCCCAGAGCCACTAATGAGAGGACAGAAGTCCAGAGACTGAGAGATGCCCAGTGTAGTGGAATTCTTGGTCATGATGAAGTTCATGGTGATGGGTACGATAATTGAAGTGAAGGGGAGATGAAGTTGGTTGGAACTAAGGTGAAGACAGATGGGTTAACCAGAATAGGAAGAGAGATTCAGATAAAAAGACTGGAAATTCCAGTTCTTCTCACACAGGTGGCTGGTGTGTGCATGGGTTCATGAATGCCTTGTTTCTGGAAAGAGCCACACACGAGTGGCTGCAGTTTTGAGCAGTCGTTGTGACGGTGAAGTGGTCTGGGAGGTGCCGCTCCTTGCCAGAGTTGTAAAGGTTCTTTAGGCACTGGAAGCCAACTCTCAGGCTTTTACAGCATGGATGCCTACCTTCTGCAAATCTTTACTGAAACTTTTAAACTAACCACGAAAACTTAATTTTCACTAAAACTATAGATGAGTTGGAGAAACGGATCAGGGGTTAAGAGTGCTTCCTGCTCTTGCAGAAGACTAGAGTTCAGTTCTCAGCAGCTATGTCAGACAGCTCATGACCACCTATGACACCCATTCTGGGAGATCTGACGCCCTCTTCTGGCCTCTTAAAACACCTGCATGTCTATGCACAGACACACAAACATATACATAAATCAAAACAAATCTTTAATAAAATAAAATCATAAGAGTGGAATCTTAATTCTGTTTTTATTTTAGTCTTGGGATTCTCATTTCCATTCCTTAGCTCTGAGAAAATTTGTAAAATAAATGTTGCCACTATTTGCCCCTAGTCAGGTTCTACATGCACAAGCAGTCTCTAAATGGCCTGTCCTCCCTGAGTCTGGGACTAATCCTCTTAGCTTGTTTTCTAGCTCATCTCTCCTTTAATGCCTGGCAGTGTTTGGTGTGGTGGAAGTCATGTAGTTCAGACAGAGCGTGTTTCTGCAGGCCATGATCTAGCCTGCTTGCCATAAGAAAGTTCTGCACACGAAAGACGGGCACAGCAAAAAGAAAGTCAAGCTTTAAATCAGCACATCTTAGGAAAATAACTAACCCGACCAAGGCAAATTTGTTTGTATTTGGAGGCAATCAATGAATGCGCAGTGCTGGACTTGTATAAGATCCAGGGGCCTATGTCAAAGAAGGCCAGGCAGGGAAAGGATCGATTGCTGGTGCTTGGGTATGATTAAGTAGAAACGGGTCAGAGAGATTCTTGAATACAGCAACTATTTTAAATTTTGAACAAAGACAAACATTTATTTGAATTAACTTATCTGGATTTATGTTAACCATCAATGACCAAATTTCTTCCACTCTCTTTAATAGTCCCAATCATCTTCCCTACAAACCAGCTGATTTCCCATCTCCAGTGTAATGTTTCCTCACACTTCTAGAACTTGCATGTTGAGAAGAGTTTGTGAGGTGAGTAGGCACCCATATTGTGAGTATGGATTATCTACCCCTGTGACCCGAGTCCTTTGTCTTCTCTTCTGAGTCCTCTCGGGGTGAGCAATGTAAGTGCTCTTCCACAAAGGGTGTTTTGGAGCCAAAGGTCTTGTCTAAACAACTCTGTGACAGGTGCTGTTTAGCTTCTAAGAGGTATAGGGTCCACTGGTGGCCAACTGTACTTTCTTTCCCTGGTGTCACAGGGCACCAAGAAGAAGGACTTATGCTCCCCCTCTTGAAAGAATCACAGGTCCATTCTATTGGTGGGAGTGGAGGGAAAGAGGGCCCCATGGGGAGCCTGATGGTGAATGTGCGCATTCCACACCGAGTCTAAACTTCAGCCCGCTCTGTCTCAGCACTGGGAACCTCCTAAGTTGTTATTATCAGTCCTACAATTTCTGAAGCATTGCTTATTGCTTTAGCTGTTTGATTCCCATTGACTTCTAGCGATTGCACATTCGCATAATGGAAGCAGTTTGTCCACAGGAATAAAGGGCCAATCAGGTGTATGTATAAGTACCATTTAGGAAAAAAAAAAAACAGACAAGGTAAAGCCTACTTATATTTAAAAACAGGGACACAAAAGGGCCAATTTTCTGGTTAACAAAAGGTTCTCACCCAAGTAATGTCTCAAATCATCCCCCTGTATCCAACTCAAGTGGGGACATTGTCTCCCACATGCCCAAGGGAAAGCCTAGCTACCCATTTGGCATGTGCATTCCCCTAGACAGTATTGTTGCTACAATGAAGTTTTCATGTTTTTACTTTTAAAAATTGATTTTAAAGAAGGGCATGGCTGCAGGAGCCTCTGCACTCGCTCTTTAAACCCCCCGAGCAGGAGCCGAAAGCTGGCAGCCCCAGCTGGCTTTCCTCCATCTCTAACGACTCTTGCTGAAATGAATGTGGCTCAAGCACGGGCCAGGGCTGCCAGTGGTCTAAAGACAAATCATGGCTTTAAGAAAAATCCCCATCTTGAACACTGCATATTTGCATTTGGATTTCAACTTAGGCCAACAAGCAAGCAAACGGAACTGCTGGAGAGGTGGGGTTTGGGGCTGCCGGGGTCCACACCTGAGTCCACACCTCACACGGTGTCCACACCTGTGTCTACACCTCACACGGTGTTCACACCTCACATGGTGTCCACACCTCACATGGTGTTCACACCCATGTCCACACCTCACACAGTGTCCACACCTCACACCGTGTCTACACCTCACACAGTGTCTACATCTCTCCTGGTGTCCACACCTCATGCAGTTTCCACACCTCACACGGTGTCCATACCCGTGTCCACAACTCACACGGTGTCCACAGCTCTAGAGAATGTAACACCGAAGAGAAAAAGGCCAGAACAGGTGATGCTGAGGAGCACGCAGGCATGGTGATGCATGGTCTGGCCTTGGAAGACCCAGTACAGACTTGGTGTGCTTCTTTGGAGCATGTACTCTACATGGTTCGTGTGCTCAGACTCCATGTAGATCATTCATGTATATAAAGCACAATTCCTGCCCTCAGGAGCTTAGTATCTACCTGGAGGAAAAGGTAGTTCCTGTCAAGCTTAACAACCTGGCTCAATCCTCCAAGATGACTTGATGGAAGAAGAGAAAACCAACTCCTTTGAGTCCCCCCATGTGCTAAAGCACTCGTGCGCATGTCCATGTGCACACAGGCGTGCACACACATGCAGAATAAATACATGAAAATGTTTCTTAGAATTTATCTAGTAAAACAAGGCTTAAACACAAAAGAAACAACAAAGTTAGAATTCATTTCTTAAAAAAGATTTACTTTTGTTTCATTATGGGTGTTTTGTCTTCCTTTATGCCTGGTCACCACCCATGAGAAGTGTCCAAGGAGATCAGAAGGAGGTGTGGGATTCTCTGGAACTGGGGTTACAGACAGGTGTTAGCTGCCGTGTGGGTACTGGGAACTGAAGCAAGTCCTCTGCAAGAACAAGTGCTCTTAACCACTGCGCCAACTCTCCAGCTCCAAATTAAAGATTCTTAATCCTGATTGTGTTAGATTCCCTGGCATGTTTAATAGTGGACACATACATGTTTATATGATGTACACACCCCAGCAAGAGCAAAACCAGTAATGGTCACAAAATCACCCTCTATTTTGCCTCCTATTTCCTTCTGAGGCAGTGTCTAGAGATGAATCTGGATGCTTTTTGCTTTAAACATCTCTGTTTGCTGTTCATAGCCAGTCGGGGTAATCACTTCTCTAGGAGGCAAGTTGTTTCAGGTAAGGCATATGGGGAGTTAGTACTGCCTAGAGAGAAGTTCTTCCACTGCTGATGGGAGACTTTAAAGAGGTGTGGGGAGAAGAGTCACGTGGGCCCCTGCTCAGCGGGTAAACTGGAGGTGACTGACAAGTCTGAACCTGGCCCCATTGGAGCTGCTGAAGCTGTGGGGAATTTGACTCCTCGGATCCTTGCACCTTGACCTGATCCTGGCATGTTAGGCTCAAGGGCCTGAAAAGCACTCATTACATTATCTTCTCATCTCTATGACAAGACACATGATGGAAGCGACTTAAAGGGGAACAATGGATTTCAGTCCATTGCGGAGGGGAAGGAATGGCCCCCATCCTTGTCAGTGGGAGCATGATGGTAGCTGACGGGGCAGCAGAGAGCTGGGCCAGAGCTTGAAACATGTGTAACCTCATAAGGTCTGAACGCTCTACTGGTTCCCAGAAGATCACCACTGTGTGGGGAAATGGGGGTCTTTGTGGGATCATTCTGATTTGACTCATAACAGGCTCAATCAGTCTGGAATTAATAAATGGGGATTTGAAGCTTGGCCAGAGTTGTTTTTTTTTTTGTTTGTTTGTTTGTTTTGTTTTTTCGAGACAGGGTTTCTCTGTAGCTTTGGAGCCTGTCCTGGAACTCCCTTTGTAGACCAGGCTGGCCTCAAACTCACAGAGACAGAGTTGTAAATTTAAAGAGCCTGAGTTTTGTCAGGAGATGAAGTAAGGTGAATGACAGATGCCATCTTCTGTCGCCCTCTCTTCAAGCCAGTAAGGACTAAGGCATCTCCTAGGATGGGCCACTTTGCTTTCTGCACAACAACTTCTCCCACACTTGAGCTTGCTCTACCTAGCACTTGTGGGGCCGAGTAAGAGAAGAAATGGAGACCCACAGGCCACAGTAGACACACTGAGTGCACCGTTAAATAAAACATGCCCTAGCCACTTACCTCAACAAGCAGCCTTTGCTAAAGACTTCGGAGATGAGGTTCAAATGTAGAGTGTTTGGATTTTGGGAACTTCTATGCCAGATGAGATGAAGTATAAAGATTTCCTATAGGCTGAAGTGCCACCAGCCCCTTCTTTTTCCTCCCTGGGTTTTGTCCTGCACCACTAGGGCTATCTGAGGATACCTCAGATCACATATCCAGTTCCACTGCTAACTCAGGTAAACGTGGCTCCACGGCTGTCCTAGAGGCTAGGGAGCACCTGCGCTAGCAGCACAAGATGGCCATCACTCAGAATTCTGCAAAACTGTGCAGTGTCTGTGGACTCTGGGTCATCATCATTGGAATCTGCCTTCTTCAGAGAGAGAATGCCTGCCCCAGAGTCTTGCTATACCTCATTACACCAACCCTCTCTGAGCCATCCCCATGCCCTTCCTCACTTATCCATGACTCTGAGAAGCACAGCTTACAACTTACCTTTGCACAAAAGGAGAAACCAAGGCCCCGATTGAAGTGGGGGTAGTGTGAGGGTGGGGGAAGGGGAAAGGGGAAGAGGAAAGGGAGAAGGGAAAGACTGGGGAGAGCTTGGGGGACTGGGAGGGTGGAGATGGAGGAAGGGTAGATATAGGAGCAGGGAAGAAGATATCTACATTAAGGGAGCCATTTAGGAGTGGCAAGAGACTTGGCTCTAGAGGGGATACCAGGTATCCATGGGGATATCCCCAGCTAGGTCCTTGGGCAGCAGAGCAGAGGGTGCCTGAACTGTCCTTGACCCACTATCACACTCATGATTATCTCGAATATCACTATAGAATCTTCGTCCGGCGATGGATGGAGATAGAGACAGAGACCCTCATCAGAGCAATGGACTGAGCTCCCAAGGTCCAGTTGAAGGGCAGAAGGAGGAAGAAGACAAGCAAGGAAGTCAGGACTGCGAGGGGTTGGGCCACCAACTGAGGCAGTGTGCCTGTTCTAATGGGAGCTCACCAAATCCATCTGGACCGGGTCTGAATGAGCATGTGATCAAACAGGACTCTCTGATTGTGGCTGACAATGGGGGCTGACTGAGAAGCCATTGGTAAAGGCACTGGGACTTGTTTTTACTGCATGTTCTGGCTTTTTGGGACCCTAGTCTATATGGATACACAGCTCCCTAGGCCTGCATGTGTGTGTGTGTTGGGGGGGGGGGCTTGGACTTCCCACAGGGCATGGTTCCCTGCCCTCTCTCAAGCAGGGAGGGTAAGGGAGGAGAGAAAGTGGGGGAGCTGGAGGGTATTGGGAGTAGGGGAAGAAGTGTAAATTTTTGAATGGAAAAATCAAAAAGAAAAAGTATGTGCTTACTGGGTGCTGGTGTTAGAATGGGTGCTGGGTAATATGTGGCCCAATACCCAGGGTGTTTTCTCCATGCTAAGCTTTACTCTCTCAGTTAAGAAAGATCTCCACAATCTGTCCTGTGAGATGTTTAACTTCCACTTGAGACATGACTACATTTTTCTCAAACTTCGTGAAGTAGTCTGTGCTGTCTTTTCTGGATTATTTTCTTCTGAGGAGCAACACTCTAAGAGAAACCAAACTAAAGTAACTCAGTCACTGAGAGTGTAAGCCACTGTGCTGTTTCCTGTCAACCTACACAAGCGAGGGTTGTCCAGGAAGAAAGAGCTGTAGTTGAGAAATGCCTGCACTGGCTCGGAAGCCTCTGAAGCATTATCTCAATTAATGACGGATGCTGTAGGAGGACCAAGACAAACGTGGACGGTGCCGCCGCTAGGAAGGTGCTTCTGGATTATATGAAAAAGCAAGCCGAGCAATCCATAGAGCAAACCAGTAAGCCCTACTCCTCTGTGGCCTCTGTTTTGGCTCCTGCCTCCAGGCTCTGTCTGGAGCTTGTGCCCCCACTTCCCCTCATAGACTGTAAGAGGTAAGGTGAAGTAAACTCTCCCCAGCCCCGTTTCCTCCAGTAGTTGCTTTTGGTGATGATGTTTAATCACAGCAAAGAAAGCAATTTCTGTGGTAGGCAAACCAGAAAGCATGAAGGTCCTATGGAAGCAATCAGTCCAGTGGGACCCAATTATAGACACATGGTTTGGTCACAAGGTTACAACATGGCCAAAAAAGCTACTGTCTCCTCTGAAGTACTCCATGTGGCTTGGAGGAGGGACTTGGAGTAAGAAACGGGGAGGTTGTTTGGGCCGAATCTGTGAATTTTAGCTGACATTCTTTTGACATTGATAAAAAGGTGGTCTCTCTTTTTCAAATGGTGTCCTTTAGAGCAAAAAAAGAAAAAATTCTTTTTAGAAAACTGTCTCTAAGTTAGGCTCATAGGATTTCTACACATTGAAATCGAGCATTGAATTTACAAGAAATTTCATGTTTATCATGGGCGAGTATAATCACACACACAAATGGGAGATTTGAGCACAGTAAATGTTAAGTGCTTTCAGTTAAAGGCCACCAAATAGTGAAATACCCAATAGATGTAAATGGCAGATTAGGCCAAGTGAGACGATGTGATTAAAGCCACTCTCTTAGTCAGGGATTCCCTAGTACTTTTGGAAGGATGGGAAGGCAGTTTCGGTTCCATCTACGGGAAGTGCAAACCAGGGCTGTGTACACCGTGCAGCTTTTGAACACCCTTCACGTGCCAGCTGAGAGAAGAAGCTTGTATCATGCTTGTTTAAATAATGATACATGTTAATATATGCTGCATTAGAAAGCAGTGCAGACAGAGGCATAAAGTGGTCAACAATACATTTCAGAGTCAGCTCCATACAGACCATGTATATTACTCAACATATCATTACAGTTTGACTGTAAATGGCACAAGTGCTCTTTTATAAAGTGGCAAGAATGTCCTGAAAGTAGACTGTAGTGCTGCTTCATAATTCTATATAAATTTACTAAAAATAATTGAATTTTACACTTCTCCGGGGTGAATTTAATAGTACTCAAATTACTTCTGATAATATTGTTAAAATGAATACACTAAAAGTTAACATCAAGAGTCAAAAATCACATACTTTACAAATAAAAAAAACTCTCTCTACTAAGTAATTCATAGGTAATAAGTAAATGAGGATGAAGTTAAAAGAAATACGTAAGGCTTGCACAATGATGCAAGCAATGTTGCAACACAACTGTGGAATTTTGGTGAATGTCTGACTTTGAAAATAAATAGAAACTGAGAAGAGACTCAGAGAGGGGAGGAAGGCAAGACAAAGAAAACCCAGCTACAATGTAGGATCAGTACAGCACTTCTCGAAAGCATAGGAAAACTGAAAATCACTGGCGAACCTGACTAAGAAGTCACCAAGAATAGTGGCAATGGAAGTATTTACTTCAGCAAAGATAGCTAGCATCTATCTGAGTTGTACCAAGGTCTTTGGCTAGGGTTAAGATGACAAGTTATGCTAACAGTAGTCAATGATAATGTGTTAAAAAATTAGACAAAATCAGCACATTTTGGAAAAAAAATAAGACAAATAGAAAGCCAGGGTAGTTCTGTGATTATTAGATGGATAGGCCCACTAATTAGTGTTTTCACTAAGAGTCAAGAAGCAATTCTGGACGAGCTGTGAGTGAGATTCCACCACAAAGTCCCATAAGAGTATTCCGTTCATTCCTTTATTTAGAAGGATTCTCACTGTGTGATCCAGTCTTGCCTGAAGCTCTCTATGTAGACCTTAAATGCACAGAGATCTGCCTCCTGTGTGCTGGTTTGCGGGCCTGCACTAACACTCTGCTACCCTGGAACATTTCAGCCTTACATAAAGTTTTGCACAACAGAAAATCTGCAGATAGAAAGTGTCCAACCTAGTGTGTGAGGTGGTCACCGTGAGAACAAACACCTTGGGGATGGCCCAAGAGAGGAGCATTATGGAACAACCTGACTAACACACACAAATGTGAGGGTCTAATGATTAATTAAACCTAATAAGCAACTCGATCAAGAAAGAGATAGAATAGAAACACACTGGAGCTTAACTGTGTTTATTCTGGGAAGCAAAGAATGGTTTCGCACAAGGAAATTCATAAATATTATTACCTAACTGATTAAAAATTTAAAAAATGTATGATTACTCCAAAAGATTAAGTTTAGCAGGGATTTAGAATCACAATGAAACAAGAAGACACTTTAGACCTCCAAGCTGGAGAAGGAACCTTCTGAGCTGGTGAAGAACTTGTGCCAGAATGTTATTCAAAAAAAAAAATGGGAATTTGGAGATAGTCCCTTTAAATGGTGACTAGCCCTTGGGGAAAGACCACCTTCACTTTTCCATTTTGAAGGCCTGGCAGCAGGCTGAAGTAAATAAACATAAAGAGTAAGCACACCGCAGCCATTAACAAGCAACTGACTTCTTAGGGTTAATGTGAAACTTCAGCAGATTAGCATCGAACAAGAAGGCGGAACTGCTAACCGCATTAGTTTTCTTTTTTTTTATTAATTAATTTATTTAATTATTAAAGATTTCTGCCTCTTCCCTGCCACCACCTCCCATTCCCCCCCCCCCAATCAAGTCTTCCTCCCTCCTCAGTCCAAAGAGCAAGCAGGTTTCTCTGCCCTGTGGGAGGTCCAAGGACCACCCACCTCCATCCAGGTCTATTAAGGTGAGCATCCAAACTACCTGGGCTCCCACAGAGCCATTACGTGCAATAGGATCAAGAACCCATTGCCATTGTTCTTCAGTTCTCAGTAGTCCTCATTGTCCATTATGTTCAGCGAGACCGGTTTTGTCCCATGCTTTTTCAGACCCCGGCCAGCTGGCCTTGGTGAGTTCCCGATAGAACATCCCCATTGCCTCAGTGTGTGGGTGCACCCCTCGTGGTCCTGAGTTCCTTGCTCGTGCTCTCTCTCCTTCTGCTCCTCCTTTGGATCGTGAGACTTCAGTCCAGTGCTCCAATGTTGGTCTCTGTCTTCTTTCATCGCCTGATGAAGGTTAATATTCAGGAGGATGCTTATATGTTTTTCTTTGGGTTCACCTTCTTATTTAGCTTCTCTAGAATCACGAATTATAGTCTCAATGTCCTTTATTTATGGCTAGAAACCAAATATGAGTGAGTACATCCCATGTTCCTCTTTTTGGGTCTGGCTTAACTCACTCAGGATAGTGTTTTCTATTTCCGTCCATTTGTATGCAAAATTCAAGAAGTCATTGTTTTTTACTGCTGAGTAGTACTCTAATATGTATATATTCCATACTATCTAATGTCTCTAACAACATATTATGGTCTCACAGGGTAGATGATGAGGGGTAGATACTGTGCACCTTCCTGGAGGCTCTAGACGATTGATTCTTTAGCTTCTAGAGGCTACTGACATTGCTTAGCTGGGGATCCCCATACTCCATCCTGAAAAACCTGTACACCATGTTCCTCTTAACACAATTGGGAAAACTCTTATTTTGTTTTGTTTGAGACAGGGTTTTTTTTTTTTTTTTTTTTTTAGTGTAGCTTTGTTGCCTGTCCTGGAACTAGCTCTTGTAGACCAGGCTGGCCTCAAACTCACAGAGATCCACCTGCCTCTGCCTCCTGAGTGTTGAGATTAAAGGCATGAACTACCACCACCCAGCCGGAAAACTCTTTACTTTTAATTAAGAGACCACATGATTAGATTGGGTTTGTTTATTTAATCCCAGATAACCTCTGTAATTCAAGGTCCATAACTTCAATGATGTCTGCCAAGTTGCTTTTTAACCAGTTACAGCATTATTCTCATAGGTTCTAGAGAATATCTGGAGGTGTCTTTTATTCTGCATTCTACCTTCTTTTCAAAAGATTTTATTTCATTTAAAAACATATGTGTATGTGTGTGTGTGGGGGGAGGTTAAATGCGTATGAGTTTAGGTGCCTCTTGATGCCAGAAGAGGGTGTTGAATCCTCTGGAACTGTAGTTAAAGGCAGCTGAGAGCTGCTTGACTTGAGGTTTGGGAGTCAATCTCTGGTCCTCTGTAGGAGCTGGATGTACTCTTAACAGCTAAGTCATGTCCCCATGCTCCTGCCTTCCAAAGAACATTAATTTTTAGAAATCAGTTGCATTCACACATAAAAATTGCAGATGGAAGACATGACTTGAAAATGTTATAACAATAGAAGTGATTAAAAGATTGTTTTCCATTATTTGTAGATGAATCTACCTGAAGATGGGCTAACCTCATGGAGAAAACACAACTCTAATAATGGCAGACATATGCACGCATACACACACACACACACACACACACACACACACATACATGTGTGCACACATGCATGGTTGGTTGGACACAGTGTACGGATTTGTCAGTGTGGGAGAAACAGTGTTTGTAAGCTAACATCACTTGACAATGAGTGGTAAGCAACTGCATGTATGCATGTGTATGTGAGCTAATGTCTTAAGTGCTGGTGGAAGAGATCTGAATATTTTATATACATTCCTGAACTGTTGTCCAGTGTTTTCTGGTGGGTGCAAACATTTCTAAGGGAAATTTCTCTTTGGGAATAAAGAACGACTTTTATCCTGTGTTGTGGAGCATTTTGTTTGTTTTTTGATTTTTTGGTACAGGTTCTCTTTTAGTAGCTGACTTGGAAGCTGCTGTGTGATTAGCCTGTCTTCAAACTTGCAAAAATTCTCTTACCTCTGTCTCACTGGTGCTGCGTTAAAAGCCTGGGCCACTGCAACCCACTTCTATTGGCATATAGAAGTTAGTGTTAAGTATTGGTACCAGAATCAACAGTTTTGAAAAGACACTGAGAGAGACTGACAGAGCCCTGTGCTGTAGGTTATAGGACTGGTGGTATTATAGGGCTTTATTGCGCCTGGAGGGGACCTAGCTCTATCCAATTTGCTTAAAACCCTGGTGAATTACTTTGCAAGTGGAAGAATGGACCCACCAGAATTGATGAAGAGTTTGAAGCCCTTGAGTTAGGAGGCCACAGGGAAGAGTCTGGGACTGGTTTCATTTCTGATGGCATCTAAGGAAAGGTCTGAATGATGCATGAGAATGTCTTGAGCCTGGGAGTCTATCCAAGCTGTGCCACCAGGACAGCGTGCTCCTATCAAATAACACTGTGGGCAACTTTATCCGGAGGCTCTTCAACTCACAAAGCAACTTTGAATCTTTTATGATTTGTCAACAGCTAGATCATAAACAGCCAGAAAACTGTCTTGCTCAATATAAGTAAGTATGTTTATGGGTTCTGCTATTTAACCAAATCAGAACGAGACATGTTTTTGTTCAAGATGGTTAGAAAACCAGAACATGTATCTATAGTATGATTTGTCTTCTGTGGCAATACTTTGCAACTTACAAAAACATCGTCCTTTTACTGTTCCCGTTTCCTCTTATTCTCCAAAACCATCTCCTGCGTACGTTTGTCCCACTCACAAATGTTGAGAACCTGCCTGCACAGTGCCCTCCATCGTATTTGCGCCTCATCTCTATAATTTGGCTATTACTCTCCAGGATCTCGCCATCAGATGTGCTGATGTTATTACAGCAGTCACCCAAAGGTGAGGCAGCACACAGTCATGCCACATACACGTGCACTGCTGCAAAATATACTGCTAGTGGATAAAAACTCCTCCCTACGCACAAATTTAAATGTTACGAGTATTTAGAGTGTGAGTTTATATCTAAAGGGCAATATTAAGAGATGAAAATTAGTATATTTGATATTTTCCTTGGAGGAATGAATAATAATTTTTACTTTAACTATTTCTGGATATTTTCCATAATAAATTTATATTGTTAAAATTATTAGAAAAACATGTTTTAAATTTTATTTATTTATTTAATGTGTACAGGTGTTATAACCCATGTATGTATGTATAGAATGTATATATATCATGTGGAAGACTGGTACAGTCAGAGGGTAGAAGGGGACATTGGATCCCCTGGAACTAGAGTGAACAGATGATTATGAGCTGCCATGTGGGTGCTGGAAACAGCCTATTCCTTTGGAAGAGCAACCAGTGTTCTTAAGGCTTCTTTCTAGTCTCTAGGTAAATCCTTAAAATATTTTCACCCAGCGATTATGGAGATGGGTCAGTGGGTAAAATGAAGACCTCATTTCAGATCCCTAGGACCCATGCTGGGTGCAGCAGTAGGCATCTATAACCCGAGAGCCAGGGTGTGGTGTAAAGATAGGAGCATACTGGGGGTTTGTTCACCAGCTAGTGGTGCCCCAAAAGGCAAACTCGAGGTTTAGTTAGAGATACTGTCTTAAAAAAATAAGTAGAGGGTGACAGGGGGGACACCTAAACTCAATCTCTGACCCCAGCACACACATGCATGGGCCAGTTCTGTGTGATTGTGTATACACAGACACAGAGACAGACAGACAGAGAAAGAGAGAGAGACAGAGACAGAGGCAGAGGCAGAGACACACACAGAGTCCATCTAACACACCAGTGAAGCAGTTTGGGTAAGTACCTGTCAGTTCTCTCCCAAACATATTCAAGCACTTTAAAGGCAGTTAAAGGGTTGAGAAGGAGTTAGCTCCCACACTAGCAGAAGAACAATTCACTAGATTGTAGGGGGGTAGATAGCTGGCTTACAAATACCAATTTACTGACTGAAAAACAATTTCAGAATTAACCAAATAAAAATGTAGTGTATTTTAAGGAAAACATAGCAAGTCTGTGGTCAGGCCTCCACCCTCAGAGACATGCTCCCAACTGCACCTGTTTGTGCTTCAGCGACTCGGACATCTTCTGAAAATATGCCCCCGACTTGCTTTCATTGTTGGGAATTGCAATATGCTCCATTGACTTTTGAGAGACCTTTATGATTTAATAAACTGAAGAGGCCTGATAAAAACCAATGTAAATTCAAGCCAGGAAGAAGTGGGCTGAGATATTTACTCAGAAATGGCATGTATTGAAATCACCTCAGTGGGAGGAAGAGGAAACTGTGTGCTTCCTTCCTCCAAGGCGGCAGCTGGCACACACTCAACCAGGTCATAAAGTGTAGAGGAAACACCCCGTGCCCCTCGGATGCTGCCCTGCAACTTGGATGCTCGCCGATGTCAAAGCTAGCCATGGCGGGTTTCCTCAAGACTTGCTTCCAGCTTCAGTTTGAACAATATTTAAGACTTTGAATTTTCACAAACAAGTCCAGTCCTGGGAGTGCTGACCCGACCTTCCTTGGTCTCCACAACTGAGTATAGTCACTGTGCTCTGATATACCACAACCCTGAACCAGGGTTCACCCTCCATACTCACTCTGTTTTAGGGACACATCTCTCTCTATGGCATAAGCTGCAGGTTTTGAGAATCAAAAATCTTAATTAACTGTTGTGGGAGCTGCGGGCTGCGTTCCTGCTACCCAGCTCCTGGCCGCCTGGCTAGCTTATGCCCCGAAATAACAACGCACAAACTGTATTCTTTTAAACACTGCCTGGCCCATTATATCTAGCCTCTTCTAGGCTAATTCTCACGTATTAATTTAGCCCATTTCTAATAATCTGCATAGACCACTAGGTACGCTTACCGGGAAAGATTCAGCATGTCTGACCTGGTGGCTGGCTGCATCGCGGCTGCTCCAGAGAGGAGAGGAAATGGTGTTTTAGATACTTCCTCTTCCTTCCAGCATTCTGTTCTGTTTACTCCACCCACCTATGTTCTAACCTATGAGGCCAAGCAGTTTCTTTATTAATTAACCAATGACCTTCCTCCAATTGACTTACAAGGTTGTAGAGACTATTACAGCATTTCAAACACAGCGTATCTTAGTGATGTCTCCTCAACCCACCCCACCGCTGCCCCTTGCCTCTGCCACCCCTACCCCAATCCTTCCCTAGTTTCTTTTCTCTTCCATGTCCCATAAGTCCTTTTGCCTCCCCACATCCTCCCTCACCACCTACTTCTACCCCTCTTGCTGTCTTTTACAGCTTTTGACGCTTTCCTCGCACACATGTCCATTAATATCTGTCTATATATTGATGTATATATGCACGTGTGCAACTCTCTGACCTACCTCTACACAAGTATATCTTAAGGTTGGGAACCATAACATATATCAGAGATAAGACACCATTTTTGATTTTTGGATTTTGGATCCCTTTGCTTAATATTATACATTTCAGATCCATCCATTCTTCCTGCAAATTTCAAGACTTCATTTTCTCTAAGCCGAATAAAATGCCTTTGGGTATATGTACCACATTTTCATTCATCTGTTGATGGGTGATAGGTTGTAGTTTTCTAGATTTATTTAGTTTAGGTGTATGAGTGTTCTTACCAAATGTATCTAAGCATGTATATATGCATGTTGTATGTATGTATGTTTACCATGTGCTTGCCTCAGGCCCCCTGAGACTAGAAGATGTCAAAATCCTGAGAACTGCAATTATAGACAGTGATAGGCTAGTGTGCTGATGCTGAGAACTAAATCCTGGTCCTCTGCGAGAGTGCTCTTTGTTGCTGAGCATCCCTACAGCCCCCAAGATGTCACTCAGACATCATTGCTTCTTTTCTTTTTTCTTCCTTTCTTTTTTTGCCTCCTATCCCACGTGTTCTCTCTTTTTCGAAACATACTTTCAATTCTTGCTTCTTTCTGCCCTTGGTTATCCCTTAGCAGTCCTCCCCTTTGACCCAAACACTCTACCATCCAAGCTACTTAATTCACACTCATCTTCGCGTGTCCAGCCTTTTTGAAGATGCCCTTTTCCGCTCGACCCTCTTGCTGGATCCAGTAACCACATGACTCTCAGCACAGTGTTTCCTCTTTTGTTATAATAAAAAATAAATGATGAAATCAATGTTTTAACATGCATCTCTTCTGCTAGGCTAGAAGTTCTAATGAGGTGGGAACCGACTCAGTGTGATGTGTGGCATGGCAAGCCATCAATACATAATGGCTCAGTGGGGGCACACTGGCGCGGAGCTCATGAGAAGCGATGTGAGGTGAAAGGGCTCAGGCAAGCGCCCAGGGAGCCTAGAAAAGACTTAACAGAAAGGTGCACTGCAAGTACAGGAAGGTTAGTCTGAGCATCAGGGTCCCCGTTCTCAGGATCCTTCGCAAATAGTTTACATTCTTGAGACAGGGTCTTGCTATTTAGTCAGACTAGCCCCAAACTCCAGTCCTGTCTCTACCTGTCTCTGCCTTCCAAGTACTGGAATTACATGGGTGAGCCACCATGCGCAGTTAGTTCATAATCTCTTCACATTTCCTGTCTGGATTTGGTCTCTTTTTTTGGAATCCCAGATTTAGTCTCTGTCATCTTTGGACTCCACTTTTTCTTGTTTTTTTGAGTGAAAACATCCAAGGCCACGAGCCCTCTGTGCTCAACAGCAGAATCCACACCCAGGATCTTATCCGTCCCTGTCCCATTGCCTTCATCCTGTCATCCTGAGTGGTCCCTAAAAAGGTCAACTGGACTAACTAGGAATTATCTGCCCCCAAAGCAGAAACGATGCCCAAGCAGTGGCACCTGATTTCCAGTACCATTTCACTCAAGAATGAGAATGCCTGTGCAGCCTGCAACGATTCCTTAGTGCCCACGGTAAATACCAGGACTTTATTGTGCTGTTTGTACAAAAGCCTTTGGGAACCCGCAAGCATTTCTCATTGAAAATTCATATTAACACTGTCTTCTGAAAGGGCGGAAAAATCTACAGGTATCGTGAGTGTCCATGTCTGAGAAGCAGTATTGAGTTTTTAACCAGCTAGGGAGGGCAGTTATAAATAAATAAGATAAAGCTGGATTCCTAACTTGTATCAGCTCTAAGTCAATTCAAGATGTAATAAAATGTGAATACATCTGCAATGGCAGCAGACAGTTGTTTAAAGACAGATATTTAAAGGAAAGATAAATTTGACTAAATACAAAGCTTGGAAAAATGCTACAGAGAAAAAGAATGCAACCAACAAGAATAAAAGATAGGATTCCTTTTGGAATATCTGCGAATGAGCAACTTTTCTTAGTTTAGGATGCTCCCTTGAAAGCCAGCCAGACTCTGAGCGACTACAACAGGTAGTTCACGTACTTGGCGATACAAAGCAATACTTACATAAAATACATCCAAATAAATAAAAATAGAGAATGATCATTCCTTTGGGACCACAAAGATTTCATCATGTATATAATACTCAAGAGGATATGCTGGAGGTTTGGCTCCCACGCTGCAGTTGCAGAGGACCTGAGTTCGGGTCCCAGCACCCACACTGGGCAGCTCGCTTGGTGTGTAGCTCTGATTCCATGAGCATCTGAAGGCTCTGACCCCTGCAAGCACTGCACTCACATGCAGAGACACCCAACCCCATCACTGAAAATAAAAATAAAATCTTTAAAACTAGGGCAGCAGAGCATCGGCACCCCACACTTGTTGGGTGACCAGATAGCCTGACATGTTTTTACCAGGGACAAAGCAGTATTTAATAAGTATACATAAAAACTTCAAAACCTCACACTTTTCTTGACTGATTCTACTTGTTGGCATTTCCTTGAAAGATATGCTTAGCACTAAGCACAGATGTGCACATGAAAAACGCTCACTACTGAATAACTTACAATAGCAAAGGGCTGGGGGAGAGCCAAAGTGCTCATCTGCAGAGGTTAGTCAAGTGAATTATGCAGCCTGTAACCTTAAGCTAGTAAACAAATACTGTGCAGCCATTAAAAATAATGAGATCTGCATTGACTTGAAAACTCACCTACAATGTTATTAAATGGAAAAAATAGATCAGTGGACTTGTATTTTTATTTAAGTTATGTAAGGAAATGGGAAAGATGTGGATGTTCAAAACGACATAGAAAATATCAGAAGTCCAAATAGAAAACCAAATGACAGTGATCAAAGTGTGATATTGATAGAGGAGGCATGTGTTTCTACTTTAAATTTACATAATTTTGCATTAAAATAATGTATCCAGAGCCAGCCCCAGGTGGTGAGGAGAAAGCAGGGCTCTGCCTAGTGCTATAGACTGAGCCAGACAAGGAGACTCACAGGAAGCCCAGGGCACACTGCCCTCAGGTGCTGAGGAGAAAGCACGGTAACTATTATGGTAAGTAAATGCATGGTGTGGTATTGGAGAGAGAGAGTGGCCCATGTCCCGTGGAGAGAGACAGATCTGAAGAGGGGAAAGGGATGAGGAGCAGGCTGATGTGGGTGGCCTTCCTGCCAGCCAGGGCCATGGTGATGTCTGGGACCCATGTCCCAGGGCCCTGCTGCGCTGTCGGTCTGTGTTGATGTCTGTGGCTCCTGGTGCCACCAAAGGCTGAGAGGACAGGACTGAACAGAGTTGTCCTTGCCCCTCACCGACTGCAACACTAGAGGGAACTGGTCCTGCCTGTCAACAGCTGCAGCATGAGGGAAAATGGGCAACCCAGTCGAGCTGGCCTTAATGGCCCAGGTGTGGGAGTGGCAACGCCGAGGGAAGGAAAGCAGGACAATTGGCTCTGCTACTGGCTTCTTGCTGCAAGGGGCAAATTAGTTGGGGCGATGCTGGTGAGCTCACCCTGGTGGTAAGGATGGGGAGAGCTGACCTATGACTTGGCCCACCCCAACATCTACCTCATCTATTATCTGTGGGAATACGTGAAGGGACTGATCCTACAGACACAAAGCTTCAGGATCTCCATGACATAGGACAGTAACAGGATATCCAAGAGGAGTCCCAGTGAGGGCCCAGCAGTATAGTGTAGCAGAAACCAGAGGCCTCCAACCAGACCAATGACTCTTTACAATGAACACTTGCTAGTAAAGATACATGGATAAAAGGGTTTACTTTCTTTTCTCTTAAATTTTATTTTATTTTTATTTTGTGGGGAAGGTTGCAAGGGCATAAGGCAGGGGGCAGAGGTCCATTACAAAGGGATGGAGTGTTAGAGGAGGCCACTTGTTTGTTCCTGGCTGCTCAGCCCTGATATAACCACACAGAAACTGTATTAATTAAATCACTGCCTGGCCTATTAGCTGTAGCTTCTTATTGACTAGCTCTTACATCCTAATTTAACCCATTAATAAATCTGTGTATTGCCACGTGGCTGTGGTTTATCAGCAAGCTTCTGTCTGGCGTCTCTCTCTGGTGGGGCTACATGACTTCTCTTGACCCTGCTTTCTTTCTCCCAGATTCAGTTTAGTTTTCCCTGCCTACCTCTATTCTACCCTGTGCAGGCCAAACACAGTTTCTTTATTAACAATGCTATGCGCAGCATTCAGAGGGGAATTCCACATCACCTCCCCTTTCCTGTTGTAGGAAGGATGAATGAAATTGAGATGCATGATGTGAAAGACACAAAGAATAAACAAATAAACAAATAAATAATTAAAAGTAAAGATCAAATTTCCCTGTTAAACTTATAACTACAAAAGAACATATTGACATATCTCAAGTAACTTAATTGTGTTTTATGAATCATCACAACAAGGTGTCAATCAAACCAGAATGCCAGGCTTCTAGCTTGTCTCCACCATCACTGCATATGGACCTGAATTCTCAGGCAGTAAGAGTAGGAAAAAAACTTAAATGCTGGATTTTGTCTTGTGTATGGTTATACTGATGTATTTTAATTTTTGTGAACATGATGGATTTTAGTCAGTTGAAATGAGTGAGATCAGGAAATGTTATGCTTCAGGGAGACGAAGTAGAATTGCTTGGGAAGACACACCTGTGTCTCTGTGCAAACTTCATCCATTCCTGAGGTTGCCATTGGGTCTGCACACACATTTTTTTCTCTTAATTTTTTTAAAAATAAAATATTTGTTACATGTATTCCCTGCATCTTATTATAAAAAACATAACACATTAAGAACGGCTATGCTGCCCGTATGTGCATGGGCACAGAGCCAACCACTGGGGCACAGGCAACACACTGGTGGCCATACTCCCAGGAAAATGACTCTTGTTCCCATAGCAGCTGTCAGGGTGCTATTTTGAAAGATCAGTAAATGAGGCTAGAGATGGCTTCCTCTGGAGGTGAGTTTCAGAACCCTAGTGAGACACAACACCCACATGCTTTATATAAAGTCGATATCCTTTATGTTTTCTTCTGATGTTTACACATGGGCCATGCAGAACCTCTCTCATACACTTTACTTCTAGGAAATTTCCAATATCCACATATTACTCCCTAATTCTTTGTGTGGGCTCAGCATGATACTCAGAGTACAGGAAATTGGAATTTCTTTCTTGGAATTTTCTATAATTTTCCTGGTTGTTTTCAGTCATTAGTTGTATGAATCTGAGGATGTGGAATCTGAGGAAGGGTCTTAGGGAGTGGACTCCTAATTGAAAGACAGACAGCTCCCCACCCTCAGAATAGACTTAGGCTATTTTCTGTGTTCAGAAAACAAGTGTCGTTGACTTTTAAAGATCAAATTTACTTGATCAACGTGAAAAAGAAGTTTAGACATGTGCTGGGCTACCAACATAGGTAATCCCAGCATAGAGCTGCTGCTTGGGTTAGCTAGCAAGGCTGCTGAGCTAGCCTAGGCCATGAGATGGCACCGAACCTTCCTTGGCTTTGTTGGTGAGATATTTGGTTCTAGTGACTTCACGGCTTTCATTTTATGGTTTATTGAAGATTATTGCTGAATGTTGTATCTACCGGTCATCCTTGGTGCCTCAAACTCTCTCCCCAGGCAACCCTCATATAATCACAGCTGCCCTTTTCAAGACGAAAGCTGCTTGCATCTGGTCAGCTTCACACTCACCCTCTAAGCTCTGTTTGCACATGGAATGCCACACGGAAACACATGTATGTGCAGACTGTGTAACTGCATCTTCATGCACCCCGAAAGGATTCCTTTGCACGGAGATGAACATGGCGGCCTTTGGGCTGAGCTGAAACAAAGAACATAACCTCGGGCAAGCCAGAAAGAGGTGATTTCTGAGCCATGGAAATTTCAGCTGAGGCTGGAAGGGATGATTTCTAAGGCTTAGCCTTGCTATTGGTGTCTTACAATGCTAATAGCAGGCTTCAATGCCAGGACCAAGAAAGGGGTTATGTCACTTTAACCAAAGGAGGGAAGCATGCAGGCTCAGTGCTGGCCAAGCATAAAGTAGAAAGCCTAGCAAAAAATAATTGAAGCCCCTGCGAAATATTTCAATTTTTTTATTGATTGAAGGCAATTATCCCTTAATTGCATATTTAAATGAGGTATTAGGAGGTTTAACTAAGCAATGCCTCTTAATTGCTACCGCACGCTAGGTGTCACAGGCTGCGTTTATTTCATATGTTAATTAAAGAGAAAGGCGTATTTTATTTTATTGACTACAAGGTTCTCCAAGGCTGTGTTGTTTAGGACAAAGTACGTCTCAGGTGTTTATCACACGCTGGGTATTAATATAATCATTAGCGAGAGGTTAAAGTTTTTAATGAAGAGGTGTGCCTCTGTCTTATCGGCTTCCAGCAACATAGGTATCTCAGAGGAGGGGGAGGGAGAACAGCCCCAAATCCCAAGGAAACAATTATCTTTATGAAAGAAATATCGAGCCCCTTTTCTCAACCATAATAAAGCAAAGTGGATGTTCTGATACCAACAGGAAAGACAGCACCAAATACTGCAGAATTCGGCCTGTGACAGCCCTGTGCCCTGTTTGCAGCTCCTGCATGTTCATTTGTGAGTTGCTGAGTGACCCTGCAGTAGGGAAGACATCACTGGACATGAACAACAGGGTCCACTGAGGTCTCTTTTACGAATTTACCTTTCCCTTTGAAACAGTAGATAGAATGGTCACTTACTAAGAAAGATGTTGAAATTCTGAATATTTGGATGAGGTCTGGCATCCCATGGGGCCACATGGGTCAGCAAAGAAAAAGATACACACCCCAGTCTACCATGCCTGCTTATTCTTTGTGCCGCGCAATGATTGTATATGATTCTTACATTCGTTAGTTTATGTTTTGTTGATTTCTGTGTACGTGATGTGCATTGGAGTACACAGCTGTGGTCCAAGCCTGTGGAGGTCCGATGAAAGCTTTTCTCTCTTTCCACCTTCAGGTGGCTTCTGAGTTTCCACTCACACATGTAGGCTCATGCAGCAAGTGCTGTACCCACCGAACAGTCTCCCTGCCCAACAGTCATAATATTTAAAAGTAAGATTAGCAGCTTCAGCTAGCTCAGCCTCGTCTACTGGCTTTCTCAGAAGTCGGAAGGCAAGTGGGTGAGTGGAAGGGCTTTTGGGAGCCCATGAAACTTCCTAGTCCATTAAGAGACAGAGCCTGGGCAGCTAATAGCAAAACATTACTCAATCTCTTTTCACCATTGAGAACAGTGGTTCTCAACCTGTGGATCACAAACCACACATCAGACAGCCTGCATACCAGATATTTACATTAAAATTCACAACAGTAGCAAAATTACAGTTATGAAGGAACAATGAAAACAATTTTCTGGTTGGGAGTCACCACAGCATGAGGAACTGTATTGAGAGTAACCGCACTAGGAAGGTTGAGAACACAGATTTAGGGCAGCAGACGCAAGAAAGGAATATGCGGTATTCTGTTATCTCTTCACTCACATGCCTGGCAAACACTTCCTCCAGACACGGCCGGAAGTGGGAGTGTGATGGCAGGCAGGGCAATATGACGATCCTGCTTTTATGGAGCATTTGACTGATTAAGAATCAGGGACTGAAGACAAGTAAGCTCACAGACTTCCCCAGTGCATAAGTAGTGATAGACACCCAGAAGCTGCCCTACCTGGTGGAGGGGTGAGGCAGCCAGGAAAAGTCCTGTTGTTCAGCTGAAGTTTCAAGAACTTGGAGATAGCAGTGATTTATCAGAAACTTTCATTCCATAAAACATTTCCAAATCTGGTTACGCCTGTCACAGAAACCTCAGTGACACACAGTTTATGGGGTCTTGTACAGATTCTGATGATCTGCCTGTCACAAAAACCCCAGTGATACATGGCTTATGGGGTATTGTGCAGATTCTAATGATTTGCCTGCATCTGAGAAAAGGATGGTGCTTACTTTACAGTAATGCCTTAATGTCTATGATCTGTCTGAATCTAGAATTTATATAAGAAAATTTAGTGATGATATCTTCTATGTCTTCCAGACCCAAGTTGCTACCCCCAGTGCCCCCCCCATGTCTCTCTCATGAGCAGTCTGTGAACAAGTAAGATTCAAGCAATAGAAAAGGTTCAAGCAGTTGAAGAAGAAAAATGTTGTAGGAGAAAACTCCGGTTCAGCTTTGAAGAAAAAAAATCAGGACTAGTAGACTGCTTTGTGTGGTGAACGATAGTACCAATTTGCTGCCTCTCAGCTCACGAATAGCATTTGCTTCTGTCCTTATCTTTATGGTACAGCAATGGCAAACACGATAAGTCTCCACTGGCAGGATTCTGAAAAAGTAATTTCAATGCTGTGACTATAAGAAAATGCTATCAAGGAAAAATATTTTTCCTTCCCTGGACTAGGAACCATTATTTAAACTCTTAGGTGCCTCAGGGTTCTGCTCGTACTGAATCCATCCCCACAGTCAAAACATATTCTTTTCTAAAGATTTCATATAGCTGAGTAGATTTGTGAATTGTGTATGTGTGTTGTGTGAGATGGGTAGTTCTCTGACTGTGACTGTTGATTTTCTGAATACACCAAAAAGTAATGCATTTTATTTCAGTACAAGTCTCAGGAAAGCTGCGGGTTGTTTCTATATGTATTTATATGTGCGCTTGTGTGTGTGCATGCACATGCTCCTGCAAATGAATACACACATGCATGTGAAGGCCAGAGAATACCCTCGGTATTTTTCTGCAGGCACTGTCCACCCTTTCATCTCCCTTATTGAAGCAGGGTCTCTCGCTGACATGCTAGACTAGCTGGTCCATGAGCCTCAAAGGATCCCTGTATCTGTCTTTCCAGAGGTGGAACTTCAGGCATGTGCTTCATGCCTATCATTTTATACTGAGTTCTGGGGACTAAACACAGGTCTTTGTGCTTGCAAGATAAGTCTTTTACTGACTGTGCTATTTTCCCAGCCCTCTATATTCTTAAAAATAAGTATACTAATTTTTTAGTTATTTTACAGTTAACCATTCTTCATGCAAAGACTGGTTTTGGATTGAGAATCTGAAAGAGCCTCTCTGCAGCTTCCTATCCTTGGAATAAGTGTGTGTCTGTGAGGAGTAAGCTCTGATCCAGAGGATGTGTTTGCCTCATGAAAATACACACAGAGTTTGATTATTTAAGTAACAGTGGCAGGGACAATAACACGGGTGGAGCTTCCCAGTAGACAAAAATTATGTGAGGACTGAAAAGCTCAAGATCAGGGTGATGGAAGAGCTGGAGGATGTGAAATGACATCCTGTGGATGTAACATGGCTGTCACATCCATGAATTCACAGCAGACATGGTTCACCTGCACAAGACCTGCAGAAGAGTACACCAGCTAAAAAAAATCCAATATGGAGAGTGAACTGCCTATTGGCATAGCTGTACCCCTCCCTGGATTCTGCCCCCGACCTCATGATCATTCCCCCAGTCAACACCATCCCAGCTTGTCCCTGACTCTGCTCCTGCTGGGTCCTGCCCCCAACCCAAGTAGACTTCAGCCACTAAAGCATAGAATACATCAGCTATAACCACCTTTACACAGAACTCCAGTTGACTTCGTAGGCTCAGACACAAGCCACACCACTTGGAAGAACAGATACTATAAGCCCATGTACAGCCCACACTAGTCAAAAGAACAGCCCTAGCATCTCTACCTGGAGCCAGGCTTGTCCTAGGTACCTCAGATGAAGACTCAAGCATTACTAGAGGCCAGGCCAGACCTAGAGATCCAAGAAAATTTGACTTTACTAGAGGCCAGACTCGATCAAGTGACCTAAGACCATCCCAAACCCCAGAAGAGATACCCTACTGGACCTGAAGACTCATCAGTCACCAGAACCCTCGGTCACTTAAGCCAGAAAACCAGAGAGGGAACAGAAACCAAGGAACAAAACACACATCCACCAAAGACAAACATAGGAATCAACAGTTAGACCGATAATCACCCCAAATCCAAAGGCCTAAGTGGTAGTGTAAGAACACAATCAATAACAGAAAGGGCAATATGTCACCACCAAAACCCAGCTATCCTACAACAGCAAGGCCTGAACATTCCAACAGAGTACAAGAAAATGACCTTAAAAATAACTCTATGAAGATGATAGAGGTACTTAAAGAAGAAATAAAAAAAAATGCCTAAAAGAAATGGAGGAAAAGGTAACCAACAAATTTGGAGAAAATCAATAAATCTCTTAAAGAATGTCAAGAAAACCAAGGAAAAAACAAACAATTGATGAAAACAAATAAAGCTGTTTAAGATAGTTTTTCCATTTCCTGAAAATAGAAATAGAAGCAATAAAGAAAACACAAATAGGGAATTCTGGAAGTAGAAAACCTGAGTAAGTGAATAGGAACTACAGATACAAGCATCGTCAACAGAATGCAAGAAATGGAAAAAAGAATCCTGGGTCTTGAAGATACAATAAAGAAAATAGTCACTGGTCAAAGAAAACAGTCATTGATGAAAAAAAATCTAAACAATTCCTAACACAAAACATCCAGGAAATCAGGGATATTATAAAAAGATCAAACCTAAGAATAATATGAATAGAAGGATGAGAAAATTTCCAGCTCAAGGGCCCAGGAAATATATTCAACAAAGTCATAGAAGAAAAATTTTCCTAGCCTAAAGAACATACCTAGGTACAAGAAGCTTACAGAACATCAAGTAGTCTAGGCCAGAAAAAAAAGTCCACTCACTACATAATAATCAAAACACTAAACATGCAGAATAAAGAAAGAATATTATGAGCTGCAAAGATAAAAGGTCATGTAACATATAAAAGCAGACTTATCAGATTTACACCCAACTTCTCATTGGAGACTCGAAAAGCCAGAGGAATCTGGACAGACCTCTTGCAGACACCAAGAGACCATGAATGCCAGCCTAAACTACTATGCCCAGAAAAAATGTCAGTCACCATAGTTGGAGACAACAAGATATTTCATGACAAAGTCAAATTTAATCAATATCTATTTACAAATCCAGTTCAAAAGAAGGTACTAAAAGGAAAATTCCAACCCAAAGAAGTTAGCTACATTCATGAAAACACAGGCAATAGATTGTCCCATACCAGCAAAACCCAAAGAAGAAACATATACACGCCACCACCAACAACAACAAACCACCAACAACAAATAACAGGGATTAACAATCACTGGTCATTAATATCTCTCAATATTAATGGACTCAATTTGACAATAAAAAAACATAGGCTAACAAAATGGATGGGAAAACAAGAACTATTCTTCTGCTGCATACATGAAACACACCTCAACATCAAAGACAGACATTACCTCATAGTAAAGTGTTAGAAAGAGATTTTCCAAACAAATGGGCCAAAGAAGCAAGCTGATGTATCCATCCTAGTATCTAACAAAATAGACAGCAAACCAAAATTAATCAAAAGAGATGGAGAAGGACATTCCATATTCATCAAAGGAAAAATTCACCAAGATGCTTCTGAACATGTATGCCCCAAACACAAGGACATCCTCATTTGTAAAAACAAAACAAATGAACAAACAAACAAACAAACAAAAATTACTAAAGCTTAAATTACATACCAAACCTCACACACTAATAGTAGGAGACTTCAATACTTCACTCTCCCCAATAAACAAGTCATTCAGAGAGAAGATGAACAGAGAAATAACAAAACCAACAAATATTATTACTCAATTAGACCTAACAGACATCTACAGAACACTTTACCCAAACACAAGAGAATATACCTTCTTCTCAGCACCTTCTAGAACCTTCTCTAAACTGACCACATTCTCTATCACAAAGCTAGTCTCAACAGATTTTTTTTTAACCAAGGTATAACCCCCATGTCTTAACAGACCATCATGGATTAAAGCTGGATTTTAACAATAACACAAAACACAGAAAGCCTACAAATGCGTGGGAAGCTTAACAACTCTCTACTGAGTTATCACTGGATTAAGGAAGAAATAAAGACTTTATAGAATTCAGTGAAAATAAATGCACAACACACCCAAACTTATGGGACACAATGAAAGTGGTGCCAAGAGCAAAGTTCATAGCACTAAGTGCCTTCATGAAGAATTTGGAGAACTTTCACACTAGTGACTTTATAGCACACCTGAAAACTCGAGTACAAAATGAAGCAAACACACCAAAGAAGAGTAGATGACAGGAAATAATCAAAGTGGGCCCTGAAATCAATAAAATAGAAACAAAGAGAACAATACAAATAATCAACATAACAAAGAGTTCTCTGAGGAAATCATCAAGATAGACAAACCATTATCCAAACTAACAAAAGCAGAAATGAAAAGGAGGACATAACAATGGACACTGAGGAAATCCAGACAATCATGAGGTAATACTTCAGAAACCTGTACTCCACAAAATTGGAAAATCTAAAAGAAACAGACATATTTATTGATAGATTAAGATGATATTTTGTTTGTGTTTTAACAAATGAAGCTTGTCTGAAGGTCAGAATACTGAGCTGGCCACACTAATTAGCCTTAGAGGCCAGGCAATGGTGGTATACACCTTCAATCCCCACCCTCTGGAGACAGAGGCAGATGGATTTCTTCGAGTTCAAGTCCACCTTAGGCTATACAAGATTGAATCAGTCCAAAAAGGAAAACAGAGCAAGTGGTGGTGGCTCACATCATTAATCCCAAAACTAGGGAGGTGGAGATGGAAAGTGATATGGCTGGGCCCAAAGAGAAATAAAAGAACAATACACAGATTCATAAGGGAAAATAAAAACCCCAGGATAGCTGAAACAATTCTGTACAATAAAAGACCTGCCAGAGGTATCACCATGTCTGAACTCAAGCTCTATTGGAGAACTATAGTGATTAAAAAACAACATGGTACTGGCATAAAAATAGACACATTGATCAATGGAGTTGAATTGAAGACCCAGACATAAATCCGTACACCTATGGATGCCTGAGTTTTTACAAAGAAGCCAAAACTATAAAATGGAAAAAAGAAACCATATTCAACAAATGGTGCAGGCATAACTGGTCATTGGCATGTAGAACAATGCAAACAGATCCATATCTATCCCCTTGCACAAAACTCAAGTCCAAGTAGATTGAAGACTTCAACATAAAACTAGACATACTGACCTGAACCTGACAGAAGAAAAAGTAGAGAAGAGCCTTGAACACATCAGTACAGGAGAAAACTTCCTGAATAGAATCCCAGTAGCACAGACACTAAGACTGGCAGTTAATAAATGGGACCTCACGGAAATGAAAAGCTTCTGTAAGGCAAAGGATTCCATCAATAGGCAAAACAACAGTCTAGAGAATGGGAAAAGATCTTCACCAACCCCACATCTGAAAAAGGGCTGATTTCATATATATATATATATATTCAAGAAACTAGACACGAGAAACCAAAATAATCTAATTTAAAAATGCAGTACAGATCTGAACAGAAAATTCTCAACAGAAGAATCCCAAATGGTAGAGACACACTTAAAGAAATATTCACCATATTTAGTCATAGGAAAATGCAAACCAAAAATGACTCTGAGATTCCATCTTACACCTGTCAGAATGGCTAAGATCAAAAACACAAGTGACAGTTCATGCTGGAGATGAAGTCTTCTCCATTGGGAGCACAAAGTACAACCACTTTGGAAACTAGTATGGCCATTTCTCAGAAAACTGGAAATAACCTACCTCAAGACCCACCTATTGTCAGTCTTGGACATATACCCAAAGGATGTTAAACCATAGTACAAGGACACCTGCTCAACACAACAGCTTTATTTGCAATAGCTAGTGGTGTAGGATGTTCTGTCTCTGTGTTGCTTTCATTGGTTGAATACAGAAACTGCCTTGCCTTTTTGATAGGGCAGCACTTAGGTAGGTGGAGTAGACAGAACTGTATGCTGGGAAGAAGGACAATGTGGCAGACGCCATGAAGCTCCTGCCCAAGACTGACACTGATTAGAATCTTTCCCAGTAAGCCACAACCTCGTGGTGTTACACAGATTTATTAGAAATGGGTTAAATCAAGATGTGAGAGTTAGCCAATAAGAGGATAGACACAACGGGCCAGGCAGTGTTTAAATTAATACAGTTTCTGTATGGTTATTTCAAGGGTTAAGCTAGCTGGGCAACTGAGATGAAAAGCAGGTCCTCTCTTCTTCTACAAGCTAGAACCTGGAAACAACCTAGATGTCCTTCAACCAAAGAAAGGATTTTTTTTATAAAGTGGTACACTTACACAATGTAGTATTTCTCACTTTTTAAAAACAGTGACCATAATGAAATTTGAAGGCAGAGGGGTAGAACTAGAAAAAAAATCATCCTAGGTAAAGTAACTCAGACATAGAAAGACATGCATGGTATGTACTCACTCATAAGTGGATATTAGCTGTAAAGTAAAGGATAACTATGCTACAATTGATCGACCCAGAGAGGCTAGGTAACAAGGAGGATCCAAGGGAGTACATGACTCTCCCTGGGGAAATAGAAGAGATTTCCTGATACTGCCACTCCCTATGGGCCAGCCAAGCATTCAAATACACGAGTCAATGGGGGCCATTCCTATTCAAACCACCACATACGGATTTGTGAAATTTTCAAGGAATAAACTAAAAATCAAATAATGAAAAAGATCACTATCAGGGTTTTTTAGGTTCCTCTTTGGTGAGTACTTATGATTTTAGAGGGCAGGGAGAGTTGATAGATAAAAACAGTACATGAATACTTTTCAAAATTATATAATTTGCAAAATTATATAAGTTTTATTTTTTTTAGTACCCTCCTGGGGACTTCTCAAGGTCCTGGAAGTGATGAATGAATTCTGAGCTTAACCAAGTCTACTTCACTATGAAGCATCTCTGCTCTGTTCCTGGACAGAAGGGGCCACACAGGTGTTATGTGCAGCTCTCACTTATCCCATGGTATCTAAAAAGGGTTGGCTTCAGGCTCTTGCCCAAAACCAAAATCACAAGTTATTCAAATCCATAAACTAAATTGGCAACAGTAACTTATGATTGGTTTATATCCTCCTGGGTACTCCATGTCATCTTTAGATAATTATAATATCTCATACATTGTAAATGATTGGAAATAGTTATTATCTTGCATTATTTAGGAAAAGAAGTATATCTATCCAGTACTGATGCAATGTTTTTTTCTCTTTCTGAATAGTTTTTCTATGGCTGGTTAAATCCAAGAATGCATGTGGCCCTCTATATGGCTTTAAATTTAAATTTTTGTCACCTGGATTGTAGTATGAGGAAGAGCGGGCTGCATCCCACTGCCCAGCTAGCTTAACCCCCGAAATAACCACACAGAAATTGTATTAATTAAATTACTGCCTGGCCCATTAGCTCTAGCCTCTTATTGGCTAACTCTCACATATTAGTTTAACCCATCTCCATTAATATGTATCGCCACTGGACTGTGACTTACCAGCATGAGTCTAACCAGCATCCATCTTGAACAGGAGAAGCATGGCATCTGCCATACTGCCCTTCTTCCCAGCATTCTGTTCTGTCTACTCTACCCACTTAAGGGCTGCCCTATCAAAAGGCAGTCTCTTTATTCAACCAATGAAAGCAACACACAAACAGAAGAAGCTCCTACACCACTGGATGTTAGGGATAGTTGCTTAGGAAAATAAGATGTGCTAAATTGTGTTCAATGGAAGATTAAAACTTAGAAAAGAAAACAAACATACACAATATTATGTATAACTGGATCCAAGTCTGGGAGCAAGACCTGCTGGTGTTTACTGAAGATTTTCCATGGCAAGATGTGTTTCCATTATCCATGCAGCAATTACTGATCCAAATCCAGATGTTGAGCACATCCTACATGTCAAGCCTCTCTTTGATAAGCACAGGAAGATACATTCCTGATTGCTGTGCCATGGGTGCTGCTCTCTGTGTCTGACACCATCTTTTTTTTTTTTTTTTTTTTTTTTGGACAGTTTTAGAAGCTGAGAAATTCTGAGCATCAGAAGTGACTGGAGGCATCATCTCCCAACTCATGAGCATAAGGGGTGACTGGAAGTGTTACCTCCCAACTTATGAGCACAGGGGTGACTGGAATCATCACCTCCAAACTCCAGTGTGAACTGAATCTCACTGAAGAAAGCCACACCCGTGTGGAAGATTCTACAGGGATGATTGGTTAGAACTCGGAGGTGATAGAAGGTTGTGGATTACAAGCCAATGTCATGGTCTATCTCTTTTTTCTTTGGTCCACATTATTGTCCACCACTTGCTGTGGGACAATGGTCTGTACCCTGTCAATTTTATTTTAATAAAACACTGATTGGCAAGTAGCCAGGCAGGAAGTATAGACAGGGTGATCAGGCATGAAGTAGAGGCAAGGCAAGGAGAATGCTGAGAAGAAGAAGAGTCAGTCTACAGTCACCACCCAGACACAGAGGAAGCCAGACACAGAGAAGAAGCAGGATGTGACTGTCTCACTGAAAAAGGTACCAAGCCACATGGCTAACACAGACAAGGGTTATAGGCTAATATAAGTTATAAGAGTTAATAAGAAGCCTGAGTTAATAGGCCAATCCATTTATAATTAATGTAGACCTCTGTGTGTTTATTTGGGACTAAACAGCTGTGGGACCTGGTAGGACAGAAACCTCAGTCAACAAATGGTGCCCAATGTGAGGCTAACCAAATCCACTTAAAAGCCTGAGAGAGCTTGGGAAGTTATTCTAGATAGAAAAGAATAGAGTTAAGCATGGCTTCTTGATAGCAGCACTTTCTCAGGTGGGCTCTGCTTGCTAGAGGCAAGTGCTCTCTTTTAAGAGAGCTTCCTGACTCATCTTTAGCTGTAAAACCTTGCATCTCTTTCAAGAGGTCCTGCCATGAAACACTTAAATGGTGTTGATAAAAAGCAAACTTCATACTTTTTGGTGGTGGCAAGGATCTCGAAATGCCATAGAGTTTTAGCAATAAACATGGCTCAGGCTAAAACCTCTGCCATGAGGCTAGACTCTTAGAAAAAAAAAGCTAAGGAATAGACTGGATCCATCTGTCAAAGCCACGGCTTTAGTCCTAGCCATGTTGCTTAGCAAATTAAAGACTCATGTGGTCAGAAAAAGAGAGATATACAGTAAAGATAGATTCAAAGACAAAGAAAACCTCTAAATGGTTTACTGTGTGTTTAAAAATATATGTAAGCTTGGAAGAAGAAAAAGAATAAAGTCCTTAAAAGAAAAAAGAAGAAAAGAAAGTAGTTTGGTGTGTTGGCACACACCTTTAATTCCGACACTGGGGAGGCAGTGGCAGGGGGATCTCTGTGTGTTCAAGGACAACCTGGTCTACAGAGTGAATTTCAGGACAGCCAAAGATACAAAGAGAAACCCTGTCTCAAAAAGCCAAAATTTAAAAATAAAATAAAAGAAATAGAGGTTAAAATAAAACCACATAAAGATGAAAAATACACAGAGAGTCTGGATACTGTATGTTATTGCATTGTCTTTAAATTTTTAAATTGTTTGATGACTGAGGAAAGAGCAAAAGCTACTAAAAAACATTTGATCATAAATGCTGTTGGATTAATCCAGTATATTTATATATATGTATGTATATATATATATATATATATATAATGCTTTGACTTTAAAATTTAAGTCAAAAGATATGTTACTTTGAAAAAGAGGTTTTGCTTTTGTTTCCTCAAGAAATGAGGGACTCTGGATTCATTCTGCTTTAAAAAACTCAACTTTGACCAAGGAAGACCCCCCTGAGAAATCTCTAATAAGAGAAATGGCCCAGATGTCTGAGTCCTACATCCAGAACAGTTCAAAGACTGCTGCTTGAGATGATCAAGCCTCACAGGATACTCCAGTCAGGACTTGATCACAATTCTAAATTTTCTTTAGGTCCCCATAAGATTATCAGCATCCTCAATCAGTGGGAAGTATCTTGGAAAACTATGCCCACATTCCCAAAAAGAATGGATTATGGATGTTTGCCTTTGTTTAGAATGTTGTTTGCAAGTTGTTATGGATAATGGTCAGTAGAAAAGCTAAACAAAGGAGATTCAATTCAGAGTTCTTGTTTTAAAAAAAGGTGGGGTGGAATGATGTGGGTAACGGTCTGTACCCTGTCAATTCTATTTTAATAAAATGCTGATTAGCCAGTAGCCAGGCAGGAAGTAAAGGCAGGGCAACAGGAACAAGAGAATGCTGGGAAGAGGAAGTCTGTAATCACCATCCAGACACAGAGGAAGCTAGACACAGAGAAGAAGCAGGATGTGACTGTCTCACTGAAAAAGGTACCAAGGCCATGTGGCTAACACAGACAAGAATTATGAACTTAAATAAGTTATAAGAGTTAATAAAAGGCCTGAGTTAATAGGCCAATCCATTTATAGTTAATGTAGACCTCTGTGTATTTCTTTGGGACTAAACAGCTGTGGGACCTGGTGGGACAGAAACCTCAGTCAACAACCTCTGGTCTGACCTAACATTCATTCAACTTAAGGATAAAACTTTTGAAATATGTTAATTCAGTAGACACTGGTTCCCATCAGTTCTAAAGCTATGTATGCCATCAGGACATTTAACATAAACAGCAGTCTTTTTTCCCATCTTGCTATGACCTGCCTACCTGCTATTCCAAGTAAAGTACTTAAAAATGGCCTGATTTATGACTTTCATTTGGTCTGTGACTATAAAAGTTTATGTAACCATTTCTACAACAGAACAAATCATTCCCAGCCTCCTGAACCCATGTTCCCAGGCCATAGTTGCTCATGTATAGCGTAGAAATAGTTTTCAATATATCATGCCATTTGAGGGAAGAGCCATGTTTTGGTTCAACACAAAGATCTTTTTAAAAATTGTGTGTGTTTGTAAGTGTGTGCACATGTGTATGTGTGTGTTTTGAGTATATGTGGAGGCAAGAGGTCAACATTGTATATCTTTTCTCAATAGCTCTGCACCTAACTTTTTTGAGACAAGAACTCACTTTTGAGCTTGGAACCTGATGGGATAGCCTCAAGTCTTGGGGCATCTTCTATTTAAAGATCTGGGGTTACAAATGCACACTGCTATACCCAACTTCTTATTTTGGTGCTGGGGATATGAACTCAGGTCCTCATGCTTGCACGCCAGTTCTTGACTGGCTCAACCATCTCCCCAAGCAAGAATCTTAAAGTGGCTGGAGGCTGGCTCCTCAGTTGGAGGGATCCTGCAAAGATGACAGCAAAGTCAAAAGACAGACCAAGACACTGGTGCTTTGAAAGAGTCTCGTGCATCAGTCCCTAGAATAGTCCATTCGATGAAGATCCCAGGTGCCAGATAAATGATCACAAGCCACAGGGTAATGTGTAGGAAATCAACTTCTTTTATAATGTCACAACTCTGTTCTTAATGGTAAGGGCATGCCCTGAGCTGAACAAGTCAGTTTTCCATATAACTACCAGGGTCACCCAATGAACGAAAGTACATATTCTTCATTCCATGGAGTATACAGCAGTGGTCCAATTACTTGAGGTGGCTTACTTCACAGGTCAGACACAAACACTAACAAGCAGCCAACTGAGACAAATGCCACAGAGGCAAATAGCCAGGGGGCTTGAGAAGGAACCTAATTGGGTCTGTAGTAGATTTTAGGATATTTCTGCTTGTGGTAGGTCCTTGAAGCTTCATTTTTTAAAGCTTTTTCCCCCCACCTATAACCAACAGAAAACCAGTGTCAGATTAAAGATCCCCACGGTCTTGTCTTGCTAAGTTTCTGTCCCTAGAGCACTTAGAGACCACGTCAGAAGTACCTGGAAACTTGGGTTGTAGGAAGCTTCTGTGCTGTTTGAGATGTCCAGTAACCCGAGGCTGCCTAGCTGGAAAGTCTGCAGGACAGGAGAGTGGAGTTGTGGGAACTGACCCCAAGGGACATGCACTGTCTGGAAGTTGAGCATTTCCAGTCAAGGTTATGTGTGGAGATGCCGCTAGAGAGATTTGCCTTCTACACACTGTCTCCTTGGAAGTGTGTCAGCCAGCAATTGGGGCCATGATCTGCACAGTCACAGTGAGTTTGGCTTTTATTATTTTTATTTATTTTTTTTTTGGTGTTTTTTTCCTCTGTGGAAGTTAATGCTCTAAAAGTAAGCTCTGAGAATTAGAAATGAAAAAGTCCTGGCCACTGCATGGGAATTGCTTGGGGGCCTTGAGCCGTTCACACTCATTTAAACGCATTTCTTTCTGTTTTGAAGCTCTGTCATCTACACTGTGCTGGCTTTTGTCCCCAGAGGGGTAAAATGGCTGCTGTAGAGCCAGACATTTTGTCCTCAAAGGATGGCAGTAAAAGGCTGGTGTGCAGCAATGTTTCCTTAGAATGTGAGTTCCTCGCAGGCAAAGCATTGAAGGTCACAGTCATTGTTATGACCTCTGCCAACACCTATACCTAGAAAATGGTTCATTCTTGATTTTTATTTGTATAATAAATGAATGAATAATTGATTTTGAATCAAACCTCTGATGTGCTAAAAACTTGGAATCCCTCCTCACTCACAGCACTACAGAGATTGAGGATGAGTCAGTCCCCAGCTCAGGAAAAATGCTGCCATCAGTCATGTAGCAAAGACGTCATCACCCCCTCTTTCTATCCCATCTTGGTGCTGTTGAGATGGCTGTGGATGGAGCTGGAGAGATGACTCAGGGCTTAACTGTGCTGCTCTTCTAGAGGACCTGAGTTCAGTTTCCAGCACTAGGGTTGGGTGGCTCACAATGTCCTAAAACCCAGTTCCCAGGAATCCGGTGCCCTCTTCTGTCACTGCAGGAGGCACACACATATGTGTGGCATGCCCACACAGACATACACATACATAAAAAATAATTTTAAAAATGGTTTTTAATTTGAGAAAGTGTTATATGACCAAAGAAACTATAGTAAGATGTTGAATCAATGAAAAAAAGAGGAGTTAATTACACCAAAAGGAAAAAAAAATTCCAATATTCTTAGATGTAGTCCATTGAAGGGAAGTCTGAGTGAGTCAACTGGAAATATTCTTATGTCTGACTCAGTGAATTATGCTAACATTGCCAGTTAAAAAGAGATACCGTTTTAAGGCCAAACAATCTATAGAATCTTTAAAATCTTATAGACACCAGAGCCCAGAAATAAGAAGGGCTCTGTTAAATTGTATCGAATTTAGTTTCTAAATTTACAGCTACACTTCTTGTCTTTTTGGCACATGTGTTTGTGTGTGTGCATGTGTGTGTGTGTGTGTGTGTGTGTGTGTGTATGTGTGTGTGTGTGGTGTATGCATGCCAGGTGGAAAGATCAGAGAACAACCTGGGGTCTTGATCCTTATCTTTCATCTTGTTTAAGATGGGGTCGCTTGTCTGCTGCTCACGCACAAGGCTAGCTGGCCTGGGGGCCTCTGGGATCCCCATCTTCACCATAGGTGCTTCAGAGTCACAGACACACAGTAGCAGGCACCCAGCTCGACAAAGCTCCTGTGGATCCAAACTCAGCGCCTTGTGCTTGCCAGGTACGAGCTTTATCCATGGAACCATCTCTCCAGCCCCAACATTAAATTTCTAAATAGACAGTTACCTTAGCTTCTATAGTGTCATTTTCAAAGACTGGAGTATTTCAGAGCAGTGGAATATTATTCTGATATGTGTAGATGTGTGTGCACGTGTCTGTCTGTGTCATTCAGGAGTTCTCTACCCTGTTTCTGGAGACAGGCTTTCTCGGCCCCCTAGGACTTGTCAAGCTGGCTGGTCAGTGAGTCCCAGGGATCTGCCTGTAGCTGTGTTCCTGGCATTAGGATTGTAAGTGTGAGCCACTGTGATTAGTGTTATTATTATTTTCCCTATGAGTTCTAGGGATCCAGTGCAAGTCTGCATGGTTCCATGGCAAGCACTGCACTGACTGAGCCATTCTCCAGCCCCTGGAGAACTCTTCTGTGTGCAAATGAAACTGGCATCTTTCATGTTTCATTCACTGAAAATAAATATTAATGCTTAATTCATATTTATAAACTATTTTGTTAATGTTAATCAAATAACAATGTAGCTCTTTAAAAGATGCTGAATAATTAGGGAAATTCAAATCAAACCCACAATGAGATATCGCATCACATCCTTTAGGGTGGCTAGGATCAAAAGTATAGCAATGTTGAGAAGAAATTGGAGCCCTCAAATATCCCTGGTAGCAGAACTATAAGCTGCTATGGTTGCTATGGAAAGCATCTTAGCAATTCTTTAAGCTGCTATATGTGTAATTATCATGTGGTCCTTACTTCTACTGGTAAGTGTATGTGATTGTTTGAATGAGAATGGCCCCCATAGGCTCATGTATTTGAATGCTTAGCTCCCAGGGAATGGAACTGTTTGAAAGGATTAAGAGGTGTGACCTTGTTGGAGGAAGTATATCACTTGGGAAGTGCTTTGAGGTTTTGAAAGCCAGTACCAGCCCTAGTGTCTTTCTCTCTGCCTGCAGATCAGGACGTAAAGGTCTCAGACACTGTCTGTAGGCTTCCATTCTCCCCACCATGATAATATGGTTAAGTCTCTGATGGAGTAAGGAAGTCCCCCTTCTAATTTAATGTTTCCTTTTATAAGAGTTAACTTGGGCATGGTATCTCTTCACAAATAGAACAGTGACTAAGACAGCCTATCTGCAAGAGAAATACAAACATGGCATTGTAAACATAAATGTTAGCAGCAATAATATTCACATGACCAAAAGGTTGGAAGAATACAGATATATATATCATGTGATGAGCAGCTAAACCATTTATGTACTCACATGGGATATGGTTTGACCATAAAACAAAATGAATATTGATGCAAACTACTATATCTTTGCTAAACCTTGAGAAGAGCATGCTGAGGTGGAAAAAATGGCCACATATTCTATGATTTTATTGTATTAAATATTCAGAGCAGTGGAGTCCATAGAAACAGACAATAGACTAGTGGTTGCCAGGCAGAGGGTAGGGAGAAATGGGTAAAGGTTGCTAGTGAGCAACACACCAATCATTGAGATGTGTCTGGTGAAAGAGCTTATTCAAGTAGCCAAGGGTGGAGATGAAAGAGCTGCCAAGCCCGGCTTCTCCCCATGAGTTCTGAAGGGGGAACTCAGATCTGGGCTTGCATGGTGAGCACTTGACCGACTGAGCTATTTCCCCAGCTCTGAGAACTTTCTAATGTTGTCCTTTGTTACCTCCTACAATCCTTGCATTGCACTGTGATATGGGAAGGGCAAGTGTGTGGAGCCCCAGGTTGGGGACAGAGCATTCTGTGCCTCAGTTTACAAATCCCTCTGTGATGGAAGTAGGACCAGGACCCAGTGACCCTGACTTCCTCTTTCACAATCAATAATTACCGCATATTTGTTGTACAAGACGATGGGCTTCATTCTGACATTTTTGTCCACTCATTGCTTGTACTCAGCTAAGCAAACGTGGGAGAAGAAATCCTGAGCTGAGGCACTGTATACTGATGGGAGCTTTCAGGTCTACGGCTGGTGTTACCACAGATGGGCAGCCATGTTATCTGTGGAGACCCACATGGGCTTGGAGTTCTCTGATGACTCCCACCACCCTGATGTACTGATGTTGACAGTGGCCCTTGACAACCGAGACTAAGGTCTCTAACTGGTCCAGACTTGAGAACTCCCGTACTGTCTTTTGAGAGGGCCTTTGGACTGAAGCTCTACTGATGGTGTGCATGACCTTTGGCACTGTTGAGGCCTCAGTCCCTGAGGCCACTGACATCCACTCTAGTGGAATGTGAGTTACTCTGGATCAACAGAGAGCATCAGTGACTGCGGACTGCTCTTCTCTTGCTTTGCTAATGGGAACTAACATCCCCTCCTGTCTCAGCCCCTCAAAACCCGCCACAGAGACCCAGCAACACTGCTGAATCATCCAAGCCAGCACTGCTATGACTCATTCCCCAGCCTTAGTGTTCCATCTCCCAGGGTGGCCATTTATGATCTCCTTTCTCCACCATCCACAGATATTAGGTCTAGTTTCCACCTTGTTGGTTCCTGTCACTTCCACATATTTATTTATTTTTAATGTATTGATCTTTTACAAGTCGGTGACTCATCCTGCCGTGGTTTTGCTTCTCCACATACAATATTCCTTTCCTCCTCGCCCCTAACAAAATCTACCCTGTGTATACCCTACAACTGATGCATCTGAGAACTGATAATTTGCTCTGTATCCAGACCTATACTTAAGGAACCACTGGAAGAGGCTTTGTGTGGTGTCCCTCAGTAAGAATACTGGCAGGCCACAGGGTGGTCACAGTTCTTGTCGATGGAACTGAACCTGGGGGAGCTGGCATTCTGCCCCCTCTTACTTGTTAGCAAAGGTGGGCTGCACTGCTTAGCCACTTTAGCTCCAGAACACAGTGTTTGACCCCTGTGCTCTGCCAAGCCTGTGAACAACTGTGGTCTAGTCTGCATAAGGCGGCCATGTCCTTGGTCTTCATCTAAAGCAGCTTCCTTTTCCTAATGAAGGAGTTTAACCCTCATTTTTTTCCCTAGCAGTTTAGCTGGCATTTTCTCTCGTTACACTGCTTTGTTAAGAGCATTCCATCTGTTCTTACCCCTCCGTAGGGAGGTTGGCTGTCTGGCAGCAGACATAGGTACAGATGCAGGCAGGCAGGTGGGCAGGCAGGCGGCAGGTGGCCCAGGGAATCTGTCACCAAGCAGCAGGAAGTCACAGGACTGGTGATCAGGCAAATCTCTGAATGGACTCAGGGACACACGAACCCAGTCCTGAGGGACTTGGAGCAGGAGGCCAGAACTCGAGCAGGACGGAAGGCTGCGGTGAAGTATTAAGATAGCTGCTAGGAGCAGGCACGCTGTAGGGTTGTACGAACTGATGGGACAAAGCTCAGCATCCGGGCGGGGGCATGTCTCCTTCACAAGATTGCTTATCTAGCACATGAAAGCCCTAGGTTCACTTGCCGGCTCGGCAACAAACCAGGACGGCTGGCACACACCTCCGGTGACAGCACTTGGGAGCCAGGAAGGAAGCTCAAGGTCATTTTTGGCTACAGAGCAAACCTGGGACCAGCCTGGGCTTCAAGAGGCCATGCCTCAAAACAAAGGAAAAACAAATATAAAACATAACAGTCAAATAAACGGCCACCAGCGGCCAAGGTCAGGGTGAGAGGAGGTGGCACTACTGCACGGGATTCATCCCGAGTCACAGGAGACTCTGGTGGGGCTGTTGTTCCCCACGTGGAGCAATGAGGCGTTTGAGAATGGTCCAAGACATGTATGTCTGGATAGAAGAGATGTTATGCAAGAAGGTAAATAAGGTATAATGTTTGTAAGTACCCCGAGGTCTTCCTAATGAATTGTTTACAGGACCCACATTTTATTTCTATTTTGTGTTCATTTTTCTAGACTTGCACCAACTTATCTTCTTATTTAGGGAACTTACAGTTTATTGAAAGGGCTTAAGATGTGCCCGAGAGAGATCCTGTCTTCAGAAGTCAAGTAACCAGTAGCTTGGATGTGTATTCCACAAAGCATTTTGCTTCTTGATATGGAAGGAATAATTTTTCCAGTAAGAGTAGAAACGGTATTGGATGAGTCATATTTCTTAGGATCCCCCTGGGGCTGAGTGCTGGCTGAAGGTACAGGTTTAGTCCGTGTCTCTGAAACCAGAGGCTGATGCAACCACCCAGAGTTTTCTTCCACTGTGACTCCCTCCAGTTCTTGGTCACATGCTAGTAAGCAGCAAACACCCACAGGAAGTGTCTGTGGTGGGACACCCCTCACCCCAGGAGCAGTTAGTGCAGCCACCCTTGGTTGATAAAACTGCCTCATTCACTCCATGCAGCCTGAAGCCACAGCCCACACTGCTACATCTGTAGGGAAGATTCAGGTGGGCCTGATTCTGTATAAAACTCCTGTAGTTCACTGTGGCAGAGACTCCCTCAGATCTTTCTCTGAAAAGGTCTCCTCCACTAGTGGATGGTGAGCACCTAAATTCCTGAAACCCATGCAGGTACCAAGAGTAAACAGGGTATAGTTGGGAGCGTCATTTATTACACTTTCTGGACATCAGATCTGTTGGTTGTAAGACCATATGAACCTCAGGCTACCACTGTGATTTGACCTGAGCTATCCCTACATCTCCTTAGCAAACTGGGCTAAAATTCAATTGTTTGTATTTTATGAGTTGAAGTTTTGAACAACCTTGATACAGGTTAGAGGTTTTAGTAACTAGAAACCCAATAATAAGATGATAATGAGGGTCTCTGTCTCTATCTCCATCCATCGCTAGATGAAGGTTCTATGGTGATATGCAAGATATTCATCAGTATGGCAATAGGATAGGGCCATTTCAGGCTCCCTCTCGTCAGCTGCCCAAGGAACTAGCTAGGGACATCTCCTTGGACACCTGGAAACCCCTCTAGAGTCAAGTCTCTTGCCAACCCTAAAATGGCTCCCTTAATTAAGATATATACTTCCCTGTTCCCATATCCACCCTTCCTCCATCCCAACTCTCCCATTCCCCCAAGCTCTCCCCATTCTCCCATTCTCACTTTTCTCTCCCCATCTCCCCTTACTCCTACCTCACCCCCACCCCCAAGTTCCCAATTTTTGCCTGACCGTCTTGTCTACTTCCAATATCTAGGAGGATAACTATATGTTTTTCTTTGGGTTCACCTTATTTAGCTTCTCTAAGATCAAAACTTATAGGATCAATGTCCTTTATTTATGGCTAGAATCCACTTATGAGTGAGTACATACCATATTCATCTTTTTGGGTCTGAATTACCTCACTCAGGATAGTGTTTTCTATTTCCCCATTGGAGCACTGGACTGAGCTCTTAAGGTCCAAATGAGGAGCAGAAGAAGGGAGAACATGAACAGGGAAGTCAGGACCACGAGGGGTGCACTCACCCACTAAGACGTTGGAGCTGATCTAATGGGAGCTCACCAAGGCCAGCTGAACTGGGACTGATGAAGCATGTGATCAAACCGGACTCCTTGAACGTGGCGGACAATGAGTGATGACTGAGAAGCCAAGGACATTGGCACTGGGGTTTGGTCCTACTGCATATACTGGCTTTGTGGGAGCCTAGTCTGTTTGGATGCTCACCTTCCTAGACCTGGATGGAGTGGGGAGGACCTTGGAATTCCCACAGGGCAGGGAACCCTGCCTTTGGACTGGAGAGGGAGGGGTAAGGGAAGTGGGGGGATGGGGAAGGGAATTGGGAGGAGGTGGAAATTTTTAATAATAATAATAATAATAAAATAAATTAATTAAAGATAAATAAATAAGATGATAATGATAATAGCTATCTTGAGTAGTAGTCAATGTCTGTTTGTTTGAGGCTAAATAATTTTTTCCATAATCCCTTTAGCTCCTAGGATAGGTGAATGTAGTGGGGACTGCTGGCACCCACCCAAGTGCCCAATCTGATTTCATAATCATGCATTGGAGTGAGACATCTGGATAAAGACCACACTTCCCTATCCCTTCCAGCTGGGTGACATCCATTGCTAAGGTAGGGCCCATCTGGACCTTAATCCCTTTCTGCCTGTGGCAATGAAGCTTCAATGGAGCAGACAGGGACTACACCTTGGGAATTCCAGTGAACTGGGCTGCAGAGAAACTCACTTTCTGAAAGAGCGGGAGCAGCAGTGCCTTCCTCCAGCGCAGGCTACTCTGTGGTGTGAGACGCTTTGTTTAGTTTGTCAGTGTGTTTATTTGTCCAGAGGAGGGGGTAGCTCCCTTTTACAGAACTTTGTCTTTATTTTCCTAGTACTTTTTATTAACATTATTATTTTTGGTTTAGAAACACAGGCTCTGAGGCGCAGAAAAGCTAAGTGATTTTGTATGCAGTGACCTCAAATTAAGATTCCCAACAGATATGGTTTTCACTGGAAGGACCATTTGAGAATTAGTTTATCAAAAGATTTCAATTCTCTAAATTTGGGGACCAAGAAAAGTTGGTAGGTAAAGCAAAGTACCACATAAAGTGAAGCTGGCATGGCAGGGAGATTCTGAGAAGCTGGGTTTGGGGAGAGGTCTGGGAGTGTGACTTCATCAGAGGTCACTCAAACTGAAGGGAGAGGCACCCTACTGTTAATACCAAGTGTGCCCCAAAAGAAATGCCACAACATCCTCTGGTCTTCAGTGACCTCGAAAAGATCTTAGTAAAATTCAGACTCAATAGGAAGTCTGGGCTGACTGGGGCCCGAGATTCAGTATTTCAACACTAACAAGTGAAACCCTGCAGATCCAAGGACCACACTTAGAATAACAAGGATCTGCAAGACTTCCTGTTCCTAGTACAGTATCCTATACCTTAACATCTAACCAAGAGCTCCTGATAGTGAAAGGAAAAAGCAGAGTATTAGCTAACAAAACTACGATTCCCAGGATGCTTTACAGAGAAGTGTCTGTCCACAAGAACCCCTGGGTTGTGCCTTCTATCTGCTTTGAATGACTGGCCCCACAAATTTTGCAGTACCGTTTTGCAGTTGATGGGATTTTATAGTCATGAGATGCAGGGGTATGCTATAGATCAAAATATTTTTCACTTGTTTGACTGGAACCTATGGGGAAGGGGTGAAATGGCCAATTGATTATGATGCTTAATATAAAAAGATCAAAGTCCTACAGCACACAGTCACAGTGCTGTCCGTGGAACAGGAGCTGGCGCTCACGGGAAAATGTTCATGTAATATATGAGGCATTAAAAATTCTGTTACATTATCCTTGCCACCAAGATTGTAATGAAAATGGGAAATGGCACCAACTTAACCCATTCTCATTACAATCGTTAGATTGTAATCTTGTGTTTTCCCCTCAAGAGAATGCTAAATGAGATTTTAAACAAAAGAGAGGACAGAGAAGTATGGAGAACAAAGAAGCAAATAGAAACTGGAAAGTTAAAGAAAAATAGATGCATGATAGACTTCCCCGCATTCGTGGGAGGTTTTCTCTTTGCGTTAGAAATAGGAACAGAGCATAGAATGGTACAAAGACCAATTGAGGTACTGGCCAAAACCTATAATGTAACCCAAACATGGTATCTATTTTAAACAGCAGCAGAGGTCATATATCAATTTGGTCTTACCCTTTAAAGCTTAGTCCACTTTAAGAAAAAGTAAATAAAATTGACAACCTGTCTGTTCAAATACCAAGAACACATTAAAGACAAAAATAACCAAAAGCACTGAGAGGGTGGATCTTGATGGGAAGGCTGATTGTATATGTGCAGTACCACTTTGAACTCTCCATTTTTGCTCCACCACACATAGGCATAAATCATGACTCTCCTTGCTTCATTTGTTTTTATATTTCATTCTGGGAATAAAAGATCTCTGATGGTAACACACAATTTTGTGTGAATTAGTATTCACATGGGTGGAAAACATTCTGAATGATACATCCTGGAACTGAGGGGAAACCTTGGTAATTCTTGTGAATTTTTCAGAGCCATGTGTACTAGCCAAATTTGAAACTGTTTATTGAATACTGTTTAGGTCTAAGTATTAGAATGGTTCATGTGAGCAGTGCAATCCAAGCTCAGCTACCATTTAATGCAAACATGCTTGCAGATCATCTTCATATGAACTGGACAAGGGAGCAAGAGCCAGGGAAGTATGCTTCTCTCTGTATTTTTCTATTGCCATGGTAGAATATCATGGTAAAACACCATGACAAAGTCAACTGACAGAAGAAAGCATTTTATCTGGGTCTTGATTACAGTTTAAGAGGGTGGATCAATAAGCTTCGTGACAGGGAACATGGCAGAAGGCATGGCGTTGGAGTAGTAATGGGAGCTTTTAACTTGAGACAACAGCCTCCAGGCAGAGAAAGACAGACAGACAGGCAGGCAGACAGACACACATATACAGACACACGAGAGAGAGAGAGAGAGAGAGAGAGAGAGAGAGAGAGGAAGACAGACATACATACATGAGAGACACACACACACGAGAGAGAGAGACAAGAGAGAAACAGACACACACATGAGAGAGAGAGACAGTCAGACACACACGAGAGAGACATAAACGAGAGAGAGAGATTGACAGACAGACAGAGAGACAGACAGACAGAGAGACAGACACAGAGAGAACAAAATGGAAATGTTGGAGTTTTTGAAACTCCAAACCCAACCCTTAGTGACACACCTCTTTCTAAAAAGGCCATACCTCTTAATCATTCCCAAATAGTTCCATTAAATATTCAAATATTTGGCCTATGGGAACCATTCTATAGACACAATACAATATATTCACCTCTCTTTTTCAATATTTTCTTAACTCCTGCCTCGACAACATTCTTTCTGTCTTTCTCTTATCTCTTGATATTTCCTTTGCCATTGCATAGCAATGTAGCCATTCATTTATAATCTGTGTATCAACCCTCTACTACCTGAGTAGATGTGATGTGGACCTTGTCTTTCCTGTTCAGCACTCTAGTAGTTTGGATAAGCATGGTCCCTGGAGGGTCATATATTTGAATGCTTGGACCCCAGGTGGTGGAACTGTTTGGGAAGGGTTAGGAAGTATAGTCTTATTGGAAGAGGTGTGTTAATTAGCTGTGTTTATCCATTCTATGGGCTACATGTTAGTACTTTACAACATTATGTTGTATGCTTTGAAGCAATACCTAACTGAAGCAAAATAAAGGAAGAAGGAATTATTTTGCTTTACAGCCATCTAGGCAGGGAAGGAATGATAGTGGGAACTGCTGTGTTTGTGGTGACAAATTCATGGTAAGTATTGCATTGTACTGATCAGAAAACATATGATTTGAGGTGGAAGCTATGACCTTTAAGGCATAGCTTTAAGGTTTAGCTTTAAGGCATACCTCCTCAAGCTAAACCCCACCTCCTGAAGGCTCTACAGCCTGTCAAAATAGTTCCACCAGCTAGAGACTAAGATGTCACATACAAGAGCTTGTAGAAAACATTGAAGTCATAAAATTCTGTACTGGGACTGCTTAGGCTGGTGACCATCATATAGTTCAAGATGTGTTTATTCAAGCTTCAAATGTCCTCAGAATCTCAACAGTCTTGACACTATTCAAAATCTCAAGTCTCTTCTTATACTCAAGGTAAACTCTGAGCTGTGTACCTTGTATAATGAAAAACAAATAAAAACAACAAATAAGCAAAGACCCACAGCAATTTTCATATTTCCAATATACAACGGCACAGAGTAAGCTTTATTTCAAAAAACTAGGAACAGGATGGTAGCAAGGAAACACAAAAACAGAACAAGGTACCAAACCAGTATGGCAGGCATCAAACCATATTGCTCCATGTCTAATATTTAGGGCTCCTCGTGACACTGTCTAGGCTACTGTGGGCTTGGATGCCCTCACCCTTACATGTGTAACACCTGGGGTACTCATGGCTTCTTTCTTGGGCCTTTACTACTCAATGCCTATAGTTATCCTTGATGGCTATCTTACATTCCTGGGATTTCCAAGACCCGGTGGTCCCACTGCAACTTAAGCCTCACATTCACACTGCACAGGCCTCCCAGGGCTGCTCTCCAGGGTCTCGCCTTCTCCATATTGCCTGGCATCATTGGGGTTATATTTCTGGCGCCACGGTACAAGCCTCCATGATCCAGTACTCTTGTATTCTGCATCCATGTGTTCCTGTTCAACACAGTGTAACAGCATCGATAATACCAATTCTGCCACCAGCTGAAGATGACATCTGACCCCCATGGAGCACAGCTACAGTGGCCCCAGAGTGTCTGCATGGCTGGACCAGGAAAAGCAATTCCCTAGGACTTGGTTCCCAGGAAAGACACCCTGGATCCTGTTAAACAAATATTTTCCAAATGGGTTTCATTTTACACCAAGAAGACCTTGGTGAATGCAATACTTCCCTGAAGCCGCCTTTTCTACCGTCATGTTGTAGCTGGCACTCAGGGTGTCTCTTTATAATGACGTTAGTCTCTTTGGCACTTATGGCTGCTTCATCTTCACCAGTCTTGTCTGAGGCTTCGATTTGGTTCAGGCTCCTTTGCTCACAAGCTACACCTTTCTACTTCTTCCCAGGCCACGTTCTACTCTTCTCACTTAAATCTGGCTGAAAGTGGTGAGTGGTACCCTTGCCACACCCCAAGGGATGAGTGATACCCTTAAACAGCACCCCAAGGGATATACCGTTTTGACATTTCCTCTGCTAAAAAAAATAACCCATTAGCTTTAAATTAAGCTTCACTCACATTATCCGGTCAGAACCAGCTACTTAGCCAGGATATCACAAGCGTGGCACCTAGGCTGTCCTCTTCTAAAACAGGAACAGGAAGGATGCTCACAGCTTCATGTCTGTTGCAATTCTCTCCCTCCGCTCTCCCATCACGTAGCTCGTTACTCTTCACGGCGTGATGGAGGAAGGTCATTGGCTAATAAAGAAACTGCCTTGGCCCATTTGATTGGCCAGCCTTTAGGTGGGTGGAGTAAACAGAATAGAATGCTGGGAGGAAGAGGAAGTGAGCTCAGATGCAGGGCAGCTCCTCTGAGAGACAGACGCCATGCTCTCCTCTCCAGAGCAGATGCGATGAAGCTCTGACCCAGGATGGACGTAGGCTAGAATCTTCCCGGTAAGCGCACCTTGGGGTGCTACACACATGAACAGAAATGGGCCAAGCAGTATTTAAATGAATAGAGTTTGTGTGTTGTTATTTTGGGGCATAAGCTAGCCATACGACCGGGAGCTGGGGCGGCATGAACACAGCCAGCAGCTCCCCACTACAGCGGCGTCCCTGGGCTTCTCTACTGAAGCTCTAAACTCTTTTACATTTGTCTGGTGATCAGGTTCCAAAGGCCTAGGAACCGCATGGTTGGGCTTTCCAGAGCAAAGGCACACTTTACCGTATGGTCCTCGGTCTCAGTGACAAACTACCCTGAAGAAGAAAGGTGAGGAAGAAAGATTTCAGGTGTGGTTTAAAGTCCGTATAGCTGGGAGCGTATGGCAGCTGGGATGGTTTGGTTCACGGCAGTGAGAATGGATGACTGCTATCATAAGTAACTTCTACTTGTTATGTATTGTTCACCTGAGAGTAGAGAGCTCAGGCCAGAGGCAGGGCTACCTGTAACCCTCAAGGCCTGTCCTCCCACAGTCAGCATCCTCTAACTAGACCCTGTCTCCTAAAGTTTCCATGACTTCCAATGCTATCGGCTGTCAAACACATGAGCTTGTGGGGACCATGTTATAATCAAGTCATACGTAACACAATGTTATTTTGCCTATGCCATAAGAGGAAAAAGTGAACAGAATCAGGCAAAATAGAGTAGAAAGTGGTATCACTGAGTGCCCTTTTGCAGAGAATGACTCTGAGTGAGTGGCAGGTGTGGAAGGAGTAAGTGTACAAACGACAGAGTCAACGTTCTCTCCCTCTGGGGTAGAACTTCCCAGGCAGAGAAGCTAGTGGTGCAAGGGTGCTGACGTAGGACACAGATGGCTTTGATGGGTGCATGGCTGAGGTCCGGCTGAAGCAGTGTGTGCCGTGGAGAGGAGAACGGGATTGGAAAAGTCTGAAGGGAGTGGGCTTGGCACATGGAATGCCTGTGCTGTAGCCATGGTGAGAATTTTGGTCTGTAGCCACGGGGGCTGAGAAGCCACTGGAGGTTCTGGAGTGGAGGGATGGCTTGAGCAGATTCAAGTGCTTAAAGGAGCACTTTGACTGCTGTGTGGGGGGAAAGGGGAAGTCAGTGGCACAGCGGAGCAGCGGTGAGCTGGCAAATGTTTAACAACCCGCTCGACAAAGGCAAAAATAAGTAAACAAACAGAATTAGAATTTGCTAAAAGAGAAAGCAAAGAAAATGGCAGGGGAGTGAGAGCAATGCAAAGAGGGGACCCTAATTAGAACGGGGAGGAGGGATGGACTGCTCAGCAGAAGTGACATTTAAGGAGAGACCTGGGCAAGCCAGGTACACATCAAAGGTCACCAAGGCTGCTTTCCTGGATTCAAGTAGCACCATCTGTCAGCAAGTTCAGAGACTGGGGAAAATAAACGGGCACTCACTAGGGAAAACATTCTTCTGTTGCCTTTGGTTCCATATTCCAGTGTTTACTGACCCACGTTCTCAGGGGATTTGCCTTTATTCTGACTTGTGTCCACCTGCTGCACTGAGAACCATCTCTTTTTCAGCTGAACGAAGAAGGGAGAGCAGTCTTCAGAGCCCGAAATTTGGGCTCATTACATTTCGGCATGCCAGCATGTGGGGCCGAACCCCGGTGCTGCAGATCGGCTCTGCCTGCCGCACTAGTCCTGACAGCTGACACATTGTTCTGGCAAAGTTAAGGGAGACTATTGACAAATTTGAATGATGCCTTGAGTCACCTCAGCTGCTGTGACACCAGGCTGTTGAGCATTACTTACAGCCCCTGGATACAGCACTAAATAAGATGCAGAGTGAGTCACAAAGGGCCTCGCCCTAAGGGCTTTGCAATTCCCACTGTCAAAGCCCAAGGATTCCTGAAGCTAGTGGAAGGAAATGAGAAGTAAAGCAGTTGAACAGTTCATTGAGTCTGTTCAGAGTTTATATGTCGAGTTGTTTTGACAGCTTTTATGAGTGTGCTGCACGGAGACAATAACCGAGAAACAAGGCAGTACCCGAACAGGCTTGTGAATACAGACAAATTACAAGCACAACATATATGCAATTATATAATTATGTCAAGGTTGCGTTGCATTCAATAACACCTCTGCTGTGTTTGCTCTTTTTTCAGGTCAAGAATTGGGTTTTGAATGAGAGAGACTTTGAGGGATAATGGGTAAATGTGGGAGGGAAATGGAGATGTGAGTGCCTGTGTTGGTAACGCCTAAGGAGAGAGAAGGGGGATTACCGATAGGCACAGGCTGAGCATGCTAATGTGGACCGCTAGCGGGGCAAGTGTGGCAGAGGCGTGGAGGGGAGGATGGCCCAGAGAAACTATCCAGGGGAAGCAGTGAGGTGCTAGATGACTTTCCCACGTGGGGATGTGTTTGTAGATGGTTGCTCTGTGCCCATTTCACAGGTCAAACTCAATAAATTGCCTTATACGTTGACTCAGTAGTATTTATATATGTGTATGTATTTACATATATAGTGATAATTTTCTAACTATCATTGAAATAGAAGCTAAGCAAATCCTTTGAAATAGTTTTATATACTCATAAGTAATTACACAATGTAGATTACAGAGAAGAAGAAAATTGACTAATTTATATTATTCAATAGTCTTTAATAAATGTTTATAGTGATGACCATATTTTGTTAGATAAATATGTATATGATGACAAGCATTGTCTTAGTGCAGAAACACACAAGAAATATAGTAACTGTGTGTCAAAGTTAGCTTTTGTCAACTTGACACACACCTAGGCACAGCTGGAAAGAGGACATCTCAAGTGAAGACCTGCCTCAATCTTATTTGCCTTTGGACATGTCTGGATTGCTGACTTATGTAGGAGAGTCCAGCGCTTATGGGAAGTACCGTCTCTAGACAGGTCATCCTGGGCTGCATGTATAAAAACGGTGGCCAAGGAAAGCGAGTCGAAAGACAGCATTCCTTCACAGCTTCTGTTTTGAGTCCCTACTTTGACTTAGTTTAATGGTGGCCTGCAACCCAGAAGCTAAGTAACCTCCTTCCTCCCCGTATTTCTTTTAGTCAGTGTCTTACTACAGTAACAGAAAGTAGAACAAGACAGAGAACCCTGAGGACACAACGCTGGTACGGAGATGACTTCTGTAGAAGGCTAGAGAAAGTCCCTGAAAACTTGTAGGTATAATTTTAGAATGAAGCATGAAAATCTAATTTCTCTGCAGTCCCTGGGCACCTTCAGTGAGGGACATGTCGTCATTGCTCCTGCAACATGTTACACTCTCCTAACTCATCACAGGCATTAAGCTCCCAGTGTTTGTTGATATAAATGCTGATATAAGTACTTAACAATATATAAAACACAAAAGCTGCATCTACTTTGGTCCTAAGTTTTTCTTCACCTGAGAGCAAGGATTTGCACAAGAAAACAGTGTGCGACTGTTTGTTATTTTATGCTCCTTTATCAGGATGAAGGTTGAACACATCCTCAAAACAGTGAGTTCCTCTCTCTTTCCCTCCCTTTCTTATTCCCTCTATCTTTCCCTCCCTTCTTCCCTCCCCTTTTCCCTCCCTCCCTCTCTTTCTCTCTTTCAGGTTGGCTGGCTAAGGCTGTGATATAAATGAAGAATGAACTCTGGCACATCCAGGAATCTATCATTCCTCGTTCTACATTTCCCACTTATCATATTGTCCATTTGTTCTTTTATATGGATAGCTTAGAATGGCCACTCTTACTAGGTTGTGAAGATTGCTCGGTGTATCTGTTTTAGGCCATCTTGTTCTCTTTCAGAATCCTTGGTTCACTTTTCACCCTTCAGGGTTAGTCAGTAGCACTTGAGTATGAAATGCCCATAACAGCCACCAGCGGTTTCCCTCTGCTGACTAGCTCAAGCATCTCCGCCCTCCGACGTTCTTGGTTTGGCTGTGTGAGCATAGCAGACTGGTGTCATGGCTGTGCTGCACTGTGGTATGACGGTGAGGGAGAAGGTTAATAAGACATCACTCGAGGATTGGGGGAAGAGGAAATGAGTATGCTATAGCCACTCCACTGCTAGGGTTTGATGTGAAGTGCTCTTCCCAAACAGTTTACATATTTGTGGCATGGTCCCTGCTACAAAAAAACAAAAATAAAAAAACTAAGATTTTGGGATATGATTGAATTATGAGAGCTCTTATTTAATAGATGAGTTAAGCTATTTACTGTGAATTATGGAGTTGTAATTCAATGGCATTCTTGAGACATAATGGGGACATTAGGATATGGAGCTGTAGGAAGGGCTGATCACTAGGAGTGTACCTCTGATGATCTGTCCACCACCCTTTCTTCCTGGAGACCGGGAGAGGAGTAGCTTCGCTCTACCACACCTTTCTACCTTGAAGTTCTGCCCAAATATGAAGCCAGCCCACCACCACAGGCTGAAATCCCTGAAACCATGAGCCCAACACATCTGCTTTTAGAGTATCTCCCTCAGGAACTTGTCACACACAGTTGTCTGTGACACATGTGCAGTCTAACAAGTCTCTGGCCCAGGGAGGAAATAAAATCAGGATCTCAAAAGATGTCTGCATTCCAAGTTTGCTGCAGCATTATTTACAACTGCCGAGAGCAAATGAAAGCCTACTGGTGGGTAAATGGGCAAGGAAAATGAAGCCTATGTACATTTGGTCTTAAAGGAGAAAGAAATCTATTATTTGTGACAGTACGACTATACCTGGTAGATATTATACTAAGTCAGGCATGGACTCGCACTCATGCGTGGAATCTGAACAATGCCAATGTTGTGGGACTATAGTAGGTGCCAATCTGTAGAGATAGGAATGGCGGGTTGCTTCCCGCCACCCGGCTAGCTTTACCCAAAATAATTACATGGAAACTGTATTCTTTTAAATACTGCCTGGCCCATTATCTCTAGCCTCTTACTGGCTAACTCTCACATCTTGATTAACCCATTTCTAATAATCTGTGTAGCACCATGAAGTGGTGGCTTACCAGGAAGGATCTTAACCTGCGTCCATCTTGGAGAGGAGAGCTATAGTGTCTGCCTGAATCTGCTTCTTTCTCTCAGCATTCTGTTCTGTCTACTCTGCCTATCTAAGCTGCTGTCCTATCAAAGGGCCAAGGCAGTTTCTTTATTAACCAATGAAAGTAACACATAGACAGAAACTCTCCCACATCAGTGGGACAGTGGTTTCAAGGAGTTCAGGAAAAGGCGATGGTCAAAGGGCAGTGATTTCAAGGACTGCAGGAAGTAGCGATGGTCAAAGGGCAGCAGTTTCAAGGACTGCAGGAAGTGGCGATGGTCAAAAGGCTGGCTCAAGGCTCAGGTATGCTAGGTGAGTAGTGCTGGAGACCTAGCATGCAGCGTGCTGACCCTGTGGCCTGGCTGATATTTGCTAAGAGGTTAATTAGCTGTGAAGGGTTTTTTACATATGGGAAAGCTGAGGGAACAACTGTGTAAATTGTTGGAAATACTAATTAGCATAACTGTGGTGTGATCATTCTGTAAGTTTTATACATACCAATACACTAAATCACACACCTTTAATAGCTACCATTTTTATTTGTCAATGGTGTCATTAAACAGCCAAGAAAAACAAAACAAAACAAAAACAGAAGGACCATAACATGTACTTAGGGTTTTAGTTATTCTTGGGCCTGAAAATGCCCCATAGATCGCTTCAAATTTCTCTGTGATCCTGATTAAAACATACAACAGACTTCAAAAAAATGATTGTTCACCATTAACATGTGTGTGTTCTCTCTCACACATGTATGGCAGAAAGTTGGAGAAGAGGAAGGATTTCGTCATGAACAATGATTAATGTCCTTTATACAATCTTCTGAATAAAATGCTTCGTCTTTGCTATATGGTAGGTGCTGCTCAATACGGTGCCGTCCAAAGAACAGGTGCCATTGACTAGAACCAGGAATGTTTCTGGTCAAGAAGCACTGGGGTATAGAAGGGTTGCAAATGGTCTCAGCAGTACCCACCTCACTGAACATCAAGAAGCTTGTTCTTAGCAAGATCAAAGCATCGGCCTCAGTGGAAAGTAAGTTAAGTACAGAACTGAGATTAAATAGTAGAGCTAAGGGTTTTACGGAGAGAGATACAATAAATCATTCAGTAAATTTGACCAATATAGGCTAGAGAGTTCTGACCAAATGACCCTCATTCTCCCAGTGTCTCTATGCCTATACTTACCAGCTGTTTGCTCTGCATTATTTAGAAATTGTCTCAACATCCATCTCCCATGTTGGCAGAGATATATCCATAAAGAGTTATTATATAAGCAATATTATTATTGTAATTATTGTTCTCGTTAGCTGCTTCATTTCTGAGCATTTTTCCTTGTGGTTCATTGAGGGTCTTATGAGGGCTATTAAAGAGCTTGAAGGAATAAGAATTGTACCAGTAGATATTTATTTCCATTGTATTATTTACAAGTCTATCCTAGGGAATCCTGCTAACTCCCAGTTGTCAAATCCACAAAAACCTTAAGTCCTCAACCCACTCAGCTGTGATCTTTAACAGCAACAAGATGGAGTGAAGGCGAGTATTGCTCCAACTTCATTACTCATACACGATGTTCACAAGTGCTCGCGTGCTGAGGGGTATGTACATAAATAATTAAAGCAGAGCTCCACTCATCAGAAGAACTGAAGCAAGGCATCCTCTCCTGTTTGCAGGCGCTGTATTGGCAATGACTTCCTCATTAACACGGCAATTCGCGAAGGGTTGCCATAGTTAATGGGAATTAGCAAAGCGCTAGTGGGCCCTTATTCATCTGTGGAGAGGCTGTACAATGTTCGAAGTGATAGGCCTGTTGAATGTCACTTACTGAAAGCACCCTCCTCTTGTGGCTCCTTTCCAAACAGTACCCTGGGACTCGTAGTTTGAGCAGTGCCGCTGTAAGGTTGTCTGCAGGGCCTGCACACTTGCAGAGTTCATTAGAGTTTGAGTCCAGTTTTCCCTGGATTCTCTGCTTTCCTTTCTTGTCACTAAGAGACAGGAGCTTTGGAAAATGACTTCAAGTCTGTGCACTATAGAACAAGATACTGCTTACCTCTCTGTAAAATTTCTGTCTGCTAAAAGAGCAAACTAGAGCTAGTTGGTAGTTAATCACACCAGCTAAAGTGGGCAAGCACTTGTGTAACAGAAGAAAATACGTCAGAATATGTGAAAATGTTATAGGTTTAAATTAGGTCAATTAAAATAATCTGTTCTAAGAAAATATACTTTGGGGTTTATTCTGTCAATAAGTATTAATTAAATAGTTACCCTGTGCCAGGAATGGTGTGAAACATAGCCTGAAGCTCCTTCCATCAGGAAATCCATGTCCAGAAGGTCAAGGGACAGGCTTGAACAGTAGGAATTTTCTTTTATTTGACTTCTCCTAACTTATAATGAGTTAATTTCATGTGTTTCAATTTAATACAAAGGAAGTGTTTATGCAGTGGGAAGAAAGCAAATAGTTCTGGAGGGAATGATATTTTTGTCAATAGGAGGAGGATGGCAAAGCAGGAAATAGGCATCCGTCACAGGATGTGCTACAGCTCAGGGGCCAGTGAGAACCTAATTACACTGGGAATCTTCAGTGTAGCTGCTGTAGGTGCTGTGTAGGTGCAATATAGGTGTTGTAGCTATTAATTGTCCCATTTCCAAGACAGAATGCCTGACAACAGCAACTTGAAGACCGAGGAGTTATTTGGTCCCACAGTGTGAGAGTATGGTCCATCATAGCAAGCAGGGATGATGACAAGGGCCTGAGGTAACTAGTGACATTGCTGCAATGATCAAGAAGAGAGAGAGAGATGAACAACTGCTGCCCAGATTTCTTTCTTATTTTATGCAGTCTGGGACCTCTGATTATGGAATGGCACCACCCACATGCAGGCTAGGTCTTTTCTACTCCATTAACCCATCTTAGAAACTCCCCATAGACACACCCAGAAGTTTGTTTCCACAGTAATTCTAAATTCTATCAAGTTGTCAATCAAGATTAACCATCAAAGGCACAAGAGGAGGCTGTTCCTGAGAGGAGCCTTCAGAGAGGACAGGATCAGATGGTGGAGGAACAATGATGAACTACATCTTAGAATCAGGAAACTGCTTTAAATAGAAAACCAGACCAATGTGGTTTTCTTGGTAGGAGATAACTCTGACTCCAAATCAAAGAGATGAGAGAGTAGCATGTCTGACAGTGAGCAGTTGTTGGAAAGCTGTGGAGAAGGCATTGGTTTTGTCCTATTGTGTGATGGGGAAATGGAGAGACAAGGATGCTTGCAGCATAGAGTTGACAGAGCCTGATGACCCAGCATCTGAGAGGAGCAGAAGGAACAAGGGGTCGGGGAAGCGGCTAGTTTTGAGTTCATGGTAATGTCATTTATGTTACTCAGAAACCCTGAGGGAGAGTAGATCGGGCCATTATTGAGGGTGAATAAATGATTGAAGTCACCATAATGCTTCATTAGTCTTACCCCTTACCCCTGGGCTCGCCTAGCTGCAGCTGCTTTCTACCTACAGACAATTCCTCCCTCTTCTCCCCCATCAACAGCTCTGCTTTCCCAAGTTGGTTGCTGAATGACCCTTGGACTTTGCTTCGAAAATACGGAAACCCCCAAAGACGGATATGATCCGTATGTTCAAATCTATAAGGTGAAGAGAGAAGGGCTGGACGGAGAAAGAATGAGCAACTGGGATTGCAAGGACAGGAATTTGGTGCTGAAACCTGTTGAAGGGAGCTGCGGGCCTGCTTTTTGTTCTGCCCAGCTCCCACATGGTTAGCTTTATACCCGAAATAACAACACACAAACTGTATTCTTTTAAACACTGCTTGGCCCATTAGCTCTAGCCCTTACTGGCTAATTCTCATATCCTGATCAACCCATCTCTAATCTGCGTAGCACCAGTCTTACGGGGAAAGGTTCAGCATGTCTGACCTGGTGGCTTGCTTCATGGCGTCTGCCCTGGAGAGCAGAAGCATGGCGTCTTAGCTCACTTCCTCTTCCTCCCAGCATTCTGTTCTGTTTACTCCACCCACCTATGTTCTAACCTATGGAGCCAAGCAGTTTCTTTACTAATTAACCAATGACCTTCCCACATCAGAAACCGGAGGAAATGCTGCAGTGTGAGAGGTGAGAGTTCTTATTATCATCTAACGCTGGGGAGGCCAGGAGGGAAGATGGGTGAGCAGCTGTGAAGTTTTGTGAGCACCTCTGCGAATGAAGTGGACAACTGTCTTAGAGAAAAAAATGGTGAGAATATAAGTCTGGTTAAAGATTAATAAAGCATTGTAGTGACCTCAGTCATTTATTCAAACTTAAATTTTTATTAACCAATCAATGTTGAGCAATCGTTGATTAACTTCTGCACTTTTCATTGGCTGAGTGACCATGAATCATGTGGCCAGTTCTAAACCAGCCACTGCTGTCCTCAGTCACGCAGTTCATCAGTAGAGTAACCACACTGTGTCTATTTTTTTCAGAATGACCATTCCGTGTCTGTTATTCCATTGTGCTGGATCTTTTTGTTCTCAAATGTGTTCCTAGTTGATGGCAAATGAAATGGTTTTGTATGCCATGGGTACCCTGCCTCTACTTTCTTCCAAAATTCATCTCTTGTTGCTCATGTTCCATCCACAGAACCCGATTTTGCTCTGTGCTCCAGGCCTAATTATAAGAAAATCATGGGAGACATATTTATGGATTTTTAAAATATGAAAACACAGTCAGAGGCAGCACATGAAAGCAAAGATTATTTTCCAGCTTTGAATGAATAATGTTCAATCATAAATAATCAATTTTATTGACCACATATTATGGTAAGAGGCCATGTTCAGATTCTCAATTTTCTGCTTGTGCTAGCGTTTAGCTTGAGTACTCTGGCTCAGTTTGCAATACTTGGTCCTGACTCTCATTGACCACTGCATCACTTAGGTTTTTCTACCCTTTCTCTTCTTTCAAGTATTGAAAATAAAATATTTCTATCAATATAGTGAACAGAATATTAGAGAAATATGTGAATGACTCTTCTGTTCCGTTTATGTTAACTTGGAAAAGAGTAAGTGATCTATGATGATTTTTAGTAAAGCTGCTTGAATACAGAAAATATGGGAAAGAGAGATGCTCTAAAACCATGGCTGGCTGTAGCCTTCTTCCTTCCAGCCGTTCTGGAACTAAGGGAGAGAGACTGGAAGAAAGCTATAGGGACACAAGGAAATGAGGGGGCCCTGGCTTCCCCAACAACTCAGCCAGAGACTGGAGAGCAAGCTCCAAAGGGGGAAGGGAAAGTGCACGCCGTCTCAAAAGGAACACTGAGGACCAAAACCCTTCCTATCAGAGTCGGAAACTAGAGCTTTGACAACAGAGGCCCATGATAAAGCACCAGAAGCAGTGATGGTTGCTATTGCCTACGTGACACAAACCAGTTACCTGGGAAAAGGGAGCCTCACCTGAGGAAGTCTGTAGAGGTATTTTCTTAATTGCTGATTCAAGCAGGAGGGTCCAGCCCCACGTGGGCATGCCACCCTAGGCAGGTAGACCTGAGCTGTATAAGAAAAGTAGATGAGCAAGTCCAAGCAAGAAAGATAGTAAGCAGTGTTCCTCCATGGTTTCTGCTTTAGTTCCTGCTTCCAGTGCCTGCCTTCAGATCCCTGCCTTGAGTTCCTGCCTTGGCCTCCCTTGAGAAAGGACTGAAACATGTAAAAAAAAGAAACCCTTTCCTCCCCAAGTTGATTTTGGTCAGTGTTTTACCACAGCATCAGAGAAGCAAACCACACCATATGGGGAGGACAATAAAGACAGAACCAAGGCAAAGAGACACAATAGGAATCTGTAGGAATGGGGCTGCCTGGAGCAAGTCAAGGGGCTGTGAGTACCTGCCAGGAGGGATGCAGCAAGCCTCTCCAGCTTGGAGAACCAAAGGCAGTTGTTTGAGCTCGTTGTGCTTATGCATGTGTTGTACGTGTGTTTTTCTAAGTTAGACATCTTTATCACAGCAACAATGCATTATGTAAACATAAAGCATACACAAATAAAGACCTTTTCTTTTGTAAAGAGGTACAAACTAAATGTAAATGGACTTTTTCACTTCTTGTAAACTGTGGGTTACCTTGGAGACATGTAACATTGAAGAGGCAAGCAGACAAATCAGAACACGGTCAGAGAATGACCCAGAAAGCCCTGAGAACTGATAGGGAAATCACCATGAACTTGGATCTTAAAGGGTGGAGGTGGATAGTAATTTCTGTTTCCAGTGTCTGTTGATCTTGCATTCTAGGGCTTCTGGTGGACTGGGAAGAGGATGTGAACATGTTCTGTCTGATTGCACTTCCAAGGATCCATCAAGGAAGAGCTTTAAATACTCGGCCGTGGTTATCCTCAGAGGTGGAAGGTAAGTCCCTGCTGCTGAAGACACTGTGCACTCCAGACACAGGCAGAGTACAGAGACCCCTGAACTGGACTTGACCTGAAGGCCTCCTCTCAGAAGGCACCATGCGAGCTTACAAAGGAAGGGAGCAGCCAGCAATCCTACCCAGAACTGATTCCTATGAACCCCACAGTTACGGGTGTGGCACTGCAATCCCATGATGGCAGTAAAGGCACACATACCTTAGCAGTACTCAACTGCTCTCTAATTTGACTTAAGATCCATCCAAGAAGCGGGAAATTATGCTGGTGTTGGAAACCTAGCCAACTACCTAAGGCTAAGGAAGTCATGGATCTTGGATGAGAACATAGAACCACCACTTAACTAAACCAGCATAACCCCTAACTACACTCTAAACATTTTCTTTATATCTACAGAGAAGTGTAGTCTTCACTCCTCATCACAAAAGCTTCTCTTGTGCAAGAGAATGAGACCATCATAGAAAATACAACTAATCAGACTGCAGTTGTAGAGCCCAGTCTCAGTGGATATATCTAGAAAACGCTCCCACACCTAAGGCTCAGGGAACACTGATGAAGAGGGGGAAGAAAGATTCCAAGATCGGGGAGTTTGCTGTGAGATTGTGTCTCCTACTAACATCAGAGGGTACACTAAAAAAGTCTCACCAACATGGCTGCCTTAACATGAGCAGAGTACGGGCGACAGCAATAGACACGCCACAGTGTACAGGGAGAGCCCGTGAGGCCTCAGCCCTACACAAAGAACCACAGGCACTAAGGAATGCTGAGAGTGGAGAATGGTCTTCCCAAAGGAAGAGCTCACCAGTTGCTTGTTCAATAACAACGGTTATTGCCCCCAAAACATACATATGTGCAACATAACATAGCCTGAGCAGGTCATATTTAGGAATATATATGTACATGCACATACATATATGCATACAATAGCAGTTAGTGAACAAAGAAGCCATGAATTTTAAAGAGAGTAGAGAGGTTATATAGGAGGGCTTGGAGTGGGAGGAAAGAAAATGAAGTAATTATAATCTCAAAAATAATAGAAATATTAAAATGTAAATGTGTTATTTAGCAAATGTTCTTTCTCTTCTTGGGTGGTGTGGAGGAGAAGGGTGCTAAAGTTCCTTTTTTCTTCTTCTATGAAATAACCGAATAGAGATACAATATTGTTATTGTTATTTCTTACAACAGCAGCGGTGGTGAGTGTGTGAACATTCATGTTGGCTCCTCTAGCTTCAAATCTATTGGTACAAAGAGGCCTGACAGTACCTGCACCTATAGAAAGTGCTCTGCAGGAGAGGAACAATTAAGTTTCCCCTTCATCTCTTCACTTTAATGGACAACAAACTTTGACTTTTACTTTGTGGAGACCCTGCATTTAGCAAGGCTGCGAATACACACGTAACCTGTCCCCTTGCCTCTGCGAAGAGCCTGGAATAGCTCAATCAACACTTTAGAAAATTGAGAGACCAATAGATAGATTAACAACCCAAAGGACACTCTTTGCTAATCTAGGATTGACAGTGAGATGTCATTTGTAACAGCTGAAGATTGCTTTGGAATTTATGAACTGGTGTCTGGTTCTCCTTCTGAATTTGGACAGGTCTTGGTGACTTTTTAACATTCATGCATAGGGCAAAGGAAGTTCTGAGATGTCAAAACTCTAGATTATAAGACACCTTGCACAACTTTTCTGGGCCTCCTAGAGCCTTGATTAGTAGTGCAAGAAGTTCAACTAAATTGTTGGTGGGATAACACATTATGGTGAGTTGGCAGGAAGAAGAATATCATTCAGATAGTACCATCCTGGATTCTCTGGTGTGTTCAGTAGTCTGCTGAATGAATTTGAATGATCCTGTTGATACCATTTGTATAGAGTTGCCTAGAGGAACCCTGCCTGAGCTTTTAACTCACAATATCTTTAGCTATAATAAAATGATTATTGTTCTATGCCAGTATGAACAAATAGATATAACATAACACATTATAGAACTAGGCTCATGGATAATGGAATCTTAAAATAATAGAGGTGCCTAGAACAGACACAGATGTCTGCACTGAGCCATCAGACATGGTTTGAGTGGCAGCTACAGTATCTCATAACCTCATTGAATACTAATTACCTCCCAAAATATCACATTTAAATACTAGAAATATATGAGTTTAAGGGTTAAATTTCCGACACATAGACTTTTGGGGGGACACAAACCTTATCATACCATAGACAAGAAGAGGTGCTGAGTGTGATGGGATCTAGAAAGGGTGAGAGGACAGAGATGAAATGCTCCACCTGCCTGGGGGGCCTGAAACTGAAGCAGATGCTGTGGTCTGCCTAAAGGGTTCTGCAAGGCCAGGAAATTACTCGCTCCTTACATTAAGTTCTGTCAGCCGTTAGCTGTCAGCCCTTTTGGGAAACTGCCCTTGTTTGAAGAGAACCCTCTTGCTTAATGTCACTCCTGGCCTTCAGGTCAGTTGTTATTCAATGATTGGTAGAAGAAGCCTCCTAAACTTCAGTCTTTAGGCCCAATTCAGGATGATTCAGAAGGGCCACCTATCCTAATTATCCATCCCAATATATCAAGTCACCTCAAATTTAGTTATTTAAGAGAACAAGAATGACTCAACTATTTTCCTGTGTTTCTGTGGGTCAGGAATGGGCCAGGAAGAAAACTGAGGATTAGGGACTTCTGCATGCTTTTCACCAGAATGGGCTAAATAAATTTAAAACAACAGAGGTTAAGCTGAATATCTTTCCCCTCCAGGAACCTGGGGGCCTCAGTGTCCATGACGGTTAGCCTGGGCTCTCTCAGAGCATGGTGATCTCAGGCCAGTCTCAATGTTTCTATGGCAACTGAACATCCTAAGTGTTCAAGGAACCAGCATAGGAGCCGCGTTAGCCTTTATGGCCTACCCTTGACATGCACAGGCCACTTTTATCGTTGACTGCGGTGAAAGTCCAGGGGAAGGAGACAGAGACGCTCTTTGTGTCCTACTGGAACTGTGTCAGGCACATTGTAAGACGAGTATGTGGTGCAAGGGAGATATCACAGTTGTGGATGACATACTGGGTACTGTCCCAGGTTCTGAGCTCCCTGTAGGCGGGCCGAACCCTTCACTGGGACTGTATCACACGTCAGCCTCTCCTTCACATTCCTCGCCCTTTCCTCTCTCCAGGTATGGACCCTGAAGTCCCCTAATAAACTTCATCATTGTCATCTTCTTTGCCTGGTCTGCCTTCCAAGAAACCTAGCCTACAGCAACCCCACAGCCATCTTGTATTCCTTGCTGTGGACAACGATACCCTCTGCTCATTTTTACACTGTGTCCCTATCCTCTCCTTATTAGCCTGCAGGAAGTGGTAGTGCAGTCTATAAATACTGACTGTGTTTTGGGCTTTCCAAATGTCTTCTAAATCATCACGTTCCTCCGGGCTTTGTGCGTGTTTCATGGACATCTAGACATTCTGTGCTCTGGGCATCTTACCCCAAAGTTCTAAGCTTTGAAATCTTTCTTCTGTTAGCTTTGTAATTTTATCTTGTTTAGATGTTCATCTCATCTGAAATTCACTTTTTATTTCTATTTATTAAATTAATTAGTCAATTTACTTGTTTTTTAGTGATTTGAAACAAAGTCCTTCTATTTAATTCAGGATAATCAGGAACTTTCTATGTAGTCTAGGCTAGTCTCAAATTTATGATTCTCCTGTTTCCACCTCTTGTGTCCTGGGAATGCTGGGATTAAGTCATGTGCCCCCATGTCTAGCTCTGGTATCTGCTTTTAACATGGTAATATAGAAATTCAAAATTATTTTTTCTATAGAGTGAAATAGTTTTCCCTGTGTTTTTATGAAATAATTTCTATTCTTTTGTTTGTTTTTTGTTCATTTATTTATCTATTTTTCATTTACATCCCAACCACAGTTTCCTCTCCTCTTCTTCCAGTCATGACCCCCTTACTCACCTCCCCCATCCACTCCGCCTCCATTTCTTTTTAGAAAAGGATGGGCCTCCCATGGATATCAGGCAGCCATGATATATCAAATTGTAGTGAGACTAGGCACCTCCTCTCTTATTAAGGCAACTCAGTAGAAGAAAAGGGTCCCAAAAGAAGGCATCAGAGTCAGGGACATTGTTGGAAACCAGCTTCTACAAAAATACCACTTACCAGGGTAGGGGCATGGGGATCAGAAGAGTTAGTAAAGAATAGGAAGACACAAGTAAAAATAATTGAACAGATAGCATAGGATAGTATGGGGAGGGAGTTCCTGTGAATACTGAAATTGCCCGTATTTAATTTCCAGCTGCTTAAAATACCTCTGACCCCAAAAGGTAGGAATATAATTAAAAAAAAACACAACTGCATTAACATGATACAAGGAAGTGAACAGACCAGTTGAAGGTTATGGGCTACATTCTTAGTTAAACATTCTGTTGCTAGAACAAGACAAGTCATGCTCACACCAGAGACCAAAACATTCTGTAGGCAAACCACTTCCTTGGTGGAATCCATTATTCCCTTTAGGGAGTAGGAACTTAGTTGGATCCTTAGATTTTTGTTTGGGGTAGAAACAAATCTACTTCTCTCTTCCTGAAATACAAGGGCTGGACATTAGACACACCTGTTGACGATAACCTTGAGAGAGCAGACCTCTCTGAACTAAATCTAGGTGGAACCTTTGTTTGAGGTAGAAACACAATAACCTTGAAGGAATAGAGGTAAGTTCCACCCTATGGCCTGTGGTCAGGGTGGAAACAGGCTCACAGTTCTGGGCCTCCACATGACAGCCCTGCTCCCACTGTTAGGAGACCCACAAAGAGATAAAGCTACAACTGGCTTATATATGCAGAAATCGTGTTTTTCTTATTGTCCTGTTTTAATTACTAAAATCTCAGATAAATTCTCCATCTCTTTTTCTTCTCAAAATAAGCTTGCTCTTTGTAACTTCTTTCTATAACTATTACAGAATAAATTTATAGAGCTCCTAATAAAATTCTTTTAATTCTGTTGGGAATTTTATTGGGACTGCCACACATGTGCTTAGTTGGGGAAGACAGATGTCTTTGGATGTTGTCATTACAGCAGTAACTACGGGTAGCCCTCCATCTATTCAGGTTATCAAAACATTGTCAAAGCGGGGCGGTGGTGGCGCACGCCTTTAATCCCAGCACTTGGGAGGCAGAGGCAGGCGGATCTCTGTGAGTTCGAGACCAGCCTGGTCTACAGGAGCTAGTTCCAGGACAGGCTCCAAAGCCACAGAGAAACCCTGTCTCGAAAAACCAAAAAAAAAAAAAAAAAAAAAAACATTGTCAATAGTGGAAACACACAAACTCTTATCTACGCATGGATCCATTACACTCTCATTTGCTTTTCAAGACTTAAACAGATTGAGGACTCGATATTGTGCATGTGATGCTACTTTGAGAATGAAAAGAAAAGAATAATTAAGTAAATACATAAACCCTCCCATAGCATATTTAAAATTTATCTTGTAACTAAAAAAAGAAAACAATACTTGGACAAAGACTATGAGCACATAGGTTTTCAAAAAAGAGAAAGAAAGGGTGGTTTGAAGTATAGGAAAAGATGCCAGACTTCTCCTCAAATTAGAAAACGTTGAGTTTTTAAATAGTCGTAGACTACAGTTTGATCATGACAGTTTGTAAAGAACCATGCTACGTGGCCAAGAGGTGGGGAAGGCGGTACCACGTACACTGCTAGCAGATTCCGAATGAGGCAGTCCTGGGGGAGAAATTCCTCCACGCATTTCAGAAGTTGAAAATGTGGAGAGACTTCAAACTTGCCATTTCACTTTATCGTTAAGGATACTTAGATATCTCTGCAGAGTTATGTGAAGTTGGTTTCCATTACACCATTATGGATGGTAACAGAGACTAGAACAATGTTAGAGTCCATTGGTAGCCTAAACTAGAGCGTCATTTATGTGGCCATGCAACAGGATACCATAGTCACTGAAAATAATTAGATGCTTCTTTCTGTGGTATGGAGTGATCCCCGAGACCGTTAAGTGGGAAAGTTGGAAAGTGTGTGGAAAGTGTACCCCAGCTCAACAAAGCAGAGAGTGAAGCATTAATATACATGTTATATATACAGAATATCTCTGGAGTGATAATTAAGAATCGGATAATAGTGCTTGCCTCTGGGAAGGACAGCTAGGAACTGAGGATTGAGGTGGGGAAGACACACTTTATACTCCCTTTGAACTCTTTGATTAATTTTTAACAATATGTATGTATTATTTTAAAAATAAATTAAAAACTATTTTAAAATAGTTACTTCCTCTCGCTTTAGTAACAGAATGTCACATATTCAGAGGTCTTCTTTTCTGTTTGGATTTGACCTGGAGGTTTATCTCGTCACATCGCTGTATGTTCTTGTGTTCCTTACTGCATACTCAAAGGAATCCCTAAAAGAAGATTTCTTCTCCTACAAGTCAAAGAAAAAAGTCATGGTTTAAAGTCCTTGATAAGGTAACTCCTTTTATTTAAAATGAAGTGAAAATTACAATGATGTTTCAGTGTCTTTGAACAATGTTGAAATAAAAGCTGAAGAATGTTTTTATTTTTCAGTGCCAGGGATCAAACCCAGGACCTGCTAGCAAGTTCTCTACCACTTTTGTAGAGCCCAGTTACTGTGTCTGTAGGAACCCCAGTCGATTCCTGGGTAAGGTTACTGGTATCCATCACCTAGAGTCCAAGTTGGAACTTAGTCATCAATAAGCCATGGAGGACGAAACCAGCTCTGCCCTCACCTAGGATTTGAACTTGTACCTTCCAGAGCTGTGTGTGTGTGTGTGTGTGTGTGTGATATGTACATCTGTTGCATAAGTTCCCGGTTTGTTCCCTTCACCCTTCTAAATGCTTACATAAAGTGATCACATGCAATGGCCGAAGACCAGACATTTGATAGCTGATGTCTGCTCCAGCAGGATGGTTGCAGACAGAACAGCCTTGGCATAGATGACTTTGCCTGGGTTGGGCAGTGTTCTAGTGGCTTTCTGAAAGCTGGTGGGTCACCTCCTCTAGTGGAGGCAATAACAGAGATACTGGTGCTTTTGATACTTTTGTAACCAGGGGCCAGGGTAAGGATTGTGAATGTGGGTGTGGCTTCAAAAGCTGGAGTTTGCTGGAAAATGGAAGAATTCCTGTAATCTTAAGAATGAAGCTTTAGTCTTGTTCGAGACTAATGAATATGTTAGACAGACTGTCGAGCACAGATGGAAATCTTTCTCATAAGATATTATAGAAAGTGTATTTAAAAATAAGGTACTCCCAGTCATTGCTAAAACAAGGATGAGCGGTCTAGGACAGGCAGTAGGCAGACTGCATGAGAAGCGGCTGGCCAAAGGCTCCTTGTGGACAGGCCATTGCCTGAGGAAGCGTCTCAACCCAGGACCCTTGCTCCAGAGCCGCTCAGGAGTGAGCGCTGCAGACAATCCTACTGTTCTCCCTTCTCAGCCACAGTTGCCTGGAACAGCAACTTCACACGTGTTGGGGCTCTCTCTCCCTGAAGGAAACTGCTTCTCTGCACCAGTGTTTTCCAAAACTAAGGGAACCTGAATGGGTCCTGCACAAACATCACTGAAAGTACAGATGAGTCTTTATACTCGGGCAACACTCTGAGATTCATGAGGAAAGGATGTCCTGTCTCAAACCATCTGGAAAGCATCCGGATGTGCTTCTCAAAGGTCTCAGGATCGTCAGGATGCCTCCAAATGCTCCCTGATAGTAGTTAGCTCCCCGCTTCCCTAAGCCACATTCAAGCTCTCCACTTTGGTTTCCATGGGTTCTCTTCACACAAACCACTGCAATCCTTCTGCAGGCTCTGTTTCAAGGGAGACTGAACTATGATCTTATATGGCACAATATTATCCTATATCTAAAGAAAGCCAACAAGATAGGTAAATAGACAGATAGAGAGATAGATAGATATAGATAGATAGATAGATAGATAGATAGATAGATGAATAGAGAGCACTCACTGATACAAATAGAAATATTTAATACCCCACAAGTGAAAAAAATAGAAACAATAATTTTAAAAATATTATAGGAAAGCTTTTCTTACAAACATGACATGCCAAAAGGACAAGTATCAAGAGACTCGAGGAAAATGTCTGTCAGTTATAACTTCTTAGAAATGAAAAACATCATTGCTAGAATTAAAGACCAATCATGAAATGTGGCGAGTAGCTCCCTGGATATAGCTAGATGTGGATGATGAGTTGTTCAAGAGTCTTGAGGAAGGACATTAGGAGCCTCGCCATTCATTGAGCAGAACTGACAGGGACAGCACTGGACAGTAGCGCTGACGGGGACAGCACTGGACAGTGGCACTGACGGGGACAGCACTGGACAGTGCATTGACGGGGACAGCACTGGACAGTGCATTGACAGGGACAGCACTGGACAATGGCACTGACGGGAACAGCACTGGACAGTGGCCCTGACTGAAGACAGCGCTGGACAGTGCATTGACGGGGACAGCGTTGGACAGTGCATTGACGGGGACAGCGCTGGACAGTGGCGCTGACGGGGACAGTGCTGGACAGTGCATTGACGGGGACAGTGCTGGACAGTGGCACTGACGGAGGACAGTACTGGCACAGGACAAGCTTATTCTGAGGGTTTCCCGAAGTGATGAAAGATTCAAGTCTTCTTTCTGGGAGCCATACAGAATGGAGAATAAAGAACAAAACACACTTGTCAGTTTCTAGTTGGGGACATGCTTAGCTGCCTGGCTTCACTATGGCATTACTCTTGTCCATGTGGGCATTGGTGTTCAGATATTTTGCTTTGATTCTTGAGGAAAGACTGGCAGTATCAGCAAACAATCTGAACTGAGTCTTGAAGTACTGACTAAGTAAGTTGACGTTTTAAGGGAAATCTGATTAATTCAAAGTAGGAAGAATCCTGAACTTTTTGTCCACAAAGAAATGGATGGTAAAAACAAAAACTGAAGCAAAACATGCAGATTAGTGGATCTGACCTTCAGGTTGGAGAAACCCGGCTTTATAAAGAGCTGCACTGTTCTTACGGATTAGTTGGATCAGGCCAAGACTAAGGAAGCCAGCTCAGGGGAGCAAACAGGCTGTTGCAATCCACCCTGCTGGCTTTAGAATTTCCTTCCCACATCGTTCCCGCTGTCCTCCTTCATCTCTATCCTGGAGAGCAGAGGTCTAAAGCAAGAGCTTTCAAAGGGTTCTCTTCAGGTGACTAATTCTGCCTAATGGCGGCACCTACACGATCCCCTGAACGGGCATTCGCCCTGGTCACAGAAAAGCAAACATAGGAACTAGATTCCATAGAGAAAACATTTGTTCCTGTTGAAGCTGTCACCCTTCGGCTGGCTTTGTGGGCTGCTCTGCTCTTCCCAGAGCTTCTATGTGGTTTGGCTGGGTCTCGACATGTGGCGGTGGTGTCCCTTTCTCATAACCTAGTGCCGAAGATGGACAAATCCACACATTACCCACAGTCTCAGTCTCATTTGCCACATTAAGCAGCTCCTGCCTGAATCTGGAAGAGCACTCGAGAGCTGAGCTAGGAGAAGCACTACACATGTCCCACCACACCGGAAGGGAAGTTGCAGTTTGTCAGTGGTGTTTGATGGCTTTTTTTTATCTCAACACTACAATCTCTGGGGCTCACTCTGGTCTCTCAACACGTCCCTATTTAACTCTCCTTCTTACTTTTAGGTGCCTAGACTCAGCAATCCAAGTGAGGTTGGAGATATGGATAGGCGCTCTTAAATCATCCCTGTTTTCCCATGTTCCTCTGTAGTTCTGGGATGCGGCATATGGCAATGTTATGTCTATCTGAAAAAGCCTCCGAATCATATGTTTGTACAACTGCTCACCATCCCAAGACAAAAATTCTTTTCCTGTTATTGCCCATTTGCTGACTAAAGAAATTATCCTCTTTATGTATCCTGCTACTTTACCTTGATATTTTATGTTTAATTATGTAGCCCTCAGTCCATAATCTACATCTTCATCAACTCAGGCTATTTTGTTTCTGTGAATCCAAAGCTTAATAGTAGGTTAGGAGATTAAAAACAAGATATTTTTTAAAAATTTCTTTACTATTTCCAAGTATTTTTTAGATCATAGAATCATAAGAAACTGAGTCAATAGGGAAAGACCAATAAATTCTTAGATGTTTCTTATTCATTTCCTAATTATGATGTTCTGCTTTATACCAAACACTCCAACTTCACATCATCAGAGGGATGACGGGAAGTTCTACTCACCCATGAAATCGTCACCGCTAACGCTGCAAAGTGGAAGGAAGTCGTTTGTTCCATGCCAGCACTGAGCTCAACAGAAAAGGCAGAAGGAGCTTTAGCAAATCTATCTGAAACCAGTTTTTAAACAGTCAAACTTAGGGGGACAATCGGTAGACTCTCCACTCACTGAAGCTTCAGAGCCTATAATACTGGAGGCCCGCTGCAGGTTTTTTTAGCATAAGATGTGCAACCTGATACCTTGATGTAATATAAATTTACCTTCAACCACACTAACATATATGAATTCTGGGAGCGCGCCTGTGCTGTGCTGTATGTCTTTTACCCATGTCACGCCTGAGCGAGTGATTCTAATTTGTGTTTTCTTCTGATGATGATAATATCAACTTGAGTCTGTTATCCTAACGGAGCCAACTGTCAACTCAAGCTTATGATTTTCATGAGAGCCCATCAGGAGTGTAAGGTTGGAGCAAAGCATCATTTAAATATTTTAAGGCCGAAATTCAGCAATTACATTGCCATCCAGCACTCTGTGGATGTTTTGCTGAGGTCTCTCATCAACATGTGGTTGAAGTATGGAGGATTAGCGGGTTGGCCTGCAACTTCTTGGAGAAGTTCTAGTACATTAGCTAATGCAGGGCAAAACCTAATCAGAATTGGACATCATGCTTTGCGTATAAACCAAAGCTATCGAATTTGTGGCTTTTGCTAGCTTTGCAGAAAAGGACTTTTAAAAATACTTCTCTTGATAGTGTAAAACTAGCAAAAGCCACAAATGGAGTGGGTTTTCGCCTCATGGAAAACCTTTTGCATCGTGCACGGCACTCCGGTCAGCCTCTGCAGTACTTTGCGGTTTACAACTTCAGTCTTGGAAGCTTCTTAGCTCCTGGAGAAGCTGAGCAAGTTCCACATAGACCACCAGAGTGGTCTCCGGGATTCTGCCCACTACATCAGTGGCTAATGCTTCTCCACCTCTTTCCAGCCTCATAACAGTGGGACCAGAAGTCATACTCGGGAAAGCTATTTGATGACCCCAGGTGAGCAGGTGGTGGGAGTGCCAGGCACTGGGGTTTCTAAAAGAAGATGTGTAGTGGGAAGAAATGGACCTGTGCAGCCGAAGAGAAGTGAGAGCGCCAAGAGATTATGACCGTATTTGAGAATATTGCAGTATTTTGAATATGAAATTATTCTATTGAGCAAACCTGCATAAAATATATGATAGTGTGGACATGTTGGTTTGGGGTCTATCTGTTATCTGTCTGCTTGTCTCTCCACATACCTATCTACTTATCTACCAGGGAAACCAACAAAAGAACCCTAGGTTACTAACTCTAACCTGAAGAGTAGAGCTAGAGATAGGACATCAAAATACGACACTCCGTTTTACTGCATGCTATAAAGGCCATGGTTTAAACCTTTGACTATGCTGCTTTGCTGGCCCTTCATCCACCTCTTGGGATAATTGCCCCTTCACAATTGGAGCATTCAAACTTTTTCTATTTGATTTTGCTGGTAACGCTTTTAATATTCATTAAGGGAACTGGCACAGTGAATTGGAAGAGGGAACAGGTGAGTTAGTTCATTTGGTCCTTTTTGCTTGATTGTTTTTGTTGTTGTTGTTGTTGCTTTTTAGACAGGGTTTCCTTGTGTAACAGCCCTGGCTATCCTGGAACTCCCTTTGTAGACCAGGTTGTCCTTGAACTCACTGAGATCCACCTGCTTCGGCCTCCTAACTTCTGGGATTACAGGTATTTGGTCCTTTAAAAAACTGAGCAGTGATAGGAGACTATGAGGAGCTCTGCCTGGTGAAGAAGTGCTCTTCACACTGACCGTGAGCTTACTGAGCAAGAGCTGCTGTAGGAGTGAGTGAATGAATCCTGAGCCTTGCAGCCCTTGACTGACTGAAGAGTCGCCATATGTATAGTGCGTCCACTACACTGGGTGTTTATGCCAATGATCAAAGGATGCATGACTTACACACTGTAAAATAATACATGTGATCAGTGGTAAAAAGGAGAGGGACACTGTTACTATCACATCCAATCAAGAGCCACCAGAAAGGTGTTGCTGGAAAACTGATTCCTGGGCTGGAGTTTGTTGGAAGAGCAGAAGTTCACGAGGCTGTGAAGTAGGAAGCCTGCCACGGGCAGCAGGAATAACATATGCAATGGCCCCGCAGTGTGCAGACGTGTGCTCTGACAACACTTCAGAAAGCTCTGCTCGGGAAAAGCTGCTGTATGTATGCAGAGGGCACAAGGTCTTTTCAGATGGCTTAGCAATGGAATAGTATAGTTTTGAAAATAGATATTTAAAAATCCTGCTTTGGTCAGGTCTAGGGCATCACAGAACACAACCGAGAAAATTCACTATACTAATCTCCCCTCCCCACCACTAGAAATGATGGTATAGAAATCAAGGCAAACCTGTAGGTCTCAACAGATCATGATCCAGTCCAATCCAGCTTGGTGAATCTCACCTGAGTTCAGACATGATGCTTCCCTTCACAAAAGGGAACTTTCTTAGAATGAGTCTTGAAGTTCTATCAACTTGACAGCGGGAAGCATTCTGTCAGCTGCAGAACTGGAAGGAGAAATCTACAGCTATTTCCCTGGGGGTCAGAGACGGAGCCACCATTCACTTGGGACCCCACACACATACGTCTAGAAAAGCCTGAGGTGGCAGCCCAGCACCCAGTGAAGAAGCCCGCGCTCCATCCGAAAAGTGTGTGTGGTCCAGTGGCATTGCTGTCACTGTGGAGTGCACAGTGTTTGAGAGGAGGTAAGACAGGGTGCTAGCTGTGCATACTGAACTGTTGAAACCTCAGGCTCCTCGTAGGACTTCCTGAAGAATGTCCCGTGGGCAGTGCTGGAACTTACCCAGCTAAGCCATTCTCAACCCAAGCTGTGCTTACTGGATGTAGAGACCTGCTTGGTGTTCGTCACAGCCTACATTGTCTCAGAGTCACCAGTCATTTGGGTCAAGCTAATGAGGTTGTCCGTGTCAGTTTTTGAACATGACGGTGGGATGGTATGCTGACTATGCCTACCAGGTCTTGATTTCCCTCTCCCTCCCAAACCTTGTATAATTGTTGAGCCTTCCTGCCAGGGAAATTCCTGAACATGAGATTCACTTTAATAGCAGTTTTGCTTATTAAACAAACCACGGTGGGTTTTCCTTGTTTACTTCCACAGCCGTCACCAAAGCACAAAACAAATCAGCCTAATTCTGCCGTGAACTTTGCTTTTGACATCTTTCTATTTTTCAAAGAGAATAAATGCGCTGCTAGCCGCCTGCTCTCTCAGACTGAAGAAGCAGAGAGCTATTTTTGAAGCGCCTTAAATCAGAAGCTACGGCTTTTTACAAAAGCAGCCCCGCAGGACATCGAGACTGTGTTGCGAAACATGTGATAAAAAAAGGAAGAAAGAAACAAACCGTAAAAATGAACTGGGCTCACCCCGTAATTGGGCAGACAGGGCTTCCCGCAGTCCTGCGTGTTTTTTAAAAGCCATTGCTTCTGCAGCCTCCCCTTTTTGTAGTAAGACACTGTACACAAAATCTCCAATTGCCACGCAAATCACAGCCAAGAGTCAGACCCCCTGTTTAGAAGAGACCTTTCTCCCCTCAATGTTCTCTTTATTGATGTTATGGAAAAAAATTAGAGACCACACGAATCAACAGTGGCTCCAGTGAACACGCAAGTCCTGCACAAAGAACTCTGAGTGCAGTCTCCCCAAAAGCCAGCTTCTAGGCTGCCAGGCTGAAACCAGACTACTGGTAAAGTTAATTGTTTTACTGCTGCGCCCCAAGGCAGACACCACACGTGAGAAAGGCGAGAATGGCAGACGAGTGTTTTGCAAATAAAACGAGTTGTCATTCTTATTATTTTGCTTAGTTTTGCTAAATAGCTGTCATCTCTCTAGTCAGGATGAGGACCAAAAGCTGGAATTTTGTATGGTTTAGGAATGAAGACCATACTTCATTCGTGCATCTCATCCCAGAATCTGCCTGTCTGTCTACTCTCCCGTTTCTTCTCTGAAGTGGCTTCCCAAATAACTGCCAACACTTGTCAAGGGCAGAGCAGCAGGAAATGTTGGGTATGCGCTTTGTTAATTCCTATAGGTAATATTTAATGATGGCTCGCGCATCTGTAATTCTGAATTCAAATATACTGAGAAACACACAAATGGATAAACATTGAAGGTGTTTCTCCATGTTCTACTTAGAGGAATGATTTTTAAGGACCATTTTAGGGGTGTGCAGGTGTGGAAAATTATTGTCCCAGAAATCTGGGAGACAGGTAGATGCAGAATTTTTAGGATTGAATAGTATTCAAGAAGTCTCAGTCAGAAGACACACGGGGTCTTTCTCTGGTTATAATTTCTTGGTATATTCATATACTCTCTGAAATATAAGACAGTGGGAGACAGTGTTTGCCTCAAAAAATCTCTTGCTGGAGAGACGGCAAAGTGGCGAAGAAAACATACTGCCCTTGCGGAAGATCTGAGCTTGGTTTCCAACTTGACAAGGTGGCTCATAGCCTCCTGTAACTACATACAGCCTCTATGGATGCCTGCGTTCATATTCACACCCCAGACACACAGCATATACATAATTAAAACCCCTTCTTTTAAAAAGACAGTTTTGCGAAAAACCCATTGTGCGAAGTTCTGATAGAGAAACATGCATGTGATGTTTTCCTTCCCCTAGACTGAATACGTTTATAAATCTCACTGTTTTATGAAACTAACAAATTTTCCTGACACAGTACACTTTACACTGGCTTTTCTGAAAGGATTTCACACGAGTGAGAAATGGGGTTCAAAATTATGGGGCAGGGAGTTATATTCTACTTTTAAAAAGTAGGTTTTAAAATTTACTGTGGTTTCTTCATACTTTAGAAAACCCCTTCTTGTGGTGCTGGTGAGTTACAGTTTTCATCCATATGTTTATGGCATGTAAACTTCCTGGTACGGATGGATAGACAGAAACGTTATTCTTGGAATTTGTTGACAACGTGGGTACAATTTTTCACTTCTCCTGTTCTTGGGGAATTCTGTAAAGCCATAAATTTAATGTTAGCTGGCTAGCATGTTTCTAGTTAGAAAGAAAGAAACTTTAACACAATGGACTGCCTGCTTTCAGTAAAGTCTTGGTGCTGTACTAGAAAATGAATACATCTTGACCATGGACCTAGATGCTTGAAGGAAAATCTACTAGATTTGAAGTCAGCTGTTGTGACAGGGTGACAGAGCCACAGACAGAACAAAACTATACTAGAAACTTCCCTAAGCAGGAAGGAATGCATGCGGTTAGGCAGTGAAAAAGAACCTGCTGGAAAACTGATCTGAAGGTTCTCTGTGGAATGTTCATTGAAGGCAAGATACTGGCACTTAATGCTCTAATTTAACCACCTCTGACCCTGCTCAGTGGTCAGTAGTAATCTCTCATAGAGCCATTTTCTCTGTTTGTATGTGGTGCATGTACTTATATAATCTTGAGGGGAGACATGTGAACGTGTGTTTTCCTGTATGTGTGTGTGTGTGTGTGTGCATGTTTGTGTGTATGTAAGTAGAGGTCAGAGGTTATCATCTGGCAACTTCCTCCTCAGAGACTCTACCTTGTTTTCTGAGACACATCTTAGCTGTGATGAAATACTATGACCAAAAGCAACTTGGGGAGGAACCAGTTTGATTGGATTACATGTCCTAACTCATAGTCCATTAAGGGAAACCAAGACAGAAGTTCAAACTGGGCAGGAATCCAGAAGCAGGAGCTGATGCAAAGGCTGTAGAGGATCTTTCCTTACTGGATTGGCCCTCTTGACTTGCTCAGCCTGCTTTGTTATAGCACTCAGGACCACCAGCCCAGGGGGTGTCTTAACCAAAAATAAGTTAGGTGCTACAATATCAATTTAAAAAATATTTAAAAAAAATGCTTGACAGGCTTGACTGCCTACAACATAATCTTGGAAAGTCTTTTTTTTTTTTGGCAATTGAGGCCACCTCCTCAGAGCTTATTTTAGCTTGTGTCAAATTTACATAAAATAGTCAGTATGGTGGGAATTATTACACTGAAGGGACACAGTTGTTGTCATGGTTGGAGCCTAGGCTGCTCCCATAGGCTCATGGTTTAAAGACTTGAGCTCAAGCTTATGGTGCTGCTTTGAAGGCTATGACATGTTCGTGAAGCAGGATGTAGCTAGGGTGACTTTGGAAGCTACACGTGCCCTGAGACAGGTCACACACTGTGCTTCCAGGTCAGTCACATGCTCCTGTTGCAAGAGGGGGACAGCTGTCTCCCCTTCGCCGTGATCAATAACTGCAATCCCTTTGAAACCGGATGTCCGAACAATCCTCTCTGTTCTTAATCGCTTCTGTCAGCTATTTTGTCCTTCTAATGAGAAAGTAACCAATAAATCATGCCAATGTTTATGTGTATTACTTTTTATTTTGAAGTAGTTGAAAATGCACAGAATTCTAATATATGCTCTAAGCAGTCTTCAACAAGTGTTTATATAACCATAAATAACCACAGTGCACATAAAAACCAGGCAATGATCATCAACACAATATTATTTGTCATTCAAACTGTCCTTGTCTTTTTATGAACTTTAAAAACTATATAAAAATCTTATCAAATGTACACATTGGAGTAACCAACACCACAATTATGTTGTATAAATGTTCCATCAACATAAAGAAAATGCTTCGTGTTGTCCTCAAATAATCAAAGTCTTCTGATTCTGACTTTGACAACTGATTGTCTCTTTCCTGTCACATAACCTTGTCTCTGAGATGAACCATCATAAGAGGTGCTTGAGTGCATGTGTGTTTGTGTTTGTGTGTGTGCACGCACGCTTGTGTTCATCTTAAGATGACTCCCAATGACTGCAGAAAATGTGAATGCAGCTACTTGAAACTAGAAAAGGGGGAGTCAATAGCAACATACTTATATAAAATAGCAAGACTTAACTCTGTGTGACCTATAGGACATTCACTTTACACTTAAGGAAACTCATAGGCTTAAAGTGCAAGGATGAAAAAAGATATTCTACGAGTAGGAACTGAAAAAGAACAGAGGTGTTGGTACTTCTCTTCTCATCACAGACTACACCTCAGTTAACCACTGTCAAAGGAGACAGAAGTGTCCACTAAACAGAAAAAGGTTGTCTTAGTGCTTTTATTGTTGTGAAGAGACACCTTGACCATGTTACCTCTTATAAAGTTAAAAGCTGTTCATTTGGGGTAACTTTCATCTTCAGAGGTTCCATCCATTGTCATCATGGCATGACATGGCTGTATGTAGACAGACATGGTGCTGGAGAAATAGTCAAGTATCCTACATCTTGACTTGCAGGCAACAGGAAGTAGTCTGAGACACTGGGCATGGTTTGAGCGTATATGACACCTCATAGTTGGTCTCCACAGTGACACTTTTCCTCCAGCAAGGCCATATCTACTCCAACAACGTCACACCTCCTAACAGTGCCACTCTTTTGGTGGGGCCATTTTTTCAAGCCACCACAAAGGTCATAATTAAAAATACACACATATGTGTACATTTAATATTGAAACATATGGACATATATGAAATAATCACTCACAGAATTAAAAAGAGAAGTGATTGGATAGCACAATCAGAGAGGCTTTCAATACCTTGTTTTCAGTAGAGATGGAAAATCACGAAGGAAAAGAGCTCTTGAATAATACTGAAGACCACGCAGACAAATCCATTTACCAAAGGAGGAACGCGTGTCTTCAAGTATCCCCACAGCATTCACATGTTATGTCATAAAATGGCCATTAAGAAATTTGAGTTGATTGACATTAGAAAATGTATGTTTTCTGATCCATGGAAAATTAAAAATCAGCGACAATCAGAAAATTTGAAAATTCACAGATGTGTATAAGTTCAACCACACTTTTAAATAACCAATGAGTCAAAATAATCAAAGAAAAATTAGGAAATATCTTTAGAAAAATTTTAAAAAGCACCAACTCCACTAAAACTTAGCAGATGCAACAAAAGCAATATTGAGAGGAATGCATCTCATAAGAAATTCATGCACTAAAAATTTTAAAATATTTTAAATAGTACATCTCAGAGAAAAAGAGAAAGGAATTAACTAAACTCCAATTTTAACAGGAAGAGGGGAACAGTTAGTCTTAAAAAAGATAGATAAAGAGATGAGAAGAAATTAATTGTTAAACATTGAGCTGGTTCTGGGAAAAACTAAAATTCACATAAAATTCACACATTAGATAATCGAGAAAAACATGAAGAAATTCCTGGAGACAGTATACAAGACCAAGTCATGAAGAAATAGAAATTCTGAGAGAGTGGACTAGTAAGAAATGTAACTAGTATTCAGAAACTCCCCCTTTGCTTTCCAAAAAACCAAAAACCTCCCAAACAAGAAAAGCCGAGGATGTGGTGGCTTCACTAGTGAATTTTACCAAACATTTAAAAATAATATCAGAAGCCGGTGGAGAGATGGCTCAGTTGTTAAGAGTGCTTACTGCTCTTCCATCTGTGACTCCAGCTTCAAGGGATCCGATGCCCTTGTCTGGCCTCTATACGTGTGTGTGTGTGTGTGTGTGTGTGTGTGTGTATGTGTGCGCGTGCGTGCACGTGCACACGCACACTAAATCATGAGAAGATGAGAAGAACATCAGCATTGGCAGCATTTGAAAACCACCTCTGACATAGGGAGTCCCTTAACACCTATGCTGGTAAAAGACACAACAAGATAACTAGATACTAATATCCTAGATAAAGTCAGGTATCATCTCCAGTGAGATGCCAGCAAGACAAATTTAATAGTACATTTGAAATCACCCATCAAGATCAGTGATATATATCCCTGGGTTATCAGAATGGCTCATCAAAAGTTGATCAACACATCTTACATAGCGCAGTGATAGAACAAAGGATACAAAGGATATGGACATTTCAATAGGTGCAAAATATTCATTTTACAAAATTCAACTCACTCTCATTGTCAAAACAAGCGAGGAACAGCAGGAAATATCAACCTAACAAAGGGGGCATTCAAAGAGACCGAGGTGATGTCACACTCTTGTGAAAAAGGAAGGTTTTCTGTGAAATAAAGAACAATACAAGGATGCTCTTACAATTGAACATGGTGCTTACAAGATATGATAGAGAAATCAGGTAAGAAGGAAAGCAAATCATAATCAAATTGGGAGGAAGTAAAGCAACTGTTCATACGTAATGTGATATTACATGGAAAACACTCACATACACACATACATACAGACCCATATATAAGTATATATATATATATATATATATATATATATATATGTATATATACAAACATATACACACATGTGTGTGCACAGTTAGGAGTGAAATTGTAAGACACAAAACAAGCACGCACGCACACACACACAATTTGTAGTGAGTTTTGTTTGTTTGACAATCTCCCCTTGTGACCCAATTTGGCCTCAAACTTTGAGTTTGTCAAGCCTCAACAGTCTTCCGAGTGTTTCAACATAAAATGCCATACCTAACTTGTTATGTTTTTGTACAAATCATTAACAACCTCAAAAGGAAATTAAATAAAATACTCATGAGTAAATTTAACCAAGGAAGTGAAAGACTTGTTTACTGAAAAGGAGAAATAATTGCAGAAAGAAACTCAAGACTTAATTAGATGAAAAAAACATTCTTCTCTAGAAATCAAAGACTTAACATGAAGAAAGCTATTCCCATTGTCCAAAGCAATCTACAAGTACTTTTAAATGGAAGTAGGGAAAACAGTCCTAAAATTCTTAAGACAAGAAAAAGGATGCCAAATAATCAGAATGATTTTGAGAAGGAAGAATAACTGTGAGGTGCCACACTTCCTGCTTTGAAACATGTTACTGCAGCTTTGACAGAGAGACCAAAAATGGCCTGAAGAAAAAAAATAGAAAAGTCTACATGTACTAGGACAAAAGAGTTTAACAATGTAGATTTATTTAATTTTTTGTGTATGAGTGTTTCCCCTGCATATGTGTATATGCATTGTGTGTGAGCAAATGCCCACAAGGTTGGATGGAAGTGGGCAGTAGATGCCTGGGAAGTGGAGAATCAGATAGTTGTGAGTCATCCTGTGTGTGTGGTGTGTGTGGGCGGGGGGGGGGGACTGAACCCGGGTCCTCTGAAAGAGCAACTGGTGCTCTTAATCATCTAGCCAGCTTCCCAGGCCTGGCCAAAGAGTTTTGACAAGGGTGCTTAGGGTTTCCATTGAGAAAAGAAAGAAATGGTGACTTTTATATTTTTCTTCAGTTTACTCTTTTGTAAGTGGAGACTGTTTGCTCATTTTCCAGCTGCCCAGACCCAAATAATTATACAGAAATTATAGTAATTCCAACACTGTTTGGCCAATGATTCATGCATGTTTCTAGCTATCTCTTATATCTTAAATTAACCCATTTCTATTAATCTATATATCACCACAAGACTGTGGCCTACTGTTAAGGTTCTGGTGTTCCAGCATCTTTCTCTTTTGGCAGCTACATGACGTCTCCCTGACTCTGCCTACTCTCTCTATATATCACTGTTTGGATTTCCTGCCTGACTTTATTTTGCTAAGCCATTGACCAAAACAACTTTATTCATCAACCAATAAAAGCAACACATACAGAAAGACATCCCACATCACTCTTCTTTCTTAGTGGCTTGCTTTCATGGTACCAGAAGGTTCTGTGCATGTTACTGGGGGACAAAAGCCATAAAACTCTTACCTCACTGTGAGCTCTGCCAGTTATGGGCCTGATAAGCCATGTCCATTGATACAATTGAAACATGAATATTATGGGGTGTGTTAGTTACTTTTCTGATGTTGTGATAAATCACCAGAACCCAAAATGACTTATAGAATAAGGGTTTATTTCGGCCTATTGTTCCATAGGGATATATGTCCATCATGGTGGGGGTAGGCATGGCAGGAAGCAGCAGCAGAAATAGGAAGCTGAGGGCACAGGCATGAAGCAGAGAGGGAACTGGAGGCAGAGTGAGGATGTATCTTTTCTAAGTACATCCCCTGATGTCTCTCCTCTAGCAAGGCTACATTATCTAACCCCCTCCCAAATAGCTCCACCAACTAGGGACTAAGTGTTCAATTATCCAAGATTATAGGAGAGATTTCTCATTCAAGATACATGAGGTAACTTACAGCTTTCTGGTTGGATTTAAGGCCCTCTATACGGAATAGAATGCATCCCTGGGACAGTTTTACTTTGGGGTATTTTTGAAAAGAATCAAAGTCAAAGTCTTTGCACTCTTGTGTCCACTACAGCATTATTCCTAATGCTCACCAGATGCAAGCAACCTCGATGCTCAGGGAAGAATGGATGAAAAATACATGCAGTGGATTGCTACAAACGGGGTGACATGGGGATGTTACCCTAAGTGTGATGAGCTGTTTGTGAAGATGGGCCTGCATACACTCTATGGATAGCTACAGTCATGGAGCTCACAGAGGCGGAAAGGAGAGTGGCAGTCACCAGGGCTGGGGAGGTAGCAGGGGAGTGGAACTCCAGGAGAGAACTCCAGGTATGCAGGGTGAGAGGTTTTAAAGCCTGTGCCACCTGAGCTCATGCTTATGCTGCCATGTGCTGCCCTCCCGATTGTGTTCAAGGGATTGATGTCTTGTAAGGAGTCTTTAACCACAGTTTATTAGAAGAAGTGGGCAAGGTCATGGGCAAGGTCGTGACTGACACCTACCACCTGTGTGTGTCATGCTTAAGATAAAGGCAGGCCTTGTATTCTGGTTTCAGAAGGTGGAGATCATACGTTGAGGAAATTAGATTTTTTTTTTTTTTTGCAAGACAGTCCAAACAATGTTCTAACTACTTTAGTAGCTTGTTAGGTGTTGACAGTGCTGTGAGGTGATGGAAAGTCAGTTTTATCATCTGGGAGGATGACGGAGGGTGTTTTCTGTGGAGCCAGTTCTAAATTCAGATGGTTTAAGGCTTTATTCTTTGCCAATCATATAACAAATCTTTGGGAGGCAATAAATTCCAGTATTATGATCTTCTGCTATTCCGACTACTGTCTATAAAAGTTGTACATTACCATGTATATTAAAACTACTCTTTTTTGACATATATGATTACATGCATATCATCCATATCCATGTAGATATATATCATTATGATCTCGGAAGCGCGAGTCTTTACATGGGTATGATGGCTATGGTTGTCATGGAGAAAACATTCAATATGTTTAATGATTGCTTCAGAGAGGTTAAAAAAACATTCCATTAAAAGACTTAATAATCTACCAGGGGGCTTCTTCCTCCCTTCTGCGGGGCCACGGGATCCATCAGCTCAGCTTCTTTGGGCGCTGGAACGGGGTGCTGAGGGCAAAGGGGCCGGCGGGAATTGCTTTGCTTCAATAGCCTGTCTGAAGCAAGGTAGGCCCTTTGTTAACGAGGTTCCTGGCCAGCAAGGGAACCTGATCCTGTTCCATTAAGATCCATAGGATAGCATTTGAAGGAAGAGATGGGCAGGCGCCAAGGCAAGAATTCCTCCACCAATCTGAAAAACAACATGAAAACACCAGAACCCAGAAGGTCTTAAACACCCTAATCCAGAGGAAGGGGAAAAAATTGACATTATGAAAGCGATAGAGTCCCTTAAATAGCATGTAAAAAACAACCTTATAGAAATGGATGAGATATATAACAAAAAGTTTGAAGAAATGAATAAATACGTAAAATGATACCCTGGGAAACCAAGAAAAAAACAATCAAACAGGTAATGGAAACAGTTCAAGAATTAAAAACTGAAATGGAGGCAAGGAAGAAAACACAAACCGAAGGCCAACTGGATATGGAAAATCTAGGGCAATGAACAGAGACTATAGAAACAAGCATAACTAATAGAATACAAGAGATAGAAGAAAGAATGTCAGACTCTGAAGACACCATTGAGAAAATAAATGCACTGATCAAAGAAAACAGCAAATCCAAAAAATTCTCATCACAAAACATTCAGGAAATATGGGACACCAATAAAAGACCAAACCTAAGAATAATAGGGATAGAAGAAGGAGAAGAATAACAGCTCAAAGGCCCAGAAAATTTATTTAACACAATTATGGAAGAAAACTTTCCCAACATAAAAAAAAGATATTCCTATGAATATTCAAGAAGCATACAGAACACCAAACAGACTGGATCAAAAAAAAATCCCCTCGCCATATAATAATCAAAACACAAAACATACATATTAAAGAAAGAATATTAAGAGCTGCAAAGGAAAAAGGTCAAGTTACTTATAAAGGTAAACCTATCAGACTTACATCTGACTTCTCTATGGAAACCATGAAAGCCAGAAGGTCCTGGATAGAGGTACTGCAGAAACTAAGAGACCATGGATACAAGCCCAGACTACTATACCCAGCCAAGCTATCATTCACTATCAATGGAGAAAACAAAATATTCCAGGATAAGAACAAATTTAAACAATACGTAGCCACAAACCCAGCCTTACAGAAAGTAATAGAAGGAAAATCACAACCCAAGGAATCCAACATTGCCAATACTGCCTATAATAACTCAGACAACAAGCGACCCTTCACCAGCACAACTCAAAGAAGGGAAACACACAAACTCTACTACCAAAAAAATAATAACCGGAGTCAACAACCACTGGTCATTAATATCATTTAATATCAATGGACTCAATTCACCTATAAAAAGGCACAGGCTAAGAGATTGGATACAAAAACAGGATCCAACATTCTGCTGTTTACAAGAAACACACCTCAACCACAAAGATAGACATCTACTCAGAGTAAAGGGTTGGGAAAAGGTTTTTCAAGCAAATGGACCTAAGAAACAAGCGGGTGTGGCCATACTAATTTCTAACAAATCTGACTTCAAACTAAAATCAATCAGAAGAGATAGAGATGGTCATTTTATACTCATAACAGGAACAATTCATCAAGATGAAGTCTCAATCCTGAATATTTATGCCCCTGTTATAAAAGCACCCACTTATGTAAAAGAAACATTACTAGAACTCAAGGCAGACATCAAACCTCACACACTAATATTAGGAGACTCCAACACACCTCTCTCACCAATGGACAGGTCTATCAGACAGAAACCTAATAGAGAAATAAGAGAATTAATGGAGGCAATGAAGCAAATGGACTTAACAGACATCTATAGGACATTCCACCCAAATAGGAAAGAATATACCTTCTTCTCTGCAGCTCATGGAACCTTCTTGAAAATTGACCACATACTAGGTAACAAAACAAACCTCCACAGATACAAAAAAATTTTAGTGACCACATGTGTTTTATAGGATCACCATGGATTAAAGTTAGAATTCAACAATGAGGGTACCCCCAGAAAGCCAACAAACTCACGGAAACTGAACAGTCAACTGCTGAACCACACCTGGGTCAAGGAAGAAATAAAGAAAGAAATTAAAGTCTTCCTTGAATTTAATGAAAATAAAGAGACAACATACTCAAACCTATGGGACACTATGAAAGCAGTGCTAAGAGGAAAGTTCATAGCACTAAGTGCCCACTTAAAGAAAACGGAGAAAGCACACATTGGAGACTTAACAGCACACCTGAAAGCTCTAGAAAAAAAGAAGCAGACTCACCTAGGAGGAGTAGAAGACTGGAAATAATCAAACAGAGGGCGGAAATCAACAAAATAGAAACACAGAAAACAATCCAAAGAATCAATGAAACAAAAAGTTGGTTCTTGGAGAAAATCAACAAGATGACAAACCCTTATCCAAACTAATCGAACAGCAGAGAGAGAACGCGCAAATTAATAAGATCAGGAATGAAAAGGGGGACATAACTACAGACACAGAGGAAATTCAGAGAATCTTTAGATCTTACTACAAAAGCCTGTATGCCACAAAACTGAAAAATGCAAAAGAAATGGACATCTTTTTAGATAAGTACCATATACCAAAGTTAAACCAAGACCAGGAGAACAATCTAAATAGACCTGTTAGTCGCGAAGAATTAGAAACTGTTATCAAAAACCTCCCTTCCAAAAAAAGCCCAGGACCAGATGGTTTCAATGCAGAATTCTACCAGAACTTCCAAGAAGAGCTAATAACTATACTCCTTAATGTATTTCACAGTATAGAAACAGAAGAGTCATTGCCAAATTCCTTTTATAAAGCTACAATTACCCTGATACCAAAACCACACAAAGACCCAACCAAGAAAGAGAATTACAGGGTATCTCACTCATGAACATTGACGCAAAAATTCTCAATAAAATACTGGCAAACAGAATCCAAGAACACATTAGAAAAATTATCCATTATGATCAAGTAGGCTTCATCCCAGAGATGCAGGGCTGGTTCAACATACGCAAATCTATCAATGTAATCCATCATATAAATAAACTGAAAGAAAAAAAACCATATGATTGTTTCATTAGATGCTGAAAAAGTATTCGACAAAATTCAACATCCCTTTATGATAAAAGTCTTGGAGAGATTAGGGATACAAGGGTCATACCTAAATATAATAAAAGCTATTTACAGCAAGCCGACAGCTAACATCAAATTAAACAGAGCGAAACTCAAAGCCATCCCACTAAAATCAGGAACACAACAAGGCTGTCCACTCTCTCCATACCTCTTCAACATAGTGCTTGAAGTTCTAGCAATAGCAATAAGACAACATAAGGGGATCAAGGGGATTCGAATTGGAAAGGAAGAAGTTAAACTGTCGTTATTTGCAGATGATATGATAGTATACATAAGTGACCCCAAAAAGTCTACCAAAGAACTCCTACAGCTGATAAACACCTTTAGTAGCATGGCAGGATACAAGATCAATTCCAAAAAATCAGTTGCCCTCCTATACACTAAGGATAAGGATGCAGAGAGAGAATTCAGAGAAGCATCACCTTTCACGATAGCCACAAATAGCATAAAATACCTTGGGGTAACTCTAACCAAGGAAGTGAAAGATCTATTTGACAAGAACTTTAAGTCTTTGAAGAAAGAAATTGAAGAGGATACCAGAAAACGGAAGGATCTCCCTTGCTCTTGGATTGGGAGGATCAACATAGTAAAAACGGCAATTCTCCCAAAAGCAATCTATAGATTCAATGCAATCCCCATCAAAATCCCATCAAAATTCTTCACAGACCTTGAGAGGACAATAATCAACTTTATATAGAAAAACAAAAAACTCAGGATAGCCAAGACAATCTTATACAATAAAGGAACATTATACAATAATGTTTGGAGGCATTACCATCCCTGACTTCAAACTCTATTACAGAGCTTCAGTATTGAAAACAGCTTGGTATTGGCATAAAAACAGAGAAGTAGATCAATGGAATCAAGTAGAAGACCCAGATTTTAACCCACAAACCTATGAACACCTCATTTTTGATAAAGGAGCCAAACGTACACAATGGAAGAAAGAGAGCATCTTCAACAAATGGTGCTGGCAGAACTGGTTGTCAACCTGTAGAAGAATGAAAATAGATCCATATCTATCACCATGTACAAAACTCAAGTCCAAGTGGATTAAAGGCCTCAATACCAGTCCGAACACACTGAACCTGATAGAAGAGAAAGTGGGAAGTACTCTACAACATATGGGCACAGGAGACCACTTCCTACATATAACCCCAGCAGCACAGACATTACGGACAACATTGAATAAATGGGACCTCCTGAAACTGAGAAGCTTCTGTAAAGCAAAGGACACTGTCACTAAGACAAAAAGGCAACCTATTGACTGGGAGAAGATCTTCACCAACCCCACAACAGACAAAGGTCTGATCTCCAAAATATATAAAAAACTCAAGAAACTAGACGTTAGAATGCTAATTAACCCAATTAAAAAATGGGGCACTGAACTGAACAGAGAATTCTCAACAGAAGAAGTCAAATGGCCAAAAGACACTTAAGGTCATGCTCAACCTCCTTAGTGATCAGGGAAATGCAAAACAACTTTGAGATACCATCTTACACCTGTCAGAATGGCTAAAATCAAAAACACCAGCAATAGCCTTGGCTGGAGAGGATGTGGAGAAAGGGGTACACTCATCCATTTCTGGTGGGAATACAAACTCCTGCAACCACTATGGAAATCAGTGTGGCAATTTCTCAGGAAATTTGGGATCAACCTACCCCAGGACCCAGCAATACCACTCTTGGGAATATACCCAAGAGATGCCCTATCATACTACAAAAGTATTTGTTCAACTATGTTCATAGTAGCATTGTTTGTAATAGCCAGGACCTGGAAACAACATAGATGCCCTTCAATGGAAGAATGGATGAAGAAAGTGTGGAATATATACACATTAGAGTACTACTCAGCGATAAAAAACAATGACTTCTTGAATTGTGCATGCAAATGGATGGAAATAGAAAACATTATCCTGAGTGAGGTAACCCAGACCCAAAATCATGAACATAGGATGTACTCACTCATAATTGGTTTTTAGCCGTAAATATAGGACAGTGAGCCTATAATTCGTGATCCTAGGGAAGCTAAATAAGAAGGTGAACCCAAGGGAAAACATATAGTTATCCCCCTGGATATTGGAAGTAGTCAAGATTGCTGGGCAAAAATTTGGAAACTGGGGGGTGAGTGGGATGGGGTAAAGGAGCGATGGGGAGAGAAAAGTGAGAAGGGGAGGATGGGGAGAGCTCGGGGGAATGGGATGGTTGGGATAATGGAAGGTTGGATATGGGAGCAGGGAAGTATATATCTTAATTAAGGGAGCCATTTTAGGGTTGGCAAGAGCCTTGACTCTAGAGGGGTTCCCAGGGGTTCAGAGAGATGTACCCAAGTAGGTCCTTGGGCAGCTGAGGATAGGGAACCTGAAATGACCCAATCCTATAGCCATACTAACGAATATCTTGCACATCACCATAGAACCTTCATCTGGCGATGGATGGAGATAGAGACAGAGACCCACATTGGAGCAATGAACTGAGCTCCCAAGGTCCAAATGAGGAACAGAAGGAGGGAGAACATGAACAAGGAAGTCAAGACCGCAAAGGGGGCACCCATCCACTGAGACGGTGGGGCTGATCTATTGGGAGATCACCAAGGCCAGCTGGACTGGGACTGAAAATGCATGGGATAAAACAAGACTCACTATATATGGTGGACAATGAGGGCTGCTGAGAAGCCAAGGACAATGGCACTGAGTTTTGACCCTACTGCATGTACTGACTTTGTGGGAGCCTAGCCGGTTTGGATGCTCACCTTCCTAGACCTGGATGGAGGGGGGGGGACCTTGGACTGCACACAGGGCAGGGAACCCTGACTGCTCTTTGGACTGGAGAAGGAGGTGGAGGGAAGAAGGGTGTGGGGAGTGGGAGAGGGGGAGGGAAGAAAAAGAAATTAAAATAAAGAAAGAAAGAAAGAAAGAAAAGAAAAGAAAAGAAAAAAACAAAAAAACCCTCAAAAAACCTTGTATAATAAAAAAAAAAAATAAGAGACTGGAGAAAGAGAAATGTATCACAATATGGAAAGATGCCCCATGATCGTGAATCAGTAGAATTAACATCGTAAAAATGAACATTCTATCAAAAGCATGTTAGAGATTCTGTGCAATCACTATCAAAATTGCAACAGAATTCTTCTTAGAGCTTTCAAGAACAAATCTTCAACTTCCTATGAGAACACAAAAGACTATGATAGCTAAAACAATCCTAAATAATCTAAGAATCAACCATTGATATCAAATTGCACTACAAATTATACTACAAAAAGCTATAGTAATAAAATCAGCATGGTACTGGCACAAAACAAACATAGCTATCAAAGGAATAAAATTGAAGATCCCAAAATTAATCCACATACTATGCATGACTGATTTTTGATGAAGTAACCAGAAATATAAAGGAATGCAAATAGAACCATACTTACCACCCAGCACAAAACTCAACTCCAAGTACATTAATGACTTCAACATAAGGCCAGATACACTGAATCATAGAAGAGAAAGTAGGAAATAGTCTGTTGTATATGCATTTATATGTGTATATTAGCTGTGAAGGCAAAGATAACCAAGCCTCAATCCATAGAACTACAAATGTTATGCATAGAGTAAAGGACTTGTGATGTGTGAGCAAACAGATCTCCTAAGGAGGGTATATAGAACTGATAGTTACAGATGAATAGTATGTGCTGGGGGGAGATTGTAAAGGGAGGATTGTGTAGAAAGGTTGGGTGAAGTAGGTGGCATTGAAAAAATAGGGAAAGAAAAAGTTAAAATTAACAAACTTTTGAGGGATAGTATGGAAACATAATAATATAATAAAAGTTTCCTAAAATATATACATATATGTGGTGATCTAAATGAAATTGCCAAATAATGGGAGAGACAGGGCCCCAACTGACATCTCTGGTCTCCCAATAAAGTTTCCAGTACTGAAAATGGGTTAAATTTAATTGGGTTGTTTCTTAAAGAGAGCAAATGGAACTCCCAAGCAAGCCAGTATTTTGCCACAATTTTAGGTTGCTCTTCACAAATGGATGGCAAGGCCCTACTGTTGAATATTATACCCACACAGCTCATTGAACATGTAGAAGTCTAGCTGGTATGTGCACAGTTACTTTACACCTGTGTTCTAGCATCTTTGGTACAAAAAGTTTTTCTTCACAGTATTAAAAGAGAAACATGTATACCAACCCAGGCACAAGCCTTTTAGCATAAAATGGTGCCCCGCCTTCATGATATGCTAGGGAATGATGGCACAAAGCTTATGGGAGTAAACAACCAATATATGATTTGACTTAATGCCCATTCCACAAGTTGAAACTTATACCCAGCACTGCAAGGATGATCAACAGCCTGAGTCTGGATAACTCAGGGATATAACACTGAACAAAATACTACTCACATATCACATATATAATATTTTATGCATATGATATATTATAAACATATACATTTGTATCAATAAATGGACTTCCAATGAGATCCTGCTTTACTGATTATGGATTGCTCAGCCATCCATCATCAGAGAAGCGTCCTACTGTAGCAGATGGTAGCAAATACAGAAAATCACCACTGGACAATGTACAGATAGTGGGAGAATTTGTAGAAATCAGTCTAAATGAGATGTTTCCATCAAACCTAAAGGACCCCTTGGGAGGGAAGCACAAAGAGTCCCTTCTTCATTACATATGTGATGGTTTTCACTTTAGCATTGTTATGGGATTCCTGAGTGTGCAAATATCCAAGTATCTGATTCTTGTGCATTCTCTTGAACTCTTCTTTTTCTCTTGGTTTGTTTTGTCTAATTCCAATGTGTTAGTTTTGGGTTTATCTTACTGTATTCTATTATATTTTATCTTATAAAATCCTGTTTGTTTTCTAATGACAGCCAGAAATGGTATATATCCATGTGGAAAGGTTGGGAAGGAGCAGCTTGGTGGAGTAGAGAGAGGAAAAACCATAATCATGATATATTTTGTGAGAAAAAGAAATCTTTCAATAAAAGAAAAGAAAAAAAATAATCTACTGGGGGGGGGGAATATATTACTACTACATGATTAATGAATATTAGCATATTTCTATTCAAACTTTGAGAAACCATTGAAGTTCATGGATGCCAATGATATGATAAGAGTCACAGGCAGTAGCAGGGCATGGCATTTTGGACAAAGCACTCACTGAAGGTGGGTTCTGAAGCTTGCCTAGGAGTTTGACAGCCACTAGTGAGGCAGTGTTCTTCAGGCAGAGTGTCAGCAGCCAGCCCTCCAGATCTTAGATTCTGTGTCTGCAGATTCTGCCAACTGTGGATTGGCAACATTTGGGAAACTGATGTGTACTGAACAGGCAGCGGTGGTCTTACCATCCTTACTCACTGGCATACACACTCTATCTACATAGTATTTACTTTGCGCTGCTTCTAAGTGAGTAGAGACAAATGAAGTACGTGGTGGGGGATGCAGATACTCTGTCATTTTACAGAAGGAAATTGAGCCTTGGTATATTCGGCTATGAAATCGAACCCGAGGATGCCAGGAGACAGCTATCCTGAGTGTGGTCTATGGTCTCAGAACATGTCCTGTGATCTTAGGTGACATGTGGCTGCCCATGGGCACCGAGCCCCCCTCACAGATGTGTGGTATCCCAACAAGAGACAAAACTCCAGTTCCAACTCTGGGCTTGGAGTCTGGCTCTGACAGTTCTTAGGCAAAGAACCTGAATGCTGCCTTTTCTTCCTCATATGTAGAATGGGCATCACTGAGTATAACTTTTCAGTAATGAGAAATAAGTCAAGTATGAGAATTAAAGCAAGTCAATCGTCACACAGTACTAAGAGCAAGCTGCACCTGAGGAGTGCTACACACGGCTTTGTTATATAAAAGAAAAGTTAATCCTATCAGGAGGCCACAGTTGACTTCTTCAAGTGCTAATGTTGAAAGTAAGAGGAGAGTCTCTGGGGCAAGGGTGACTTTAACATCTCTCTAGCCAATGTCCTGTACAAGAGGAAAAGGTAGTTTAAACTCACAGATTTGCTAGAAGGTAAATTCCATGACCATGAACAACAGTTTGATCTTGTTGCTGCTTTTCTTTCTTTGCTTTATTATTGTTGTTTCGGTTTTGGTTTGGTTTGGGGTAAGTTCTTGTGTAGCTCAGTCTGGCTTTGAGCTTGCCAGATGAGCCTGAACTTCTGAACTTCCTGCTTCTACTTCCTGAGTTCTCGGGTGACAGGTGTGTATCACTGTGCTCAGTTTTGTGTTTCTGGGGACTGCACCAGGACGTGGTGTATATAGGCAAGCACTCTATTAACTGAGCCCCATCTTTAGCCCCACATTTTATTTTATTTTTTTGAAACAGTCTCCCTGTGTAGTGCAACAGACCTTAAATTTCTGTTCTTCTCGCCTAGACTTCCTGGGTACTGAGATTCTAAATGCGTGCAGCTAGGCCTGGCCTGTTATCTTTTATAGCCAGCTGCTCTTTGCATCACATATTCTTGACACTCCAATAACGTAATTACATTTAACTTTCTTTAAAATTAATTTTAGTCAGAGTCCTGATCAGTTTTAAAAGGTTAATTTCCTTTTCTAAGATGTTTTTTTCTATTTATTTTGTCTGTCTGTCTATGTAGCTTATGCATGTGTACATTGTGTGCAGGCGCCCACTGAGACCACAAACGGCATTGAATCACCGGGAGCTGGAGTTCCAGGTCGATGTGAAATGCCTGATTTGGGTTCTGGGATCTGAGCTCTGGTCCGTGTGATGGAGCTGTAAGCACTCCTACTCTCCTTTACCCCTCAGCCTGGGACGGCTACCATGGCGCTCCTCAGCCTGGGATGGCTACCACGGCACACCTCAGATAGCTACCATGGCACTCCTCAGCCTGGCGAGCTGACAAAGACAGACAAAGAAGCCTTAAGAAGAACAGAGCACAGTTTCTTGAAGAACGGTTTAGGAAGCTTAGGCTGAGACAAAGGCACAACCTTGTGGCTTTTGTGTAGTTTTGAGACCATGGCCTCAGGCTCTTCCCTTACCCGTCTGGACAAAGTACTTTGTCTGTCTGCCATCCAAAATCACCGCTTGCCTTATCTAGCTGGGCTGCAGAGTCAAACAGAAGTGGGCAGGGCAAAGCACTTGGTGCTGTTGCCTGAGTGGACCTCTTTTCTCTGCCCAGAGTGTTGGGTCCAGCTATCTGAGGAGTTCTGCTAATTGCCTCATTAGGCAATCTCAGCGCAGAGACAATATTTAAGTACATCAGCGCAGCTCCTGGGTATATGTAGGCCTTAATAGCAGACGAAGCCAAATGAGCTGAAATGGAAAATTTATTTCTTTCTTAATAAACATTCTTAAATTCTCATTAAAAACAGACAGTACACAATGCATGCTTTTCAGCAAGATATGGTCCTTGCTATAACACTTCCGAGCCATTTAGAGAAACTTCGAAATAGCGTCTGTAAATTTTCCAACACTTCCAAGCATCGGATGCTTAATAAGAGCTTTACATCCCTGAAGTTAGATGCACAATGAGTGATTCATAACAACCCAATTCACACGGTAAACTTAAACATAACACTGGCTTTCAAAAAGAGATGGTAACCTTTAAAGATATTTGATTTTTGTTTGTTTGTTTTCGTTTTGTGCCAAACCATGTCCAAACATGGTTACAGAAACTCAGTCTTTAGTTGCTTGATGTCTGTGGTGTCCCTGTGTCAAGGCACAAGAGATGGGAGTGCTGGCTGACACAGAGAGACCATCTGCAGCCGCCCCTTTGTGTTTTAAGTTGAGCACACAATGAAAAGATGCTGGAAGGTGAAGGAACCTCCAGATGCCTCCAAGCTTACTCTTCCGCCCTTGCTATGTCCCATCTTGCTCTATGACCCCAGCTCCCTGCTCCTCCTACCCTCTCACGGATTATCACAGCAATGGCCTTGCGTGCCCTGTGTGGAAGCCTTCTGGCTGCAGCACTGTCATCTTGCTCTCGGCAGAGAAACCCTTTCAGTCCCATCTCTACCCTGGCACCTCAGGCCTTGAAAGCTTTTCCCTATTGGCTGTGACTGAAGTTCCACCTCCTTGGATTTGGTTTTCACTGTGTGTAGTAACTTGGGTTCGGCAGCCTTTCTAGAACTGTCTGCCTCCTCTCTCTACCCTGACATCTCCCCAGCAAGCAGAGAGACACTCCTGGGAGTGTCCTTACTCCCCCAATCTGTGACAAAAAAACAAACAAACAAAAAAAAAAACAATGTCCCTCCCATACTCTGGCTGTTCCTGATCTCATACCTGTGTTTTCTTTCTTTCACTGACATCCATGTCAATATTCCAGAAGACCCGCCCCCAGACCTATTTCTACCAATCTGAAGGACCACTCAGCTCACAGTCAAGACAGTCCTATCTTAGTGGCACACACTTTCGTGCTACAGGTTGTGGGTTAGCTTCTTTCGTCTCTCTGGAACTAAACACCACTAGAAACAACCTGGGAAAAGTGTGTATTTGGTTCACAGTTTCAAAGAATTCAGTCTCTGCTCACTTGACACCACTGGCTTGCACAGAACTTGACAGAATATGCAGTCACTCCACTATCTCGGGGTTTGGACTCCGAGAAGGGAATACAGGAAGGGTCAGGTCAAGATATAGTCCCAAGGACATGCCTTAGTTATCTGCTTCCTCCAAAGAACCTCTGACCACCTCCTTACAATGCCTGCATATTCTGAGTCTATCAGGGGTTTGATGAACTACTTATTAGATCACAGCCCCTGGGATCCCGGTGTCTCTCGAAATGCCATCACACATGTGCTCTAACCCTTAGGCCTTTCTTGGCTAAGGAAACTTAACCATCACTGGTTGCCACGTAAATGTTTATGTGTGCTGTTGTCAAGTCTTTTGTGACTGAGCTGAGGGGCAGAAACTGCCCCTAGCTTTTCTGTGTTGTAAGTAAAAGAGGTTTTTTCTTTTCATGGGTAGAGCAGTGTGCTCAGCAATATGCTTTCCTTGTTTTTAGAAAACAGTTATCATTGGGAACAACTATTAGATGATTTTAAATTCCTTGTCATTGTTGTTCAGGCTGCTTTGAACTCTCTCCTCAACCGAGTATAACCTTGAACTTATGATCTACTTCTACTTTGCCTTGTCTAGTTTATGTGGTTCTAAGGGATGGAATCCAGGTCTTCATGCACATGAGGCACACACTCTGTCCATTGTACTACGACCTAACTTGCAAGATCCTGAATTTTGAAAGAACTCCCTGCGTTCTGTAATCAGGACTTGATTTTAAGTTCCTCTTCATTTTGCGCCTAGTTCAGTGTAGTAGAGTCAAAGACAGCCAATGGAGGAGTAATAGATAAATGACTGTAACGCTGAGCTCCATTGTCTTGTGTATGTTTATATATATTGATTATAGCCATTCTCAGAGCCAGGCCCAGGTTCACACATCCAGAAAAAAAAATGGTATGGTAAGACAAATAATACACTTTATCATTTATGTGTCAAAGCTAAAAAGGTGGTGAAAATAGTGGTTGCTCAGCCCTGGAAAGGGCATGAAAGAGTGAGAGACAAATGGAATGGTTAATAGATACAGGAGCACGGCTAGAGGAGGAGCAAATTGTCTGATTGGTCAATTAGTTCAATTTTAATTATGTGTACATATTTATTTCTTTGTGTGTGAGCATAGTGTCCACAGAAATCAGAACAGGGCAATATATTCCGTGAAACTAGAGTTACAGGGAATTGCGAGCAACCTGACCTGGGATCCAAACTCAGGTCCTATACAAGAGTAGTACCTGCTCTTAACTGCTAAATGCTCTCTCTTCTCCCTCTCCCTCCCCCCCACTTCCAGTGCTCTTTTTTTTTAATGGTAGGATCATGTTGGTCAGCAGCAACTGCTTCAGAATAGCTAGAGATCTTAAATGCTCTTACACAGAAAAATATGTCCAAGGTACAGAAATGACAGCACCTCTGATCAATGCACACATTACATGTGTGTTGACATGTCACACTTCACCTCATGAGTAAATGTGGTTACTAGGTGTCAATTAATAAAAATATATTTCTAAAAGTTCAATTAAAGTAATATGTTAAATATATATTCATTTGCTTTGTAGCATAGTTAACAACAAACATTCGTGACCTTTCAGTAGAATTATTATTATCTATCATAAAATCGTGTTAGGGTCAGGAAGCCACATTATTGTTTCTGGATAGGAGCTTTTATTTGTCTCAATATATTCCTGTACTGACTGCTGTGGGAAGAGATGGTGACCTCAGGGTGGACATAGGAGGTGCCAGCAGAAAGCAGGGGACTCTAAAAGTCAAAATCCGTAAGTTGTGAAATTCCTTGTCATAGAATTCTGAATGTCACTAACATTTAGCTCCGAGTACTGTCCTCAGCATTGTCTCAGACACATTTGCACAAGCTGTTTAAGTAATTTTATGTCCTTCATAACGAAAGGCATGGAATGATTAAAAATAAATGTGAGACTTTTACACAATAGTTAATAAAATGGAACTAGACTGAGAAGTGTGTTGTTAATTTAAAACAAACAAACTGGCATGAATTGGTGAGATGATATCTTGGGTAAAAGAACTTTTCTTCAACCCTGAAGAACCTGGGAACCACATAATTGAGTATGGATAGATATAGCTCATGGAGTTGTCCTCTGATCTCCATGCATGATCATGGCATATGCACACAACCACACACATGCGTACATGCACACGCCCTCACACATGACTAACGTGCAAAAAATTCTACTATAGTTTGTAGAATATGATGCATTGTAATAAATTTAATTGATATATACATATACATACAATATGTATGTGCAAATGTTATATCTGATAGAGGCATATATGAGAATTTTCATCTGATAAATTTTTTATTGTATATCTGTGCATTCCAGATTTCCTACAATAAATATGATAGTTTAAATACACTGAGGAACATTAAATAAATAGATGTTTAATGCTTCATTACTGAGTATTATTATTATTAATTATTTTTGCTATTTGTACCATGTAATGCCTTCCATCAAGCAAATAAATCAATAAATACATTAGGTCATCCTCCAGGAGTAGCTACTATGTTGCCTCCCAAAACTATGGCCCTCAAAGGGCTTCCAGTTTTTAACTCTCTCATATGAGTCTCAGCAGTGAATTAGGTACTGAAAGAGTAAGGTTTAATTCAATACAGAAATATTTAAAAACAAACAAACACCATGATCTTTTATTGTTTTTGCCCAAAATGGAGATACACAGACCCCATATAATTCCAAGGAGGGAGTCCCGAGCCGGCACCAACCTGTTCTAAGGCAGGGTTTGCTGTAACTGATAAAAGCCAGGCGCTGCTCTCCTCCGGGAGCCCCGCGTGACAGCCTTCACTTCCTGGGGGCTCTGGGACATAACCGATTCAGTTTCTGCAACTTGGAAATTTCAAACACGGTCAGGACAAAAAAAAAAAAAAAAAATTCTATACGCGCCACTTGTTCTTTGTTCCTTTTTCGATCTTTTCCTCGGTGTCTTTTCCTTTTCTCTGTGTCTTTCTTTCATCCTCTGTATTTTCCTCTTCCTTTTTTTTTTTTTTTTTTTTAAATCGCCTGGCCCAACTAGAAATTGCTGCATTAATACCCACCAGAGGGCAGGAGTCATGCATAATTAAAAAAATAATTACCCTCCTCTCTACTCTTCTGTCTTGCCAACATCTCCTATCAAAGTCCGGTTTGTGGAAACCACTTCTCCCAGGGTGAGGTCCCTCCCAGACTGGAAGGTAGGCACTTGGGGAAACAAACATTGCCGCTTTCCAGCCAGTAGGGGACCGATTCTCACAATGCTTCAATAGCCCATCTTCCATACTAGGCTGAGCCCTATTCTGTCCAGTGCAGGGAGTGAGTGGGCTGGCAGCCGAGAGCTGATTAAAACACACCTTGGAGGAAGGACCAGAGGGAGGATGCGCTCTCCCCTCCCCCATTTCTTCTTTATGCTTGCTATCATGCTCTGGAGATGCAACCCACTATTTTAACCTGGCCCCTTAATATTTGGCAGGGTTTTCTTCTTTTTTCTTTTCCATCAAAAAGAGGGCAACACGAACACAAAACTCAGAGAACAACAGGTTGCAGTTTGATCTCTTCCAGGTAATCGAGACTATTACCGCAAAGGGGGTAACTGCCGTTGAGGAAAGAGGGGAGGTTGGTGTGTCAAGCATGGGAGGGCAGACTCCTAGGACTTTTATTTGTATGAAAAATGGGAGAGTCTTCAATATCAAACTGTGTAAGCCGCACGATCAAGTGACAGAGTGTAGCAATTACCTCTAAGAGGGAAGCTCTGGCTATTAACAGTCACCAAGGAGGAAGAGCAGGGCAATTAGATGAACGGCAAAAATATTTGACCGATTTCTCTTGGTATAAAGAATCCACCTGACCCCACGCCATCATTCCTCCCACCGGGAGCCTGTCTGTCTGTCCTGCTGACACCGGGAGTCCTCCCAGTCACTGGCTGAGTCAGAGCTCCCAGGCAAGGCTGCTCTCCTTCTGCTGGGGGCTTTGTAGGCCCTCTTTAGCCTTGGAGAATTCTAAGGCAATGCTGTGAAAACTCAGGGTTAACATCTTTTACACTGAGAATGGTGTCAGTTACCCTCTTAGTTCCATCTAGTTACACAGCAGGCAGCATTGCATTGGGTTGTAAAGAAGATTTGCCCCAGTAGGTTTTCCTACTATGCAGGGAAAGTGTGCTTCTGGCCCTTTGTGTGTCAGACAGAAAATGGAGGGGCAAGCTGAGAGGAAAGGGTGTCCCTTGTGTTTTTGACAGGAGCCCCTTAACTAAGGAGACTTCACCAGTGTCCACAGTAAATATTTCATCCTGCTTTGTTCTGATCCAAAGTGTTAAATATTGATATATACTCTATATTTTATTTATTTTTCTGTTCCCAAGTCCTATGGAAAGTTAGGAAAATGAAAGATTGCTTGTAGGAAGTCCCCATTAGATTCAAAGTGCGCTCATGTGTGTATTCGTGTGTGTGTGTCTGTGAGCTTATAGGGCAGAGATGAACACTAATCGTCTTCCTCATTCACCCTCTATCTTAGTTTTTGAGACAAACTCTCTTGATGAACCCAGAGCTGACCAATTCTGTGGGACTGATGGCCAGCAAACCCTACAGCAGGCTGTGTGCACTTCCCCAGTGCTGAGAATGCAGGAATAGCGGTCCTTCCAGGCTCCTTTTTTCTTCTTTTATAGAGGCTCAAACTCTGGTCCTCCTGCTTGCAAGGCGCACACTTTGCAAACCAAGTCATCTTCCTGGACCACAATTATGTTCTCTAAGATGTGCTGAAGCTCCTTGGGTCTGAGCTGCAAAATCATTTGAAGAAGAATCATCAAAATGAAGTAATAAGGAAATGGGGTGTGGATATGATTAAACTATACTGTCTAAATGTATGGACCTTGCAGAGAATAAATTTAAAAGAAACTAACCAAGGCTGGAGAAACGGTTGGGTGGTCAGGAATGCATGCTGTGTGCTCAAAGAGCCAGGTTCCCATCACCTGCACCTGGTGGATCATAGTAACATTTGAGGGACCCGATGCCCTCTTCTGGCTTGCTTGGGTTCTCTCTCTCTCTCTCTCTCTCTCTCTCTCTCTCTCTCTCACACACACACACACACACACACACACGCACACACATTTCAACAAGAGTATAAAAGATATAAAGATATCTATAAAAAACATAAACCAGACAAAAGCTCAAATGAATAAGGTGAACATAGAAAGCAGTGTGGTGCAGCATCCACTTAGAGTGAGCTGCAGTGGGCAGAGGGGAAGTCGGCCTCCGGACACTCACTCAGAGGTGAGCTGCAGCAGGCAGAGGGGAAGTCAGCCTCTGGACACTCAGAGTGAGCTGCAGCGGGCAGAAGGGAAGTCGGCCTCTGGACACTCTTTTGACATCCCTGGACTAGGGATGTGAGGTTAAACCCAAGTCCAGCCTGCTTGTGTATAGCACCATTGGGTTTGTTGGCATGGTGCAGTCCATATGATTTTGGGCAAAGATAAATTGGAAGGTTCGTTGCTGTTGCATAAAACCATAGCTGTTATTTTAAGCTTAAGTTTTATTTGGGCTGGAAGAATTGTCCATTGCCTGGAAATAGCTGCTGTAGCCACGGCCGCCACCCGTCAACAGGAATATCTGCCAACTGCCTTCCTTGGGGAACAATTTGGTGTCCCGGGATAAGTACAAATTTTATTTTATTATTTTAGCTGGCTGGAGTCCTTGTTTAAGGGGGCATTGTGGATATAGGAGTGGTTTGTTTTGTTTGGAATGGCAACTCTCAAAGTTAGTGTGCATCCGGGTATCCCAGGGAGTTTATCACGAGGCAGAGTCTGGACCCCCGCCTTACAGATTCGGGCTCAACGGAACCCAAACATTTCGACAGGCTTTGTAATTTTCACCAATGCCCCAAGTGATGTTTGCCAAAAATAATGTACAGCCTGCACTTTGAAGAATTACTGGTTTGTGAATTTTAATCCAGGTGAAATTCTTCAAAAGAAAGAATTCTCTCCTGACGGGCAGTCTATAGGTGGAGTTAATTTTCTCGAAGTTTCTTAGTCTTCTCCTAGTGTGAGTCTGTTAGAGTGACTTTCTTGGCGAGGAAACACTGCGACACCTTAGTGAAAATGTGTTCACGTGAGCCTGGGCCCCGCCCCCAAGCAGAAGTTCCAGATGCCAATAACACCTTCCACTCTGCCTGGTTTACCAGAACTTTCAGGTCTGGGGTCACTTAGCAATGGCAAGAGGAAAGGTTGGTGTTTTCTGGAAAACTCTAAGCAGTTCTTCTCACTTCGTACTTAAATACCAATCCTTGTGTCCCAAGTGATGATCACGTGTGCCTCCTTTCATAGTGATAGTGGGAAGCTCTTTGAGGCTGAGCGAGTCAAAATGCAGGCAAATATTTTATGCAGGAAGAGATTTCTTTAAAAACATAAACACACTTTAGAAGACATGACTTACATATGGCTCCTGTTGAGCTATGGCTGCTATAAAAAAGGATTCAATATTTACAACTCACGGAGTTTCAGATGAGGATCTACCTGGAACTGTCATCGAAGTTTCTGTCATCCGTCTCTACACCATGTCCAAGAGTTACCTTTTGAAATCGTTATTATGACGATTACTCTTGGTGGAAAGAAGATTTACAATCCACCTCTGAACCAAATGTTTAGTGTCGGGTGTGGAGCACTCTGCCGCAGCCACGACAGCAAACACCGGGACGTCTGTAATATGGGACTGTGCACACTTTGGCGAAACCATCCAGAGCTGCTCTCCTCCAATTCCCGGAGCCCCACCCCCATTCCATCACCTGCCTGTAGATGGTAAGTATTAAATAGTAGTTTCCTGGGTTAGTTTTCACCTTCTCCAAGTTTGTCTTTGTGGTAGGAGATCACGGGGTTCTCCGTGGTGTGTGTGCACCGCCTTTTGCTGTTGGTCGGTCAGTGGACATTTATGCCGTGTCTCTACGTTGAATACCTTGCAATGGACTGTAGCATGGAGATGTCCCTTTGAGAATAATGCTGCATCACCTTGAATTCTCTTCAGTTCTTGAGGACCCTCAGTACTGTTTTCCGGTAATGGTTGCAGGCCTTGCACAGAGTTTCATTCTCTCTGGGTCCTTGATGACACTTACTGACGTTTTGCTGTCTTTTGCATACCTGGGGTTTTGTTTCTTTGGATGTTTTTTTATTTTGTTTTTCAGTATTGGGAATTGAACCCAGGGCCTCACAAATACCTGGAAAATACTTTGCTACCACTGCACTACATTCCCAGCCCTTCTTTACTTTTATGGGAGAAGTTCGTGATTGCCCACGCTGGCCTTGAGCTGACTCTGCAGCCCAGCCTTGCCTTTAGACTGTTCAGTGCTCTTGAACTTTGCTCTTCCTGCCTCAGCTTCCTCATATCTGGACTTATAGGCCCATCGCTGGCATCTTTGGTGTATTCAGTATTGAAATCTTGGTTCTTTAACATGTCATTATGGTTTTGATTTGTATTTTCTTGTGGACTAGTGAGTTTGACGACTTTTAAAATACCTATCTATGTTTGTTTGTGTCTCTTCTTTGGAGAAAAGAAATACATGTTTTCTCTGTTTGAGTTTCTTGCCTGCCCCTGTGAAGCTGGGCTGACTGCTGGCGGCTCACAGGCTTCCTTCTCAGGGCTGTCCCAAGGTCAGGGGATCAGTTTCCTGACATCTGCTTTCTTCACAGATCACTGTCTTCCCACCCTGTTGCTCCCCCTTTGGATAGGGCAAGGTTTTGACACTGGGAGCAGTTGACCTGGTTTTACTTTTGTTTGTTTGTTTGTTTTTGCCTGTGATTTTGGTGTCCTCTAGGAATCATGAGGAAGGAGAAGGCCCATCTCCAGGCACTTTCTCCCAGTGCACTCCAGAATGCTTAGTTTCAGGCCGTTCACTCTGTCTTTAGCTTATTTTCCTATTGTATAAGATAATGAAGCGATCGTGATTTCATTTTGTGAAGACAAACCTGTCCTCTCTCCACTGGGTCCTCTCAAATGATTTATTTTTTTTAAATCATTTTAAAAGGTTTATTTGTTAGTTTTATTTTAATCCATTTTTTGGTTTTTTGAGATAGGGTTTCTCTGTGGGGTTGACTGTTCTTGAATTCACTCTGTAGACCAGACTGACCTAAAACTCAAGAGGCCTGTCTCCCTCTGCCTCCTGAGTGTTGAGATTAAAGAAATGTGCCACCGCCACCATGCCCAACTTTTCTATTTATTGTTTTATTTGTATGCATGTGTATGGGCGTGTGTGTTTGCATGCACACTCACACATGTGTGCAGGTGCCCACAGAGGCCAGAAGAGGATGCCAGCTGACATGTATGCAGGGAACTGTACTCTAGTCTTCTGGGAGAAGATGAGCAGAAAGCAGTTGGGTTAAAAAGCCTTACTCTGCTCTCCACTGCTGATTCAGGGTCTCACTATTTAGCCCTCGCTGGCCTGGAACTCACTATGTAGATCAGGCTGATCTAAAATTTGTGAAGACCCGCTTCTGCCTCCCCTGTGCTTGGGTTAAAGACATGCACTACCATGCCTGACTTGACGAGCAGAGTCTTATTGGAGTACGTGGGTCCTGAGGGTGAGTATAGCTCCACCCCATTGTTGGATTCAGAGGAGGGGAGTGTGGATTAAGGAAAGAAATAGACAAGTGATAACAGGTAGAAGGGGGAAGGGATCCAGTGTTATCTGCCTCAAGTTTAGGATTCGAAGTCCTTATTTATCCCAACTCAGAAAGAGAGGGGGCAAAAGACTTCCTTGCCAAGATACAAAGAATAAACAAAGCAATTTCCTCCACACTTCTCCAAACACCAAGTAACCACACTCTGGGTCAAAACATCCTTTTGTCTTAGCAAAACATGCTGAAGACACACCACAGGTCAAACCATCCTATTGTATAACCTTGAAAGAGCAAGAATAGGTCTGAACTCTCTGATCTTTAGTCCAGGTGGAATGGATTCATTTCTGTGGGCTCCCACAGTACATCCCCTGATCATTGTCTGTTTCTTCAATGAGAATGGTTTGTGACCATCCAGCCACCATGCCTTCCTTGCCTGTGGCCATGGTTTCTCTGCCACAATGTTCTGAACCCTGTTGAAACTATAGGCTAAACTAGACTCTTTCTTCCTTGAGTTCTTTTATCAAGGCATTTTGTTATTGCAACGAGAAAGTAACTAAGACATCATTGTTTTCTTTTCCAGAATGAAAGCATGATTGGAATCACATAATTTGTAAAATAGATTTCTTCACTTCACTTTATAATATACTCTGAGGCCCATCTCAAGGAGCTTTCTCATGCTTTCCAAGGCTCAACAACCCACTTCTTCTAAGCATTCAATGATAAGCACATCTCATTTTTTTTTGAGGGTGGGAATTCATGGTGGCATTCTTAGCTCTAAACTAGGCCAGGATAAATAAAACACCTGTCAAACCTATGAACAGGTTTTTGTGTAAATATATTTGAATTCTTCTGGGTAAATACAAACTAAAGATTTAGAAAAAAATACTTATTCTGGTATTCTTGAATGTCTAAGACTAAAAGTATTGTGCATCAATTTTCTTTTATTCTTATAATTACATGTCTAAGAATATTTTTAACACCGGGGTTTAAACTTTGCCATTTATCAACTGCATGGCAATGGATAGTTTAGCTGGTTACCTTAGACCTGAGATCAGGATAGCAGTGCCCACTCAGTGGAGTTGGTAAAGGGGCATGGAGGCAACAGCTCCTGGAGGAAGAAAAGCTCCTATGCTTTGAAGAAAGACTTCCCTGTCTCCTAACTCTCCACGGTCATCTGTCCCTAAGAAGTTAAAGATTGCAGCAAGCTGGCAATTTCTCTTGCTGTGACAAAACATTCAAAAGAAGCAATTTAAGGACAGATGGCTTTGCTTTAGTTTATGGATCATGTGATCAAGTCTGTCCTTGTGGTGAAGACATGGCAGCAGGAATGTGAGGTGACTGGTCACAGAGAAAGACGAATGCTGGTGTTCAGCTTGCATTCTCCTTTCTCTCCAGTCTAGGGCCCCAAAAGATATGATGGTGCCCCAGTTAGGGTGGGGTGTCGCACCTCAGTTAACCTCATCTAGAGATTCCCTCACAGAAACAGCCAGAGGTTTGACCCCTATGTGATTCTAGATTCTGTCCCATCGGCGACACAGACAACCCCACAGATTACAGCATACTTGATCTTCAGTGTGTAGTTTAGGCTGAAGGGAACCCTTGGATCCCCTTCTTCAGGAAACCTGTTCCATAAAATGAATCTCCTTTGTCTTGCCCACATACGTACGGTGTTGAAGAGACGAAACTGTGACCGAGGCCTGAAGACTGTAAAGATGTTGGAATGCGCTCCTGGGGAGAGCCATGTGTAAGTCGATATCAAACCCTGTGTTTCGCTGCTTTGAACATGGTGCCTCTGAAGGAAGACAAGCAGGCTTCTGCAAAAGCAAGGGCGTTTTAGCCCTGGAGGTTTCTACCAGTTAATCCACATCCTGAAAAGCACCAGTTCTGACTCTGCTAATGTGCTAACTAACTTCCTGGAGCTGTCTGGCCTGATCCGTCTGACCATGAGGCCTGTAAACCTGCGGGAAGTCAGGAAGTGGTTCAGGTTTTAAAAAGAAGATGTGGTGTAAGTTGAGAAGCAACTTTGGACATTGACGTTGCCTCCTTTCTTTCCTTCCATGTTGGTGGCTCTGTATTTTATACAACTAGAAAAGCTCAAGGAAATGAAAGAGAAGAACATGTATTTCCCTTACTGCTATTTGGAGATCATTGTGCAGAAAGAGACATGGTTCCGGCAAGTGTCTCAATCAAACCCCAGCGTGCTGCTCTGCAGCAGGAGTGTCCCCAGTATGTTTCAGACTTGTTCTCCTGGAGGCCAGCTCCCTAGCTCCCCAGTTCCCTAGCCCCCCAGTCCCCTAGCTCCCCAGTTCCCTAGCTCCCCAGCTCCCTAGCTCCCCAGCTCCCCAGCTCTGCAGCTCCCCAGCGCCCCAGCTCACACAAGTTTCCCCCAGCACATGGGGCAGTGCCAGGGACAGGGCAGGTGTTTGACAAGGAACTCGATGGAAATGAATTTCTGTCTCAGTGCTTTGACTCTAGCTCTGCTCTTCCTCTCGCCACTGTCCCTCCTCTTGGAGACCTCACTTGTGTGACCAACAAAGAGGGGCTCAGGAAATCTCTACCCCTGACTGCAAACTTTTCCAATCACCCAGCTGGCAAGAAGTACTTCTCTCAACTCTTCTCATTTTCAATGGACACCAGTTTATGGGCACCACAAATGTCACAATGTACCTTTGACCTTTCACATATGCCTTACCAGTAAGACTGACCTCTTTGTGCATTTCCACACGGACATTACCTACTTCTGTAGGACCCACTGCATTGACTCCCACATGATGTGGGATTCCCCTCTGTATTCTGTGAATACCATTGGTGAATAAAGAAACTGCCTTGGCCTGTTGATAGGGTAGGAAACTTAGGTAGGCAGAGAAGACTAAAATGGATGCTGGGGAAAAGGAGGCAGAGTCAGAGAGAAGCCATGGAGCTCTGCCGGAGATAGACATGCTGAAACTTTGCCGGTAAGCCACTGCCACATGGCACTACACAGATTAATGGATATGTGTTAAATTATTATGTAAGAGTTAGCAAATAAGAAGCTAGAGCTAATGGGCCAAACAGTTATTTAAATAATATAGTTTCTGTGTGATTATTTCAGGGCTGAACAGTCAGGAACCAACAAGTGACCTCATTACTACACCCACACAAATAGAACATGGTAACACCTCCCCTTGCTTTGACATTCCTGAGTCTGACCAGAAGATCCCAGAGGGCAGCAACATTGAGACCTCACAACCCGTCTTTCTTCCAGTCTTGGATGCTCCGAAAACCCTCGTGTTTAATAACATGTGCTTTGGAAGCAGTTGCTTGTGAGAGATGGGGGTTTAGAGAAAGCAGGAAGCCAGAGTCGCTCTCTTCTGCTTCCAACTGCAACCCCCTTCGCAGTTTGCGTCTGTGTGCAAACTGTAACCGTGCTGAGGACACCTGTGGACAGACACCCGGGCCAGGAAAAGGCAGATCTGGGCAGTTGTCTTCTAATAAGGTCAAAGGCGCAATGTATTATGCAGCTCTGCAGGCGGCCGGGCTCATTAGAGCCCGTGTGAGTTGTGGGGCCTGTGTGAGAAATTCAGAGGCAGGATTTCATTTGGGGTCTATGCCTTGTGGGTGTCCTGGACTCTCTTCACAGAACATGAACTGGGGGAGGAGTGGGGATACTAGGAACACTGAAGAAGTCCCAGGAGCGTCTGGGAGTCTCACGAGAGCCATTCACCATTTGTGTCTGAGGTCTCTGATTTTCACTGGTGTTCACTAAAGCTGGGAGTCAAGCAAATCGCAGAGACCTTCTTGCTGTTTGTGGGGCACACTCCACCTTGTTTCCCGTTGCACTGCAGAGGGCTGTGTTTTGGTGCAGCTCAGAAGGAGGGGAGGCAAGCACTAAAGGCTGCACCCTCGCCCACAGCCTGACAGGCCCGATTGCCATTTGCATGCACAGCGCCAGGCAAGCGCAAGTGCCTGAGAGATTGATTGATTTGTTTTGCTGAGGCTCCTTTGTGGTCTTTTGGGTGGATTTCTGGCCCCACCTCTCAGCCTCAAAGCCCTTGCTTTGCCTGCTGTTGCTTTTTTATTTGGGGGCAATGAAAATTTGTTATAAGCCTTCCCTTTCATCTGTACGTGGCAGGCTGTCACGGCAAAACGAGCCATTCGGCAGTCTTGCTCCTGTCCAAATGGCTAAATGTTTTTTTTCCAATTGCTTCCCTAATGGGCCGAGATAATGGGAGCAGCATGCTCTCTGCCCACGCAGGAGATGCCAGCGCATTTGTCCAGCACACATGTGTGGTAGGCACCCGGCCCCTCTGTCCACGGAGGGCCAGAGCCTGGCAGAGAAGGTCTGCTTCTGCACCTGCCCCTTGCCCTTGTAGACTAGAGGCTCAGCACCCAGCAAAAGTGTTCCCTCCCGAGTCGCCAGGAGATCCCTGAACAGTAAGTATCTGTAGCGGATGTAGGTGATCCAGGCCAGAGCCACACTCCGCAGTCAACTAATAGGCAAGGGCAGGCCAGCTTTTTATGGACTCCAGTTGCTTTCTGCAGAGGGGCGGGCTCTGGCACTCCCCACGGCCGCCTGTTCTGTGTGTTGGACACTCAACTGTGGCTGACCCACAGCTTTACGAGCCTAAGTGCTTACCCAGAAACAGAAGTGAGGAGGTTGTGTGTGATAAGAAAATAATTTGCCAAAACTGCAACAATAAAGAGGGCCTGGTGGGATCTCTTATGGTATGAATAGCCCCGAGCAGCTGCGGATCTCGCTCTCGGCTTTCACAGTTATTTCATTTTTAGAACAGCTAAAAAGCTGAATGCCTTCTATGAGCCTGGTGCATCTTGCTTCAGTTTCCAGTCCAGCGTTCCTTTCTCTTTCTGGGAATCTTAACATCCGTGCAGCCTGGACAGAATGTTCCTTGGCATTGTGGCTTCAGCTGGCCTGTTCCTTGGCCCACTGACAACTGCTCTGCTTGGCTCCGATGCTACCCTTCCCCGGAATGATCCCGTGAATGCAGAGTGCTCCAGCCAGCCCCTCTGTGGCTTGGGAACAGGTGTTCCTATTGCTGAGTTCTGGAGGCAAGGAACTCTTCTCTGAAACCTTGGAAGCCTTGGCAGTTTATACATTGATAGGGGACATGTGTTGGACTTGAATGAATACACCCCTGTAGTCCATCTTGACTCTTGAGGGTGCCATCTTTTCTTGGTGTATGCTCACTGCTTGAAGCATTTACATTTATGAAACACACTGGACCAATAGAGGGGACTCTGATCTAGGCAATGTCCTCACAAACAGAGGACAATGTTGGCCATTAGTCTATCATTCAGTGCATGTTGGACCAAAATGCCTGTGTCTTCTGCAAAGTGGAGCAAGAGCAGTGCCCAGATCAGTGGATTGTGGGTGCTGATTTTAATGGTCTAAGGAAATAACGAACGAGCACCTACCATTGCTCGGTACCTACTCACATGTAGCATTCCGTATGGATTAGGTATGACAAGGGGAACCGTATCCTTCCTGAGCACTGCCAGACTGGTTGGGAATGTGTGTACAACACAGAGAGCTACAAGATAAAGTTACATGACTGACAAAGAAAGTGTTACATGACTGGCAAGACAATCAATGCTATTAAAAGCCACACTTAGAACAGGCTTTTCAAATTTATTGCATGATTGGATTTACCTGGAACACCATAAGAGCAACCTCAGGACTGTTGTCCTGTGGTTCTTATCAGTTCCATCTATGTCTGGTCTTGGGAACCAGAGCCAAAGTCTGTATAGTAATGAAAATACTTTTTATATGGGTAGTATGTAAGACAACCCTGTCCCAAGAAAGTACAACAGGTCACATGTGTAATTTAGTATTTTCTAAGAATTATATTATAAAAAAATGAAACCAAACAGGTAAAGTAATATTGACAATATATTTTATTTCATTAAGTGTATTGAAAATGCCATGATTTCTGTATATAATCCATACAGAAATGCTAAGATACTCTCCATTTCCCCTTTCAAATCAAATCTTCAGACTATGGTATAGTCTTTAGTCTTATAGTGCATCTTAATTTGGACCATAAAATTTCATCAGAAATGTTTGTTCTCCATTTAAATTTTCATAAAATTCATGATTGAGAAAAATATTAAAATCCTAATTGTTTCAGATACCTCTAAAAGTTTTCCACTGACTGGAAATTTATTAGTGTTAAATTAAATGTAAACAAAATTTGGATATCAATTCTCTAGTCTCACAAGCCAAATTTCAGGTGCCCTGTAGCCACAAGGGGCAGGTGACCGCCATGTTGGACAGTAGAGATCTCCACACTCAGCTTTTCCTAGGCAAGGCTTTCTCTATGATAGTATGTCAACATCGCTGAGTACAGATGACATCTGAAGGAGAATGGTCAAATAACACAAGTGCTCAGCTGAAGCAGACATTTTATTTTGGGAACAGAGAAAATGACAGTGAAGGACAAGAACTCAAGCTTTAGGAAGGTACCCGTCGGAAGCAAGCTCAGACTTTATTGGCTGGCCAAGTTTAAACAATGGTGTCTGAGCACCGCGGTGAGGGACAGACGGTGGCTGAGCACTGTGCTGACTGATGATGGTGTATGAGACCTAGGGAGAGCGCTGTCGTAAAATAATTTGGCTAGACAGTTCAACTGGGTGAGAGATGTAAGTGATTTAATAAAGGAAGGAATCCATTGGTGTTGTTAGTCATAGAAATGAAATAAGAGAAAAATATAAGAATGTCAGAATGGAACATCTCTGGTCTAAAGAGGAGGAAAAATTCCAAAATACGTTTGAACTTATTTGTTCTCTAAGTAAATGGATAAACAGAGTGATGGGAATACAAAAATCTGATTCTGGAGAGAAGATGAACTCAGTTTCGATTTGAATATTTGGAATTGATGTTAAGCTTCCAAATAAATGTCTCCACACCGTAATTAGCATGTGTGTAAGACGACAGACAGTGTAAAGCCACGGGAGGGCTAAGGCACACACCTTGGAAAAGGTCAAGGACACAGATATAGCACATAGAAGGAAATCATGTGTAATGGTGCAAAGAGAACCATGTGTCACTGCCATGGGTGCAATGAGTTCTCACAAGAAGGCAGAAGCCATAGTAGATGAGACACAGAGACCAAAGGCAGTGAGGGCTGAGACATGGAACTGGAATCGGAGTGTCAGGTACCAATACAGATAAGGAGCCACCAATGTCCATGCATGATGAGGGAGTAAATGGTACCATCCGGTGTGCTGACTTGGGAGCTGCTTCAGCTGGCTGCTTGCCTTTCCCTGTGGCCAAATACCTGACAAGAAGCAACATAAAAAATGGACTGGTTTAGTTTGATTCATATCTGAAGGAATAGCTTATCATAGTGGGAAAGCATGGGGCAGCATCCTGAGACTTCCTCACATCTGGATCTGGGCAGAATAGGTTACAAAGATGGGACAGGAAGTGGATCTAGGCTACAAGCTGCAAGGCCCATCTCCCTAGTGACCCATTTCCTCCAGTTATGCTCCTCCAGCCTGTGGGGACACTTAACATTCAAATTATGACTAAGTTACTAGGAAGTAGTAGGTACGACATCTGCACTTAGTGGGCCATGGGCATCTATTTTCTACCCAAAGCCATGAAGCTGGTGACAGGATATCAGGCAGAGAGAGCATAGTGTGTGGGAGTAGATAGCCTGCTCAGGGGTCTCAGTCAGCTTTCATTACTGACTTTGTCTCTGCATGATATAGTTACTTCCTAGAAAATTTCAGGGTCTCATACAGCCTGCCAAAGCCCCAGGGAGCTTTTATAATCTACTTTCTCTATTGTAAGTCTTATCTTTATCATTCAAAAATGTGTCTTCTATTTATAAGATTCTTAAAATAAGACTATAACACGTCTTGTCTTGTGATAGATACACTCAGACTTTCTTTTGATAAGATTTTATAGTTTCTATTGCACTTGTCCCAGAATCTCAGAGAGAGGTGAGCAAGAGAGCAAATGCCCCTTCTTTCATAGAGCTGTTTGTACAGTGGGAGGAAAGATGGACACAACATATCGTCGGATCCTAAGAAGTAAGATTTTCAGGCCAGCACCCAGCTTCAGTCAGTCAGCTGAATAGGAAGCTTGGTTCTGGGGACACAGGAAGTGGACAACTGTGAAGGAGAGAGGTGGAGAGTGTTATGCAGAGCAGGAAGCTCATGCAAAGGTGTGCAAGGAAGGGAGCTAAAGAAAAGCTAAGGAGCAAGATTAAGATAGACAGGAAGTTGCTTCCATCCCAAGTGGGTGATGTTAACAAGTCAAAGAATGTGAATTCTAGGTACAACAAGATGCCACTAGAAGACTTTCAGAAATGAATAGGCATGGCCTGCTTGTATTTGAGAAAGATGACATTGTATGTTATGTGTTAGTGAAGACAGGTACTGGGTGGCTAACCTAGAAGCCACTGGAGTGAACAGGAAGATGACATGATTGTGTTCTGGTGAGGTTTGGAGGATGAGGAGCTGGAAGAAAAGAACAGAAGCAGGAGACTTTGTAGAGGGCTGGGTGATGTCTTAGTCAGTAAAGAGTTTGCTATGCAACAAGGCTACCTGAAGTCAAGCCCCGAACCTGCATAAAAAACCAGATGCTGTAACATGCATCTGGGATCTCAGCACTGGCCAGGTAAAGACAGGAACATGCCTGGGGCTTGTTGGCTAGAAAGTCTAGCTAATCTATGAGTTCCAGGTGCAGCAAGAGATACTGTCTCAAAAATTAAAGAAAAGCAATGTTGATGTTGACCTCTGGTTTCTACATACTCTCAACACACATACATGTGATATAAATGTTCACATGTGAACACACACACACACACAAAAAAACATATGAAGCGTGAAGTGGTCAGACATGGGACACACTTGGGAGTAGAGTGCCCAGGGCAGGTGCATTACCTCAACGGAAAGAGACTATAAGGACTTCAGGGTGTTTTTCCTTAGTGCATTCACAGACGGATAAATCTCAGATAAAAAAGAACATCCCAGGAAAAATTCTCCTGACATCATGACCTTTGAACTTCTTTTACCAGGAGGGACTCATTTTCCCCATAAACTCAGGATTCTTAAACTAAAGGTGTAAACAAGCAATAGCATCAATACTAACAAAATAACCCTACAGTATTACAAATGCTCGGAAGATAATAAAGCAAAAGGTGGATAGGCATAAAGGGGTATCAGTGTTGTCACTAAATGTATCTAAATAGCTGTAACATACAGATTTTGGGTGAGACACTATATGGTATTTCTTGTAGGCAATAACTAGTAAATGAAATGGAGCACCTTATCTTGGTGCTTCTAAATGAAAGCCTGCTGACGAGGCTGCTTGAGGTCCTAGACGAGAAAGGCTCCTCACCCAGCCTACCAGGTGAAATTACCTGGCGCGAGTGAGAAGGAAGCACAAACACGCAGCGAACCCGCTTAGGGGTTTATTAGAGGGGATGTGTATTGGTTTGGCTGAGATCATAACACTAGGATCCCTCAAGGTCTGGGGCATAACAGCTGTGATTTAACAACATCACACACCAGATCCCAGACTGGGTTGGAAAGGGGGGAACTAATAGCTAGGGAATTAAATGACTACCAACCCGTGAGCATCCAGATCTCATATGTTCATTGATTTTGTGCTTCAGTTTAGTGCTTGAGCTATCTTTACATGTCAAACTTCCCTCAAAAGTGTATAGATTATGCTAGAAGGGAGGATCCAGTTAGAGGGGCTGGAGGTGAACTTAGGAGAATTGGATTACAGTCTATCTCTGTGCAGATCTGCAAGGAAGCTCAAGCTGCCATCTGCTCAGTGACTTAGAGTCCCCGATTAAGTATCAGTTCTAACAAAGGGCCTGCCTGGTAGAGGGTTTACAATGAAGATGGATTTTTATGCCACAAAAATTGAAAGAAAAATGGCATCTTGTGATTAACATCAAATGCATACATGCATTTCTTCCCAATTTTCAGATTGTTTTGCATCTCAGAGGAGACTTAAGATGGGTGGGGATGGAAGGGTGCAGTGGGAGCTCCTTCAGCTCCTTCAGCCAATAGCCTTGAAGAGACCACACCCAAGTGCTGTTGGCTGAAGGAGCTGAAGGAGCCCCACAGCAGAAGGGGATGCCACATGGTCTCCTGAAAGGCGTTAATTCTGCTTGTGTTGATCTGGAATGCTTCATGCACCGTGCTGCACATGAAACCATCCTGTGTCCTTCCCATCAAACTGTTCACCTTTGTGGAGAGTGTGACAGGAAGGTTCGGGGAACGTCATCATTAGGAGGCGCAGAGGAGAAATGAATGTCCGAAGAAAGACAGTGATAACAACACAAGCAAAACAATGTTTTTGAAAAACATTGAGATCTCATTATTTTTATTTTATAAACATGGCTGCTTTGCCTGCATGCATTTCTGTAAGCAACGTGTGGTTTGATGTCTGAAGACCAGAAGAGGGTGTTGGATGGTTTCCCTGCCACTGGGGTTATAGATGGTTGTTAGTAGCTATGTGGGTGATGAGAATCAAACCATGAAACCTGGTTCTCTGGAAGTGAAATCTGTAGTAATAGGAGTGGTGGGGCTGTGTCTTCGGCACCCGATGACTTTACCCAAAATAATTACACAGAAACTGTATTCTTTTAATCACTGCCTGGCCCATTAGTTCCAGCCTCTTATTGGCTAGCTCTTACATATTGATCTAACCCATTTCTAATATTTTGTGTAGTACCACGAGCTGGCTTACCAGGAAAGATCTTAACCTGTGTCTGTCTGGAGTGGGAGAATCATGGCGACTCCCTGACTTGGCTTCTTTCTCCCAGAATTTCTGTTCTGTCTACTCCACCCACCTAAGGGTTGGCCTATCAAATGGGCCTCGGCAGTTTCTTTATTAATTAACCAATGAAAGCAACAGATTAATACAAGACCCACCTCCATCATTTCCCCTTTTTCTGTTTAAACAAAAAAGAAAGGCTTTTACTTTAACATAGTAAGATTACATATAGCAAAACAGTTATCAAGCAAGAATTACAGTTACAATATTTATATCTATTTTATCTTTTATCATAACTAAGGAAAACTATAACTATAACTAACCATTCTTTAACTCCATCAAAGACTCCAGAAGGATATAATATTACCTAAGCAAACAAGAGATCCAAAACTCTAGAAATGACAGAGACATCTCACTGCCTGGACAGTCACCCAAAGTTTTTTTGTACTGTTGGGGCATCCATCTTTAGCCTTCAGGCCCATAGTATCCAGCAGACATTTTCATCAAGCAGGAAATTCCAAAGACAGTTCAATCACTTTTTGCTGTGTCCTGTAGAATGTCTTGCAGACTCTTTTATGAGTCAGGAACCCCGAAAAACCATCTCACCTTTAGGCAAGTTTAGCAGTCCTCTTTCTGCGGGTTCTCTGTGTCCAGTTTATGTAACAGTCCAGGCAAGAGCAGTTTCTTGCCCAAATAGTTATCAAACTCCATAAGAATTCTCTTTGATGTCCATCTTTTTCTTGAAGTAGATTGGTGCTGTCAGGAGCAGATGTGTCTCATTGTCATAAAAAGCTCTAAGTTATTAAAACATTTTAAATGCCATATTCTGCAGTCTTTGAAAGATATGAAGAATGCCTATCTAACTGAAATATATCTATGTACATCTAGAAAATCTAACTAACGTGACTACAAGCTTGACTATTATTTATGATTATCCATTAGCAACCTATATTTTTTAATTATACATTACATTTTTAAATGAGCTACACAATTATAATACCTTAATCAAGATCAGAAATACATATACATATAACAAAATTGACCTTAAAATCTATACCAATTATTCATATCTATATCATATCCCCCTTTAAATGTAAAAGAACATTTATAAACAATATTTGGGAACAGCACGTTGGGCGCCACTCTGTTGTAATATGAACGGCGGGGCTGAGTCCCCGGCACTTGGCCGCCCGCATGGCTAGCTTATGCCCCGAAATAATTACACAGAAACTGTATTCTTTTAATCACTGCCTGGCCCATTAGTTCCAGCCTCTTATTGGCTAGCTCTTACATATTGATCTAACCCATTTCTAATATTTTGTGTAGTACCACGAGCTGGCTTACCAGAAAAGATCTTAACCTGTGTCTGTCTGGAGTGGGAGAATCATGGCGACTCCCTGACTTGGCTTCTTTCTCCCAACATTTCTGTTCTGTCTACTCCACCCACCTAAGGGTTGGCCTATCAAATGGGCCTAGGCAGTTTCTTTATTAATTAACCAATAAAAGCAACAGATTAATACAAGACCCACCTCCATCAGAAATCAGCATCTTTATCCACGGAGCCCTGCCTCCAGCCCAGCAATGCCATTTTGAGGTTGGGATTAGAGGCATCTTCTAAGATCTCCACAATCATTGTAGTTACAATTGCCAGCTAGAAAACGTGTGTGTGTGTGTGTGTGCCTCTACTCTCCTGTACATACACATGAAGTGGCCAGAGGTTTATTGACCTCAAGTATTTTTCTCTATCACTCTCTACCTTGCTTTTGAAGAGGGAATGTCTCACCTAACCTGGCTCTCGCCATTTCAGTCAGGGCTAGTTAGTGAGGTTCCCGCCCCAGTGCTCAGGTAGCAGAGATGAACTGCTGGGCATTTATATGGAGGTCTGGGATTTAAATTGAGGTCCACAAGCACTTTCCTAACCGGGCCAGCTCCACAGCCCAGAAGATTTTGGAATGCAGATTTGTCTTGTTTTCTTAGCGATAACTCATGCAGCAGTTTTAATGAGTGGGGAAAGCGACCTGTGAGAAGCCAAGAGTTCTGACAAAGACATCTTGGTTTTAATGACTCTGGCTTAATTGAGCTTAGTGGGGTAGACCCATCATGAATTGATGAAATTACATCCTTTGTAGCACATTGGCCCTTTACAATGATCCTTGTTATCGCCGACCAGAAACAGTTCTTATTTTCAATGAATAAGTCTAAAGGAAAAAAACAAAGCCAAACAATAAACCTGGAAACAATTTTTTGAGATCTTTAATAGTGGGTGACTTGAGAAAAACATTTTACTATATATAAACATGATGAAATAATATATGATCATTAAAGATGTTTGATGAGTGTGATTACACATGAAATTACTCCTTTGATATACTAATCAGTGAAAAAAGTGAGCCAAAAATGTGCACATAAGTAATATTGCTCAGCTACATGTAAACTGTGATAAATTTACAGATGACCCGCACATAATTAGAATGTATAAGATATAAATACATACAGAGAAAACATGTGTATACATATGATGTTTGTAGCACGGATTTTAGTTGGTTTTAATTAATAAAACCCAGAGACAGATAAAGGGGTTAAAGCTGAAGATCACAGAGGCAGAGCTCTAATCCACTGGAGAGACCTTTTACTTCTACCAATCCTCATACCAAAGGGGCGATCCTCAGACTGCCTAGACTACACTGTCTCCACCGAACATCAGCCTCCCAGAACGTATCACTCCTGTCTCCACCTCCTAGTACTGGGATTAGTCATGGGATCCTAAGTGCTGGGATCACCTTTGCATAAGTTCTATTTCTCTTTTTAGACAGATTCAATCTTGTGTAGCCCAGGGTGGCCTTGAGTCCAGGGACTGAGGGCGTGTGCCACCACTCCCTAGTCTCTAGTGGTTTAACTCTGCACTCTGATCTTTAGGGAAGCTATATTTATTACTATATGTATGTATGTAATAAAAGCTTATTTATAGACTATACTTTTATTAATACATTGCATTTTATATAATGATTTTTGATACAGTTTTGTTTATCTATATAGTATAATATGAAATATAACTTCCAAATATGTGAATGGCCATGGATAGAATAATTATGAGAATATTTTTCACTAGGTGGCAAATTTTCAGAATGAACATATGTTGCTTCTACAATAAAATACCATCGTTAATTTTTGAAACTCTTCTATGGCTCCCATGAGAAGAACTGTTGTAATGTCACGTCCCAGAGGTAATGGTCTCAGTCTCAAACTTGCATCTCTGTCATGGGTTCAACCGTGTGTGTGTGTGTGTGTGTGTGTGCGTGAGTGTGTGTGTATTTTATGTTAAGATTTACTGAGGCAGATTGGAACTGTGTCTCTGCAAAGCCAGTTCCACTTGCTCAAGGAGAGTATGTCTTGTTTATGCTGCAGGCAAAACAACTATGGTTGTTGTTTTTTTTTTTTTTTTTTTCAACCTCAGGTCCATTGTGGAAATGAGCCATCTGTGACCACCCGGTATGTACCCAGCCTAATGGCACCTTCAGTATCAAACGTCTGGGCTTTTTCAGGCATCACTGACAGCTGCTGAATTCATAACTTTTGTAGATGCAAAAACTGGTAAAAGGCATTGCGCTCAGAAATCTTGCCTGTATATGGCCTATGGGGGCACACAAAACAAACTCCAAGTGAACCACCCTTGTACCACATGGAGGATGGATCCTCGGGCTATCACCGGGTTGTGGCGACATTGTCTCCTTTAGTCATTGTGTCATCCCCAGAGGAAGGCAAAGGTCCTTCCAGCATAGTTTAAAACATGGTAGCTCTTGAGGACCTTTTATTTTACTGACCAAATAATGAATAAATTTTCAACTGAGTCATTCCTTCCTCAGTGTCACTGATAAACCCAGTCCTCAACTGTGCCCTTGGTGGAGGAGCAAGGATGTTCTTCCCGCTTGGGAGGGAGGAGCAGGATCTCCTTGCCCTTCCCACCCATAGACTGGCCCTGGAGCCATGAGCTGTGCAGCCTGCAGTCCTGGGTCCTTCCTGGCGAGTGGAGGAGAGTGCTGCCCCTCAGCAAGGTTATTTTCAGAGTAACCTATCTGCAAGGCTTTCTTCCTGACTACTGTTCCTTCTGAAGACCACGGAGGCTTGCACAGGCTGCTACTACAGCCAGAAAAGTAGCTGGAGCAAATCTGATGACCAAACAGGTTGCGGACTAACCCGTTTCTAGCCCTGGGGCCTGTCCTAGCCAGTCAGATAGGCTGTTTCCCTGCTTGCATATACCTCTAGAATTGCAAATTACAGAAGCATTTGTTCAACTATGTTCATAGCAACATTATTTGTAATAGCCAGAACCTGGAAACAACCTAGATGCCCCTCAATGGAAGAATGAATAAAGAAAGTGTGGCACATCTACAAATTAGAGTACTACTCAGTGGTAAAAAACAATGACATCTTGTATTTTGTATGCAAATGGATGGAAGTAGAAAACACTATCCTGAGTGAGATAACCCAGACCCAAAAATATGAATATGGTATGTACTCACTCATTAGTGGATTCTAGCCATAAACAAAGGACATTGAGCCTATAGTTCGTGATTCTAGAGAAGCTAAGTAATAAGGTGAACCCAAAGAAAAACATATATAGATCCTCCTGGAAAATGGAAGCAGACAAGATGGCCAGGCAAAAGTTGGGAGCATGGGGATGAGGGTAGGGTGGGGGGATGGGGAGAGGGGGAGGGTTAGGGAGAGCTTTGGGGAGTGGGATGGTTGAGATGGAGGAAAGACAGATATGGGAGCAGGGAAGGAGATATCTTAATTGAGAAAGCCATTTTGGGGTTGACAAGAGGCTTGGCTCTGGAAGGGTTCCCAGGAGTCGATGGGAATGTCCCCAGCTAGGACCCTGGGCAGTGGAGGAGAGGGTGCCTGAACTGGCCTTGTCCCGTAGTCAGACTGATGACTATCTTGAATATCACCATAGAACCTTTGTCTGGTGATGGATGGAGATAGAGACAGAGACCCACATTGGAGCACTGGACTGAGCTCCCAAGGTTCAATTGAAGAACAGAAGGAGGGAGAAGATGAGCAAGGAAGTCAGGACCACAAGGGGTGTGCCCACCCACTGAGACAGTGTGACTGTTCTAATGGGAGCTCACCAAATTCAGCTGGACTGGGACTGAATGAGCATGGGATCAAACTGGACCCTCTGAATGTGGCTGACAATTGGGGCAGACTGAGGGGCCAATGATAATGGCACTGGGATTTGTCTCTACTGCATGTACTGGCTTTTTGGAATCCTATTCTCTTTGGATGCATACCTTCCTAAGCCTGGATGTAGAGGGGAGGGCCTTGGACTTCCCACAGGGCAGGGTACCTTGCCCTCTCTCAGGGCTGGAGGGGGAGGGAGGAGGGTGTGTTGAAGAGCAGGAGGGAAGTGGGAGGAGAAGAGGAAGTGGAAATTTTGATTGGTATTATTTATAAAGTAATAAAAATGAAAAAAATAATTGCGAATTTTGGTTGCTTTCCCTGTGGTGGAATAAACTAGAAGTACTTCTTTCTAGCTTTCCCAGCCTCATCAGGGCCACTCAGTGCACCATTGATCAGGGGAGAAGAAGGAGCCTGGACAGTTTGGATCCTGTCCCTCAGGGAGACCTGGAAAAGTCCATAAGGTGGCCTCAAACAAAACCCAAGTTGGCTTAACTAGCTAGGCACTTCTAACTACAGAGAAAAAGTATCTTTGGCAGTCCACGAAAGTATCCCTTCCGGGCCTTCTTTGTTTAAACTTAATATTTCCTGTATTAAACCTTCTAAGTCATCATGGGGAAAGTAGAATGCTAAAGAATTCAGAATCAATTAAGACTCCACCAGGAAATCAGAACCTCTGTTAAGATGGAAAGTGCTTTGGGACGAATTGGCGTCGCCTGATAATACTGCACCAAAGATGTATTATAAAGCCAGATCCTCAAGGCCAAATGTCTCTTTCCATAAAAGCTACAATCCCCTCACTGCATGAGGCATATCAGTGCTGGAAGAATAGAAACAATGAATGATTAGACACACCTTAATGGTGCCTCTCTTCCCCAATATTTGGAGAAAAGACGCTTCGCCCATGTGAATACTTGCCACGCTCTCAGAAACAAATTCTGAGGTGACGAGGAGGAGGCAGGACAGCCTGGCGCCGACTCCTGGGCGTCTAAAAGCAGGGTTCATTTTCTTCTGTCAAGTGCAGTTCCAAGATGAGTAGCTATAGCTGAAAGTAACTGTAGGGTCTCAGAGAGCGAAAGCCGGGGAGCTCCCAGGGACTGAACACGTGAACAATGTCCTGAGAGGCACGTCCGTACCTACTCTTGGAGACCAGGAAGACATGTCTGCCTTTACACCAATGAATAAGCAGAACTGTGTAGCTGTCACAGGAAGGAAACTCCCCCAGTGTGGTTCCAGTACACCATAAACGTCTTAAAAAGTAATGGCACAGTTTGGAAATTCCAAAAGGAAATGTTTACTAAGGCAGATAACACAATTCTGATTGTAGGAAAACAAGTCATGAAAATATTCACTTTTATTTCAAAAAGGTCAATCGTCAATGCCCTCCCCCCCACACACACACGTGCCACATCAGTTGGCAATTGTGGGTTTACTGTCCTTTTATACAAGTGTTTGAGATGTGTCTTGCAGGTAAACATGCATGTGTTAACTACCTTTTCCATTGCCGAGACTGTTACCCTGACAGACAAGAGCGTAAGAGAGGAGGGTTCCGTTGGTTCATGCCCTATCACAGTGTGGAACGCACACGGCAGCAGCAGGGGTGGGAGGCAGCTGGTCACACCGTAGTGAGTGCAGAAAGAAACAAACACAAGTGCCAACCTGTTTTCTCAGTTTATACAGCCAGGGACCTGAACCCATGTAAGCGTGGCTCCCCCTCTCCCATTAAACCTCTCTAGAACCTCCCTTGCAGACACGCCCCAAGTTTGTTTCCCAGACAAGCTGACAGTGAAGGCTGTCGTGGCATATTAGCTCAAAGCATGCAGGTATAGATGAATGCTTCAAGGTGGAGTGGCTGAATGCTTGTCTGTGTTTCCTATGCCTATTGTAAGCCTGATGTGGGAGCTTTGTGGGGAGAGGCTGTCCTTTCCTTCCCCCCTTTATGGGAAGACTATTTAGTTTACATGAAATCTTTCTGGCTTTGTTAATGAGGCAGCCATAATGCTTGGAGCTAGCAAGTCATTTTCGCAGGATCTGGGTGGCTAATTCCATTGCCAAGCATGCTGGACAGTCTACGTGGTCAGCTTTCCACATGCTCACTCAGAATATATACAGAGTTGACTGCAGAGATGCCCACCTCCTCTCGACACAGCAGGCAAGCTGTTAACAATCTTCCCTCCGTTACCTGAGGCCCACTCCACCACCCTTTCACTTAATATGATAGATTGCAGGACGTAATATAGAAAAATGCGGTGTGTGTGTCATATAAACTCACGGTGCATATCAGATTTAATATATAATGCACAGAAGCCGCTCTATAATACAGAGTCAAAAAGGCTGCAAGCTGCTGTATTGATGCTGTGCCCAGTTTGGGAGAAAAGGCAGGTATCCCTTGCCAAAAAATAGCAGAGTATTCAATTTCACATCCAGTATAGAGTATAAATAAAACATGGCCTATGGTAATACCAAACTGCATGAAGTGATTTCCCTGAGTACATAACGTATAGTACCCCAGTCTTTGCCTCAAGTTGAATTTCCCCACTTCTCTCAGATGGCTATAGGGAATATGTGACCTTTCCCAGCAAGAGTTTCCCACTTAACAGATCCGGGGCTCCGCTGGGCCCCACTGGGTCTCATGCTAATGGACAGCCATTAACTGTCTCAGAGTCCCTGGAGCTTTCACACCGAGTTCCTGCATCTCTCCAGAGTCAGAAGTTGACAGGCAGCTGTCAGTCAATTGGAAACTTCTTAAAGCTATACCCTGCAGTAAATAAAAGTCTTCAGTGTTCACAATAAGAGAAAAAACAGGTTTTGCCAACATGGATATGCTTTAATAAAAACCTTAAACCATGAGACGTAGTCCTAAAGTCTAGTTGTCCGTCTAGGAGTCCATGCATGGTGCACACATCCTCTTACTGAGAGAGAGCTATTGATCTGTTTTGCCTGGTAATTTCGGAAGAAGAACCATTCTGCTTGCTGTTGTAACTGTCCTTCAGATTGGGCGGCCTTTTGCTAGAAAACCCAATTGCTTTGATACTGTAAAAACTAGAGACCTGGAAGAAGCATATTCCAAAGCAAAATGAAGACATTCACAACACTGCTTTCAGAGAGTGGCTGGCTGACGGAACTGGCTCTCTGCTTCTTTGTAAGGTACCTTCTGTTGCCTCTGTTGCTTCTTTCTCCTATCATAGTGTGGGGGAGGCCTTAGATCTACTGCACAGGACCCGTTGGTGAAGATGGAGGCTGTATCTAGTGTTTGAGGGCAAGGAAGATGACTGCCTCATTGGGTCCCGAGCACGGATGGAAACCTCTATTCTGAGACCCGCTCTCAAGCAGACTTCAGCCTCCTTGTGATGCCGTGGTGGAGGGAGACTTCTGCGTGACTCTTTAATGGAGGTGACTAGGGCAATGTCTTTCCTCCCTCAGGTCACAAACATTTTGTCATCCTGGTTCCACAACATGGGAAGTGAATACTGGCTCAGGGGAAAGGAGCTCAGAATGGTCCTTTCAGAGCCGGGCTTCCTGCTGATGGGGAAGATGAAGGATGTCGTGGGTACTGTCTGCTGACTGTTATTCTGACTTGTCCTGACAACACTGGCTAGATTAATGGCCATCCGTCACAAAGTCACAGCTTTCGTATGGTCTATCCTTACAGTCTAAATGTCTCCAAGTTTGAATTTGCAGATGGTTTCAGGCTCAAGGAATGCTTCATGGCCAATTGAATGAATTTCTGCACATGGCCAGACTGTGCTCCGTTGCTTCACTGTTTTCAAAGAATTATTACATTTTTATTTGATGTGTTTGTGTGTGTGCATGTGGAGGTCAGAAACAACTTTTGAGAGTATATTCTTCCTCTTAGAGGTCCTGGGAATTGAACTTGGGTCATAGGTCTTGATCACCTGCTGAGGCATCTCACTAGCTTTCATTTTCTCCATGTATCATTGACAACTGTAGACAGTTACTTAACAGATTTTGATTGTAATCACCCTTGCTACCATCTCTTAACCTCTTTTCACCATCCCCATTTACTCTTTCACCCTTCTCAACTGGCCTCTCAAGTACTCCAGAGTCTTCTTTTCCTTTTTATGACCCATAAAGTTATTGACTTTAATTAGGCTTGCTTGCATGTGCATGGGGCCAGAGTTACTTAATGGAGCATGGACAATGTACCAGTAGCTACATCACTAAGGAAAACGACTCTTTCCCCAGCAGCCATCAGCTGCCAATAGCTTTCCAGTTAGGGGTGGAGCCCCACAAACCCCTTCCTGATTCCAAAAATGGAATGTTGACCTGGGAGGATGGAATTTATGGCTCTCTCTCTCCCTTTCTCTCTCTCTCTCTCTCTCTCTCTCTCTCTCTCTATATATATATATATATATATATATATATATATATATATGTGTGTGTGTGTGTGTGTGTGTGTGTGTATCAAACACGCACGTGAGCATTATTAAACATTATCTATATTTATTTCCTAATTCATTTAGAAAACTTTAAAATACTTAGACTTGCACAGGGAACAGTGGCATGCTCTAATAGAATAATGATAGATCTAATTCAAGGAATTAGATCTGAGCCTGGTGATGAGAGCCTGCCATCTCGCCTGCTAGAGAGACTAAGGCAGGACGATCAAAAGTCAATGCCTGCACAGGGTATAGAATAAACTCTGTGACTGAGGCTCAGCCAAGAATCTTAGTGAGATTTTGTCTCAAAAATTAAACAAAAAGTAAAATGATCAATTTCCGTGTGAAGGATAACTCTTCAGGCAAATGAAAGACTCTGTGCTCTGATCGTCCAGATGAAGCGGTTAGAGCAGCCATAGGCCCTAGGGAAGTTTGTCCAGTTGTAAGAAAATTATTTTTGCATCCAAAGAGAACTAAACTCTGAGGTAGGCATGGTTATTATGTACTTTTAAGAACAGTTTCTTCTTAATATTGCCATTAACTTTTTTGAAGATTTAATTGGTATTTGTTCGCGCGCACACGTGTGTGTGCATGTGTGCGTGTATGTGTGCGCGTGTGTGTGTGCGTGTGTATGTGTGTGCGCATATTTCTGTCTACGTCTGCCACACATGTGCAGGTGTCTGGAGACGGAAGAGGGTATCTGAGCCTCCTGAGTTGGGGTTAGAGCTGTTTTAACCTCTCTGCCGTGGGTGCTGGGAACTGAAGTCAAGAATCCTCCAGCAGAGGAGAAGGGCTCTAACAGTTAATCCATTTCTCCAGCTCCTGGTTTTTGTTTGTTTTGTTCTGAGCAGGATCTCGTTCTGTAGGCCAGGCTAGCCTGAAACCCGTGCCCCTGCCCCGCTTTCCTGAGTACTGGACTGTGAGTGTGGGTCAACACTCTGGTCTTTTATCTTTTGTGAGTGTCACTTTTCTCAACTGTCCTGTGACTCAGGCAGATTTTCTCAGTGTTTCTCCATAAGTCAAATGCCTCCCCAATGACATTTTCCAAGGGACAGCTGTGAAAGAAACTCTTCGTCTTTCTTGGAGCACAGTATTGTCTGAATCTAGGGAAGAAGTCCAGAACTCCAGAGGGTGAGCTGAAAATGTCACCATGTCAGCTAGAAGAGTCACCCGTGGAAGTTACTTTAGAGTCAGGTCTGAGACAATTTCTGCTCTTCTCTCTCCCACCATCAAAGCCGTATGATGCTCAGCATCCTGGCAAGACAATAGGCAATAAAGAGACAGCCCCAGAGTGTGTGTACCTGAGCTTGGGGTTGGTCTGAAATGCATAACTCACAGATGAGGGGCAACACTCGTGCTTTTTGTTACTTATATCACCTTTTATTATCTTAAGACTGAAAAGTTAATAACCCAGTGTGTAATCATGCCATTATCAGTTTACTTTGTAGTAAAGCCCATTCAAATGATGATTACATATGTTAATGAGCATCGTTATAATGCACTACACAGTACATTACCTTCAATAAATATAATTGTTTATGCGCTTTAATGAGGGGATATAATGCTCCAAAAGTAATGGTATTGACTGAATGGTGATTTATTGCTGGAAAACTTTGCCATTAGGAAAGGAAATCTTACAAAACCTTTTATGTTTACCTAACTTTCATTCGCCCCCTAAAAGCTGCCACTCATGTCTCCCTCCCCTGGTTTCAAGAAGAAAATAGCTCCAAGAGGCTTCTACACTGTTCCTTGTCAATGCTTTTCTCGACCTGAAGAAACAGGAGGTGGTTCGTTGAAAGGCTTAATGAAGATCATTATGTTTACCCCTAGTAAGGTTTAATGCATTATCTGGCAACCAAAATGATAACCACGTCAGAATTTTGGCTTCAAATCAAAGAACAAAGAATGAAAACATCACTTGTTAAACTACACACTAGGAATGGAAAATAAGGCCCAAGACGGTGTTTGGCCCACGGTCCCCCATATCAGTCATGAAGCAGCAGCATGATTAAGTTGTCTGTGATTGCACAGACCTGGAGACCAAAAGAGGGGTGGCTGGACCCCATAGTGTTCATTCTAGTGCCAACAGCGTTTCCCCTTTCCTCTGGAGCTTTTCCATGCGGAGCCATTTAGTATCCTCTTGACAATGAAACTAAAAACTCCTTGCTTCTGATAAATTTTAGAAAACTTGATTATTGTGTGATGACAGTTGTTTTAAAACTTTCCATGTTGAAATGTTAAAACCAAAGGCTTCAGTCTCTAAAGGGCAGCCTAGTGCCATGCATCTTGGCTTCGGCGGTCTTTGTGTGTCCATGCAACTGACCTTTGACATGCTGATCGCCTCAGCAAAGATTTTGTTACGGTTCTGAGGATTCCTGGCTAACGTGTACAAATTGAGAAGTCAGCACTTCTGGGCTGAACCCCAACCATTATGATAGTTACTACCGCAATCCCTTCTTTTCTACCCAGGAAAGAGTCTCTCATTTGGAGCAGAGTCTGGTATCTGGGTTCTATGTGTGTATTATTCAGCGGATCTTCCACCTATCTTCCCACAGCTTGCACACCTGAAAGGTAACAGAATGTGGCCGCTCCACTGCTGACCAACCATCAGTCTACACGCCATGTGAACTCGCTCCCACTGAAGAGCAAGCTTGCTGGAACAACTTTCCCATAACTCAGCCGTCAGTGGGAAAGGAGCTGTGCCACCATTACTTACGAGTTTTCCTATGAAGTCCTTTCTCTCTCTCCTTCCCTAGCCCCTCTTTCTTCCATCTCCACAATATAGTGTCTGAAAGGATTCCAGGAGTCTTTATGAATAAATAAAACCTCAAAACTTAAAGCAGATTAATTCATCTAGACATTGTAAATGCCCAGTAGAAAAGACAACAGGGGATAACGCTGGCATCTTAAAAGGACTTTTTGAACAATAGCAGTTTCTTAAAGCAGATTCCCTGGTTGGAAACGTAGTCACTTGAGAAACTTTCCCAGCTTTACAGTGGTGTTCCAAATAGTTAGAAAGTCCGTTGTTTGGGGAGGAAAATGACATTGAAATGCAATTTGTGGTAAGATCTAATTAATTTTTTTTGCTCCTAAGAATAATTTATTATTTACACTTCTTATTATATATGTATTTTAGCTTCATTAGTCTGCAATGCTGGAAAAAATTACACCTTCAAGTCCTATTTATCAAATTAATGGTGCAATTTCATAGTGACACATTCCACATTCATTAGGCCAAGTACAGTAAAAATGCATTTAAATTAGATTAGTGTGATGTAATAAAGACTCCAGCGAAGGGAGTCTTCTGACTGAGGGGAAACACCCCTATCCAATTGGAGGCAGCTTGGAGATAATGCTTCAAAGCTGATTTGGGTGGTACTGTAAGCAGAGGAATAAATGACGGCCACTGGTGCGTCTGCGTCAGCTCAGCTGTTGCGGTGCGTTCCTGGGATGAGGGAGAAGCTCCAGTCTCAAGCTCGGCACTTGGACTTTGCTTAGTCAAAGGCTATGGTGCACGTGCAAGTTTGTCCAAAGCTTCTCGGTCGTGACAGATCTGCCCACGACACAAACTGATAGCACACCCCTTACCATTTGCTAGCGAATTCTCATGGGGGAGAGCTTCCATGGGCCATGGAAGCACCAAGAATGTGTTGCTAGGGAAAATCAAGATGTTGCCTTTATTTTCCCATAGTGGGTTGGGTTCCTTTTCATGTTAAATGTAGTTGTGTGTTTGAGGTGGTTCCCCTTTCAACACACACAGACATGTGCTGGAGTAGATCTTTTAGGAAACGCTTGCCGTAGCCTTCGGAGGGCTCCTGAATTTGACTCAGTAACTGGCACAAGTAAGCACTAAATATGTTGAAGGGGATAGGGAGTCTGGACCAGATGAGGTCATGCAGAGCAGTGTGTGTCATGTATGAAAGACATCCATGGTGTCCGCTAAGTCTGAATCCAGTCCACGCGACTGTCCTAATGGGTGCAGACACCCTGCTGCGAGTTGCAAGATGAGGAAGGGTGGCGCTGTACTAAAACCTGCTTTCTTGAAGTAGCTCATGAGTTCATCCTACGCAGTTCTAACAGGTATGTTATTAGGATTTGGAAGGACATGGTGAGTGCTGGGAGGCAATATCCCAAAAGCTTGCCTTGGGAGTGAGAGACAAAAGGGAAAGGTGTGGGGTCCTGGTCTTCCGTGGGTTTCTTTGAGCTTTGGGCATGATAGAATTCCATGAGAAATCAGAGCACAGACAGAATTCTTGTCCTCATAGAAGTGGCCATCTTACTACACACTCACGCTCTTGAGGAGGAGCCACAAGGTGGGGTCTTGAAAAAGACACGAAAACTAAGGAAACAGAGAGATGAAGGTTCCTTGTTTGGGAGGCGCTTGTGGTTAAAGTGATCAAGGAGCACAGATTTCACAAGTAGTACCACAGCAGACCATGTGATACCACACGGATTCCCCAAGGTGGGCGGGGTTCACCCCATGTGAAGTGAAGTGGTGCCCAGTAGCCAGACTGCATAGCAGGAGGAAATGGGTGTTCAGCACACCTTAGAGATGGGAGGGCAGTGGGCATAAGTAAGAGACAAATGCCTCTGGCACACCAAGGATTTCTAGGTTGGCTCTCAACAACTGACTACTAGTGTATCTAAAGGATTTTGATAAAGTCAAAAGCCAGCTGTGATAGCTCAATGTGTAGCCCTGGCATTCAGGAGGCTGAGGAAATAGGATCACAAGTTCAGTGGTGAAGCTATGTAATGAATTCTTGTCTCAGAAGCCAAAATCCCAAACAAAAAAAAGACAAAGTTGATAATTTGTGAATTGCTTTGAAAAACAATTGTGCAAGTTGTCAAACTAAAAGTGACTTTTTATCTAACTCAACTTCTATGGATTTTGATATATGCATAGGTTGATGTAAACACCACTACAATCTGAGTAGAGGAGACAAAACATTCTGCTTCCTCTGATAAAATCTCCATGCCCTCTTCCAGCACTACTGATACGCTGCTGTCTATCCTACCATCTTATTTTTGGCTCCACCTAAATGTGATTTTATCAATAACAGTAAGAACATATTTAAAAAAAGGTCATAACAAATCATATTATTGACTAACTAAAAAACTTGTGATATATTTTGTATATAATAATTCTGTAAATAAATATACACATTTTGCTTTAATGAACTTTTCTCATCTGGCCTGAAAAAGCCTCTAAGAGCCTAAGCCCAGCTAACAAAATCCCCGGTACCAGACATGAGAAGCTTCTGAAGGAAGTTTTTTTTTTTTTTTGAGGGTGACAGAAAGTTTATTCTGTTTCTCGTGGAGTCAAGCAGGGGATAAAACTGTCAAGAACCCCTTTAGGCTTCACTCATGACTTGAAGACAGTGGGCAGTGGGCCTTCAGGTTGAAGCTTAGGGGGAGACAGGGAGGTGGAAGGGCTCACAGTGCCACAAGTCACAAGGGTCCAGACAGTCACAGGTTCTTCTGAGGGGTGAGGTAGATGTGTCAGCCAGCTCGGGCAGAGCAGAAGGGCAAAGATCGGACATAGGAGTCTAGCCGGGAGCGAAAGAGCTCACTTTGCACTGTCTGTCCCAACGGACACAGAGGATTCTTCACGACCAACTCCACGTACAGCGCACTGTAGATGTGGTGCAGCACATCGCGGATAGGGCCCACGCCCAAGTCAGTGTTCATGACAACCTTGATTCCAGTGGGCATCTAGTAGTAATGGAGTTTGTACCGGCTAGTTTGGAAAGACAGAAAGCCATCCTTCATGTCTAGCGGGGACATCTTGCTGACAAACGAACGAATGGAGAAGAGCATCCCATACATCAGCTTGTACTCCTCTTCCTTAGGGATCCCCGCTTGCTTCTTGTGGTGCCACTCGCTGTAGTGGAGACACACTCCATTCCGGTCAAATAGGTACAGATTGTGGACAGTCATCGGAATTGCTGCGAGTGAGGGTGACAAGCTACTTCTCTTCTGAAGGAATTTTGACCAGGGCTGCCCAAGCGCCCCCCAAACATACAGCCTATAGCTGTTGCCCTTGGTTCTCCCCAAGAAGTAAGTCCTTACAACTGAAGACATTGTGCATTTCAGACACAGGGCACAGAGTCCCCTGAGCTGGGACTGGCCTAAATGCCCTCTCCCTGAGGACTAGCTTTCATGGTATCAGAAAGCACCATGCAATCTTCCAAAGGAGGGAGGCAACCAACAGTCCCACCCAGCTATGACACCTATGAACCACAGTGACAACCATGCCACGATAACCCTAAGAGCTAACCAAAAGCTCTCTAATTGGACTTAAGACAACTCAACAAGAGGAAAACAACACACCTGTACTGAAAACCTAACTACTCCATACTTGTGAAGTCATGGATATTGAAGAAGAACCTACAACCATGATTTTACCAAATCAGCGTGGTCCCTCACAACAATCTAAACAGCTGTCCTTGTACCGTCTTCACCCCCATCAAGGAAACTTCTCTTTGCAACATATGGAAACCACTACAGAAAAACACAAGCTGCCAAAATGCAGAGTTGTAGAGACCAGTCCCAAGGGATACAAAGCATTCCCACACGCAAGGCTCAGGAAACGTTGAGGAAGAGGTAGCAGAAAGATAGTAAGAGTCAGAGGATCAGGGAGTGTGCTGTGAGACTGTGTCCCTAGCAATGTCAGACACTACAATTCCAAAGCTTAACCAACATGACTCCGCAAACATGAGCAGAACAAGGCAACACCAGTGTATGTGCCAAAGAGGATGGGGACAAAGCCCACAACACCTGAACCCTATGAAAAGAACTATAACTAGTTAAGAAATACGCTTCTCCAGGTAAAAGCAAACAACTGTTCTTCAGTATCGTGTGCTTCAGAAAGCACACATATGAGTAACATTATACAAAATAATAAATTATACATATATATATATATGCACACACATACATACATACATATATATCAATATGGTGTAGGAGGTTCTTCTGTCTATGTGTTGTTTTCATTGGTTGAATAAAGAAACTGCCTTGGGCTTTTGATAGGGCAGAACTTAGATAGCCAGGGAAGATAGAACAGAATGCTGGGAAGAAGGGCAGAGTGGCAGATGCCATGAAGTTCCTGTCTGAGACTGACACTGGTTAAAATCTTTCCCGGTAAGCCACAACCTTGTGGTGTTATACAGATTATTAGAAATGGGCTGAATCAAGATGTGAGAGTTAGCCAATAATAGGCTAGAGATAATGGGCAAGGCATTTAATTAATACAATTTCTGTGTAGTTATTTCAGATATAAGCTAGCCGTGTGGGACAAAACAAAAAAACCTGCTATCCCTACTACATCAATATATTTATATTCATACAATAAAACTTAATAAAAAAGGAGGCCATAAATTTGAAATCTGGGAGGGCTGTATGGGAGAGCCCAGAGGTTAAAAAAAAGAAAGGGGAAATTTTGCAATTATATTATTTCAAAAATAAAAGTAATAAATGTAATTTTATTATGTGCAAACTGTTTTGTTTTGTGGTAGGTTGTCACTGGGTAGCTTGGACTGCTCTCCAGTTTGCAATTCTCCTGTCTCTACTTCCCAGTGCTGAGACTACAGCATGTCTCATCACATCTGCATGACATGCAACTTTGAAGCTGTGTGTCTTTTTTAATATAGAAAAATGTTTTGATGTACCCTACTTTCTACTTGTATCAACAGCTTATTCTTGCTTATCGATGTGTCACATTCCATCACTTGTCCATGCCACCATCACTTTGTGTGAGTCATTCTAGTGTAGGTATATGTGCAGATATTACATCATGATTTTAATTTTATTTTCCTTTTGGTTTATGATGTAGAATATTTTTCAGGCGCTTATTTGTTCTCCTTAAATCCTCATTGGTGAAGCATATCTTCATGTCTTGTGCTTGGCATGCGTGTATACATATATGTGGATATACATTTTGTGGGTGTTATACATACATGTGGGTATGCTGGGAGCAAACTTGGGGTTCCCTCACCCTCAAAGTCTTAGGGGTCCTTTGTTTCATTTTTGGGGTGAGAGCCAAAGGACTTCTCCAGGACTTTTTTCTCCATACCTGGTACTCATTCCTAGATGTGAACTGTATTCTCTTTGGGCTGGAACCCTCTTGAGGTGAACACATAACAGATTCATGGTAGGCCCAGTCCTACTGATGACTTGCTGTCCTGGGTTGTCACTGCCCTTTCTGCCCAGGGATTCTCATCTAAATTCCATGTATTTGGATGGAAATTTTTTAGTTGACTTAGTTGGTAAGATAAGTGTGGGCGCTTTCTCCCTCTTAGTAGAATCCCCCCATTTCTCGTATGTGACCTCTCTCTAGTGCATCTGTGTCACTATCTGCAATGCTCCCTCAGCCTGACATTTGGGAAAACTTGTCGTTACTGGTTGAGGCTGACTTCATTCAGCTCTTTCATCTGTCTGAAAGGTTGATACTCCTCATGAGATCTCAGGGGTGTGTGTGTGTGTTCATGCACATGTGGAAGCCACGGTTTTATGTTTGGTGTCTTTCTGTATTGTTCTGTGGTGGTTTGAATGTGGGTGGCACCCTATAGACTCGTATACTTGAATACTTGTTCCCCAGTTGAGGGACTGTTCAGAAAAGATTAGGTGGTGTCACCTTCTTGTAAGGGCTGTGTCCCTGGGGGAAAGCTTTGAGGCTAGTAAAAGTACATTCTTGACTATTTATATTTCAGAACTGTGAATACAGATAGATGTAGGCTCTCAGCTATATCTCTAGTGCCATACCTGCCTGCCTGCTGCTGTGATCCCTGCCGTGACAGTCATGGACTCTAACCCTCTGAAACTGTAAGCCCCAATCAACTCCTGCTTCTATGAGTTGCTTCCAACATGGTGTCTTATCACAGTAACAGAAACATAATGAGGACATAGAGTTTGGCTCTCACTCGTCAAGCAAGACTAGCTGACCTTCGTGCAACAGGAGTCCTCTTGTCTCCACGTGCCCTGCACGAGGATGCGCGAGCATATGCCGCCACACATGGCTTTCTCTGTGAGCACTGGACTCAGACTCAGCCCACACGCGGGTACAGCAAGTGCTTGTTCAATTGCGCCATCTTGAACCATTCTTTTAGTCATGGGCCCTGACTCACAAATTGATTAATATCTAAGGATTCTTGCACCTTTTTGCTTTCCTTTGTATCCACACAAGCCCACATGCCTGTTCAAATAAGTACAGTGTCGTAAGGGAGGGTCCTATGGTAATTCCATTGTCTTCTTCCGTCTTACAGGCAGTTTGCTCCTAGGGTGTAGTAGGGAAGTAATGTCTTAGCAAGGCTTCCACTACTGAGCTCCGAGCAGCCTGTCTCTATACACCTTCCTATGTGACGCTTGGAGTGAAGGGTATCTCTCTCTCTCTCTCTCTCTCTCTCTCTCTCTCTCTCTCTGTGTGTGTGTGTGTGTGTGTGTGTGTGTGTGTGTGTGTGAAATAAGGACTCATACAGACCAGGCTGGCCTCAAACCCATTATGTAGCTGAGGGTAATCTTGAACTCTTGATCCTGTCTCTGCCGTCGGAGTGTCGGGATCTCTGGCCCATGCTCCATCACTGTTACATCCTCTATTGTATGTTTTGCTCGGACTGTGGCCTTCGCTGAGACTAAGAGCACAGGCTGTGAATATTTAATGTGAAGGGATCAAGGACTTGTTTCAGTCCTCTGTTTACTTTGTTTAAAACCAAAACTTTTAAGAATGCATTAAAAGATAATGATTGATCTTGCTTGGCTCAAAATTTCCACTGCCTGCTTCTGTTTTTATCGAGCCCTAGGCATAGGAGTAGTGCAGGTTATCTCTGCTGTGAACGTGATTTGGTATGAATGTACTCTTACTAAGACTCTGATGAACAGAAGACAAAGAAACTTGAAGCCAACAGTTGGAACTGTGGGCTGGAACCAAAGGTGGTTCAAGGAGAGGGCTGCAGGAGCCTAGGTGCCCTGATTGCAGCGAAGGCCCATGGCTTTGAAGGAGGAAACTCCCTCAGGGAAAATGAAGAAGTCCATTTTCAGCCCGGCATGAAACTTGTTTCTTCCGTCCTGACCCCTCTTGGCTCTGCTTCTTCATCTATGGCCTGTGAGGATCTAAAGCTAAGGACTGAAGCTGTTCTCCATCTCCCACAGCCTGCACTGCTCTCGGGACAACATCACAGCAGATACTGGCAGAGTTCTCTAGAAACCACAAAGATCGTTTCTCTGGGTTGAATTTGAATTAAATGTTCCCAATACATTAAAATTTACTGATGTAACTACTCCAGTGAGGAGCGATTCCTCCTGGTGGCTCTAGGGAAGAACGATCCGGCAGTGTTGCCCCAATGAAATCTCAGAGCAGGTACCTAAAATAACTAACTCATTAGCTTTAATTGTTTGGAGATGGTTACGTCCTGATCCTAGATGAACTGTGGCATCTCCCGGCTTCAGTGCCATCATCCAGACAAGGGCATATGCTGCTCTTTCACCTCTTGCAATAATTCTAAAATATTTTGTAAATGGGAAATGCTAGAAAATAATATAATTCTGTCTAGCAGAAGAAAACTATGGGCAGAAAAGATGAAGGACCTCAGTACTATCTCAGGAACAGAGGGATAATTCTGAAATATTTACACCCAGAAGCCAAAAGTGCTTGAGTGGGAGAAAGACAGATAAATTAAAAACGAGCTATTTGCACTTTCTGCTTAAAACATAAAGAGACAGAAATATCACCAATCACCCTCCTGACCAGCACACTCAAAAGCTGGGCAAGCTTCAAGTTCATAATTTTATAAAATTCATGAGCAAGCTAAGATCATTTGGAAAACAACTAGCCTCATAGCTAATGGGATTCAAAGACTTTCAGAAAAGATGGAAGCTTGGCATTTGTTTGAGCCAAATGTAGCCAAACACAAACACCAAATTTCATTAGACTTATTAATAAATCAGAGGAGACTGTGGAGGACAGACCTGGAGAGAAAGTGAGTAGCTTCGTCAGGCAATAGGTACGTAGTACATCTGCTCCAACTGTTAATCTCCTTTCTGTGGGCAGAGCAAAAGCAGACTGGAGAAGCCCCCAAAAGCTGTCCCTGTGGGGTGTGGCTCAGGGAAAGGAGAGGCATCCACTCTGAGGGGGACACACAGCAGAAGCCTCGAACCATGACAAAGGAGGTGAGACCCATCCACCCGGGTGTTCTGGTTCCAAAGAGAAGAATAAAATATGAATTTCTTCTCCTTGGAGAAAGGAGGAGCTGCGGACTGAGAACAGAGCTCTACCCGCTAGAGGGGCCAGGACACAGAGGAGGCCACACTCGTGGACCCCGTATGCACAGCCTGCAGAGGAGTGCAGCTCAGCTAGCACAACAGAGAACAGTCCCCTTACCCACTAGGATGGGCACTCTTCACTGTCAACCAGACTGTTTAGAGTCACCCAGACAACACACCTCCAGGCGTGCTAGTGAGGGCTTTTCCAGAGAAAAGTAACTGAAGGATGAGAAAGCACTCGGCCTGAGAGTGCTGCTCTCCTGCTGTCTGGGGTCCAGACTAAATAGAAAGGAGGCGAAATCAGTAGCAGCCAGCATTCGTCTCCGCTTCCTGGCCCACCATGATATAACATGGTTTTTCTGCCGAGCTTTCCTCAACACCACGAAACTCGCTGACACCGTGGGCCAAATAAACCTTCCTCTACAGCAGTTTATTCCAGTTGTCTTTGTCCACAGTGATGAAAAACTAACAAGTGCACTCCCATCCACATGATTTGAGTGACAGCGACTACGCCGGGAACGTCGGGAAAACTCGGAGTTTGTCTCTGAAGCACAAAGAAAAGACTCAACATTGAGGATGGAGCAGTTTCAAACCCCTGAGGAAGGTAGAAGGCGTGAGGAAATGAGTTGAAGACTGTGGCTCCCTGAGGGCAAACGAAGGCTCACTGAACACCATGGCTAGTTCTATTCCCAACTGTATCTACTCAGATCCCCCCACCAAAATCTCATGGACATAAAATGCATTTGGTTCCTTTAAAAATGCTGTTTACTTCACTTCGATATGTACTGTCCTGTTCAGGAAGCCAGGTGGTTTTCAGCAGCAACGTAGGAAAGCCTTTGCATATGGAGAAAAGGTTGCAAACATATAGCCTGAACAATAGAAATGAGTTCCGATATGATATAAAAGTTTAACTATATGATAACAAGTTTTAAGTAATTATGATCAATACATAAAAGTCATCAGAGGAAAGTGTGGGAAAGGTGACGAACATAAAGGAATATGTGAAATAAACAATATAGTAACAGATGAGGACTGCTTTGGTGGCCCCATCGGCAGAGCCACAGAGCCGAGAAGAAACCCAGGCAACAACAGAAATGCTTGGAAACAGAAAATATAAAAGTAAAAATCTGAGAAATTCCAATTAAAAGTAGCCAGTAAGCCACAGCTATGGAAACCTCAATGTATAACTTCCAAAATCAGTACTAGGAAAATAGGTCATATTTCACCTTCAGAATTACAAAGGAAAATTAAAAGTCGTTAGAAGACACATGAGGAGGAATTACAGCAGACTTCTTACAAAAATGTGCCAAAGTCACCTGGCACTGGAATGCCATTTTCAAGTCCTGAAAGCTGAAAGAAATAAAGGGGAAGGGAGAGAGGGGTATGGACAGGGTAACCGGAGGGGAAGGAAAGGAGACAGCCTAGAATTCTATGCTTGAGGAGGATCTTTCAAAAGCAAAGCAGAAATAAAGATATTTTCAAGAAAACAAAATGAAGAAGTTAATTTCCAAAGGACATATACTTGAAGAAGAAATAATCAAAATTCTTTGGGGAAAATAAGTCCAATTCCAGAAAGAAATTTAACACTACACAAGGAAATGAAGATTGCCAGAAATAAACAATTGTGGATGATAAAATTCATTTTACTACTTTGAATTACTAAGCACATTAGTAATACTAACACAATTTGTATTATAATATTATTTAAATGCTTCATTATTTCTCATAATGTATTTTGTATTTTTAGCAGAATGATAATAATATCTTGGGAACAAGGAACTGGAAATATGTATGTTATTTTAATGTTCATACGCAAATGTGTACAATATTATTTGGAAATAGGCTCTGGTTTGATCAATTAAACACACAAGTTATGAATCTGAAACACCTTTTAGACACAGTGAAGTCAGGGAGAGTCCTGAAAACAATCAATTAAACACTGTAAGGCAGAAAAGGAAAAATCAAATGAGTAGATCAAAAGGAGGCAACATACCTGCAAATTCATTCAGGTGTACCAGAAATGATACTGTCTCAGAAGTCTAAACACAGCAGCTAACAGAGATTGTCAGGTTGACTTAAAAAGCAAGACCCAACTGGATTTACATGCAAGAAATTTTCCCTGAATATGAGACACATTGATGGGTAAAGAATGAAAGACCACGAAACAATCCCATTCCAGTCTTATCAGATGAAATATGTAGATGCTAATTAGTGTCAATGGAAGGACAGCACCATAAAGAGAGGAAGAATATTATACAATATCAAAGGGAAAAGTCTCCGCTAATGCCTGAATCTTAAAGGTATGCTCACCTCATAGAAGATATTCAAAGTACACAAGAAAAAAAGTAAAGTAACAGTAAAAATAAATCCACAACTGCGGGAATTCTTTCTTGCCAGTTGGGAAAGTTGGGTCAGAAGAAAAAGGAAAGAAAGAAGAAAGTGCATGTCACAAAGAAGCAGAAGGCTTAGGCAGTACGAAAAACAAAATCGTATTAACCTCACTGCCATTTATTGCCTACTCCAGCAACAACAGAAATATTCCCATTTACTTCAGCCCCATATGAACCTTGGCTGAGACAGACTACATTTGGGGCAAAAAACAAAAAGCAAAAAAAAAAAAAAAAAAAAAAAAAAAAGAGAGAACAGAAGTCATGCAAATTGAGTGTTGTAATCGAAATTTAATTAAATTATAAGCTTATAATAAAAAGATATTATAAAAAGTACAAATATTTAAAAATTAAACAACACTGGTCAAAGTAAACTTAATGATTAATACAACATTTATCTGATTGAAAAAATGTAATATATTAACTAAAGCAGGTTTTAGATAATAAATAATGCTAACTGCTATATAGACAGACTGCAACTGCACAGAGCAGACCAAGAGGTTAGTGATCAGCCACCCACCTGGACACCCCTAGGTCCTAGGTGCCTGGGAAAGCCCCAGCCCCTCCCCCACCTGCCTCAGCTTCACCAGCCAGCCAGCAGGCAAACCTCCTGCAGGTAACTACTCTAACAACCCCTATCATTCAGACCCTGTAACCTACAAGTCTCACTCCACCCCCACACCCACTTATCCCCTGAGACCTCAGCAGCTCCCTTAGACACAGCATTTGCACAGAGTGAGCCAAGAATGGCTCCCTTAGACAGACAGCAGCTGTAACAATCCGTCCAAGAGAGGATCTCTGAGACACACACACCGACTGCAAGGATTGGACCAAGAGGCAAAGACACTGCCATCACCAATTGGAGGAAGAGATCAGTAGACACCAATGCAAGAATTCATTTAACAACCTAAAGAAGCAACATGGTAACACCAGAACATAGTAGTCATATAACAGGAAGACCTGATAATCCTAACCCAGAAGAAGCAGAAGAAAATGACCTTAAACATAACTTTATGAAGATGATGGAGACCCTTAAAGAGAAGATAAAAAAAAAAATCCCTTAAAGAAATGGAGGAAAAGAAAAACAAAAAATTGAAAGAAATCAATGAATCTCTTAAAGAAATCCAAGAAAATCAAGAAAAAACAATCGAATAGGTGAAGCAAACAGACTTGAAAATGGAAATAGAGACAATAAAGAAAACACAAACTGAGGGGAATTCTGGAAATGCAAAATCTGGGTAAATGATCAGAACTACAAATGTAAGCATAACCAACAGAATACAAGACATGGAAGAGAAAATCTCAGGTGTTAAAGATATGATAGACAAAATAGATACATTGATCAAAGAAAATGTTAAATCCAATGAATTCTTAATACAAAACATCCAGGAAATCTGGGACACAATGAAAAGATGAAATCTAAGAATAATAGGGATAGAAGGAGAAGAATTCCAGCTTAAAGGCACAGAAAATATATTCAACAAAATCATCAAAGAAAACTTTCCCAAACTAAAGAACGATATCACTTAAAGAATACCAAATAGACTGGACCAAAAAAAGAGTCCCCTCACTATATAATAATCAAAACACTAAACATACAGAATAAAGAAAGAGTATTAAGAGTTTCAATGGAAAAAGACCAAGTAACATATAGAGGCAGACCTATCAGAATTGCACTCAACTTCTCAGTGGAAACCCTGAGAGCTAGAAGAACATGGACAGATGGGCTGCAGACACTAAGAGACTGTGGATGCAAGCACAGACTACTATACCCAGTAAAACTCTCAATCACCATCAATGGAGGAAAAAAAATACATTACATGACAAAAACTGATTTAAACAATACCTATGCACAAACCCAGCCTTACAGGAAGTACTAGAAGGAAAATTCCAACCCAAGGAAGCTAGCTTCACCTACAATAACACAGGCAGCAGATAACCTCAAACCAGCAAACCCAAAAGAAAAGAAATACACAAATACTACCACAGAAAAATAACAGGAATTAACGATCACCAGTCATTAATATCTCTTAATATCAATGGACTCAATTCACCTATAAAAAGACACAGGCTAAGAGAATGGATATGAAAACAGGATCCATCCTTCTGTTGTATACAAGAAACATACCTCAGTCTCAAAGACAGATATTACCTTAGAGTAAAGGGTTGGGAAAAGATTTTCCAATTAAATGGGCCTAAGAAATATGCAGGTGTAGCTATACTAATATCTAACAAAATGGACTTCAAACTAAAATCAATCAGAAGAGAAGGACACTTCATACTCATCACAGGAAAAATCCATGAAGATGAAGTCTCAATCCTGAACATCTATGCCCCCAAAACAAGGGCACGCTCGTATGTAAAAGAAAAATTACTAAAGCTTAAATAACACATCAAACCCCACACATTAATAGTAGAAGACTTTAACACCCTATTCTCTCCAATGGACAGGTCAACCAGACAGAAACTTAACAGAGACGTAAGAGAACTAACAGATGTCATGATTCAAATGGACTTAACAGATAACTATAGAACATTTCACCAAAACACCAAAGAATATACCTTCTTCTGAGCACCTTGTGGAACTTTCTCTAAAATTGATCACATACTTGGCAACAAAGCAAACCTCAACAGATACAAAAAAAAAAAAAAAAAAAAAAAAGGGAATAGCCCCCTGTATCTTATCAGATCACCATGGCTTAAAGTTAGAATTCAACAATAACACTAATTGCAAGAAGTCTACAAGTTCATGGAAATTGAACAGTACTCAATTGATTATCACCCATGGGTCAAGGAAGAAATAAAGAAAGAAAATAAAGACTATGTAGAATTCAACAAAAATTAATTCCAACACACCAAAACCTATGGGACACTATGAAAGCAGTGCTAAAAGGTAAATTTATAGCACTGAGTGCGTAAATAAAGAAAATGGAGAAATCTCACACTAGTGACTTAACAGCACACCTGAAAACTCTAGAACAAAAAGAAGCAGACTCACTCAGGAGCAGTAGATGACAGGAAATAATCAAATTGATAACTGAAATCAATAAAATAGAAGCAAAGAAAATAATACAAAGAATTAATGAAACAAAGAGCTGGTTCTTTGAAAAAAATCAACAAAATAGACAAACCACTATCTAAACTAACAAAAAGCGGAGAGATTAACAAATTAACAAAACAGAAATGAAAGGGGGGGCATAACAAGAGATACCGAGGAAATCCAGAGAATCATTAAGCCATGCTTCAAAAACCTGTACTCCACAGAATTGGAAAATGTAAAAGAAAAGAACAATTTCTGGATAGGTACCATATGCCAAAATTAAATCAAGACCAGATGAACAATTTAAATAGAATTACAACTCCTAAAGAAATAGAAGCAGCCATCAAAAGACTCCCAACCCCAAAATACCCAGTGCTCAATGGGTTCAGTGCGAATACTACCAGAATGTCAAAGAAGAACTAATACCTATACTCCTCAAATTGTTCCCCACAATAGAAACAGAAGAAACACTGCCTAACTCTTTTTATAAGACTACAGTTACCCTAATACCAAGACCACACTAAGACTCAACCAAGAAAGAATTACAGACCAATCTCCCTCATGAACACTGATGCAAAAATACTCAATAAAATACTGGCAAACTGAATCCAAGAACACATCAAAAAAAAATCACCCACTATGATCAAGTTGGCTTCATCCCAGAGATGCAGGGATGGTTCAGCATATGAAAATCTATCAATATAATCCACCACAAAAATAAACTGAAAGGAAAAAAATAAGATCACCTCACTAGATGCTGAAAAAGCATTTGACAAAATCCAACACCCCTTCATGATAAAAGTCTTGGAGAGATCAGGGATACAAGGAGCATATCTAAACATAATAAAAGCAGTATACAGCAAGCCGACGGTCAACATGAAACTAAATGGAGAGAAACTAAAAGCAATTACACTAAAATCAGGAACAGGACAAGCTTGTCCACTCTCTCCATATCTATTCAACATAGTACTTGAACTTCTACTAGAGTAATAAGACAACAGAAGGACATCAAGGGGTTACAAATTGGAAAAGAAGAAGTCAAACTTTTACTATTTGGATATGGTATGTTAATATATATATACGTGACCCCGAAAATTTGACGAGGGAACTCCTACAGTTGATAAGCAGCTTCATAAATATGGCAGAATACATACAAGATCAACTAAAAAAAAATCAGTAGCCCTCCTATATACAGATGATAAATGGGCTAAGAAAGAAATTAGAGAAACATTACACTTTATAATAGCCACAAATAACATAAAATATCTTAGGTAACACTAACCAAAGAAGTGAAAGACCTGTACAAAAAAACTTTAAATATTTGAAGAATGAAATTGAAAAGAATATCATAAAATGGAAAGATCTCCCATGCTCTTGGATAGGTGGAAGTAACAATAAAAATGGCAATCCTATCAAAAGCAAACTACAAATTCAGTGCAATCCCCATCAAAATCACAACACAATTCTTCAAATCTCCAAAGAACAATACTCAACTTCATATGGAAAAACATAAAACACAAGATAGCCAAAACATTCCTGTACAATAAAGGAACTTTTGGAGACATCATCATCCCTGACATCAAGCTCTATTATAGAGCTACAGTAATGAAAACACCTTGGTATTGCATCAAAACAGAGAGATTGACCAATGGAATTGAATTGAAAACCCGGATATTAATCCACACACCAATGAACACCTGATTTTTGACAAAAAAAAAAAAAAGCTAAAATTTCACAATGGAAAAAAGAAAGCATCTTCGACAAATGGTGCTGGCATAACTGGTTGTCAGCATGTAGAAGAATGCAAATAGATTCATATCTATCCCCATGCACAAAACTCAAGTCTAAATAGATAAAAGACCTCAATATAAATCCAGTCTCACTGAACCTCACAGAAGAGAAAGTGAGAAGTAGCCTTCAGCACATGGGCACAGGAGACCACTTCCTAAATATAATCTTAGTAGCACAGGCACTATGATCAACAATAAATAAATGGAACCTTCTGAAACTGAGAAACTTCTGTAAAGCAAAGGACACAGTCAATAAGACAAAGAGGTAGTCTACTGAATGAGAAAATATCTTCAATAACCCCACATCAGGCAAAGGATTGATCTCCAAAATGTATTAAGAAATCAAGAAACCAGACATCAAAATGCCAAATAATCCAATTAAAAAATGGGGTACAGATTAAACAGAGAATTCTCAACAGCAGAATCTCAAATGGCCAAAAAACACTTAAGGAAATGTTCAACAACCTTAGTCATCAGGGAAATGCAAATCAAAATGACTCCGAGATACAATTTTATACCAGTCAGAATGACTAAGATCAAAAACACCAATGATAGCTTATGTTGGAGAAGATTCAGAGTAAGGGGAACACACCTCCATTGCTGGTGGGAGTGCAAACTTGTACAGACACTTTGGAAAACAGTATGGCAGTTTCTCAGAAATTTGAGAATCAAGCTTCCTTAAGACCCAGCAATACCACTCGGGTATATACCCAAAGAATGCTCAATCATAACACAAGGTCATGTGCTCAGCTATGTTCATAGCAGCAATATTCATAATAGCCAGAACCTGGTAGCAACCTAGATGTCCCTCAACAAAAGAATGGATAAAAAAATGTACATTTACACTTTGGTATACTACTCAGTGGAAGGGAAAAAACAGCGACGTCTTGAAATTTGCTTGCAAATGAATGGAACTAGAAAAAAACCATTCTGAGTGAAGTAACCCCGACCCAGAAGAACAAGCACTATGTACTCACTCATAAGTGGATATTAGATGTAAAACAAAGAATTGCGAGCCTATCGTCTACAACCACCGAGAAGCTAGGTAACAAGGAGAATCGTACAAGAGACATAAATAATTTCCCTTGGAAAAGGGAAATAGACAAGATCTCCTCAGAAAATTGGGAGTGTGGGAGTGGGGGAAAAAGGAAGGGCAGGAGGGGTGAAAATGTGAGGGGAGGAGAAGAACTTGAGGGAATGGGATGGTGAAGATCGGGGAAGGACAGAGACCGAGAGCGAGGAAAGAGATATCTTGATTGAGGGAGCCATTATGGGACTAGCAAGAAACTGGCACTAGAAAAATTTCCAGGAATCCGCAAGGATGACCCTAGCTAAGACCCTAAACAATTGTGGAGAGGTGTCTGAACTGGCCTTGCCCTGTGATCAGATTGATAACTGTCTTAAATGTCATCACACAACCTTCATCCAACAACTAATAGAAGCAGATGCAGAGATCCACAATGAACCATTGTTCCGAACTCCTGGAGTCCAGTCCAATAGAGGAAGGAGCCATAATATGAGCAAAGGGGTCAGGACCATAATGGGACACCCACAGAAACAGCTTACCTGAGTTAATCACCAACTCTGGACTGATTGAGGGGAACCTGCATAGGATCAGACTAGGCCCTCTGAATGTCGGTGACAGCTGTATGGCCGAAGCAGAGGGTGGGGCCACTGGCAGTGAAACCAGGATTTATCCCTAATGCTTGTACTGGCCTTTTGGAACCCATTCCCTTTGGAGGGATACCTTGCTCAGCCTAAATATAGTGGGGAGGGCCTTTGTCCTGCCTCAAAGTGATGAGCTAGGTGATTTGCTAGACCTTGCTAACTTCCCTGGGAAGACTCACCCTCTCTGAGGAAGGGATGGGAGTGGTGTGAGGGGAAGGTGGAGGGACCGGAAACGGGGATTGGTATGTAAAATGAGAAAAGATAGGGTTTTTTGAAAAAAATTAAATAAATAACCAAATTTTTAAAAAGAAAAAAGAAAAATTTGAAATCAGCCAATTTTTTGGCAAAGATGTAGTGGAATTTAATCGGAAAAGGAAAGTCTTTTTAATAAATAGCATACCAGTCTACAAAAATCGATTCTTCACTCACTCTTACAGTTAAATGGTAAATTCGTCATATTCTTAAAAATGAAACCCAATTATTCAATTTCTCCCACTCTCTCTATATATCTATATTAAAATCATTGTGACTTTTGCTCAGAAAAGTTGTTAGAAAACATACCAAGAGCTTGATCCAGAAGAGAAAAATTAATAAATTACACTTTATCAGAGTTAAAAAACCGTGACTGTGGGGGCTGTGGCAATGGCTCCACTGGTCAAGGACTTGGTGTGCGTGGAGACTTGTGCTCAGATCCCTGCAGTCACATGACAGCCATGCAGAGTTCTGTATAGATAGCTTCAGTACTAGCAATGGTGGGAGGGATAGCGGAGCTGACGGATTTCTGGAGATTTCTGGCCAGCCTCATAAATGATCTCCTGGTTCAGTAGGCAAGCCTGCTTCTAAAATGTAAGGCAGAGAATCTAATGAAGACATAAGGTGTTGGACCCTGAACTCCATCACCCAAGTATACAACACACACACACACACACACACTTTAAAAATTATCACTCTACAAAAAACTATGTTAAGAAAATAAAAATACCCAATAGATTTATTTTATATAAATCACTCATATACCTCACAAAAACTTAAATCCAAATCATACTTGGCAAAAATTTTAAAGCTCAAGAAGACAAGAGGATGCTTATATGTTTTTCTTTGGGTTCACCTTCTTATTTAGCTTCTCTAGAATCACGAATTATAGTCTCAATGTCCTTTATTTATGGCTAGAAACCAAATATGAGTGAGTACATCCCATGTTCCTCTTTTTGGGTCTGGCTTACCTCACTCAGGATAGTGTTTTCTATTTCCGTCCATTTGTATGCAAAATTCAAGAAGTCATTGTTTTTTACTGCTGAGTAGTACTCTAATATGTATATATTCCATACTTTCTTCATCCATTCTTCCATTGAAGGGCATCTAGGTTGTTTCCAGGTTCTGGCTATTACAAACAATGCTGCTATGAACATAGTTGAGCATATAATTTTGTTGTATGTTAGGGCATCTCTTGGGTATATTCCCAATAGTGGTATTGCTGGGTCGAGAGGTAGGTTGAACCCGACTTTCCTGAGAAACCGCCACACTGCTTTCCAAAGTGATTGCACAAGTTTGCATTCCCACCAGCAATGGAACTCAGGACCGCGAGGGGTGCACCCACACACTGAGGCAATGGGGATGTTCTATCGGGAACTCACCAAGGCCAGCTGGCCGGGGTCTGAAAAAGCATGGGACAAAACCGGTCTCGCTGAACATAACGGACAATGAGGACTACTGAGAACTGAAGAACAATGGCAATGGGTTCTTGATCCTATTGCACGTAATGGCTTTGTGGGAGCCTAGGTAGTTTGGATGCTCACCTTGATAGACCTGGATGGAGGTGGGTGGTCCTTGGACCTCCCACAGGGCAGGGAAACCTGCTTGCTCTTTGGGCTGAGGAGGGAGGAAGACTTGATTGGGGGAGGGGGGGAATGGGAGGTGGTGGCGGGGAAGAGGCAGAAATCTTTAATAATTTAATTAATTAATTAATTAATAAAAAAATATGAAAAAAAAGAAGACAAGCAGCCCAATAAAACAGACAAAATATCTGAATGCCCCTGGCTCTGAAAACATATGTAGGAGATACAGAAGGACTCTGTGTTATCTAACCACTAATGTAAGCCAGACTGAAAGGCCGGTGATCTGCAAGCCAGACTGAAAGGCCGGTGATCTGCGTGGCGTATCTGTGAGAAGGAGAACCAAGGGACAGAAACGCATATGCCAAGTGCTAGCAGAAGTGAGGGAAGCCAGAGCCTTCTTGTCCGCATGAAGGCAAAGGCCATGTGGGCAGTTTGAAAGTAAATTGGCATTTTATTATAAAATAAAATGTGTACATATTCACTTTGTGAAGTGGAATGCCACGTCTAGCTATTGACCCTTGAGCAATGATCATTATGACTTCATGAAAACCCATTGAAATGTTTGCAGCAAGTGTTTTCCTAGTTACTCAGCATTGGGAAGAGGATCCAGCTGTCTGCACCTGTTGAGTGGACAGTGGACAGTCTGTACAGTGAACTGTTATTCTTCGGCTAATAAATACAATGGAATATTGATGAATACAACAGATTAATAAAGCTCAAATTTGTCACATGACAGGTAACCAGACGTAAATGTCTAGATGACGTATGATACCTTTCATCTGACATTTGAGCATGGATGGGGAGAAATATTGAAAGGTCAGAGAGAAAGCTAAATGATTCAAGACTGGCCTTGAAGTTGATACCGCCCTTAAAGGAACTTCCTGGGGCCCTGTGCCTGTCTTGTATTGCGCTGCACTGGTGGACTTCCTGCCCAATGCATTCATTAACTAGCATGGAACTGAATACAACAAAGAGAACAGATTTTAGTGTGTGTTAATTAAAAGAAAAAGCAGTTGTGACCAACCTAGCGAGCATGTGGCTGTGTCTCTACACAAACAAATCCAGCTTGGGCAGGACTGTCGGGCAGCAGGCATGAGTTCTCCTTGTGACACTTCCCATAAGTACAAGGATAACTTACCAACAGTCCTCAAATGCAGTTGTATTTGGGGAAGAGACAAAAGGGGACAGAAACCTGCAAGGAGCAGTGTTCAAGGATTCACTTCTTGGCTTGACACTAAGGATCTGCATTCCCATTTTACAAAGGAAGAAACTGAGGCATTTGAGGTTCAGAAACTTATTTGCATCACTAAAAGACAGAAGAATATGGATTCCAGTCGGAGGTAGTTTGCAGTGACTTTCCTTTTATTGCCAGGGCCACAAACTACGGGTGTGTGACAGAATGGCCAAACCAGGCATTATCCTCCTACTTGTTTATCTCTTTCTCAGGTTATGACAGAGTTTGCTCTGGGTCTCTGGGTATTTAGAACTGGGGAATAGATTCTAGTGTATACCAGCTCTTTCTATTAAACATCAATTTTTTTTTAATGAATGAAGGATGTAGCTCAGTGGTGGATCACTTACCTAACATGCCCAAGACCCCAGGTTCACTCTTAAGCACTGAATAATTAAAACAAAACAAACAAACAAAAAAACCACTGGAATATTTATAAGTAGAAACAGAAATATTGAATTGTTACAACATTTATAAAATCAGTATATTAGAATTTGTCTCTAAAAGTGTTCAGAGATTTAGAAATGTCTTACTTATAATTCAAAACTAGTTTTAAGACATTGTACAGAAGAAAAAAGTCTCTTTCTTAAAAATGGAGGAAAGAATTCAATGTAAAAATATGGATGGTTAAAAAAATTTATTTGCCAGCCAGACGTAGTGACATATACCTTTGGTCTCAGCACTCAAGGGGCAGATGCAAATGTGTGGGCCTCCTCTGTGTGGTCCAGGCCAGCCTGGTCTACATAGCCAGTGAAGGCCAGCCAAGACATAGAGAGAACCTGTTTCCAAAACCAAAACAACAAAAACAAAGAAAATTTAACTAAAACTGATTTCTCTGGGCCAAGATATAACTCATATTTCTCTCTTTATATATATCTTGAATTTAGTCACTTTATATAAGAGAACTTTTAATGTATCTGAAACCAAAAAGTATTTTGAAATAAATATGACACCCATAATATGAAGATAAGGAATATAAAACTTGAAATGTAATAAGATCTACTTTCAAAATACTCTGTACAATATTAATTGTGCAGAGAGTCGTATTTTAGAAAGCTTGGTAAACAAAAAATGAGAGTATTGTTCAACATGTCAAATAGCTTTCAAAAGAATTAAATATTCATTCAACTATTAGAAAGAAACAAATGGGAAAATACTGGTAACATATAAGATTGATTTTAAAACAAAAAGTAAAAATAAGATGACCATGTCAATTACATTTAAACATAAAACTACTATAAATAAAACTTTTATGAACTAAACTTTAGTAAAAAGTCACTAGCAGAGGAAGAGAAAATACTGGCAGGACCTGTGTTAAGAGAGCTGCTCTCCTGAGTTAGCAGCCCAACAACACAAACGATCTGCAGACAGGAAGCGGTGGAAGAATTGGGCAGATTCACACAGAAGCCTGCGATCTGCTAGCTGGTCCATAGAAAGACTTTCTCTAGATGAAACACTCAAGGGGATGAAATTCTGACATGGTAAAAGGCCCTTTGCATCCTATCATAGTCCTGAATGGGAACTTCAACCCAGCGTGATTAAAACCACCTCTCCTTCATTATCAAAGAGAATAAACATGAGGGATGTTTTTACATATGCATTTGAAAGTAAATTTTAAAACCTTAAAGTACTGTACAAAACTTGACTAGACACTCCAGTTTTAGATCAACCTGGAGAAAGCCTTTTCCGCGTCCACCACCAAGAGAGGTCGAGATAACCTGCATGTGTCCTAGAGCGACCCAATCGCTATTGTGTTCACTGGAATACATTCAGTAACATGACGGAGCTGATTCGAAGGCCTGCCAGTGTCAGGCATTAAACTTGAATTTTACAAGGCTGTGGTGAGCTGAACTGAACCATGGTGGGAATATCTATGCTATGGAAATCAGGCAGCACTATAAATCCAGTCTGCTTATACCGCACAGAGAGCAGGCGGGGCCGTTGCCAGCATATTCCTGCCTCACATTTGGGATGAGTGGTACCTGCTTCACCGTAAATGACAGGAGAAAATGGGAGGCTTTCTCTTGGTATGTTGTGACGTCAGCTTCTAAAGCAATGTTTCTTTAATTCCAGTAAGTAAAGAAAAAAGGGAAAAACATACACAAAAAATAGGCTATATTTTTTTGTGTGTGTGTGTCAGAGGAAATGTGTTCATTTTCTTGCTTTAACTTATATGAATATTCTACATGGGAAATGTGATACTTTAGTAACAAAACATGTTTGTTTGGAAGCATAATGTTTTACAACATACTCTGAAATACGGTTAACAAAGCCTACGGTAACTGAAGAAGGGAAGGCAGCTTTAGTCTGTGAGGCACCAGACTGTGTTCTGTAAGGGAAGCTGTTTTCTTTTTTTGTTTGTTTGTTTGTTTTTTAAACATGGTCATGCTTTCTTCATTTACATGTTGATTTAAGACAAAATACCTTAGTGATGATGGAATTTGGGAGGTGTACAGAAATTGTGTGTCTAAAAGTACTTAACTGGCACTTAAAGAAAATTCCCTAGTTCTTTCTGTCCACATATTTAGGCTACCCTCACATTCCAGTTCTTAAAAAAATCTTTTCTCCCTTACAAACCTTCCTGAATGGCATTTTTCAAATTCTGTTCTGTTCCCCAGCTTACGACTGAAGATATGAAAAGAGGGAATTTTATTCTGATTTTTCATTAATTGACTTATATCCTACAACTAATGTATGCATTAAGATTTTTGGTTGAATTTTGTGTTGAAAAACCAGTAGAATGTTGAAATTGCTTGTGGATGCTTCAGCTAGAATCCCAAAGCCACTTCAGGATTACATGTGTGAGAGCAATGAATGCAGGTAGTTAGTCAAAAACTGAGAAAGAACATGGCGAGAGATGCCCTCCGGGTGGTTGCTCCAGTTCTTGTCCCTGCTGGGCCAGGATTGCACTTGAATTCTTGTGTGAAGATCGTTTCCCTAACTTTTAAAGCATTGCTTGAGCTGGAATGGAGTGTAATCAGATGAATCTTGAATAAGAGAACTTGTTCTGAGAGGGATGGCAGGACTCAAAGGAGAAGTTGGTGGTTACTGAGTGGTGAAATAATTTGTCAGCCATGATTAAGAACAGTTGGCAATTTTCCTCCAGGACAATGACTTGTATGTCATAGCGATGAAAAAGTCATAATAAAATCACTTTATCGCAGCCAATATGCCACTCACAATTATATTTAAATGGTTACACCAAAGTGCATGTTGCACAGAGACTGTGTGTGTGTGTGTGTGTGTGTGTGTGTGTGTGTGTGTGTGTGAAGACGTGTTCTCAGATAGCAGTGCTGCTGGAACATCTGATTCAGATAAGTGAAAGTTCACCTCAGTGGAAAGTCAGCACCATCCTGAGTTTCGTTTCATTTCCTCCTCTGTTGTAGGAAGCCCCTTGTTTGTTTCCCCAGCCTCTCAGACTCCCGAAAAAAATCACACAGAAACTATGTTATTTAAATCACTGTTTGGCCAATCACTTAAGTGATTAAGTACTAGCTCTTACATCTAATATTAACCCATTTCCAGTATTTTATATTTACCATGAGGTTCATGGCCTACCAGCAAAGTTTTAGTGTGTCTGTCTTTGGAGGCTGCTCCATGGCTTCTTTTCAACTCTGCCTCCTTCTCCCAGCATTCAGTTTAGTTTTCCCAGCCTACCTCTGTTCTACCCTATCAGGCCAAGCGAGATTCTTTATTAACTAATGGTATTCACAGCATACAGAGGGGAATCCCACATCGTTCCTCTTTCTCCTATTCTTTTTTTAAAGACATCATCTCAAAGGGCACAGGCTAATCTTGGACCATCCTCATCTCTGAGGATAATTTTGAGCTTCTGATCTTCCTGCCTCTACCTCTGGCTTGAGCCACCACAGCCTATTTCAAGTTCTCATTTATCATTTCTAGTTACATGGAGTGGTCAAGCTTGACAGTTGGGCATTGCTGGTCTGGACTTCTAAATCTTTTCATTTATACCTTCGTACTGTCCCACCTTAGTACTTCTGAGCTACAATGGCTACACCACAAACTAAGTGGTTCCCACAACAAAAATTTGTTTTCCCATAGTCCTGGAAGCTGGGAGTTCAAGACGAATATGGCAGCAGATTTTTTTTTTTTGTCTACTGAGGTCTGTTTCCTGGGTCATAGGCAGCTGAGGGACAGTTCCTTGTCCAAAAGCAATTGTCCTCCATGTGGTAGAAGGGCAAAGCTTTCCCAGTTACATATGAACTGGGGGAGAAAGTTAAATGGTGTAAGGTGGGTGCCGAGTGAAATCCCTTAATTAATACCACTTTGTCTATTTTTTTTCTAGAACAAAATTGAAAAGAAGTAGAATTTAGAGGGAAATGAAGGTGTAGCTGTTATCATTGTAAAAGCAGATATAAAGACAGCCACTCCACATAAATATAAATAGTCACCTGGGAGGAAATATAAAATACTCCCCTGAGAGCATGGGGGGATCAGGCTTACAGTGTTCGGGGTATGTGCAGGGCATGGTCAGCTATAAATATACTAAGCATTTCAAGGCATGCTTGTGTGTGTATGTGTGCTTGCATGCATATGTATGAGTGTATGTATGCATGTGTGTGTGTATGTGTTCTGTTAGTATGTAGGTGAGTGTGTACAGCAGAGGAGAAAGAAATGAACGTGAATCAGATGATTATATTGGACAAACATGTTTGTATTCACATAGTTACAGTGCATCTGTTCTATGCAGTATACTGAAGAAAGTGTACTCCATGGCCTTGAAAAGTATACACTCTAACAAAGGGATCAGACATAAAATAATTAAAATATAACTAACATGACACAGGTCAAATGAACAAACACCTCTAGGAATTCTGGGGAAGCCATTTATTGTCCTAATGGGAATGAGGGGTGAAGAGTATTCCAGAGAGTTCTGTCTTGGTCAGCATTCAAAGATGAAAGTGGAGCTGAGCCCCTCTAGACAGCTGAGACAGCTCAGCCATGCTGCAGTGAGGTTCTAGAGGTGGGAAGGGTCAAGTAAGGAGGTCAGATCCAAAGGTAACAATGGAGCAGGGATGCTGCGAGGATCAAGACGGAAGCCAATAAAAAGAAAAGAGAAGCAGGGAGCTACCATCCTTAACTACGTGTATTATTTTTGACATCGTGGAAAAAGTCAGAAATGCTAAGGCATCTTTAAAAAAAATATTTACTATATCATGATGGAGGTGGGTCATATTTCTATCTGTTGTTTCATTGGTTAAGTAATAAAGAAACTGCCTTGGCCCCTTTAATAGGACAGAAAATTAGGTAGGCGGAGTAAACAGACAGAATGCTGGGAGAAAGAAGCCGAGTGAGGGAGTCGCCATGATTCTCCCACTCCAGACAGATGCAGGTTAAGATCTTCCCTGGTAAGCCAACTCGTTGTACTACACAGAATATTAGAAATGGGTTAGATCAATATGTAAGAGCTAGCCAATAAGAGGTTAGAATTAATGGGCCAGGCAGTGATTAAAAGAATACAGTTTCCGTGTAATTATTTCGGGGCATAAGCTAGCCATGTGGGCGGCTGGGTGTCGGAGATGCAGCCCTGCCACTCTTATTACAACAATATCATTTAAAAATGCTGTGTGCATGATTGTGCTGTGTGGGTATGTGCACATGAGTACAGGTAAGGGCATGTGGTTCCCTGGAGGTGGAGGTACAAACAGTTGTGAGCTGCCTGATGTGTGTGGGTGATGGGAACTCAATGCAAGTCCTCTGCAAAAACAGAATATGCTGTTAACCACGAGTCAACTTGGTCCTATAAGAAACTTCCCTAAAGTCCAAGTATGCCCAACAGTTTCTTGGAGCTCGCAGTGTTGGAGTAGTCTTGTACCAGACTAGAGTGGTCTGGTTCCCATTATTGGTTCCTATCACTGGTTGCCCTTGGGGAGGCACCAATGACAGGAGGTAACCACTTTCACTGCTTCCACAGATACAAACCAGTCACTGGGGAAAGGGAGGGGAGACAGGATCCTCACTTCCGTGGACTATGGAGGGACTGAACTGGATGCAGTAAGGAGCCTCCTGACTGGGTGTGGGAGCAGAGAACAGAGGCCACGTGTTAAGGCTGAATGCGGTGGAAAGAAAGCCTGAAGGCAGAAGCCTTGGTGCTGAGCCACTAAGCAAAGGGAAAGCTAATGCAAGCAGAGCCCATGCAAAAGTCTGCAGCATTGATCCTACACAGTGAAAGGACATGAGCAAGAACTGGCAATGACTCAGTATTAGAAGCTAGTTTTTTTACTGAGTCTGGAAGTTTCACATCATGCACCCCAATCCCACTCATTTCCCAGTCCTTCCATGTCCACCCTCCACCCTTGTAACCTCCCATACAAAAGAAAAAAAAATCTCACTTTGCTCCTCTGTCTTTCTGCCTCTCCATCACAGATTCATACGTGGAGATTCTGTGTGTCACACAAGGTACAGACCTTTTTGTCTGAACATAGTCACTTGTAAATATCCATTGCAATGAGTCATTGGTCTATTTTTTTTTTTTTAACTTCTGGGGATAGAACCTAGGGCTTTATGTGAGGCAAGTGACCTACCACAGAGCCACATCCCCAGCTCTGTTTTAACCTTTTATTTTGAGGTAGGGACTCGCTAAATTGCCTAGGTTGAGCTTGAATTCACTGTGAAGCTGAAGCAGTTCTTGAACTTTCTACCCTGATACCCCAGGCCCTGCATAGTGAGAACTACAGATCTAAGCCACCATGCCCAGCATTCTTGATAACTGATAAGCTGTTTCATGACCATGTATGTGAACAAGTGGGTACATGCCTGTGGGGTCACAGGTGCGTTCTTGTGTGTGTGTGTGTGTGTGTGTACAGGCATGCGTGTGTGTGTGTGTGTGCGTGCGTGCGTGCACGTGCCTGTGCATGTGGCAGGCACACTAATGCCTTCAAGTGATAATCAGTAGCACTTCGAGACAGACTTGTGTCACCGACACATCAGAAGAGGGATAGGATGGTAGGTACCGGAAAGACTTCAAGATGTCATGACACAGATGCGAGTGCCACTTGGGTGGGCTTCAGAATTATTTCTAGAGGTATTTGAGAGTGCTAAGTTTCTGCAGTGGGGAAAGAGAGCTGGTGATTTATGACCATCATTGTGGCTCCTTTTTCACGGCCCCAACAGCGATGTGAGGTAAGGAGATTTAAGACGTTAGCCACACGTCACAGAAGAGAGACCAGGATTCAGACTCAGGCCTGTGGCGCTGATAGTGGCAGGACTAGATCCCAAGTGTCTTCCAGTAGACTTTGTTCCTTTATTTTTTTTTCACATTTACTCATCCTGTTAGCATCACCCATCACATGATATGAATAAATAAGATCCGGAGAGCCACCTTTGACGCCATGGAATGGTTCCTCTAGTGTACACACAGCGAGGATTCAATGGATGTCAAAGAACAATTCATTGTCAGCCCATCACATCGCTGAGGGCAAGTGCTGTGATTCACTTACTCTCTTCAGGGAAGCAATAGTAGCAGGAGACTTGTGGGAAGTTAATCCCTATATGGGTCAGTGAGTTTTAGCATCCAGCTTCCTCCCATTCCCCGTAACTTGCGAGTTTGACCTTGTAGAGACAGAATTTAAAGTCACATATTTCTTCTATAGCCAGCCAGATATGAGATAAAGGTTTTGTCTTTTTATAGACATAGGCATCGATATTATTGCTGGTAACTATAGATTTTTAAAATGGTTTTCAGAGTCAATAATACTCATTTCAAGTGCTGTTGTACCATAATGCTTTCTCTAAGAACTGCTGGACATTACCAGAAAGGAACAGGCCTTACTGGCTCTCAGCATCTCTTCCCCTCTGCTCACATGGGCAGGCGCTGAGCAGCATTAGGCTCGGAAAGGAAATCTGATCACCCGACAGAAAAAGGCCTCAAAACTGTACCCACACACGCCTGCTTTCCTGGGAACTGCATCTTCTATCTTCCTTCAGAGACAAACGAGCAAAGGAGTGTTTCCTTTGAACTCAGTTTTGTGTAAGAGGAGGCCGGTGTGTTGAGGGTGGGTAGGGTGGTCTACCAGCTTTTGTAGGATGCCAAGAGTGTTGAAGACCGAATAAGGGGATCTGATTTTGGATCAAGGCGACGTAGTTCTGGAGAGGACAGGACAAGCCAGCCCTCTTTTACATGTTGAGTGTGACGAGCTTGCTTTTGATATTTTATGATGTGACCACATATACACCAGCACAGACGCTAGTCAGAGCCCAGGTGATTTCTTCTAGAAGGAAAAGATATGAGGCAGCCAGGTGCAAGCTGTGGTGTTTGATTCATCATGTTTATGCCTCCCTGAAGTCTGTGGTCTCCTGTTAAGTATGTTCTGGAGGGGAGGGGAGCTCCTCTATACTAGTGTCTCCTAAAGTCAGTCAGTGGTACAAGATGGCATGTGTCGCCCTAATTATGTGACTGTGTGATTGTAGCGGCCACCAGAGCTCAAGTTCACAGTGGTGGTGGGAGGGGGACAAGAGATGAAGTCATTGAGACAAACTGATAGGGAGTGCTGGCAGCAGGTGTCCCTAGCTCTTTTAGCTTGGGTGGTGTCCTCTCTCTCCTTTCTAGTCAGACAATTATCCCTTGAGATCTCCACCCCCTCCCCAAAATTACTCTGATTTCTTTTAAATTGTGATTATCCAGGAGCTAATTATTGGCTTTTGCACCATCGGTGGCTTTTTCTTGCCTTCCTGTGTCCCTCCTGCTGCTATCCATTTCCCTGTCATTAGCACTTCCACCAGAGACAAGGGACAGAACAGCAGAGGAAGCCAGGCTCCAATCAGCCCTGAAGGTTGGCAGACGCTCTGTGCACAGGTTCCTGGTTGGAAGGGATTAAAGTCTGAGTTTCACTGTGACCCGAGTACTACCATGTGCAGAGATAACTGAGAACGCAGGGCAAAGCCTCAGGGCAATAGTTTTCCATCATCATGCTGGTAGTTGGTGGAGCGAGGTGGTGTCGTTCTTACCTGGCCAGTCCTGGGTCTCCTGGTGCCTCAGCTGTCACCAGGTATACGGTAACATTTGTACAGACTCAGTTTATTTATAGACCCCATTTTGAGAACTGCACTTTGCCTTAAAATCCACACGCACCCCTTTTCTAGGCATTTGATCTCGGGTCTTTTAATATGGAGGGTGGTTGTGCTTCTGCCCCCTCAGCATGCCTTTCTGCTTAAGTCATGGAAACTGCAGTTGAGTCGGGGAAAACAGAAGTGACCTCCAAGACTCTCTGGCTTGTGAGGTTCAAGACCTCAGCCCTTTGAAGGGGGTTTGTGGGCATCGAAGTTCAGTGGTAGAACCTCAGAAGCTGACTAGACCATGAAGGCACTAAACTCATGAAGTGGCTAATCATGGAGTCAAGCATGGTGGGCTTGGATGGAAAAGTGAGCTCTTTCTCTCTGCCTCCTGGCTGCTATGGCGTGAGTAGCTTCCTCCTTTCACAAGCTCCGCTATAATGGACTGTAACCAAGATCCCTTTCCCTTCTCCCCTTCAAGGGACTGGCTCCCTTATCTGGGGTATTTTGAAGCAGTGATAGAAAGTTAAATAACACGAATTATAAAGGACTGAGGAAATGGTTCAGTGTGAGGATCAGAGTGTAGATTCCAGAACCTACCTAAAAGCTGGGCAGGCACTGGATCCTACCTGCAGTCCTAGCGCTCTGGAGACAAAGACTGATGATTCAATGCAACCTGGCTGCTTAGACTAGCTGAACTCGTGGGCTGAGGGTCCAGGAAGAGGATCACGGTGAGAATGACAGAAGAACCACATCCAACAGCAACTGCTAGCTGCTACACACATTAATGCCCTCACACATGCTAACACGCACACACACGTGCATGAATACTGCACAAAAATAAACACAAAAACCTAAGAATGTACCTTTACAAAAGACAGATTTCAAAATGTATCAAAAACTCTGTATGTATGTGTATACACATATATGTTTTCATGTATAAATATGTATATATTCCCCAAATTCTACTTCAAGAATGTTTTCCATAATCATGAACATTCAAAGATTTAATTAAATTAAAGGGTGCTGATGGGGGTAACATCGCCAATTAATTTTCCTTTTTCTAAATACTGCTTAGTGTGTTATGAGTTGGTAAGATATACAAATCTTTGCTTACAGCAAAATATAGAAATATTAAATATACAGTTTTCTGAGTTTCAAAAAAATGCACACATCTGTGTAACTTACACGTTTACAACACATAAAATGTATCTCCCAATCCCAGAATATTCATTAATATCCCTTCCTACTTATCTTCCCCATAAATATCCACTGTTCTGGTTTTATCATCACAGTTCAGTTTGCTTGTAAAAATACTATGTGACAGTATTAAGTGTAGATTTCTTAAAAATCTCATTCTGTGGGGTCTTGGAGCTGGGAATATGGCTCAATAGATCAAGTCCTCGCTGTGCAAACTTGAGGACTTGTATTCAGATCCCCAGAACCCATGTAAAAAGCCTGCCATGGGAAAATAAAGATAGGAGGACCCTGAACTCACCAGCCAGCTTGCCCTGCCAGTAGGAAAGCTCTAGGCTCCAGGAAAGGCCTGTCTCAAAAAGTAAAAGCAGGCAGAGAAAGCTATAGAGGAAGGTACCTGACATCAACCTCAGAAACACACACACACACACGTGCACACACATGACACACCATTGTCTGTGAACCATTATTCTGAGCTGTCATAAACTTATATCTCTAGACTCTAACATCTAGGAAAAAGAAACTCCAAATACTTCCTCAGGAAAGAGGAAGTGACAGGATTCTAACCCAGACAGAAATAGCCCAGGGTTCTTTGTCACCCCCAAAGCAGGGAAGAATAGAGCACATGGCATCCTCCTTTCTTGCCATCTCCTATGAGCCCACCATTCCAGATGTTGCTTGATCAGAACTGATTCTACCTGGACCCAACTTGAAAAGAGGCACAATATCCTCTTGACTCAAGGTCAAGGCCAGACTACCCTGCGTGTAGGGAACACCTTCCATCAGCTCACCTTAGTCTATTTACCTACCTTCAACCTTTTGAAGCTTTAGAATCTGAGGAACCCTCAAATACTGAGTGGCATAGAAGGGTGCTTGACCATTGTCCTACCCAGCCCTTCCTTCACTCTGCTATTGGTCTTGAGGATTTTTTTTTAAGAGAAAGAAAGAAATCAGACTGAGTCCCCTTACTTCAATAAATGACACAGGCTAAGAATGTTGTGTGGGTCTCTTGTGCCTTTTCTCCCAACGGAGACAAAGACAACATACATCTACCTGAATGGATTATAGCACAGGCTACAAAGAAGCCCTCCCTGCCATGTGCCACTCTGCTAGCTTTAGGACACTGGAGTGTCCATCCACTTTGTCAATGGTCTTGCTACTACCCCACTTCCCAAAGCCACACAGAGGTGGCAGCTTTTTGGTGCTGGATGCATGCTTATAAATTCTGAGACTGCTAATTTCCAGGGAGCATTTGATCATGCTAAGTAGTTGGCTTAATGAAACTCCATCAAACACAATAGAAAAAGCAATATTTTTCTTTTGTTCTTTTTATCCACTTTCGCGTTTTAACAAATGTTATTTCCTGAAATGGATATTTAGATACACTCACAGCTGAACCATTCCATTACGACTCTCATCCTATTAGCCAGCTTGCTTATTGTATTAATGTTCAGAACAGGGATCACTGTAAATGACATTTATTTGAGAAAATTAGCAGAGAACTCTTCAGAATTAAACAACTTAATCCTTGTTTCTGATTGCAATTCACTCTAGTCTGCATAGTTCCTAACTCCCTTGGCGACCTGCATTTAATTCTGTCTGTGGCAGCTCTTTGCCTACCTAGGTGGTGGTGTGTGCAGGGCTGGGGGTGGGGGATAGTTCAGGAGCCAGAACTTACTCTAGTTATGTGTTTCAGTCATCAAGTCCTTGTATTCTGTTCTTACTACCTAGGGAAGTCCTGCACCCTCCCTGCAGAGTGCTTGGTTTGCACAAGAATATATGGCAAGAGGTCATGCACAGGTGTTGTGAAGTTTCTTCCTCTTGAAGACCAGGAATGATTTATTCCTACAAGCACTTTTCGGGAACTTCTGTTGAAACCCTCACAGCATCCCTCTTTTTTTACCCTTCTCTCCTCCTTCCATCCCCGGAAGAGTGAACAGAGAATCCAGCTGCTAAGACACTGTAGAGTACTCTTTCTATAGGAGTGAGTGATCCAGCCATGGGCTGAATTCTGCCTAGTTTTCAATTGTTTCTGTGCATGCCACCACAGGACTGTCAGGCAACAGAATGAGTGATTGTTTCTATTCCCAACTGTTCTCCTAGGTGTATGCATTTAGCTTTCGCCTCCCAGGGGCTGACCCTTCACAGGCTAGCAAGGATAAGTGACTTCAAAAGAATCAAGGCAGAAAACTAGGAAACTAGATAGTTGGAGAACTCCTAAAGATCTTGGGGCCAGAGTAGACCACAGGGAAAGAGTAGGAGACTTGCAAAGCTGATCCTAAAACAGCCCATCCTCTTCGTCTGAAGAACTGAGCATGTGACATCCTAGGAAGAGGTAAATAGTTAAAAGCCTGGGAGCAGGAACTCAAATTTAAAACTGAGTGGCATCTTTGTGCATGAGGAATTGAGTGATGGCGAGACAATACCCCAAGATTTAGAGTCAAGTCCAACAAGATGCCAAGTATACTTCGGCCTCCAAAAAGTTGGTGTCAAATGCTACCTCTCATGGTAAATCCCTGCCTTCCCCTTTAGCTCACGCTATCAAACTGCTTCCTCAGGCGGCTTCTCCTTCACACCTCTGCTAAAGAACTTCACAGCATGAAGTCTCTTTCACCTTCCCTTGCCATCACTTACATTGCTGTCCTGTTACTCCCAGAACACCTGCAGTTAATCAAATTGGGATTGCACATTAGTGTTTCTTAAGATCCAGTCAGTTGTTCTATGCTCTGCTCACAGTATCTCATTTAGACATCCTAGCAACCTTCTAGACAAGTGCTATCAATATGCTTGGTTTTCAAAGACAGAAATGTGAGGATGTTAGAAACCTAACCGGTTAACAAGATCCCACCTATTTTTGAGGATCTATAGGCTGCTATTGTATGCAGAGTGGAGTTCAGAGGAGAATGAGACATTTTCTTCAGTGGTGTAGCCCCTTTAAATAATCCTGCACCACCACCCCTTTCTTATGCGGGCATCCCTAATTAAACTCAGAGAGTTACACACACACACAGAGAGAGAGAGAGAGAGAGAGAGAGATCAAAGAAGGGGGACTAGTAGTGAAGACAAAGACATTCAGAGAGAGTGGAAGGGGACAACGAGCATAATGAAGTGAATATCATCAAAATCCATCACATACATGTTGAAATTGTCACTTTACCACTACACTGGTTGATTAAAACACTGTGTGTGTGAGTGTGTGGGGTGCGTGCATGCATGCAAATGTGTGTATAAATTTAGTTGACACCCATGTGTCCTCATAATGTTTACCAGGACAATCTTGGTGTTTTCTTGAATGGTCATTCTTTATACCTGACTCAGACTCAAACCTAACCTTCATAATTTCTATGTTAGTTTCTTTCCCATGATCAATAAGAAAAATATAAGCAGGTTTCAGGCATGACTCCTTGGGTCTACAACAAATCATATCTCAATTTCCTTGCATTTGGCAACAATTCCCCCAACTAAAATGCCTCCTGTGTAACTCAGATAGATCTCACGACTTCTTCCCACACACGTAGTAAAGAGACATCATTAAAGACTCAAGATAGGCTGGTTTCTAACCCAGCGAGGCATTATTAATTAAGGAGCCCTGGCATATGACATAAACTGTATCTGCCACCCTTTGATCGCATCATTTTCTCATACCTTTCTTTAAACTTTAAAGACATTACAACGTGGGTGTTCTTCCAATTAGAGTAAGAAAGCAGGCTAGCATTTCATATGAGAACTTAGGTTTTTCAATAGACTTTGAGGAAAGGTTTGACTTATAAACATATTATTCAATCTTAGAAACAGATTTGAACTAAAACTATCGATTAATAAACAATAATTTCAAGATGGTTTCTGATTCTCTCATGGAGTTTATAATTAATATGAATTTCACTATCTTTTTTCCTTAAGAAAGCATCTAAGAAATGCCCATTTGTATATGGTTCTATGCTAAGAATCAAATAAATAGATTATTCTGAAAAAGCTTTAGAGATGATAGACACAAATTATTTTAGCCTTCTATTTGCAGAAGTTAAAATAGACTTATTTAAAACTCAAGACATTGTTTAGAAAGTACTATTGCTTGTTAAATTTTTGTGTCAAGAACTCAAAGGGTTAAGTCACTTTCTGACATTGTGTTTATGGTGTCTGGGTACTGCTGGGCTCCAAATCCGTGCTCCACTTAGCCCAGGTCCACAGAATCTGTTTGGCTATCAGTTGTCTCCTCCACCTCCACCATTTCAGAAAAAGTGTTAGATTGCTGCCCAACTGCTGGGAAAACTGATGATCAAAAGTCAGGACAATTCTACACTTTAGAAGGTCTCTGACAGGGAAACCTATACTCTGGAGGGAAGGGCACTTTGGTGAAAATGACCATGTTTACACCAAAGCCACCAATAGATATTCATTGGATTCCTGTCTGTCATGGTATACTCAGAACATACTAACTGGAGTTGGCATAATAAAGCATGCCCCTGCTGTCTCTGGGGAAGAATCTTCTCCTTTGTCATATGTTCTTAACAATAATGATCTTTGGAACTTTTTAGTCTACTCTCATTAAATAACCTCAGCAGTGAAGTAAATGATTTCTATTGGCTTTGACTCTTAGTCTACCTCATATGCAGTATACTGATAGTAATTCTCCCCACTTCTAAAGACCACTGCCAGGGATTCAGTGACTGGAGAAACAGCAGGATGCTCACAAGTAACATAACAATGACGTTTTAAGCAGTTTTTCAATTTCATATTTCTTGAAAGGCAGAGGTGGTGAGCCAAGGGAGAGGTGGGCATAGAACTTTCTCATCTTGAGAATGCCATCTTTTTTGCCCTTAAGAGTCAGCCATTGGGAACCTATACGCATAAAAGACCAGAAGACAGGAGCACAAATGCATTTTAGATCTTGATAGGAATTCTCCTGCCACCCCAATACCAATGCAATGATGGTTTTCTTTCAGGACTGTGACCCACCACAGGAAAATCAGGAGGGTCACACAATAGTCAAAGATTAACTCTTGACTTACTTGTAGTTTTTCCAGCAAGACCCAAGGCTTAATATTCCAGTTCCAGAAGAGTTGATCTCCCCTGGCGATAGCAATCTGCCTTTCAATTTCACTGTCTTGAACAGCCAGCTGTGAGCCTTTATATAACATTTCACAGTTTCTTAATTACCGCATGACAACCTCAGGGTTGCTAATCTTAAGGCTGTGCTCAAGTGAGGGGCTTGTGTGTCATATCGGTGGTTGAACACAATTCTTTCTGGGGTAATCACGTTTTGTGGAAAACAGAGCTCTTCCCAAACTCGGTGAATGGCGATCTTAGAAATGTTAAGAGAGACTTGTAGTTTTGCTCTTTATCGCTGGGGAGAAATGACCTCTTACATCCTAGGCAATACATGTACCAGGGGTGTTAAATATATAATGAGGAGCCAAATGAGAGTGACTTGGAGGGAGAAAGTGGGTCTGAACTGGCAGGGGGATTCCTTGGATGGTTTGTTTTATTGCCCAAGCAGAGCTTGCTGGTCTTTTTCTTTTCTTGGTAGAAATTAGGTCATAGACGTAACATTCCTGAGCCATGCAATGACACAAAAGGGCTGTAGGCTTTGATTGTCTCAACAGGGCAAACAGGGTGGGTTTTATTACTTATGGGCATATCACAGAGACCAAACGGTCAGTTCTAATCATTCAGCACTGATATTTCCTGGGATTCAGCTGGTTGGTTTGCTCAATCTCTGCTCATGCTTTGCTCAGAAAGAGGCGAACCAAGTCTGAACTTCAGATTTAGCTGTGGAAGTCTGATATAAGATGAGAATATTGACAAGTTTCCTGATATCTCACGGTGTGTTGACCAATCAGCTCGACCATGCAGATTTTCCTTAATGAATTATATTGCCATCCTCTAAGCAAGTACAGTGAAAAGGCTTGAAATTCAGAGGACTTGATTTTGATTGATTGGCGACATGGAACTTTATTAGTGCATGAGATTTTAAATGAGGTTTTTTTGGGGGGCAGGGGAGATGGCTCAGTCATCTCTAGCAAGCATGAGGACCTGAGTTCAAACCCCCGGCACTATATAAAAGCTAGAGACGGTGACCCCGTGATAACAATGCCAGAGGGTTCTTGGCATTTTCTGCCCAGCCACCTTAGCAGAGTTACAAGCTCTATGTCCTGTGAGAGATTCTGCTCATCTCAAAATGTGAAGAAAGTAATTGAATAAAACATTGAGCTTTCATCTCTGGTCTCTATGTTCATGTGTGTATGCATGTGCGCATGTGTGTGCACAGGACACACACACACACACATAGGCTGAACTCCAGGGGCCGTCTGTCCTCTCAGGCCTCACATTAGTTCACTTTATATCTGTACATCCTTTGTCTTGCAATGAAAATCCTCACCTTTTATTTGCTCAATTCTTTAGCATGTTTAACTTTCTCATTCTTGCCTCTTTGAGTACAAAAGAAGCCAAAGGAACGTGAGTGCTTGCAATCCTCTCCCCACATCATATCCCACACAACACTGAGGACTTGACAGTCAAGTTCTCTGTTTAGAAATCTGTCTTCTTTTTTCCCCTCTAAGTATGAAGATGGTGTTTTTTGAAATAACATTGAATCCATTTGCTTCATTCAACTTTCCATTTTAGCAGCCTTATTCAATCATGATTAAGTTAATCTGAGTTTTTGACTATTTAGAACATTAACATAATCCCAAAGGCTGAGGTTGTAGGAGAAAAGCATCTTGAGAAGTGACACTCCCTCAAATTTTGCCTTTAATTCTCTCCTGGTTTCTTCAAGGTAACAGATAATGGATGTCTTGCTTTTGGTTTGTTTTTCTCACACTCTTTAGTTAGAAAAAAAGGTGCATTTATGAGTTCTTTCTTACACAAAGGACAGCAACAGAAGTGTCTTGGTCACTTGTCACTGTGACAAAATGTTTGACAAATACCTCAACGAGAGCTTCACTGGGCTGTTTTATGGAGTTGGGGTTTTGATTTTGGTTTTTTTTGTTGTGTTTTTTGTTTGTTTGTTTTTGTTTTTGTTTTGTTTTGAGACAAGGTTTCTCTGCAGCTTTGGAGCCTGTCCTGGAACTAGCTCTTGTAGACCAAGCTGGTCTCGAACTCACAGAGATCTGCCTGCCTCTGTCTTCCGAGTGCCAGTTGGGCTTTTTTTGGTCTCATGAACTTGAGCAGAGTATCAATGTAGCATAAGTTTCTTCACCTAGAAGGCAGGAAACAAAGAAGGAAGTGACTGGCAACTGTGCGTAAGTACAGCCTTAAGGCACTCCCTCAGTGCCCTACTTCCTCCAATCAGGACCACTTTCTGAAATTTCCAGAACCTTCCAAAGTAGCATCACTAACTAGTGGCCAGTTGTTCAGTACAAGAAGTAGGGGACCTTTTATTTTCCATACCAATCCCATGTGTCATCTTCTATACTTTATTTATGGGGAACTCTTTCTCAAGTCTGTGACATGTTTGACACCATTGACTGTATAGGCCATGGACATCAGCACTTGGACATTCAAGGAGAGACCTATAGTTTGCAATCACATACAGATAATGTTGTGATGAATGATCTGTACCTAGGTCTTTCCACATTATTCCCACTTCAGTGGAAAGTCCAAAAGTCAGGCTCTTGCATCGAGAAGTCTGTGGAGTTCTGTGTTGTGTAACAAGTATATATTGCATACTGAGCATCATCTTCACACATCCCTCCTCCTCCATCGCCCCCTCCATTCCCATTGCTAGACTTTCTTCTCTCAACAGTTTGACTTCTACTTTTTTGTCATGTGTACATACAATGTGTTATGTATCTGTATAAAATCCAGGAACCATAAGTAATAGGAAACAAACAATATTTGTATTTCTGAGACTGACTTAATCATTTTAGGTGTGTGTGTGTGTGTGTGTGTGCTGTATCTGGATTTGGAGTCATGGTTAGGAAATTATCCCCTCTCTCAGATGTGTAGGAATCCCTGTGTATTTTACCGTTTATTCTTTTCATTTATATTTCTAATACATTTCAAGGTATGTGAGTATATATATGAGTATGTGTATGAGTAAGTGAGGAACCGCCTCATTTTCTCCACACTCTTCAGAATAAAGAATATGAGCTTTAGGTATAAAGTGTCTTTGGGACACCATCTTTACCATGTAATATAGTTCTATTTATAAATGAGTCCACTTAACCTAGTCAGTTGCTTTTCAAAAACAATCTTTTTGCAAGCCTTTACCTGATTCATTTTAGTTTGATATCTAAAAGCAAATGTTTCCCGTATTTAATGTAAATGTAAGCCATATTTCCTGGTGGCATGTGAGCTGATAGGACGGTGACAGGCAGTTCAGAAGTGCCCCAGGCACCAAATATGTCAGTGCGGACTTGCCAGCTCTTTCCCATGAGTCTTTGTTGAGTGCACAGGATAATATTCTAATATCTGGGGACAGGGCTAGAGATCTTAGAGAATGATACTCCCCCAAAACACAGCTTATCTCCTACATACAAAACAGTGGCACTGGGAAGCCACCCACTGAGCTCTGTCTGAGTTGTTAATACTATATGAAGCTACTAAGCTTTAGCATATAAGCCCCAAAAGATTAGGGACGTGCCAGTTCCATTAAGTATTGTACTGAAAGTCGTGGTCAGCAAACTAAAGCAAGGAAGATAAATAAGATACAAAACTTTCACTGTTTGTAGATGGCAAACATGAAGGGAATTCAAGAATAGTACAACGACAAGAAAGACGATATTAAGTACCCGGTGTGGCACAGTTGCCTAACACATGGTTAGTAACCTGAAATAAAAGAATTAAAATAAAACCTTTATAGTCCCAACAAAAATATTCAAATACCAGGATGAAATACAATGAGATGCAAGTGTTAAACACGGTGCAAGTACTCAGCACTGCTGACTATAAAGCATCACTGAGAAGCAGCACATGCTGACAAGCAGGTCCTCATCAGGGGATCCGGAGACTCTATGCTATCATGATGTCATTCTTCCCAAATTGGTGTTGAGATTCAGCACAGTCCTAAGCACTATCCTGGGAGGCTGAACTGTACTTCTCATACATGTGGCTATCCAGGATATCCATAACTAGTTTTTATAAAGAACAAATTTGGAAATTGATAACACTTGCTTCAGGTACTAGAATGAATAGACCTAGTACGGTGATGCAGGCACAAGGACAGCACATAGATGCATGGAGCAGAGCAGCAAGAAGTCATCAGGAAGCATGGTGCTCAAGTGAACATGTACATCAGAAGAGTGTGGTGTCATTTCCTTCTCGGCAGAACAGCTCGCCTTAAAACAACAAACCTGACGCTGCCTGTTAAAAGTTAAAAAGAATGTCCATAGATGGAGGCCACTTGTTTGTTCCTGGCCGCCCAGATCTGAAATAATCACATAGAAACTATATTAATTCCAACACTGCTTGGCCTATTAGCTCAGGCTTCTTATTAACTAACTCGTCCGTCTTATTAACCCATTTCTACTATTTTGTATTTTACCACGAGGCTCATGGTTCACTAGTAAGGTTCTGGGGTGCCAGACTCCTTCAGCAGCTACATGACATTTCCTTGACTCCACCACCTTTTTTTCTCTATCTGTTCGGAATTCCTGTCTTACTCTATTCTGCCCTGTCATAGGCCAAAACAGCTTTATTCATTAACCAGTAAAAGCAACACATATACAGAAGGACCTCCCACACGAAATGTCTGCCTCGCTCCACACTTGGGTAGTAGCAAAACATAGCATTAAAATTACCTGGAAAGCTGGAGGGCCTTATAAAGCCTTACAGACACTTTCCCAAGGGTGTGCATGCATTTGTGTTTACCCAGTAGAAGCAAATACAGACATCTGGATGCAAATGTGGAGAAACTCTTTTTATTCTCATAGCTAAAGAACACCCAGAATCATTGTTCTTCAATAGTTGGAACATTCAATAGGGACCCGTGTATTCTCCAGCAATAAAATGGAATGTAAAATTTGCATAGACAACAGGATAAATCTGATAATCATCGTGTTAAAAAAAAGCAGAACCCAGACATACAAGCCAGGACACACTACTGTGTTGTTCTATTTTGATGAAATCCAAGTGTAAACATGATGATAAAAATCTAATCTCCATAAAAATGAAAGAGCAGACTTATAATTGTTGACTGCAAAGGGTCTTAGGAATGAGAGAAAGGCTGTGTGTGGTTTTAGGGTGGTAGTCACCAGGTTATACAAACAGACATTAGATCATTTCACTCTTTGTGCTTTAGTTGCCCTTGGGCATAATACAGTGTCTTAAGCATGTCTTTGATTTGCTCTTGTAGGATTTTGAAAGTAGCTTATTCATTTAAACATTTCCTACAATGAAGTTTCATTTCTTTAATTTGAGGGGCTTGGGTCACTGTAATGCTTGATTCTACTGTATGGATTGCTATTGCATTCATGATGTGAGAAGCTTCTGGAAACATCTATTGCTTTGTTTCTTTCTCTTTTCCTCCTATTCCACCATACAAGGATCTGGAATTAAATTAGAGCTATGAGTTGTTCTTTATGGAAATAGCATAAATGTTTTCATCTGACTGTGTCACATGCTGTACAGACTATTGGGAGCTACACTCTGGTTGAGGGGTTCACAGCAGCTACCAACCTGGAAACAGGTATTTTATAGAAGTGATCAAGTTTGGTGCTTTGGCAAACCTCTTAGATCATGGGCTAAGATTTTGTTTTGACTCCTTGTGATAGAATAGTACTTTCTATTGAATACAAAAGGCAGAGCTGTCCACACTGTCAGTTAACAGGGGCGAATTAATCTAATCGTTTCTACTGTTGATGCCTTACAGAGCAAGAGTAAGTATCTTGAAGATACTATTGATTAACTTGTCAGCCATGGTCATTGTGATAATTTGGCTCCCAAAGACTCTACAGATTTGAATGCTTGCTCCTCAGTTGGTGGAAATGTTTGGAAACAACTAGGAGGTGGCCTTGTTGGAGGAGCTGTGTCCTTGGGAAGGGGCTTTGAGGTTTCAAAGCCCACACCAGGCCCAGTTACCTCTGTGTCTCAGGCTTGTGGATCAGGATGTATGTGTCCAGCTACTGCTCTTGTGCCTGCTACTGCCAGCTCCTTGCTATGACAATGGTGGACTCCCCCTCTGAAACTTAAATCCCAACCAATTTTTCCATCAAGCTGCCTTGGTCATGGAGTCTGCAGAATGACAGAAAAATAACTAAGACAATTGTTAAAATAAAATCTTGTGCTAATACAAAGTCATTTAAGAACAAGTGCCCAAGTACTGCTTCTGTAATTTTAGTGAACCATTAATGAGGAAAATCTTAAAATATCCATTTAATAATTTCTTTGTGAAAATGATCCATTGATATGGTAAGGCAAGGGCCAGGATATAGCACTGAGTTAAATATTTCACTCAAACCAAAATCAGCCATTCAGAGAAGCATGGATACAAAGCCAGTCATGACAGTCAGGATGGTACATCAGTAGCAATCTTCAAGTATCAATGGAAAAGAAAACCAAGATTCATTTCTACTCGTTACCACCATGGATCCTGTGAAATGGGAAACCATGTCTTGTCTGTGACAAAGGAGGAAGCAATAGCTGTGAACAGGAATGTTGTGTATTGTTATGGCAGGGGAAAAGAACGAGTGCGGAATACTCGATGGATCATCAGAAAGTGCTGGAGTTTCTTGCATTTGTATTTCATCAGCCAAAACGAGTTACAAGGCTAATAAGTAGCCTTCACCAACCCACGCAGAGGCCTCTAACTATGCCCGATGAACCTGGGTCTTTCACCTATTGAATGGGCAACTCTGAGTCATTTCCAATAACATACAGTTACTGGCAGAAAAAGCAACAAATCCTTCACATGCCTCCCTGCCCCCCTCTCCTTTCTTACTCCTTTGATGGGTCTCTATCACCCCAATACACTGCTTTCTCACTCTTCCTGGTCCCGAGATCAGTGTCTGAAGGACACTGAGAGACAGACACCCCACACCTAAGATAAGCTGTTATTGAGAAACTCATGAAATATGTATTGCAAACTTGTGAGAGAAGACAGGTTGAGCATTTTGGAAGCTCAAGTATTTTTTAAAGAAACACTTTTTACATAGACATCTGAAGCAGAAACCCAGTGTTCAAAGATGACCAATGAGGCTGTGCCTGTTTCTTCCCAAAGCTGGAGTGACTAAGAGACTGATGTCATGCTGGCCCAAAAGGAGAGGTGGAAAGGAAGAAAGAGCCATATGTGCTAGACCACATGACAATTTGTGCGCGTGTAACTGTTACGCTTTGGGGCAACTTTGAAGCTTACATTCATCATTTGCTTCCCATCTGGTGATAAGGCCACTGCTGTTTTATTTTGGAGTGCTCTATGCCACTCACAGGTGTGCCTGGTTTCATGCATGGCTCTGTCTACTCTCTGGGCCCAACTGCAAATGCATCATTCACAACCACCCTGTGTATTCGTCACTCACCCAGAGTGTTTGCCGCCATGGGAAGCTCTGCTTGGGGAATGCTCTTCCAACTCTCCAGGCTCCATCTGCTCGAGGACCTGCTTCAGCATATAAGTTTTCAGTTTACGAAATTTGCGTTTCCTTCAAAAGTCTGTTAAATTATTTGTCTCCTTTTTTTTTATATTCTTTTCCCCCGTGTACTAGGATGTTAGCTCCCCATACATATGACTCTAAGAACACTGGCACTGTGAGTATAACTAAATGAAAACCCACGCTAGGTCATATTTTTGAAATGGGCATGTCCACTTCAAATGACCAGAGCAAGCTAGCCACCTTCTTCTCTAAGAAAGGACTATTCCTAGTGTGGTGACTCATGGATACTTAGGGATTCCAGTGGCTGGAGCTGCAGACAAGACAGGTGGGACAGTGAAGATGCCAAAACCCCCTTCTCAAGCCAAAGACTTCCCTTTACGCAGTGGCAAATGAATTCCCTATGGGGACAGCCTTCCTCATACAACACTCAAATTGTACCATCCATCTGGACACATCTCTTCTGCCTTCTTTCCTTTCAAGAATGTCCTTGATGACATTTGTAATTCTATTTAAAATTTTGGGGAACAAGAGCACACTAAGATGTACCACAGGCCCTGAGAGCTGTGGTACCTTGCGTTTATAGCGTAATTCTGCACTAATATTGGATGGGATGTTGTTAGTTTTCTATTTCTCTGTTTGAAGAGATCCTGGAAGATTCACTAAGGAGTATTTACAGGGTAATAATGTCACAGTCTTCACTTCTTAATTTATTGATTCTCTGCAAGCCTTCTTTCACTCTAATGGCTGCTTCCCACTTTCTGCTTCCCTGAGAATTAAGTCATTTGGTTTGTTGTTGGCTTTTATATGGTTTATTATTAGCAGGGTTATTATCTGAAGTCGAAGGGATGGATGAGATCCTGGAAGCCACTTTGAACAAACAGTGGACGCAATCGCTCTTCGTTATTTTTAGTCCACCTCACATGCTCTTTTCATGGCACTCCCGGGGATTCTTTTCTATGGATATCAACGATTATTTCAAATGTAATCCAAGGGTATTGAGGGAGAGATTCATATGTAAAACCCTGACAGGCTTTATCCCATAGAAGAAAACAGTAAGTACATTTATTTCTCCTTCACTACTGCTGGCAGAGCCTTTGGAAGATGACTGTAAGAAACACTCCTCTTACTTGAATTATTTGTCTCTGTTACTGAAATGCCAGCTGTTCAGCTAAGAAACGGAGTACAGTTTAACTAACAAACCTATTCCAAGAGTAGTATGGAGGCAACTCACCCTTTCCTGGGGAGGTCACTCTGTAATCAAGTCAGAACTTTTTTTCTTGACACCCAGCCTAAAACTTTCCTTACCTAAAACTGTCTTGTTGGTGAAGAAAGAAAAGAAAAAGAAACAAACAAGCAAAAAAAAATAAATAAAAAAAAATAAAAACCTCCCTGAAAGCCAGTTTTTAGAATTAACTTTCAGGGCTGAGAAGATAGCTCAGGAAGTAAGAAACCTTGCTACGAAGCCAGGAGGTCCTGAGTTCAAATCCCAGCACTCGTGAGCAGCTAGACAGGATCATGTTGTAATGGGGAGCAAAGAGAGGTAGATCATAGCATCTTACAGGTCAATTTAGCAAAAATGATGAGCTTAGGGCTTAGTGATGGATGAACCCTATATCAAAACTAAAGTGGAGAGAAATAGAATATGCATTCCACACTCATGGGCACAAATATCTGTTCTCTCTCTCTCTCTCTCTCTCTCTCTCTCTCTCTCTCTCTCTCTTTCTCTCTCTCTCGCACGCACGCACCAGCATTACAGTACAAATCCCTATTTCAGTCCATCCATTTAGAATACTGGACTTATGTATCTGTTGTTGTCTGTGTAATGGGTCTAATTCCTCATTGTTACTTTTATGAATGCTATGATTCTTTTGTATTCTTAGTATGCTTTTCTCTTAAGTATAGATAGAATTCTCAATGCCCCATTTCTCTGACTAACTCAGAGGGTGTATTTGTTATATCATGTTCAACTTGTCTAAGGATATGTTCTGAGTGACCATGCCAGTATTAACTCCATCACTCGGAACCCACAGGTTATTGCCAGCAATCAAAGCCTCCTATGGACAACTTGATTCCAAGGACCCATTAGCCAACTGCCCAAGAGCTGGGTGGATCCCAGGATAATCATCCTATGGCAATTGCTTCAACGGGGCTGCTTTCTTCCAGTATCTTTGTACCTCTTCTCCTCTACCTACCTGCTCCTCCTCATCCTTCTCCTCATCTTCATCATCATTACCATCTTTGTCTTCTTTCTCCTCTTCCTTGTCCTCTTCCTCCTCCTTTTTCCCCTCTTTTTTTCACCTCCTCCCCCACCTTCTTAATCTCTCTCCCCCCCCCAGGGAGCATATTTTTTTGTTTTTGTTTTGTTTTGTTTTGTTTTTCTGAGACAGGGTTTCTCTGAGTAGCCTTGACTGTCCTGAAACTCACTCTGTAGACCAGGCTGGCCTTAAACTCACAGAGATCCACTTTCCTTGAGTGCTGGGATCAAAGGTGTGTGCCACAACTGCCTGGTTCTTTTCTTCTTCTTCTTTTTTTCTTGTTAAATATTTTTTATGGTTTATTTAACTTTATTTTTTTATGTGCATTGGTGTGAAGGTGTCAGATCCCCTGCAACTGGATCTTCAGACAGTTGTGAGCTACCATGTAGGTTCTGGGAATTGAACCTGGATCCTCTGGAAGAGCAATCAGTACTCTTAACCACTGAGCCATCTCTCCAGCCGCCCATTTTTTCTTCTTTAAGATTAATTTGTAGGGCTGAGGATAGAGCTTAGAGGCAAAGTATGTCTATCAGACATTGAGGTACTGGGAACATTTTTTAAGATTTTTAAGTTTGACTAATTAATTAAGTGTAGGTATGTGGTGAGGGTATGAACACACGAGTGACTGTGAGCTGCCCTGAGGTAAGTGTTGGAAAGAAACATGGGTCCTCTACAAGGGCCGTGTATACTCTTAACCACTGAGCCATCTCTCCAAACCCAGGATTACCTTTTTAATCCCTGAGTCTGAGAATCATGGTTTGTTGGTTCTCTTATTTTGCCTGATTGTCAAGCTACCAACATTATTTGCGTGTTCCTCAGCACTCTTAGTTCAGGAATCTCTCATCAAATAGGAAATGGTTTATTGCCTGATGTGAATGCAGGTGTGGATATATGCATGCATATAAACTAAAATGCAAATATATGTATTAATTTAATTAATAGATTCAGCTAGTTAGGATCACAATGAATTAAAGATAAATGTATAGAGCTCCCATAGTCCCTCTCTACTGTAGCCACAATAGCTCATTTTCATTCAGTCTCATTTCCACATGACATGTTTGCTATAATCCATGGACAAATGATCACATTTATCCTTATAGATTGAAACTGTAAAGATTTCTAAATATCTAATGATTTGTGTCCACCAATAATAATGTCATTCAAAACAGTTTTATGGTGCTAACAATGAAACCCCTGATATATTCTTATAGTCTCCAAGTCTTGTTTATTGATCCACTTTCCTTGGTTTTGTGCAACAAACTCATTAAGAGACAGCTGTGAGAAGCTGTGTTGTCTGACAGCCACAGTCATGGATTCTTAGGCTGCGGCCTGACTGCTGCATCCTGGGCTTCACATGCTTCAGAGTCCTTGAGGTGATTTGGTGTTAGGATGACTGTTTCATTTAATTATTGTGGCAAATATTATAGTGTGGAGACGCTGACCTGACTCCCAGTATTTCTAAGATGATATATCATATCATAGTTAGATCTCTTAGATCCACGTTATAATCTAAGTGCTGAGTGGGGGAGATGGCTCAGTAGGCAAAGCTCACTGAAAAAGCATGAGAGCCTGAGCTTGGGTCGCCAGCACCACGGAAAAGCTAAGCTTGACTGTGTATATCTGGAACCCTAGCACTAAGGGTGTGGAAAGAAATAGGGGGGTCCTGGTGGCTCACTAGCTAATTGGTAAGTCCCAAGATCCGTGAGAGGCCCTATGTTCAAACAATAATGATGGTGCTGATGATGCAATCAGGTAATCAGGTGTTTATTCATCTTGTGTTTAAACCCTGGTTTTACTCAGCAAAAAAACAAACAAAAACAAAAAACAAAAAAAAAAAACCTCCAAACAAGCACCTAGCTTTTGCCCAGTGTTTGCTGGTGACAGAAGCCCATATCTGACCTGTTGAAGGGTGGGCAGCTGCATTTTTTTGTTTGTTTTTATAAAATGTTTGTTTAATCAGCATTTGCCAAAGAAAATTGTATTTCCTTTGACTCATTTTCCCCTGAATTTGAGTAAGAATTGTTCTGCAAGCTTGGCCAGAATATAGAGAAAATGAGAGACGAATTGTAAAGTCGTAAGCGTTTACAGAAACATTCCATTTAGCCTGGATCTGACTGGCCTTGCTGGGTTGTGGGTGCCGCTTAAATTTCAAACGTCCAAGTTTTCTTTTTCTGTAGCTAACACCGAGGGATCACAGACAGGTTCAAGTTTCAGGTCCCTCCTACAACTGCTCTGCTCCTTCATAAACATGCAGACCGTAGATTCATCTCTTCCTAGGCAAATTGCAGCCTGGAGGGTGTGCTCCAGACATTAAATGTCAGACTGAATCTCACATTTAATAATTAAGTGAGATACAGCAAAGGCCTCAGCTCACAGCTTTAATGATGGTATGACCAAGTTTTTCAGTGCGTTTACTGTGCTGTATTTGTGTCTTGTCAAAGCAAACACTCCCAGATGCTGTGGCCCTTCACCACCATCCTAGGTCCTGCTCCCTGGTGCTCTCTGATACCCTCCTTCTGCAAATACTGGTTGATCCCCGAGCATGAGGCATCACACAGGGAAGGGAAGTAAATTGCAAAACACAAATCTTGCCACCAGAGTGCCTGTAACATAAGCAGATAATTTCTATTCATTCATCAAATTCTGCGAAATGCTATGCAATATCATAATATGAGAGTGGTATCAAATAAAGAAGGAAGAATTATGCTTGGAGTATAGTCTTGTCTGATGGCTCCGGTGTTACATTCTCCTGCAAAGCAATAGCTTAGGACCAGAGCATTTGACATTTGCCATGCAGAAATAAGTATACAGTAGGGTTTTCTCTGGTTCCTCTGCAAGTGAAAATGACTTTTTAATCCATTGACTTTTTGAAAAAGCCAGCCTCACTTCTCCCCCTCATGTCCATTTGTTTAGTTCTTCTTAGGATTTAAAGCAGAGCTGTCTAAAGAAATGTAAAACTTGCCACATGTGTGTATACTGTTAAATTTGCTTGTAAGTGCAATGAAAATAAAGAAGCAATCAAATTTGTTCCAATAGATAGCCCACTTAGGCAGTATATCTCAGATGTTATCACTTCAAAGTAATCAATATAAAATTATTAATGAAATACTTTATATTCTTTATGTCATATGAAAGTTTCAAAATTCAAATATATTTTACACTTCTGGTACAACTCAATTTGAATGCTTTTTATGTATTCAGGAGCCTCACGAGACATAAAGATCTGGGGTGTTTAAATCTTCCATTTGAACTACTATGGATTATGTTTAAGTTTCCTGTGTAATGTTAAAGAGAATATTTTATTCCAAGCAGCTGATAGGAACATTTCTTTGTAGGGAGACCATTCTGAAATAGAAAAAAAGAGTTTTCATAACCCAGTGGAATAAAGTCAGTTCCTGGTATCTGGGGATACCAAGTCGGGTCCAGTTTTCAGGAAGGATATAAACCCTACATATTCACAGAACACACAGTTTACTTACTGAACAGGGGATAAAGAGAAGATGAAGTCAGAAATCAGAAGAGGAGAGCAAGCAGGTCTGAGTGGCCAACAGAGCAAATGTGGGGACAGGCCATCTTTTATGAAATGTATCATCTGACCATCGTTGTCTAGAGACATTTTTTTTTTTTTCTGATAAGCCAAGAGCTAGGAGAAGCTCGGAAAGGAAATTAATAAGGAAAGCCCCAATGGTGCAACCCCATAGGAAACTGCCTGCTTTCAAATTGTACTCTTGTTCTTCCCCGCAGATTTTCTGTGCTTTGTAATTTGACACTTACCATGCCTTACAGATCTGTCACAGGCCTGCTCCTGATCAGCTGCAGTGGTCTGAACAAGAATTCCTCCCCAGAAGCCTCACTCCTGGATCTATGTTTGCTCACCAGTTGGTGGAAGAGTTTGGGGAGGATTAGGAGGTGCGGCCTTATTGGAGGAAATGTGTCCCCGAGGGTGGGCTTTGGAGTTTCAAATGTCAAACTTTGAAATTTTGAAACTTCAATACCCTCATCATTCCCAGTCTTTTGCTTTCTGTCCTCTGCATGTGGATCAGATGTGAGCTCTCGGACACTGCTCCAGCACCCTGCCTGCCTGCCTGCCTGCCTGCCTGCCTGCCTGCCTGCCTGCTGCCATGCTCCCTGTCATGGTAATCACAGACTTGCCCCCCTGAAACTATAAGCAAATCAACTAAATGCTTTCTTTGATAAGATGCCTTGGTCTTGATGTCTCTTCACAGCAATAGAACAGCAACTAAGATATCAGTACCATTTAATATAGAGCAAAAGATGCATTTCCCTGTAAGTTGTGTTTGACTGTGCCTGCTGACTTGCCTTGCTGAGTGATTTGAATGATAGTCTACAGGTTTTATCTTCAGTTTTGCCTCCAGAGTGATGAGATTGAAGGTAGTGTCTTCCCGAAACAGAATAAACAGTTGGATCACGATACACATTATCAATGCAAAGTCTCTGGGTCTACTTTTGTCTAGAGAGTTCTTAGAGCTTTCTAGACATAGTTTCTAGCCAACCCCAATGGCTGCACTTACAGAATCAGAAGCACTGATGTGGACCTTAAAATCCATATTTTTAGTAAGCCCTTCAATAACTTAAAAACCACTGGATCCCAACCATTTCAGATCAATAATATGCCACCCTGTGATGAAGATCTTTAAAACCCCTACCTCAAGCTTCCTCCAGGCAATTTGTCCGAATACTTGCCAGTTGCTGTTGTTGGGAGCATCTTAGCATCAGTGTGGTGCAAGGCAGGTTGAGAGGCTCAGTAGAAAGGTACATTTTGAAGATAAATGCCTTTACCATAATATACATGTCTTAAACCATATCAAAGTCAGCTAGCGATGATATTGAGCCCTTCCAGAGGTGACCCTGGAGCAATACCTTTAGAGTATGTGTGAGTCAGCTCTCCTATTTCTACTGTATCTGCTTCTTCTGTTTATTACCTGAGTCTATTCCTGCATCCCGAGTCTTTTCTAAAACTACACTTCAGTGTTGAGCTTCCTCGCAGGCTCATTCCAGCGACATCTTGCTGGCTTTTCTTCAGTGACTTTGCCTCTATATCTTTGTGATTAAATATCGCAAATGGCTTGTGTCCCAAATAAATTGGATAAGCATTGAGTAATGGTTGATAGAGCCAAATGCACTTAAAAAATAACTATAAAAGAAAAATAATCTAAAATTTTGCCTCTATCCTGCCATTCAAAGTGCCATGCTGGTCTAGTCTCATGCCACAGAAAGACAAATATTTGCCCTTGAAATAATGTTTTGCAGGTACAAAGAAAAGCTACACGGGGGAGAACCCCTAAGAATATCATTCTCTGTGTTTTTCTCTTTAAGGGGTGTCCATTTTTTTCTCGTACAGCACAAGGCCATTGCGCTCTTCCTGTTGCTTCTCTTTGCAGAGAACATTGACCTGCTGCAGAAGAAACAGCCTCTAAAATACTCTTGCTCATCACAGGAAGTAATGGAGCAAGACAACGCTGCGCGCAGCGAGAAATCTTGATTCTCCCCAGAGCCATCTGCTCCTCACTTTTCCAGTTCAGTCTCCCTTGCCCACCTCTCCAGCCACGGTGTATAACCTTTAAAAATATGCTTTCTCCAAGGGAATCACTTATATATTTCAATTAAGATTTGTTACATAACGTCTCCACACCCCTCCTGCAGATTGCCAAGCACATTCTATAGAATGCTATATGTTAGACTGGAGCAGCAGACCTGGAATGCTCCACAGGTGACCTACACAAGATGAGGGGCGGACACCATCGCCTACCCCAGCCTCGCTCCTCAGCCCATTGCGCACACTCCGAGTACCACGGGGAGACTGGAAGTGCGTCAGTGCTGCATCGTGCCGATCTGTTCTTCGAATCCTAGGATTGTTTTTAAGTTGATTTGCACAGCAGCCACCGTGTGCTTGCTCATGAAGCCTGCCGTGTTCATTAATACATACATAGAGGCTTCCGTTCTAATATTTAATTTGACAATATTATGATCTATTTTATGCAGCCTGGCATATACTATCTCAAGTCGCTGTTCTTGTCACCATCGTTAAAGGCAGTTTAGTCTCTCTGTCACCAGCCCTGGGATTCATGGGTTTAGAACAGTCATAAAGGCACACGTACGCTCGGCTCTGACAGAGCTGCACCTGGGGAGCAAATCTGGGGGAGGAGGGGAGAGAAGAGAGTCCTTGCTTCCTGTCTACTAAACCCCAAAATGTTCGTGCTTTCCGGGCATTTTCTCTTTCTGCTCTCTCCGTCAAAATGAAAAACGATTTAATTTAATTTCTTAAAAGAAATATGAGAATCTCTGTAGTCGTTATTGGCTCCTTTGCTAGATTTTTTAAGTCATTTCATTTTCAGAAGGAATTGTTGCCTATCTGGAATAAAATTATACGTGAACAAAAACTGTCACATCCTTCGCATTCGTTTCCCCGGCTCTGTACCCGGCGTGGATGCGGCCGCAGCACTCAGCTCGCGCGCTCTGCTCACGTTTGAAGAGTCTCCTCCTGCACTCCTGCGATTGTTGTGGTCACGGGGAGTTAATGCTTCTACTTTTAAAATCTGTGTTAATTTTGGCATAATTAGCATAAGGAATTTATTAATATATCTGTGGGTGCAAATTTCACTCACGAAGTTAATAATTAAAAAGCCTCTGAGGTTGCATATTCAGCTCTATCAAATGACAAAGTAATAGACGATTAAGGATCACAGAGATGGTGGGGTTCATTTGGTCATTTCGCCCACCCTCCATCTTCGGGTCTCTGGATTCTCGCCTTCATTATTCGCTAATTTGTTCACTCATCCTCCTTGTCCCTACTCACAAATCAATAGTCATATTTAGCTAATAAATTATGTCTCTGAGGACTGTACAGGCTTAGGTTTTGCTTCTGTAAGGAATGGATTTTGCAGGAAAGATAAGGTCTCTGGTCACTACTTTCAGTCAGTGACCTCTTTAAAAGGCTTGGGAAGAGGCCAGCATCCTGAGCACCAGATAAGACTGCCCGAGACCTGGCCCATGCTCACCCAGTGCAGTTCTATCATCCCTCCTCTCATCACCTTATCCCGGCTCACACCTTTGACAGAGGCTACCTACCCCACCATAGGCCAGGACAGCTACCTGAAAACCCAGGTAAGACAACACGCTCTGCTCTGCCCACGACTGCCCAGCATAACCCCAGCCATTCCTCCTCTGCTCATCACCATATCCTAGTCCACACCTCTGGTAGAAGCTTCCTGCTCCACAGGAGTCCAGGTCAGCCTTGAATGCCAAGTAAGACTGTATTCCACCCCACCTGCATCCACCCACCCAGCATAACCCCGACTTCCCCTTCTCTCCTCATCACATATCCTAGCCTACACTATCTGGCAGAAGCCACTTACTCCACCACCAGAGGCCCAGCCAGTTTCCTGAATCCGAGAGGACCACCTGCCAGAACAGAGGCTACCCACATCACCAGTACTCTAGCCCCTGATTTGGGCAGCAAGTTCCTGCTGGAACAGAGGCCATCGAGGCCACCAGTAGTCTAGCCCCCAGCTTGGGCAAAAAACTTCTACTCAACCATAGACCACTTCACCAGAAGACCAAGGAAGAAACAAAAACCAAGGAAGAAAACACCCATCAAATAAAGACAACCCCCAAAATCAGCATCTAGACTTATAATCATTCCAAATCCAGATGCCTAAACATCAGTCTAAGAATACAATCAACAACAGCCAGAGCAATATGTCATCCCCAGAACCCAGCCATGCTACTAAAGCAAGCTCTGTAACATTCCAATACAGCTGGAACACAAGAAAACAACCTTAAACATACTTTACAAAGACGATAAAGGTCCTTAAAGAGAATATGAATAAATATCTTAAAGAAATTAAGGAAAAGGCAATTAAAGCATTGGAGGAAATCAATGACTCCCTTAAAAAATGTCAAGAAGAAAACCAAAACAGTTGAAAAAAACAAATAAAACTCTTTGAGACCTAAAAATGGAAAAGAAGCAATCAAGTAAACACAAACCAGGAGAATTCTGGAAAAGGAAAATCTAGGGGAAAAAGGCAGGAACTACAGACTCAGGGATCACCATAGAATATAGGAGATGGAAGAAAGAATCTCAGACACTGAAGACAAGGTAGAAGAAATAAATACATTTGTCAAAGAAAGTGTTAAATCTAAAAAGTTCCTAACACAAAACATCCAGGAAATCTGGGACACTATGTAAAAAGAAAATCTAAGAATAATGGGAATAGAAGAAAAAGAATCCTGTCTCAAAGGCACAAAAAATATTTTTGACAAAATAATACAAGAAAACTTTCCTAACCTAACAAAATAGACATCAAGCCAAAATTGACCAAAAGAAGTGGGTAAGGACACTTCACACTCATCAAAGGAAAAAATCCATGAAAAATATGGCATTTCTATTCTCAACATCTATGTCCCAAATGCAAGGGCATCCAGATTTGTAAAATAAACACTACTAAAGCTTGATTCACACATAGACTCTCATACATGGAGACTTCAACACCCCATTCTCACCAATGGATAGGTCACCCAGGCATAAACTAAACAGAGAAATAATGGCATTAACAGATGTTATGAACCAAATGAACCTAACAGATATCAACGGAACATTTCATCTAAACCAAAAGGAATATATATACCTTTTTCTCAGTACCAAATAAAATATTTTCCAAAATTGACCACATACTTGACCACAAAGCAAGTCTCAACAGATACAAGAAAATTGACATAGTCACCTGTATCTTATCAGACCACCATGGATTAAAGTTGCATATCAAAAACAACAGAAACAACAGAAAGCCTGCAAACTCAAGAAAACTGAAAAGTCCCTACTGACTTACCTCTGGGTCAAGGAAGAAATAAAGAAAGAAAGAAGTTAAAGACTTCCTAGAAATCAATGAAGATGGATGAACAAACATATGAGACAGGATGAGAACTGTACTGAGGAGAGCTCATAGCACTAAGTGCCATCAGAAAGTATTTGGAGACATCTCCTACTAGGAACTTAGTAGCACACCTGAAAGCTCTAGAATAAAAAAAGAAGCAAATGTACCAAGGAGGAGTAGAGAGCAGGAAAAATCAAACTGAGGGATGAACTCAATAAAATAGAAACAAAGAGAACAATAGAAAGAATCAATGGAACAAAGAGTTGGTTATTTGAGAAAATCAACAAAATAGACAAACCCTTATCCAAACTAACTAAATGTCAGAGAGAATGTCCAAATTAACAAAATCAGAAATGGAAAATAGACATAACAATGGACACCAAGAAAATCCAAAGAATCTTTAAATCATATTTCAAAAATCTACACTCCACAAAACTGGAAAATCTAAATAAATTTAACCAAAGTTAAATCAAGATCATATAAATAATGTAAATGGACTTATAAAGCCTAAGGAAATGGAAGCAGTCATTAAAAAGCCAAATAAAAGACAGGGCCAGACAGTTTTAGAACATAATTTTATCAGACTTTCAAAGAAGACCTATATATTAATACTCCTCCAATAATACCACAAAATAAAAACAAAAGGAACATTGCCCAATTCATCTTACAAGGGCACAGCAATCCTAATAATCAAACCAAACAAGGACTCAGCAAAGAAAAAGAATCTCACACCAATCTTCCTCATCAACACTGATGCAAAAACACTCAAATATTTGCAAACTGAATCCAAGAACACATCAAAAAGATCATCCACCATGATCCAGTAAGCTTCATCCCAGATATAGAAATGGTTCAACATACAAATATCTGTCAATGTAATCTACCATATAAACAAACTAAAAGAAAAAAGCCCACATGATCATCCATTAGGTTCTTAAAAAGCCTTTGATAAAATCCAACACCCCTTCATGATAAATATTTAAAAAGTCTTGGAAAGATCAAGGATACAAAGGATATACCTAAACATAATAAATGTAATATATAGCAAGCTGATAACATCAAATTAAATATAAAGAAACTTAATCAATTCCACTAAAATCAGGAAGAAGACAGGCTGTTCATTCTCTCCATATCTATTCAATATGGTACTCAAAGTTCTAGCTATAGCATTAAGGCAACAAAGGGAGATCAAGGAGATACAAATCAGAAAAGAAAAGTCAAAGTATTGCTATTTGCAGATAGCATGATACATGAAAAACCCTAAAAATTCTATCAGGGAACTCATACAGCTGATAAACACCTTCAGCAAAGTGGCTGGATACAAGATTTACAAAAGAAAAATAAAAAAGAAGAAAGAAAAGAAAAATAAATAGCCCTTATATATACAAATGATAAATGGGCTAAGAAAGAACTCAGGGAAACAATACCTTCACAATAGCCACAAGTAATATATTTTGCTTTCAAGCAAGCAAAAAACCTGTAATGACAAGAACTTCAAGTCTTTAAATAAAAAAATTGAAGATCATATCATAAAATGGAAAGATTTCCCATGTTCATAGATTGGTAGAATTAACATAGTAAAAATGGCTCTTACCAAAAACAATCTACAGAGTCAATGTGATCTTCATCAAAATTCCAACCCAATTCTCTACAGACCTTGAAAGAACAATATCCAATTTTATGTGGAAAAAACCCAAGGAGTTCTCAAACAATTCTGAACAATAAAAGAACTGCCAGAGTGATGGAGGAAGGTCATTGGTTAATTAATAAAAAAAACTGCTTGGCCTCATAGGTTAGAACATAGGTGGGTGGAGTAAACAGAACAGAATGCTGGGAGGAAGAGGAAGTGAGCTCAGATGCAGGGCAGCTCCTCTCAGAGCCAGATGTGATGCAGCCAGCCGCCAGGTCAAACATGCTTAATCTTTCCCGGTAAGTGCACCTAGTGGTGCTACGCAGATTATTAGAAATGGGCTAAATTAATACGTGAGAATTAGCCTAGAAGAGGCTAGATATAATGGGCCAGGCAGTGTTTAAAAGAATACAGTTTGAGTGTTGTTATTTCGGGGCATAAGCTAGCCAGGCGGCCGGGAGCTGGGTGACAGGAACGCAGCCTGCAGCTCCCACAACACCAGAGGTTTCACCATCTCTGATTTCAAACTTCCTATACAGCTATAGTAGTAAAACCTGCATGGTATTGGCATAAAAACAGACAGTGGGTCAATGGGATTTAATTGAAGACCCAAATATAAATCCACACACCTATGGACAGCCAATTTTGACAAAGAAGCCAAAATTATGCAATGGAAAAAAGAAAGCACCTTCAACAAATGGTGCTGGCATAACTGGATGTCTACATGTAGAATAGAGCCATATCTATCACCCTACACAATAGTTGTATCCAAATGGATCAAAAACCTCGACATAATCCAGATACACTGAACCGGATAGAAGAGAAAGTGGGAATAGCATGGAATGTATTGGCACAGCAAACAACTTCCTGAATAGAACACCAATAGCTCAGGCACTAAGATCAACAATTAATAAATGGGACCATATGAAAGTAAAAAGCTTCTATAAGGCAAAGGGCTTCATCAATAGGACAAAATAGCAGCCTACAGAATGGTAAAAGATCTTTACCCACCTCACTTCTGCTAGAGGGCCGATCTCCAAAATATATAAAGAACTCAAGAAACTAGACATCAGTAAACCAAATATTCCAATTAAAAATGGGGTACAGATCTAAACAGAATTCTCAACAGAGGAATTTCAAATGGCTGAGAAGAATTTAACAATCTGTTCATTAACTTTATCCATCTAGGAAATGCAGATCAAAATGACTCAGAAATTCCATCTTACATCTGTCTCAAAAACTTTAGTGACAGATTATGCTGAATAGGATGTAAAACAAGAGAAACAATCCTTTAATGCTGGTGGGAGTACAAACTACATCCACTTTGGAAATCAATATGGCAGTTTCTCAGTAACTTGGGAGTTGAGCTACCATCAGATCCAGCTATACCACTCTTGGGCATATACCCAAAGGATGCTCAAACATACCACTTTCTTTCTCAAGTGTGTTCATAGCAACATTTGTAATAGCCAGAACCTGGAATACCCCTCCACTGAAGAATGGATAAAGAAAATGTGGTACATTTACACAAGGGAGTTTTTTTCAATTTTTTTTTTAATTTTTTTTTGTTGAAAAAATTTCTGCCTCCCATTTTCCTCCCCCTCCTCCCCCTACTCCTCTCCCCCTCTCCTCACTCCTCTCCCCCTCCCCCCCACTCCATTCCCGTTCCGCTCAAGTCTGAAGAGCAGTCCGGATTCCCTGCCCTGTGGGAAGTCCAAGGTCCTCCCCCCTCCATCCAGGTCCAGGAAGGTGAGCATCCAAACATGCTAGGCTCCCACAAAGCCAGTTTATGCAGTAGGATCGAAACCTAGTGCCATTGTCCTTGGTTTCTCATCAGCCCTCATTGTCCGCCATGTTCAGAGAGTCTGGTTTTATCCCATGCTTATTCAGTCCCAGTCCAGCTGGCCTTGGTGAGCTCCCAATAGATCAGCCCCAGTGTCACAGTGGGTGGGTGCACCCCTCACAGTCCTGACTTCCTTGCTCATGTTCTCCCTCCTTCTGCTCCTCATTTGGACCTTGGGAGCTCAGTCCGGTGCTCCAATGTGGGTCTCTGTCTCTATCTCCAACCATCCCCAGATGAAGGTTCTATGGTGATATGTAAGATATTCATCAGTATGGCTATAGGATAGGGTCACTTCAGGTTCCCTCTCCTCAGTTGCCCAAGGTACTAGCTGGGGACATCTCCCTGGACACCTGCGAGCCCCTCTAGAGTCAAGTCTCTTGCCAACCCTAAGATGGCTCCCTTAATTAGGATATATACTTCCCTGCTCCCATATCCACCCTTCCTTTATCCCAACCATCCCATTCCCCCAAGCTCCCCCGTCCTCCCCTTCTCACTTTTTTCATCCCATTTCCCCTTAGCCCCATCCCACCCCACCCCAAAGTTCCCAGTTTTTGCCCGGCAATCTTGTCTACTTCCCATATTCAGGCAGATGACTATATGTTTTTCTTTGGGTTCACCTTCTTATTTAGCTTCTCTAGGATCACAAATTATATGCTCAATGTCCTTTATTTATGGCTAGAAACCAATTACGAGTGAGTACGTCCCATGTTCATCTTTCTGGGTCTGGGTTACCTCACTCAGGATAGTGTTTTCTATTTCCATCCATTTACAGGCAAAATTCACAATGTCATTGTTTTTTACCGCTGAGTAGTACTCTAATATGTATATATTCCACACTTTCTTCATCCATTCTTCCATTAAAGGGCATCTAGGTTGTTTCCAGGTTCTGGCTATTACAAATAATGCTGCTATGAACATAGTTGAACAAATGCTTTTGTCATATGATTGGGCATCTCTTGGGTATATTCCCAAGAGTGGTATTACTGGGTCTTGGGGTAGGTTGATCCCGAATTTCCTGAGAAATTGCCACACTGATTTCCAAAGTAGTTGCACAAGTTTGCATTCCCACCACCAATGGATGAGTGTACCCCTTACTCCACAGCCTCTCCAGCAAAGGCTATCATTGGTGTTTTTGATTTTAGCCATTCTGACAGGTGTAAGATGCTATCACAAAATTCTCAGGCAAATTGATGAAAATAGAAAAAAAAATCATCCTCATAAAGTATTCTAGACCCAGAAAGACAAACATGGTTTGTGCTCACTTATAAGTGGATATTAGCTGACTAGTAAAGGATAATTGTGCCATAGACCCAGAGAAGTTAAGCTACAAAAAGAGATCAAGGGGGTACCCTTGAATCTCCCTGGTAAGGGGAAATAGAAAAGATTTTGCAGGTGGACTGTGGGTGGGTGGAGATGGGAAGAGGAGAAATCAGACAGATGGGGATAGAGGGATAGAGTATTGGAAAAGATAACTGGAAAGGGGATGTGCATTTCAGGGTGAGGTAGAAACCCAGTGCAGTGAAAACTCCTAATATTTACAATGCTGACCCTAACTAAGATTTCTAGCAATAGGGGATACATAGCCTAATCAGCCATCTTCTGTAAGCAGGCAAGATTTCCAATGGAGAGACTGGGACACCAACCAAGCCATATAACCTTTGACATACAATTTGTCCTTCCTACAAGATGTGCTGGGGTCACCCATGTATCATTCACATAAACACATATGCACATATACATACATAACATATGTTTTAAAAAAAGAAGGGACAGTTTTTAAAAATTAAGCCCTATTCAACATCTTTGAAGATTATAATATTATCAACTCATTAAATTGTATTAATTGAAGTTTGAGTTGCAAGCCAACCTCACACTACTGTAATAAAAGCCACTTTGTTTTTATCACATTTCTGATATCAACCATTTTTTATCATTTTCTTTTTTTTACTTGATAAGACCAAAAATTTATCAACACTAAATCACTGTGGGATTGTTTCCTTTTCCAATCATTCTCTAGCTTTTCCATCTCACTGAATTTAGTATTATTGATTGTCTTTTTTTCCATAAGATTCACTTATTTTATTTTATATGTGTGTGAATAACAGTCTGTATGTGTGTCCACCTTGTGGGTGTTTTGTGGTGCCCACTAAGGCTTGAAGAGAATGTCAGATCCCCTGGAACTGGGTTTACAGTTTGTGGGCTGCCATGGAGGCATTGGAAACTGAAGCTGAGTCCTCTGCAGAAACATCAAGTGCTCCTCACCTCTAAAGCCTCATCCATCCTCTTTGTGCTTACCTTATAACAGCTCTGCTTTGATGTGACAATTTGTTCTTTTCCATTGATTTTATGGGTAAAGCTTGGATCATTTTATTTTGGATGTTTCATCTGTTCCAATTTGAGTATTTGTTGCTATAAATTTCACCTGAGTTCTTTTGAAATCATATTTGATATACTGTTATAGACAGAGTTTTAGTTATTGATCATGTAAAAGTTATTTCCAGTATTGTTTGGATAGTGTGGTTGTTTACAATTGTTTCATTTAGATTCAAAATATTTGAGGAGTTTGTAACTGTAAACTATATTTCTGTAATTAATGTCTGAGTTTTGTAACTGAATGCATACTTTACATGTAAGTATTCAACATTCAAAAACTATTGAGTCTGCAACATAGTTTAACTTGTATACTTGAAGAGATTTTTATATTCTGTTGTCATTGCAAAGAAATAGTCTATGGATGCAGTAATGAGGCCGCCAGTTAGTTCCAAGCCGTTTAGGTCCAAAATAATCACACAGAAACTGTATTATTTAAACCATGCTTGGCCCATTAGCTCTAGCTTCTTATTGGCTAATGCTTACATCTTAATTTAACCCATTTCAATTAATCTGTGAATCGCCACAAGGTTGTGGCCTACCAGCAAAGTTTCAGCACTTCTGTCTCAGGCAGTGGCTCCATGGCTTTTCCTTGACTCTGCCTCCTTTCTCCCAGCATTCAGCTTAGTTTTCCTGGCCTAGCTCTGTTCCCCTAGATCTCTGCTATAGTCCCAAAGCAGTTTATTTATTTATCACAGAATACAGAGGGAAATCCCACATCATATGGAAGTCTGTTATGTCAAGTTAGTTGACAGTGTTTGTCACTTCTGCACCCTCACTGAGTTCTGTCTGCTTATTCCATAAATTACCACCACAAAGGGAGTCTGAAATTCTCCCTGTAATTATTTCTCTATTTCTACTCACTATTTTTGCCTTACGCATTATGAAGCTGTTATTAGATACATAACTTCAGCTTTTCTATTCCTGAGTGAGGAATTGACTCCCTTATTGTTCTTTCCCCCATTCCTGTCTCATATTGATAGTTTTGAAGTCTATCTGCAGGTGCTTCAGGTGGGTTGGTAAATCTGTGTTCCATTGCTCTGTATTTCTCGGAAGCACACATTTCTTACTATGTTCTGCAAGGTGTTTGTGTTAGGATGGAGCCTTTCTTCCATCTGTCCTGTAGACAGATTGCTGCAGTCTCTTCTAGACTGTGAAGTTTCTCACAAGAAATCCACTTGGGTTGTTTGGCTGTGCTCTGCACCTTTTTTGTTTAACATCTGGTTATTTTTAAAATATAAGTTCATTTATTCTTTGGCAATTCCATATATGAATATAATGTATTTTGGTTAGATTCACTGCCCACAATTCTTCTCCTGAATCTTCCCACTCCCCATCTCCTCCAAACTGCTGCTTCTTTTTTTTTTTTATTTGTAACTCACCAAGTCCACTCTATTCATGGGTATGGGATATCCAGTGGAGTGTGGTCAATCTACCTGGAGCCACATCCTTGGCGAGAACTGACCTCCCTCCTCTAGAAGCTGTCAACTGTCAGTAGCTAGCTCCTCAGCTAGGGGTGAGACTCAGGAGCCCCTCCTGCCTCGGTGCTAGAATGTGGACTGAAGTGATCTCACACAGGTCTTGTGTAAGCAAGAGCTGCTATGAATTCATGAGTACAGTGGTCCATCCTGCCCAGAGATGCTGCTTCTTTCTGGTCCTCTCTGGACTCTGGCTCTTAACAATATTTTCATCCTTCTTCTTCCACAGTCCCTGAGACAAGGGTGAGTGGCTCTGATATCCATCCACTTTGTAGCCCAGCACTCCACAATGCTTACCCTCTGCAATTTGGCCAGTTGTGAATTTCTCTATTAACTAACATCCATTGCACAAAGAAAGTTCTCTAGCAGATCTGAGATTGCACTGGGCTCTAATCTATGAGTAGAGAGATACAAATTAACAAGCAGTTTGATCTATGTCCATTTAGCAAAATAATGTAGTTGGCTCACCACTGTCATTAATGAACTTTAAGCCATAGCTTTTTAGTTAGAAATTCATATCAAGTATGAGTATCCTCCTGTGAAAGAGACCCTTAACCCAGTCATATCAGAGGGAGAGGGGAAAGGAGGGAAAGAGAGAGGGAGGAAGGAAGACAAAAGACCAGTAAAGAATGCATAACTAGATGAACATGGTCATAACTCAGAATAAACGTAGACTTAAGGAGAAGGCTAGGATTTTGAGGGTATCATCAAAGAAGCCTCAGAAAGAGGACAGATTTAAGTCATTAGTAACACTGAAAATTTGTTCATTAAACCATGATCTACCTTTAGTTACCACTTTGTATGGAGAATGTGGTATACCCTTTACAGCTGATAAGGAAGAAGCTCGTGATGTCCTTGGTCAAAACATCATGAGGCCATATGCGATGACTGCCCTGATGACAAACAGGAAGAAGAAGGTGTAGGTTCACTAGCCCATGGGGTGATGATTAGCATTCAGCTAAGTTGTCTTCAGGCAGGCCTGCTTCTAACTATGAGCAGAGACCATGTCCAAATACTAGAAAAAGTGTTTTGGGAGCCAGGGGAATGATTTCATCTTTCAGGAGTGGTGTGGACTGCATGGTGACCATTACTGTTTAACAAAGTTCCAGTATTCTGACATTTCAGATCACAATTCTCCAGCATCCTTTTACTTTCATTTTTAGTAATTCTTACTATGTGTTATGGGGGTTCCCTTATGCCTTTTCCTTTGGGAAATTTTGTGTGAACTTCAGTGGAGAATGAAGACACAGCCTCTTTAAACAAAAGAATTCTTTAGAAAAACTTTCCACCACCATAGGACCATATAGTATGATAAGTCTGCCTACTCCTACACAAGTTAACACAAAGCTGCTAGAAAATTTAGATAAGTAACGTATACTTGATAAATAGGATTTTTTGATAAATAATATATATTTGATAATCAAGATTTATGAATTCCTTAAGGTCTACTCAGGTTCACAGTAATATTTGTCTAGCTTGGGTTTTGCTCACTTTAAACTTTAGCTATTTGGATAAACTAAGCCATAAATATGTAATATTCTATAATAGAGTGTTTGATCCCTGAAAAAGTTCTTTTGCCAAGGTCAAGTATTTAAACAAAAGCTCTCAATTTCCTTGGGGGCTTGAAGAAAGTTCCTGCTTGCTATCAAGGGAGTCAGTCTCCTCATCATTGGCAAGAGGAATTGTGGCCCTTCCACTAACATATGAATGTGGTATCTCCTAACTTGTCACTGTTAGCTCCTACAATCCCTGTTCACAAGTTCTGCCCCAAGTCTCAAGACCCCTTCCTCCCATTCCCATTTAATCTTTTGTGCAATTGCAGAGTATAAAAGAAGTAGCCTTTTCTCAATAAATGTTAGTCTTCTTCCCTTGTACACTCCACACCTCCTCTTTAAAACCATAACCCCACTAGAGTTGGACTCCAACATAGAATCAGAGAGACTTTAGCTTACAGAGTAACTATGGGTCACTTTTGACGGTGTGGTGGGAGAAGGGTGGAGGTGGTTTTCAGTAAGCCAAAATCAGAAGTCTGGACTGATGGACTCCTAAATTAGCCGAGATATATGGTCTCTGAAAGAATTGAGTTCCCAGACAAACTTACGTACTATTTACCGTGCACCAAGCCTTGCTTCATGCACATTACATATGTTTAATTTTAACTCCTCAGTGTCGTAGTTTTCCTTCTATACATAGGGAAATTGAGGCCAAGAGTGGTCCTTTGTCCTGGGTAACACAGGCAGAATCAGATCCCACCTTCAGTCACTGACTGCAGAGTCCAGGTTCTTGGCCATCAGCCTACACTGGAGGTGCCTTACAGAGCAATACAGAGTAACAAATGCTTCCTAGTAGCTTAACTAATATTGGGCTCATTGCTCCTGTACCACATGGAGGCATAAATCCCTACATCGATCCCAGGCAAGCTCAACTGCTATGGCACTTACTCCCAAGCCTGACCACGTACACTCTTTGTCCTGTGTACACTGATGTACACACTAGACGAGGGAAAGAAGAAGAAAACCAGATATGGCAGGGCTAGGGGCCAGGTCTAGAATAAGTACCTGGGAGCCAGGATCAGGCTAGAAAGCAGAGCGCCTGGGGGAAGTAGGGATAAAAGTTGGAGAATGTGAAGGCGAAGGATGAAATCGGGTGCAGGATTGGGAAACACCGCAAATTTGGCTGCAAGGGCTTCCTCAGCAAGGAGTCCTCAAACAGCAGGAGTTTATTGTCGCATAATTCTGTTGGGTAGATCTGAAGTGAAGGTGACAGCAAGGTTAGGGCATGTGTGTGTGTACGCGTGTATGTGCACGTGCGTGTGTGTGGATATGGCTCGTAATGCCCCATCTCATTTCATACATCCATCGCTCTCACCTCAGTCAATGCAGAAGAACTCACAACTCAATACCATCTTCTTTTAAAGATTACAAATGACTGTATGTCTGTAGTTTAATTTTGTACCTGTTTCCATTCACGAAGCACATTTCTGCCAAGACATTAGTCCTCACTCGTTAAGTGCACTGCCAGCTTGATAATCCACCAATGTGCTTTTGTGCGTTGTGGTAGAGCAAAGAAGGTTCTTAATAGACTTCCACGGCACTGGTCCTGTGAAACCGTCTCCCGGAGAAAAACAAAGAGATGGAAGGAAGGTTTAAAGGTACACGTGATCATCGCTTCATTCTCTCTTGTTCTTTGGAAAACTGGCGCTGCAGGTGGCTCGCAGTTGTGCATATTAGTCATAGAAAGAGGGCTCCCGAACGCAAGAGACCTTCAAGGAAAAGGCCACATTATCTTCTATTTGTATTCAACCGTGTCTATATCCACGGTTTCTGTAATTGTTGATACTTTGGAATTTGGCAAGAGATGGATTCCCAGTTCCCTTCTGCTTTGTACCAAACATAGTTGCTGTCCAGTTTTTTACCCACCATCCATAGCTGCAGTTGGACAGTGAGGTATATCCTTGAAAAAAGGTGAAAATGGAGACTGACTCTTTTTCTCTACTGTCATAAGCCTAAACTTACCGAAAAATATTATTTTATTTTTTCTTTGATTTCGTACTTAGAAATGTCTAAAAATCTACATTTGATTTGATAAGAAATGTAATAAGTTAATTTTATGGAATACTCAGGTATTCATAAATATGTCTCTAATATTATAAGAATGTTTATTTTATAAGATCTGCCCTACACAAAATTGGATGTAGCCTAAATGTGCAAGAAAATAAGAACTGAGAAATATAAAATACAATAAAATTTATTATTTATTCAAGATAAATTAAGAGGGAAATGAGGCAAAATAACATGTAAGCAATTTATTTACAAACAGTAAATCTGAGTAGATGAACTCATGGCACACTGTGCTTGAGTTCGGGATGTTCTTATTTTCTTCTGCCTGCATTTCGACTTCTACAATGGACATATATTAACATTCATATAAGAGTACCTCTGTTACAGCCAGCAGAGAGGACGCTCCCTGGGGGCCCAGCCTTGCTGACCTTGACCTGGGCTCTCCAAACACTGTGCCCTCCGCCATCTGGATTCCTAGAGCAGAACACCTGAGGCTTGGATTCGAAGATGATTTTTTTGCAAACCAGCAGTTTAAGTAGCAGGGATTCATCCCAAAAATTCTTCCCTTTTAAGATACCATTGATAAGAATCTTTTTTTCTTTCTTTTTTTTTTTTTTTTTTTTTTTTTTGGTTTTTCAAGACAGGGTGCTTCTCTGTGTAACAGCCTTGGCTGTCCTGAAACTCACTCTGTAGGCCAGGCTGGCCTCAAACTCAGAGATCTGCCTGCCTCTGCCTCCCAAGTGCTGGGATTAAAGTTGTGAGCCACCACAGTCCAGCTTGGGCTGTTCTTTCAATAACTTGAGTCAGCATGCAGCTTCCTCCGTGTCTATCTACATTATTAACTTCATGAAGAAGCACTCTGATTGGTTATGAAAGAGATTGGCTCTACTTGTACTGGTGTCCTGCCTGGACCATTATCTGAGGCTGCTTAGAGGGATTGGACAAGTGGGTATTTTAGGGTATCGCATGCTGCAGAAGCCTCTTCTCTCTGTGCTGACCTGTGCTGAGACTTCCTCCCATCTCAGTGTGAAGAGCAGTACAGTAGAGCACAGGATGAGCAGTTGACCACACACACTGAATATACACTGCACAGGTGACCACACACACTGAACATACACTGCACAGGTGACCACACACACTGAACATACACTGCACAGGTGACAACATGCACTGAACATACACTGCACAGATGACCACACATATTGAATGCACACTGCACAGGTGACCACATGCACTGAACATACACTGCACAGGTGACAACATTCACTGAACATACACTGCACAGGTGACCACACACACTGAACATAACTGCACAAGTGACCACACACACTGAACATACACTGCACAGGTGACAACGTGCACTGAACATACACTGCACAGGTGACAACATGCACTGAACATACACTGCACAGGTGGCCACACACACTGAACACACACTGCACAGGTGACCACACACACTGAACACATACTGCACAGGTGACAACATGCACTGAACATAGAACACACAGGTGACCACATACACTGAGCATACACTGCACAGGTGATCACATGCACTGGTCACACACTGCACAGGTGATCAAATGCACTGAACAAAGAACACACAGGTGACCACATACAGTGAGCATAGGATGCAAATGTGACCACAGGCACTGAGCACAGACTGTGCAGGCAACCACACCCACTGAGCACAAGGAGCAAAGGTGACCGTATGCACTGAATGTAGCATGCACAGATAACCACATGCACTGAGCACAGGATACCCAGATGACTACACACACTGAACACAGGGTACACTGGTGACCACACACACTGTGTTTAGTTGGTGAGTGGCAACCCCCAATCTCTACTTAGAAATTACCCTCTTGCTATGAACTCTCTGCTTGAAGGAGGGGCAGCAGAATGGCTACCTTGGCAACAGATAAAATTCTACCCTATACTAGGTTGTTCCCCTTCTAACAATGTGAAAGAGAATGGTACTATTCTTCTAAGTTCAAAATGTTTGAAATTACACGAATGCAGTTACAGCCTCCCCTCATGTTGAAAACCCACTATTATGTTATTGTTACTTATTAGACTGTAAAGGGATGGGTTTCTTTCTAACCATATTAGTGAAAAATATACAAGAAGCTGGGGACATCAAGGACGAGAGAGAAAGGGGAAGAAAAAAATCCCTGGCCTCAAGAAACAGTTCAGCAGTCAAGAGTGCTTGCTTCTCTTGCAGAGGACGAGAGTCTGGTTCCCAGCACCCTCATTAGGCTGTTCACAACCTCTAGTCACTCCAGTTCCAGATCTTCTGACCTCAGGGACACACAGACACAGACAGATAAATAGATGAACAGACGGACGGATGGACAGGGACATACACACACCACAAGTAAATAGTTTTATTTGGCTCTAACTATAAGGAAAAAGGTTTGTTACAGGTGTGTTCTTCTGAGACCCCGAGCCTCCTGAGAAATTCCCATATGCATCCTCCTTAGCAACGGGAACCCCCTTCCACACTGAGAGTGAAGCGGGCAGGTTAGACGAGAGGAGGCTTCTTCCTCTTGCCCTGCTTGCTGTGGCCAACTGTCATCTCCCCCAGCTCCTGTAGTTTTGACAGCTACAAAATGCTATGTAGCACTTAATTACATTTTTTTCTTGTGTTATTCCTAAATGTGTCTGGGAGACATTTAATGTCTTCTAGACTTTCAACACCTATAACAGCAGCCATGTATTTGCTCATGGAGTGCACAGGCTATTGGGAGCTCTAGTCGGCCCTCTGTGCTTTACAACGTTAGAATACTACAGTTTCCACCTAGCAGTGTTTGAGTATTAATTAGCCTTCCTTTCTGCTTCCATTCCCCACTCTGCCCAGCCTCTGGCAACTGCCATTCATTCTATTGACTTTTGTTTTGTTTTGGTCACACTATGTGTGTAGTTCTGGCTGTCCTGAAATTCACTATGTAGACCAGGCTGACTTTGAACTCAGAGATCTTCTTGCATCTGCTTCCTGAGTGCTGGGACTAAAGGTGTGCACCACTATTCCTGACTCAACTGACTTTTGAAAGGTCATTCACATATGGTTTAACTTATTTCCCCATTGTTGTGATCAAATACTCTGAAAAAAAGAACTTGGGGAGAAAGTTTGTCTTAGCTCACAGTCCCAGATCACACTTCATTGTTGTGGGGAAGTGATAGGTGCAAGAGGTTGAGGAACCTGCCTGCCTTCTGGCCCTAGTCAGAAGAAGTGAGCAATAAATGCACACTCACTAGTGCTCAGCTTGCGTTCTCCACTTTTTTGCATGCCAGGATTCCCTGCCAAGTACCACTCGCAGTGGACAGGTCTTCCCACTTCAGCAGATCAAGATACCTCATCAGAGACATGCTTACAGGCCAATCTGACATAGACAACCCCTCTCTTCAAGATGCTCTTCCCGGGCGATTTCAGATCCTGTCAAACACGAGAGAACAAACATGCAGAGCTTGTCTTCCCGTTTCTACCTCATGTGACTTTACACGATGCCGTTCTGCTCCATTCTTTTTGTGGCGAAGGATTAGAAAACATTCTTTTTGCTGGTTGGTCAAATAGTATTCTATTGTGTATGTAGATCACATTTTTAATAGATTCATAGTCCACTCATCAGGGTTTGGGTTAATTCCGTATCTTGACTTCTGGGAATTAGTGTCATAACAAACATGGGTGTGCAACTATCGTCTGATACCTACCATACCGTGTGTTAAATTTTTGTAGCATTTAGAACTGCAAGATACAGAAGAAAAAATAAACCCCAGACTCTAAAAGATATTTCTTGGTTGTCATGGAAATGTCTACTGACCACCAGCAGAGGAGACCCTGCATGACCTTCCTATTTGATTATCAGCAATAGAGAATCAATTTAGAATTCCCAGCGAGGGCCATCACTTCATCCCTGCTGCGCTGAGACAGCAAAGGACTTCCTGAGAAGGCTCAACCTCAGCCCGGGGTCTACCCGCACAGATAGCATCCGATCTGGAACATGTCACTTGCAGCATCTGCGCTTTATCTTTCAGTGAATGAAGAGAGGCGATAATGCACTCATTGGTGCAATAGATGCAATGGTTAAATAATAGAGAGAAGGACATTTGTAAACGAGAGAGGACACAATGTAGCAGCAGTTACACACAATTGTCTTGAGGATTTTCTCGTAGGGCAGCCTGAAGCACTCTTGATCATAAGCACTAGTCATTAAGTGTCTATAAGAAGGAAAAGTGGCATAGAATTCGTGGCAGGCCTCTTCTGGTATCTGTTTCCTTTACTAACAATCGCCTCAGGTATGTGCTGTTGTCTGTCACCATTTCACAGATCAGGAAACTGAGGTCACATGACTGGCAGATGCGAACATTTAAGACCCGGGTCTCTTAGTGAGTGCCAAGGCTCCAATCCGGGTTCTTTAGCACAAACAAGTTTTGTAACAAATTCTCAGACTGTGACTGAACGAGTGAGCGATGCCAGTCCTTAAACAAACATTTGGAAGAAGGCGCCAGGGAATTGGGATTATGAAGGAATAGTTCCTTGCTCTCCTGGGTGTTTACACTGGTGTTTTGCCCATTCATGATTAGCAAAACACAGGAAACCGGGGCTATGAGCTGCTGAGATCTAAGGCAGCCCATGACTGACTCATGTGTCGCTCCTATAGTAGGCTTGCCAATTATATTTTTAAACAGCGGCTACTGTTATATACTTTTTTCTCTCTCAGGAGTTCACAAACAAGTTTTTAATTTTCAGGTCAAATCAGAGGTCACTCTCAAGGTATGGGAAATTCCATTCCCATAGCTGTGTCTGGACACAATTCCCTTCTCCCCCAGGGCATTCTGGAATGTAGACTCACAGGCTGACAGGCAATGTGAGCAGGCAAAACACGGCTGCAGAAATGCACGCGGTGGGGAGTGTTTCTCCTCTATTTCCATATAAAATGGGAAGAGAGAAGACATGGAGAATATAGAGTTCATAAATATTTGGAGTAGAAAGAGGACTTGTGCAGAATTGGCTCTTGCCCTCCTCTTATGTCATTAGCTACATTATACCCTCACAGCAGCAAATGTCACAGGAGACTGGGCTACATATGTCCTAGAGGACACATGGAGAACACCTGGCTTCTTTGGATGTATGAGCTTAGCTAATATTGATGAGGATGAAATTAATTACGATTATTTATAGCTTGATGATGATATTGGTAGCTGTGGGAAAGCACCCTTAGTCTGTTATGGAAATATTTGTCAGTATTCTAGCTCTGGCAGAATCAGGGCAAATCAACACCACACAGTGTTCAGGGGGACTTTTAGAAAGTGTCCCTCTTGCATTGTGCTTTGAGGACTGCCCAATAGCTAGCCCAGCAGCTAAGCAGCAAATGCCCGTAATCATGGGCTGTAGTACTGAATAAAGATGTGTGATGTATGTGCTCATGTGTGTGTGTCACATTGATGTACAGATGTGAATGCATGTCCACATGTATACATGCATGCATATGGGGAGGTCAGAGGTAAATTTCAGGTGTCTCCCTGAGTTATTATTCACCGTATTTTTGAGACAGGGTCTCTCAGTGAACTCAGGGCTCATGGATTTTGGTACTAGCTGACTAGTGAGTTCCGATATCCACCTAGCTCCACCTCCCTACACTTGGATCACAGACCATGATGCTGAACCCAGATTTTAATGTGGGTTCTGGGTATCAAAACTCAGAGCGTTGTGCTTCTATAGCAAACAGTTTACTGACTGAGCCATCTCCCAACCCCCAGACTTCTCTTGCTAACCAGAGCATCTCACTGAGGCCACTCACATCTCTGTTTCCTAGAAGCGGAAGTTAAACTAGAGCTCGCTTGCCATTGCATGAATCATTCTTTCCCAATAAAGCAACTTCTGACGTTCACGTTGCATCCACAGTTCTGTTCTGGGGTGTCTTGAGTGAACTTTACTAAGTTCATTTTTTAAAAAAAATCAGGGTTGTTGAAATCTGACCCAGGATTTTAAAACGGAGCCATACGTACGAGAAGTCTCAGCGTTCCCTGTGAAACCCAGCTCCAGGCTTTATGGGGCCCATGGCAAATTACCCACCTGTTTTCACTTACATGACATTAAAAAACACTTACACATCATTACATTTTTGTATCATATTAGTGAAAATGAATGCAAACGCAATGTGAGATAAACAGCGCTAATGAGATGGAGGCTTGCTCCGATGTAACCCTAATAGGATTATGTGGCCCTGATCAACTTTTGGTCATTTATAAGGAACTCTTGAACTTGTTACCTTGACAAAGAACAGAATGAGACCTTTGTTGCCAACACCTGATGTTTCTCCCCACACGTGGCTCACTTGCCAGCAAACTGAAGTGAAATCATTGCCAGACATTGGAACTTTAAAGGCTGTGAAACCGGGGTGTGTGTGAATTAGAAATACAGGTTCCATGCTTTTTTATTTTAAAAACTGTGAGCAGAATGCAGCCATATTTACTTCTGGTTTTTGTTTATTTGCTTTGTTTTGTTGTTTTTAAGAAAGGGGGCCTATAAGATGTGTGGGTAAAGGAACTTACTGCCAAGCCAAAAAGAACACCTGAGTTCCATCCCTGGCATCCAGAACTGACTCCTGCAAGCTGTCCTCTGACTTCCACACACATGCCATCACCACCGTGTACAAACACACACACAAACAATAGTGATATAAATAAAGCTTTCCTGAATATCAGAAGGTCAGACAGTGGTGACACACACCTACAATCCCAGGATTTGAAAGAGAAGCAGAAGGATCTCTGTGTGTTCAGGGCCACCCTGGGCTACACAAGATCAATGCAGCAACAAATCCAGGTGGTGGTGACCTACATCTTTAATCCCAGCTCTAGAAGGAATATAAAATGGGAGGAAAGAGAGGCTTAGTCCGTTTCTCATCAAGATGGCACCAAAACGAAGAAGGAAGCTCCTGCCCCTCCCAAAGCCGAAGCTAAAGCGAAGGCCTTGAAAGCCAAGAAGGCAGTGCTGAAAGGCGTCCACAGCCATGAAAAGAAGATCCGCACATCGCCCACCTTTTGGCGGCCCAAGACCCTGTGGCTACGAAGGCAGCCTAAATACCCCCGGAAGAGCGCACCCAGGAGGAACAAGCTTGACCTCTATGCCATCATCAAATTCCCCCTGACCGTCGAGTCAGCCGTGGAGAAGATAGAAGACAACAACACACTTGTGTTCATTGTGGACATCAAGGCCAACAAGCATCAGATCAAACAGGCTGTGAAGAAACTCTACGACATTGATGTGACCAAAGTCAACACTCTCATAAGGCCCTACGGAGAGAAGAAGGCATATGTTCGGTTGGCTCCTGATTATGATGCTCTGGATGTTGCCAACAAAATAGAAATCATCTAAACTGAGCCCAGCCGGCTAATTCTAAATATTCACTTTTTCACCATAAAAGAGAGAGAGAGAGAGAGAGAGAGAGAGAGAGAGAGAGAGAGAGAGAGAGAGAGGCTTAGTCCACTTAGTCTGCTGCCACCCAGCCTTGGTAGAGGTAAGACTTCTCTAGCCACCTGGCGGCTTTGTTTTTCTGGTTGAACCCCCCCATCTGTCTCTGGGTTTTTATTATTAGTGCTACATTTGGCGCACAACATTTGGGGTATGAATTCACCAAAATCCCATTTGCCTGAAGCTTTTTAGTCACCAACACAGTCCAGTCCTGCCTTGTCGTCGTCGTCTTCTTCTTCTTCTTCTTCTTCTTCTTCTTCTTCTTCTTCTTCTTCTTCTTCTTCTTCTTCTTCTTCTTCTTCTTCTTCTTCTTCTCCTTCTCCTTCTCCTTCTCCTTCTCCTCCTTCTTATCTATCTTTTTAAAAATATTTATTTATTTATTATGGATACAATATTCTGTTTGCATATATGCCTTCAGGGTAGAAGAGGACACCAGACCCCATTACAGATGGTTGTGAGCCACCATGTGGTTGCTGGGAATTGAACTCAGGACCTTTGGAAGAGCAGGCAATGCTCTTAACCTCTGAGCCATCTCTCCAGCCCCCCTTCTTATCTATCTTGTCTTCTTCTTCTTTCCTCTTCCTCTTCTTCTTTTCTTCTTCTCCTTCTCCTCCTTCTTATCTATCTACTTATCTATCTGTCTGTCTGTCTGTCTGTCTGTCTGTCTGTCTGTCTGTCTGTCTATCTATCTCCACCGTGGGTTGAGGGCTCTCCCTAAATCTATCTTCAGCTTGGGTTGCTGCTAAACAAGGTATCTGCCTTGAAATCCAGTCAGGCTTTTACTGTTCTATACAGAAGGAATTAGCCTCAAATCTTTATTAACGTTGTTGGTAGATCTGGTAAGAAAATTGGGAGTTCATAAATGGAGGAATTAGTAAAAAGAAAGAATTTTTTCCCACATTAAAAAAATGGGAAAAACCATTATAATTGAGTATTTTGGGTCTCTGTATAATAATATGCTAGACAGGTTGAAAATGGAACAATTAAATGAGAGGATATCTAATTTAGATGGGAATTATGTAATGTTAGTTGTAAACATTATCAGAATTATTATTTTTGCTATATCACTAAAAATTTGAATAATCTGAGTGCCAAGATACAGACCTTAGAAAAATCTAATAAAACAGAACTCAGATTCAAATCCAAACAGAAGGATTTAATGGAGAGTCAATTTCATCATTGTATTATAAGAGAGGAACAGCCTAAGGTTTTCAGAAAACCAACTTTAATATATCCAGGAACCTTATAGCAATTGCCAGAGGATCTGTTCCTGTGCCATTGTTAGATTTAAGGAGATTCAAGGAAGCAATAGTCTCAAATGACGTGCATTCACCTTTTTTTTGAAGCAAACGTTAAACTCATGGTCAGTTTGTAATAGAATTATCCCTAACAACTGAAAAGATTTGGTTAATGGCCTTTTAGAGACTGACCCACAATTACAATGAAGTGTTTGGTTTAGAGAATAGGCTGAGATTATTGAGCTATGGAGTAAAGCTAGAGGTAGGGAAATCTCCCAAAATCAGATTCTTGGAGAAGGAGACTATGCTACTATACAGAAGCAGTCTGTATATGATGATCACACCCTGGATTTATACCATGCAGCAGCTTTGAATGCTTAGGATAGAATTGGAGAAATAGGATGAAAATTGAGCCATTTACTAAAGTTATGCAGGGTACAAAGGAAGCCTTTAGATTTCTTACAAAGATTGACTTCAGCAGTAAATAGAATGACACCAAATTCAGAAGCTAGACAAAAAATAATTGAAGCTCTGGCTTTTGAGAATGCCAATCTCTATGCAAAAGGATAATTAGGGTGTTAAATGCAAGGTCAGCACCTTTTGAGGAATGAATCTGAGATACAATTAATATAGAATCTCATGAACATGATGATGCATGGATAGAAGAGGCGATTTCCAGAGACTGGAGAAAAATTCCAATTGTCAAAGTTATAATTGTGACAAACAAGGTCACTTTAAAAGGGATTATATATAGGATGTTCCTAGAAACAATGTTTTTTTAAATAAAAATAAACATTTATTTAAAAAGCTAAAACCACAAACAAAGAAGGAAACAAGAAACATAATTTTCAAAGTAATTGGATTAAGAGGTTCTGCTTAGTGTCTAAAGTGTAAAAGACAAACCATAAAAATGTCTATAATCAGCTGATCGCAAATGATTTGTAAATTGACTTAAAAATAACACCAATACATTTATTTGTATTTGGAAATAAAATAGTATAGATAGTAGGAAACACAAATGGATACTATATTGTAAAACTGTGCATTTATTTTAAACATTACACAAAAACATGGCTGCTAAGAACATGAATACTTTTGAAAATTGATAGCCTGTCAGTAAACAAAACACAAGGAGAAAATCAAGTATATCAGTTAACATAGTGGCACATACTTTTGATCCCAGCATTTACGAAACAGACAGACAGATATGTGAGTTCAAAGCTAGCTTGCTCTACATATTGAGTTCAGGCCACTTAGAGGCTACATAATGAGATACTGCCTCAAAATAATTAGTATACCTATCTCTTGAATGATCAAATCATCTTGAAAAGTGAAGGGGAGGGCAGTAGTGGCACACGCCTTTAATCCCTGTACTCCAGAGGCAGGTGGATCTCTGTGAGTTAGTGGCCAGCCTAGTCTAGAGTGAGTTCTAGGACAGCCAGGGCAACACAGAGAAGCCCTGTCTTGAAAAAAACCAAAGGGGTGGGGGAGAAATGAAGGGGAAATTCTAAGGACTTGAGGCATAAAACTTGATTTATAGCATGATTTGTCAAATTTTTCACTCCCAACTTTAAAAATATTGGCAAAAACCGGGCACGGTGGCAAAGTCTTTAATCACAGCATTCAGGAGGCAAAGGCAGGTGGATTGCCGAGTTCAAGATCAGCCTGATCTATAGAGCGAGTTCCAGGACAACCAGGACTACGTAGAGAAACTCTGTCTTGGGGGAGAAAAAGAAAAAATACATATGCAAAAAAGATAATATTTTATGATACAGAACTGAATGTATATCCAAATAAAATTCTTCTTTTAATGTATCTATGAAATCTTTGTTCCTGATTCTATTGGTATTGTTTTTGTTTTTTTGAGACAGGGTTTCTCTGTACTACTGTACTGGCTGTCCTGTAGCTCCATTTGTAGATCATGCTTGCCTCCAACTCAAAGAGGTTCACCTGCCTCTGCCTCCTGAGTGCTGGGATCAAAGGTGTGCACCACCACACCCAGCTGACATTTTATCTTTGCCCCCCTCCATATTAAGAAATGGCAAGAGATTAAATTCAGCTAATACTGATTTTTTAATATGAAAAAGACTAAGTTGAGTTTTTAAAGCAAACAAGCCATAACAATTTGGCACTATTTCAATAATGAAGTGTCCATAACATGGTATTAGTACAAAGATCTAAGCAAATCTCAAAGACGGTAGATTAGTAATTAGAACATCATGCAATGTTAATTTTAGCAAAAAACTTAACAGGTAAAAGAAGCATCTTATTACATTATATATTCGAGTATGCAATTGTAATTTACAAATTATAAAATCCTCCCTTTTTACAGCCAGTTGTTCTGAATGGTTACATGAATGCATAGTCAACAAGTCAAATAAACAAACACATCTACCCAAATTTACATCCCAAAATACCTAAGTAAACCGAAGACATTATTCAGATGAGTAAGTTCCATTCATTTTCATCATCTGGGTGATCAGGTTGCAAAGGACATGCTTTTCTTTTCGATGTTCCTAAGCCACTGCATCCTGTTTCCTCAGGAACCTGGTTCTCTTTCTCAGGATCTTTAGGAGACAGCCTGAAGAATTCTCCAATGCCTTTTTGCCACTTTGGAGTTGGGTGCACACAAACTGGATTCCCTCCTGCATACTTATTTTCAGCTTTTCTCGATGAACACGATGAAGTATTGGTGACAAAGTTGGAGGAGCCAAGCACCTTCCTGGGGTCTTGAGAAGCCGCCACTTTTCTGTCGGCTCCCAGGACGTAGTTTGCTTTGGTCCATACCATGTCCTCACAGGAAGAGACAATTTGCACCAATACCCCAGCTGCGGATGTCTTAACTGAACAAGAACCCCCAATGTTTTTTTTTTTTTCTAAGAATAATCCATTTAAAATGCCTCTCCCTACTGGATTGTGCAGAAAGTTTGGCAAAGGCAGGCATTGGACTATTGAATGTAGGTAAGCAAGGAATATTTATGGTAATCCTTTGCCATCAAGAAACTCCTTGAAGGGCCTCTCACAGGCCTCTGTCCCAAATTTGGTTCAGTTGTTTCCTGCCATCATAGAGGAAACTCCTTCCCAGAGCAATTAAAGAACTTAATGCCTATTGTAAGAAACCATACTCCTGTGGATAATAGAACAACTATACAAAAGAGAAAACAAAAAATTCAGGAGAAACCATAAAGAGACTATTTTTACAAACTTCTATAAATAAACAAAGACCAAAATTAAAAATTACACATAAATGATGTTGTCATTGAAGGTGTGGTAGACACAGTGTAGATATAATAATAATTTTATAAGAATCTTGGCATCCCAATCAGCCTTTTCAGAACATAAATATTCAGATTTTAGGGATCAGAACTTTATCTCAGGTAAAGCAGAGTGTGAAATGGGTTGAATTTATAGAGCCAGAGGAAGAAAGAGGAATTTTAAAATCATATGTTGCTAACATAGCAATAATGAAATACTCAGATTAGCATTCCCCCAATCATAGAAACAAATCATAAATTAACATAAGTTTCAAGGAATAACATTATAAGGTTTTATGAAGAACAGTCACCAACCATTCAGGTTGTATAAGAACAGGGCACAACAACTGCTAATATTTCAAAGGCATCAACAGCCCTACCTCTAAAGTGGTTGATAGACGAACTGTATGGGTTAAGCAATGGCTTTTAACAATAGAGAAACTTCAGGCTTTAGAACAGCTGGTACAGGAGCAACTAGATGCTCAGCATATTGAAGAATCAACCAGCCTTTGGAATTCTCCTGTATTTGTTGTTAAAAAAAAATCTGGAAAATGGAGAATGGTAACAGAGCTGTTAATAAGGTGATTCAGCCAATGGGCTCTCTATAGTCTGGCATTCCTTTGCCTTCTCTATTGCCTAAAGAATGACCTTTTATAGTTTTCGATTTAAAAGATTGTTTCTTTACTATACCTTTACAAGAATAGGACAGAAAAATTTACCTTCACAGTGCCTACATATAATAATTATCAGCCTGCTAAAGCATATCAATAGAAGGGTCTCCCACAGGAATGTTAAATAACCCCACCCTGTGTCAATATTTTGTAAGACAGCCATTGGAAATCATACATAAACAATGTCCTGAATCTGATGTTTACCATTACAAGGACAGCATTTTGCTATCTGATTCAAATATAGATACTTTAGAAAGAATGTTTGAAGAAGCGAGGAAAATTTTGTTTTGTTGGGAATTACAAATTGCTCTTGAAAAAAAATACCAAGAGGAGATGCTATTAATTATTTAGGTTATAAAATTGGGTTACAGAAAATTAGACACCAAAAGGTGAAAGTTAGGAGAGATCAATTGCAGACTCTTAATGACTTCCAAAGCTTGCTAGGTGACATTTCCAATCTACAGCCCACTATTGGGATAAAACCCGATTAACTGATTAATTTAAACAAAACCTTAGATGTTGACAAAAATTTAAATAGTCCCAGAGATTTATCTGCAGAAGCCGAAAGAGAATTGATTTTGATTGAAGAGAAATTGCAGAAGGCACATATGGATCTGAATCTTAACTGCATTCTGGTCATATTATCCAAACATTCCCCTATGAGAATTTTAATGCAGAGGGAGGATATTATCTTAGAATGAATCTTTTTACCACATAAACTGAGTAAAAAATTAAAAACTTATGTGGAAAAGGTCTCTGAGTTAATTCTAAAAGGAAAATTGAGACTTTGTCAATTAGCAGGAATAGATTCAGAAGAAATTATAGTACCTTTTAATAATGATAAAATTAGCAAATTATTGGAAGAAAGTGAACCCTGGAAAAGAGCTTGTAGTAATTTTGGGGAGAGATTTACAACAACTAAAAAGCAAGAAAATTCGACTTATAAAGAGAGGTAATTGGATTGCTCCTTGCATTGTATGGGACATAACGATAACTGAACACCTATATTATATACTGATGCAAGTAAATCAGTAAAGGCAGGTTACAAATCAAAATATTTATCTAAAGTTGAAGAAAGCCCTTCTTATTCTGTTCAAATGTCAGAAGTATATGCTAGTCTCATGGTATTAAAGGATTTTAAAGAACCTCTCAACATAGTTACTGATTTGCAATATGGAAAAAGAGTTTTGCATATTGAGACCACTGAATTTATATCAGATGATACAGAATTGACTTTATTATTTATTAAGGTACAAGATTCATTTAGGAATAGACATCATAACATATACATAACACACAACACACATCCAATCTGATATGGGTCTGTCAGGTCCTCTAGCACAAGGTAATGCAGAAATTGATCAATTTTTGAATAAAAATGAGCTGAATGTCTCAGAATTTCATTAAAAAAACATCGTGTTAAAAGCAAAGATTTAAAAAGGACTTTTCTATTACAAACCAAGGAGATTATTATAAGAAAATGTCTTACTTGTTCCTTATAAAACCAAACACTGCTACCTGCAGGGAGTAACCCAAAGGGTACTCAAAGGAATGAAATCTAGCAAATGGATGTGTTCCATTTTGTAGAATTTGGAAAAACTAAAATATGTATATCACACTGTTGATACCTATTCAGGTTTTCAATGGGCAATTGCTTTGAGTTTAGAAATGACTGACTTTTTTGCTAGAAGTTATGGCCATCATGGATATACTTGCACAATTAAGTACAGACAATGTTCCAGCATATGTCTCTAAAAGATGAAAGTTTTTGCTTATTATAATATAAAGCATATTACAAGTATACCACACAATAGTACAGTGCAGGTAGTTATAGAAAGATCAAATCAAACTCTAAATAAACAGAAAGTGATGATAAATACCCTCAGAAATAGATTGCATAATGTTTTATTAAGTTTGAGTTTTCTAAATGCTAATGAGAAAGGTACAATAGCTATGGAGAGACATTGGATAGTAGAGAAAACTATAGAATTAAATCAGCCAATATACTTTAAAGATGTATTGACCTCAGAATGGAAACCAGGACATGTGCTTCATTGGGAAAGGGGTTTCACTTTTGTTTTCATAGGAGAAGAAAGGCTATGAATACCATCAAAATTGATACAGATTCTATTTGAACAAAAGACACCTCTTAATTAAAAGAGATGATAGTTCATAAAGCATCATGACTTTTAAAATCTGAACTAATCTATAATTCTAACAAATGCTTTTCATTTTATCAGATATAATGTGCCAGAAAAGAATCTTCCTAAATTTAGGATTGGGGAAGGTTATTGTTCTTGTCTTTTCAGGAAAATAAAGGTATCCAGTTAAAGAATCTGAAAACCACTGGACTAATGAGACATCTGAAGAAAAAGGACAAATCATCCAGAAAAAAAGTCTCAAGAAAAAGAGTAAATTGGCCTATTAATATAACACATTTCCTACTGGATGGCAGGAAGCATGACCTCAAAACTAAGAGGCTTAAGAATCAGCAAATTTGGAATGGAAAAAGGAGGAAAAATAAGAGGTTTCAAATGTAACTGTACTTTTTTTATGTATTTGTTAATGAAAGCTTGTGCTTCTTTTGAGAACTATTTGGGTCATTTGCCTGTTTAGTGATTGAAATATTATTTTTATTATTAATTTTGTGTGTTTTTTAATGAATTATGCATATTGCTTAATCAAATACCAGAATAAGAGCTGACCAAGATTTTCTTCTTCTCCATACAAAGTCTACTCACTCTACAGGTTGTTTTGATTCCCATAGTGGCTATGCTAAATTACCTTCCCACTAATAATAGATGAGGTTTTCATTTTTGTTTTTCTATGTTACAAGTTTGTCAGCCTTTATTCTTTCTGTTTGATTTCTTGACAATAGACATCACAACTGAAGCAATGGGAACTCTTGATGTAGCTTTGATTTGCAAAGAAAGATTAAATCTTCTATTTTAAAACTAGATTCCTACCTCTTACGTTGAAACTGCTGGGAGGAAATATCTTAAGTTGTAGACATAGAAGAGGACTGAAGAGGGGATCCTCCATTATAACAGGAATTGACCAATGATATGATTTGAAATTAAAAAGCTCCTGCATAGATTCCTTCTAGTATCTTCCCAAACTCTGTATCCTGTATGCCAAGATGTGAAGAACCATGTGTCAAACTCCCTCAACATGCATTAAGCCTCTCTACCTGCTGAGTCACTTCCACTATGGAATGGTGAGCCCAAATAAACCTCGACCTCCCGAAGTTTCTTCTGTCTAGTATTTTGTCACAGTACCACAAGAAAAAGTAATCAATACACCCTCCCATGTATATGTTTGGTTCTCCAAATGCTAAGGTAGACCCGGAGTGTCCCTGGAATGTGGTCCCTATGAGGGAAAAGTGGGGAACATCACTGAGTAGGAGGCTATGTCAACCCACAGACTAATTCTCTGCTGATCCAACCATAACCTCTAGGCAGGCTACCCAAGGGAGGAGCTCTTTCTTTTGTAGACATGCCCAAGCTTTTGCAACAGGCCAGGTGTAGTCATTGGCTGGAGGCATCCTTAAGAAGAACTGACATCTGGCCTAGGTCTGCTGGTGTAAGCCTGTAAACTCAGTAAGTTCAGGGGGATGAGGCAGGAGGACCACAAGTTTAAAGAGTGTGGTCAAGGTTAGCCTGGGCAAACTAATGAGATCCTGTCTCAAAATAACAAGTGAAAAAAGGGTAAAAATACAGTTTTGTGATGGAACACTGGCTTTGCATACATAATGGTATCTAGGTCCAACACCTATGAATACAAGAGGCAGTGAGGAAGAGGAAGGAATGAAGAAGAGGGGGAAGAGGAAGAGGAGAGTGAGGAAGAAGAGAAAAAAGGAAAGCTGAGGTGCATCCTGAAGTTGCAAAAATTCTAGAGGATAAAACTAATTACACTCTTTAAAGCTGGATAGTGGGTTTACCAGAAGTTCAGCTCATGTCATTATGTATGTTTAGAAGTCGGTTGACAGGCTAGATCATTTTCCAACCACCCTGACTTGAAATAATCACACAGAAACTATATTATTTGCAATACTGTTTGGCCAATAGCTTAAGCATACCTACTTCAGAAGATGTCTGTTGTGCAGAAGGTAAATGTCGAGGCAAGGTTGAGTGTGCAGAAGTTTACTGGATACTAATATCTCTGAAAAGAAGATGGAGGAGGAGAGATTCATCAGTCAGAGTGTAGGATGGTCAGGATTTGCAGGTTTGCAGAGGACAACAGAGCAATGATGGCTTCATAGAAGAACCTTATGTTGGGCAGAGGAAGTGTGGTCTTCATACCAGTGATTTGCTCAGGCATTGACTGCAGATGAAGTTACCCAGTTAATGTCTAATAGTGGCTTTCAGAAAGAGAAACCTGACCAATCTTGTGGCTAAATACTTGCAAAGTGGTAGATTGCAAGTCCTCAATATGATATTACTGGGTGCTGAGTTTGGAGGACATGCACACATTGTCAACCTTCAGTGAGCTAGAATGAGCCAGCACACACTGGCTGGTGGCCATCCTGGGAAGCTTGTGACTCATACTCTAAACCTAAGGCCAGTCTGCTTGATGATTGCAACTGTCGCTTAATCACACTTCTTGAAGCAGTGTATGAGTCATACTCCATGACACAGTGTATGGACAGCTCTGTGATGTGGGGACAGCCTTGCTGAAAGTTGTCATATGGGTGTTTATCAAGACTGAAGAAATCTGTGTGCTCTGTTATGAATAAAATGACATTGAATAAAATGAAAGAGGAATGCGAAATGTAGTTTAAAGAATTAAGAGTCTTGCTTTTTCCTGCTATGAGTTAACTCATCACACTGAAGGAAAGCAAGAGATCCTCATTCAGCCCTCTTTCCTTCCCATCCTTCCACATGGAGTAGTCATTTCTGATTTTAGTCCCTTGGCAAAAGACCATCTTTATTTATCCTTCCAATTTGAGGGTTACTAGCAGGAGGGAGGACCACTAAGGCAGTAACCAAATATTTCTTATTATTTATATCACTCTTTATTTCTTTTTTTATTAAAAATTTCTGCCTCCTCCCTTTTCGCTCCTCCTTCCCCCACTCCCCACCCTCCACTACCCTCCCCCTCCCTCTCCAGTCTGAAGAGCAGTCAGGGTTCCCTGCCCTGTGGGAAGTCCAAGGTCCTCCCCCCTCCATCCAGGTCTAGGAAGGTGAGCATTCAAACAGGCTAGGCTTCCACAAAGCCAAACCATGTAGTAGGATCAAAACCCAGTGCCATTGTCCTTAGCTTCTCAGCAGCCCTCATTGTCTGCCATGTTGAGAGAGTCCAGTTTTATCCCATGCTTTTTCAGTCCCAGTCCAGCTGGCCTTGGTGAGCTCCCATTAGATCAGCCCCACCATCTCAGTGGGTGGGTGCACCCCTCGCGGTCCTGACTTCCTTGCTCATGTTCTCCCTCTTTCTGCTCTTCATTTGGACTTTGGGAGCTTAGTCCAGTGCTCCAATGTGGGTCTCTGTTTCTATCTCCCTCCATCGCCAGATGAAGATTCTATGATGATATGCAAGATATTCATTAGTATGGCTATAGGATCAGGCCATTTCAGGCTCTCTCTCCACAGCTGTCCAAGGACCTAGCTGGGGACATCTCTCTGGACCCCTGGGAACCCCTCTAGAGGAGAAGATCTTCACCACCCCACAACAGACAAAGGTCTGATCTCCAAAATATATAAAGAACTCAAGAAACTAGACTTTAAAATGCTAATTAACCCAATTAAAAAATGTGGCACTGAACTGAACAGAGAATTCTCAACAGAAAAAGTTCAAATGGCCAAAAGACACTTAAGGTCCTGCTCAACCTCCTTAGCGATCAGGGAAATGCAAATCAAAACAACTTTGAGATACCATCTTACACCTGTCAGAATGGCTAAAATCAAAAATACCAATGATAGCCTTTGCTGGAGAGGTTGTGGAGAAAGGGGTACACTCATCCATTGCTGGTGGGAATGCAAACTTGTGCAACCACTTTGGAAAGCAGTGTGGCAGTTTCTCAGGAAATTTGGGATCAACTTACCCCAGGACCCAGCAATACCACTCTTGGGAATATACCCAAAAGATGCCCTATCATACTACAAAAGTATTTGTTCAACTATGTTCATAGCAGCATTATTTGGAATAGCCAGAACCTGGAAACAACCTAGATGCACTCTTTATTTCTTATATTGATAGTGTAACTGTCCATTCTACAGCTGTCCACTTTATCAATAAAGACACAATGACCCAAAGACATTCATCAACTTGCTTATCCTGGTTTCCCTTCTTCAAATGGTTAAATATGAATCCTCTGTCTTCGGGTGTGTATTTAAGGCCACACTTCAACTTTAGCATTTGCTGTGTTGATTATAATTAGTTATGTCTTTTTCATCATGCAAACTGTAGTAGTGATTCTCTGCCAAGTGTCTGATATGTCTAACATGTAGTACAAAAATGACCAAGCTAAAATTAGGGCCCATAATTTCATTCTACAAAGGCACTGCTGATGTTTGTATTAGTGTTCAGTTGGACGCATGCGTATGGATTGTAGCATGAACACACACCTTCTGTTCATACATACATACATACATACATACATACAGATGTATGGATGGAAAGCTGGGAGTTGGTGAAATGATGTGGGAGAGTCTTCTGTTTTGTGTTGATTTCATTGGTTAAATAAAGAAACTGCCTTGGCCCTTTAATAGGACAAAAAATTAGGTAGGCGGAGTAGACAGAACAGAATGCTGGGAGAAAGAAGCAGAGTCAGGCAGTCGCCATGCCTCTCCTCTCCAAGATGGATGCAGGTTAAGATCCTTCCTGGTAAGCCACCAAGTTGTGGTGATACACAGATTATTAGAAATGGGTTAATCAAGATGTGAGAGTTAGCCAGTAAGAGGCTAGAGCTTAAGGGCCAAGTAGTGTTTAAAAGAATACAATTTTTGTGTTATTATTTCCAGGGCTAAGCTAGCTGTGTGGGATCCAGGTGGGAACATAGCCTGCCTCTCCATACAACAGTGAAATGAATAAAGACCTAAGTTTGGAATCCACATAAACCAGACACGTATAATACACTTCCTTAATTGTAAATGGAGACTGCTCTTTCATTTCCTGGCTGTCCAGACCCAAATAATCACCCAGAATCTATATTAATTACAACACTGTTTGACCTATTAGTTAAGAATTTTTATTAACTAACTCTTACATCTTAAATTAACCCATTTCTATTAACCTGTATATTGCCACATCTCTGTGGCCTACTGGTAAGGTTCCAGTGTCTACTTCTCCTTTGGTAAGCTACATGGAATCTTTTTGACTCTGCCTACTCACTCTATATATCTCTTCCAGCCTGGCTATAGTCTGCCCTGACATAGACCAAAGTAAATTTATCCATTAACCAATGACAGCAACACTTATACAGAAAGAACATCTCACATCACTTGATCCCTGTTGTACACATCGGAAAACAAAAATGGCCCTGGCACAAACAAATGGAAGATGAGGATGGACACCCAGAGTTGGTGTCTGACCTCCATGCACACATATGTACATAGATCATACACACATACACAGATAAAAAGTGTAATTTGTGAACTTTACAGGAGCAGTACTGAGCCAGCAACCTAGACAGTAGCAGGCCTGAGACAGTGAACTCCAAAGGAACAGGAATGGATCCAGACCAGGGAAATTTACAGAAACAGGACTGAGCCAGCAACCTAGGCTAGAGAAGGACTGAGACAGTAAACTCTATGGAATTTGGAGCAAATCCAGACCAGGGACATTTATGGAAACAAAACTGAGCCAGTGACCTAGGCCAGAGTAGGCCTGAAACAGCGAACTCCACAGGAGAAGGTACAGGGGAGCAAATGCTGAGAGAGTGGGCCTAAGCTAGGACCTCTGTGGGTCTGGGTGTGATTCTGGGATCTCTGAGGAAGTAGGCCTGAGCCAGCACCTCTGCAGGTCTGGTGTCAGTCTGGGACCTCCAAGGGAGTAGACAGGAAACAGAGACCTCTGCAGGTCTTGGAGTGTGTCTGGGACCTCTGAGGGAGTAGGTTGGAACCAGAGACCTTTGTGGGACCAACCTCAAACCAGGGACCTTGGCAGGAGTGTATCAAGTCCAGGGACATTTATAGAAATAGGACTGAGCCAACAATCTTGGCTGGAGCAGGCCTGAGACAACAAACTCCACAGGAGCAGAACAAACCCTAGGAGCACTGAGCAACCTCCTATAACAGGGAGTGACCAACAGGGTGACTGGAACCATGACACTGACTGTATCACAAGGAGACTAGGAGCAACAATCTGAGCCTTGTATCCACTGTCACCTGGAAGATTGATCACCAGAGTCATATGAAAGCCTTAACTACACCAATCAGAGGAAAAGATGAGTAGATAAGGTAATGACTCAGATGGACTTAACAGACATCTACAGAACATTCCATCCAAACTTAAAAGAATATACCTTCTTCTCGGCATCTCATGGAACCTTCTCAAATATTGATCACATACTCGGTAATAAAACAAACCTCAGCAGATACAAAAAAAATTGGAATAACCACATGCATCTTATCGGATCACTATGGCTTAAATTTAGAATTCAACAGCAACACTAATTCCAGAAAGTCTACAAACATGGAAATTAAACAATACCCACCTGAAGCATCAATGGGTCAATGAAGAAATAAAGGGAGAAATTAAAGACTTCCCAAAATTCAGTGAAAATGACCACACAACATTCCCAAATTTATGGGACACAATGAAAGCAATATTAAGAGGAAAGTTCATAGCACTAAATGCCTAAAGAAAGAAACTGGAAAAATCTCACACTAGTGAATTAACAGAATTCTTGAAAAACTTTAGAACAAAAAGAAGCAAACTCACCCAAGAGAACTAGATGGCAGGAAATAATCAAATTGAAAGTTGAAATCAACAAAATAGAAACAAAGAAAACAATACAAAAAAAAATCACTGAGACAAAGAGATGGTTCTTCAAGAAAATCAACAAAACATTTATCCAAACTAACCAAAAGGCAGAGACAGAATATTCAAAAAAAAAAAAATGAAAAGGGAACATAACAACAGACACAGAGGAAATCCAGAGAATCATCAGGTCATATTTCAAAAACCTGTACTCCACAAAAATTGGAAAACTAAAAGGAAATAGACAACTTTCTGGATAAATATCACTTACCAAAATTAAATCAAGACCAGATAAGCCAATTAAATAGACCTTTAGCTGCTAAAGAAATAAAAACAGTCATCAAAAGTCTCCCAACCAAAAATAAATAAATAAATAAATAAATAAATAAATAAATAAATAAATGAATAAATAAAGCCCAGGACCAGATGGTTTAAGCTCAGAATTCTACAAGATTTTCTTTTTTTATATATATTTATTTATTTATTATGTATACAATATTCTGTCTGTATGTATGCCTGCAGGCCAGAAGAGGGCACCAGACCCCATTGCAGATGGTTATGAGCCACCATGTGGTTGCTGGAAATTGAACTCAGGACCTTTGGAAGAGCAGGCAATGCTCTTAACCTCTGAGCCATCTCTCCAGCCCCCCCTCTACAAGATTTTCGAAGAAGAACTAATACCAATACTCCTCAAATTGTTCCACACAATAGAGACAGAAGTAACATTGCCAAATTCTTTTTATGAGGTTATATTTACCCTGATACCCAAACTACATAAAGATATTACTAAAAAAGAGAATTACAGACCAAAATCACTCATGAACATTGTTGCAAAAATACTTAATAAAATACTGGCAAATTGAATCCAAGAACACATCAGAACCATAATCCACCATGATCAAGTTGGCTTCATCCCAGAGATGCAGGGATGGTTCAATGTATGAAAAACTGTCTATGTAATTCATCATATAAAAAATCTGAGAAATAAAAACCACATGATCATCTCATTACATGCTGAAAAAGCTTTCAACAAAATACATCTTTTCATGATAAAGGTCTTAGAGAACAGGGATATAAGGAACATACCCAAACATAATAAAAGCAATATACAGCAAGCCAATGGCCAATATCAAACTAAATGGAGTTAAACTCACAGCGATCTCACTGAAATCAGGAACAAGACAAGGTTGTCCACTCTTTCAATATCCATTCAATATAGTTCTTGAGGTCCTAGCCAGAGCAATAAGGAGATCAAGTTGATATAAATTGGAAAAGAAAAAGTCAAACTCTCACTATTTGCTGATGATATGATAGTTTACATAAGCGACCCCAAAAATTCTACCAAGGAACTTCTACAACTCATAAACACTTTCAGTAATGTATCAGGATACAAGATTAACTCAAAAAAAAAAAATCAGTAGCCCTCCTGTACACAGATTATAAATGGGCTGAGAAAGAAATCAGAGAAACTTCACCCTTCACAATAGCCACAAATAGCATAAAATATCTCAGAGTAACTCTAATCAAACAAGTGGAAGACTTGTATGACAAGAACTTTAAATCTTTGAAGAAAGAAATTGAAGAAGACACCAGAAAGTGGAAAGATCTCCTATGCTCTTGGGTGGGGAGAATTAACATCTTAAAAATGGCAATCTTACCAAAAGCAATCTACAGATTCAATGCAATGCCCCTCAAAATTCCAGCAAAATTCTTCACAGACCTTGAAAGAACAGTACTCAACTTTATATGGAAAATCAAAAAACCCAGAATAGCCAAATCAACGCTGTACAATAAAAGAACTTCTGGAGGCATCATAATCCCTGACTTCAAACTCTACTACAGAGCTACAGTACTGAAAACAGCCTGATATTGGCATAAAAACAGACAGGAGGACCAGTGGAACCAGATCAAAGACCCGAATATTAATCCACACACCTATGAACATTTGATTTTTGACAAAGAACCTAAAATAAAAAATTAAAAAAAGCATATTTAACAAATGGTACTGACATAATTGGATATCAATATGTAGAAGAATGAAAATAGATCCATATCTATCACCATGCACAAAACTCAAGTCCAAATGGATCAAAGACCTCAACATAAAGCCAAACACACTGAACCTCGTAGAAGAGAATGTGGGAAGTACACTTGAACGCATTGGCACAGGAGACCACGTCTTAATATAACCCCAGTAGCACAGACACTGAGAGAAATAATTGATAAATGGGACCTCCTGAAACTGAAAAACTTCTGTAAAGCAAAGAACATGGTCAACAAGACAAAACGGCAGCTTACAGAATGGGAAAAGATCTTCACCAACCCCACATCAGACAGAGGACTAATCTCCAAAATATGCAAAGAACTCAAGAAATTGGTCATCAAAAGAACAAATAATCTAATTTAAAAAATGGAGTACAGACCTAAACAGAGAACTCTCAAAAGAGGAATCTAAAATGACTGAAAGACACTTAAGGAAATGCTCAACATCCTTAGCCATCAGAGAAATGCAAATCAAAACCGCTCTGAGATTCCATCTTACACCTGTAAGAATGGCCAAGATCAAAAACACTGATGACAACTTATGCTGGAGAGGATGTGGGGTTAAAGGAAACACTCCTGCATTGCTGGTGGGAGTACAAACTGTTACAGCCCCTTTGGATATCACTATGGTGATTTCTCAGAAAATTAGGAAACAACCTTCCTCAATACCACTTTAGGGTATATACCCAAAGGATGCTCAATTGTACCACAAGGACATGTGCTCAACTATATTCATAACAGCATTGGTTGTCATAGCCAGAACCTGGAAACAACCTAAATGCCCCTTGACCAAGGAATGGATAAGGAAAATGTACATTTACACAATGGAGTACTGCACAGCAGAAAAAAAAAATAACAACGTCTTGGAATTTGTGAGCAAATGGAAAACATCATATTGAGTGTGGTAACCCAGACCCAGAAAGACAATTACCATATGTACTCACTCATATGTGTTTTTTAAACATAAAGCAAAGAAAAACAGCCTACAAATCACAATCCCAAAGAACCTAGACAACAATGAGGACCCTAAGAGAAACATACATGGATCTAATCTACGGGGCAAGTAGAAAAACACAAGATATCCTGAGTAAATAGGGAGCATGGGGACCTTGGGGGAGAGGTGAAGAGGAGGGGAGAGAAAGGAAGGGTACCAAAGAAAAATGTATAGCTCAATAAAATCAATTAAAAAATAAAATAAAATCACAAAATTGGTACCATATCTGCTAGAGAGAACAGCTTGCATAGTTTGAGGAAGGCTGCTACAGGACCCAGGATGCTGGAAAACTTAAGCCTGAAAGTCCTGTTTCAAAAATGCATGAGGGTGGCTATGAGACAATGCGTCAGATGACACAGCACATGGGGCTTAAGCCTGGCCAGTAGGAGAACACACCACACGACTCAGTCCTCTGTTTTCAGCACGGTTGAAGTCTACCCAAGTACCTAGCAGCAACCATCCGCTGTTAGACACCACAGTGCTCTCCAGCTCCCGAGCTTTGCCCTCTGTGGGTGCTGTGGAACTTTGCTTTCTTTGCTTCTCCCTCAGCATCTCAGTAAAGGACACCCAGAGCATCCTCATCCTCTGCCCATGGAGAGGGGTCGTTTTTACCCCTTTACCTAATACATCCTTTGGCAGAAAAATTCATATCATTAAAGTATATGGAAATTATCTGATGTGCCTACAGGAAGGTGAGGGTTATTGTTCTTTTAACCCCTCAAAGTCAAATTTCTTTCCCCGGAGGAGCTCAGAGTCTCTGGCCCCGGTTTAAATGAAGGAGTGAATATTAAAGACCTTCATACTAGGAAAACAGTTTGGGTCTTAAAAATTAGCTGATTTCAAGTCGACTAAACCTGCAAAAAATTATTCCCAATTCATCATCTTCTTCCTTATGGGGTGTGTAAACACGACAGTGAGCTGTGTTAGGTCATGCGTACTCTTGAGAAGCAGGCACCGTGGGTAAGGCTGGGCACCTGTGCTACAGCAACGTAAGAAATAGCTGGATCCCAGCAGCTCCAACCAAAGGGTAGGGTTAATGCATACCTTTAGGTCTTCTGGAATATCCATTCTTTTGCTGCTCATCTTCCTCATTAATGGTAAATAAACCAAGAGGAATTGGCCTTGGGAAAAAAAGTGTAACTTACATATTTAAAAAGTCACATAGGCAGACCAGAGCCACGGAAGGACCTAGGTGCTGTGGCAGACAAGAAAGACATGCTTTAGTGTGCATTGACTTTCGCTTCTTCCTTTCCCATTTCCACGTATGAGCCTTGTCACGGCTCAGTGGCAGACGCTGACACTGGGGCATTTGTGTGGGTAAAAACAGCCCTCCTTGCCCCAGCTTCTGGTGAAACGGGCTGAGGGCCACAGAGGGGTCTGCATGTGGGTGGGAAAACTGCCTGCTCGTTCTGAACTGTGCCTCCTGCTTGTCTCCATTCGACCTTTGAGCGGTCGTGAGCCTCGGAGAGCAGAAGCCGGAGAAGCTTAATTACAGAGACCGTTATTTACTGAGGCTCCGGCTGAATCCATCAAACTAACTTCACTTTAACCTGAGCCAGATTTGATTATGAGGCCTATTTATCCAGAGTTTCCCTGCCTTTGGCTGTGTATGTTTTAAATAGGTTTATATATATATATATATATATATATATATATATATATATATATATATATACACACACACACACTTACTATTTGAAAGGTAGCTTTGTTCTGACACATTTTATATTTTTAAAGTAATATTGCATGTGACATAATTGGGGGGGTATACCCACATTCAACACCAACAAACAAACAACAAGAAAAGGGCCTTTGAATTTAGAATAATGGATACTGCAAGCAGCAAGTTGCTTGAGAGATTTTGCTCAAGTAACTTATAACTATCAGTGAAGCCCCTGGGGATCCCCGGCAGTTTTTGCAGAAGCTGTTTGCAGTGGGGTAAACAGACAAGTGCTCTATACATCATTTTAAGTAAGACAAATAAAGCCCCGTTTCCACCTTACAACGATGTCATTGTCAGTTATATAGGAATAATTCTGTGTGACTTTTTATGAATTCTTCCCCTGTGCAGAAACACAATGGCCTAATTTTCCACTCCCTGGATTGTAAATAAATAGGCTTCTTTGGCAGTCTCAGGTCCACCCCAACCACCTCATCTTGAGCAGACAGCATCTTTCCTAGCTCTAAGCGCTCACCTGTGGAAAGCAAAGATGTTTGTCCACTTCCAGACATCTGAAACACTAGTGTCTTGTCACTTGTCACTGCCCCTCTCCAGCTAATAGCAAGTCCTCATAATGAGACGTGACCCCTAAGGCTGTGGAAGATGCGGTCAGAACCCAGAGGTGCATAGTGATGCCCTTGCTTAAGATACTTGAGGCAAGGAATTGTCCATCAATCAGTGCAGATGGTTTAAGTGCAAAGAATGTCTTCCTTAGAAGACTAGAGCTGCTGTTCGGAATTTAGTTCACATGAGGAGAGGCAGAGAAAACACCAGCCATAACTGGAAGGTTATTCTGGAAAAACACATCAAAGGCAGAGGTTTACAAGTGGTACACAGACATACATTCAGGAAAACACCCATGCACACAAAAAAGTCGGTGGTGGTGCTGTGTACACACACACACATGCATACACACACATATATGTGCACACACATATACATATCCATGCACACACACACACGCACGCACGCACAGAAACACACAAAAATCGATTTTAGAAGCCTGCTTTTACTTTTTTTTATTTTATTCTTTTTTAATTAAAATTTCTGCCTCCTCCCCATTTCCCATTTCCCACCCCCTCCTCCCACACATTGCCCCCTCCCCCACTCCCCTCCCCCTCTCTCCACTCCTCTCCCCCTCCCCCCACTCCATTCCCCCTTCTTCTGATACTGAAGAGCAGTCCAAATTCCCTGCCCTGCGGGAAGACCAAGGTCCTCCCACTTCATAGGGGAAGTAGACAAGATTGCCGGGCAAAAAATGGAAACTTGCGGGTGAGGTGGCATGGGGCTAAGGGGAAATGGGGTGAGAAACGTGAGAAGGGGAGGATGGGGGGAGCTTGGGGGAATGGGATGGTTGGGATATAGGAAGGGTGGATACAGGAGCAGAGAAATATATATCCTAATTAAGGGAGCCATCTTAGGGTTGGCAGGAGACTTGACCCTGCTTTTACTTTTTTACTTTCAGTGCTTTCCTCTATTTTTTTGTTCACTCCTCCCATTTTGACTTTGCAATTTTGTTTCTTCTTTACACTTTACATTTACTTTGCCATCCTTCCCTGTTTGTTAAGATAGATACAGTGGCCAGCATTTTAACACTCTCGCTTTAGAAGCTTCAGATCCACTTAAGAAGTTGTCCAAATTATCGTTGATGATCCCTTTACTTTCTGAGAGTCTCTTGGGGTTTCTTTGTCACTGTTGATTTTTCTTCCACCGTGTCCTATGACACTAAGAGAGCTGCGGCACAGTAGGGCACCTTCATCATGGCCAATATTCTTCCTGGGAACTGGTAGGCACCATTGCAATTTATGCACCATTCACGATCTCAACACAGTAATGTATAGAAGCCGTGGACAACCTGAGCCAACTGAGATTTATTGTACCTTAGATACAGCACATATCTATACTTGCATTCATTTGTATTTCAGTTCATTCATGTTTTATATGCAAAAATGCAATAATTGATGTAGGAAGTATAGGACAAACTTAAAGTCATCTTTTCTGAAAATCCCTTGAATCTGAAAATCCCTAGAATCCTGGAAGTCATGTTAGGACAGTGTTTCCTTTTTAACATGTTAGATTGACATACAAAGTTGAGACTTCTTCATACATGGTTCTCATTAATCCTCCTTCCAGCCTTCCTGGTGTTTGTTCCAGCTGATCATCTTCCTTCTCCCCAGCTAATCCCCGCCCTGCTTTCTTGTCATATAGATTCCTTCCCTCTCTATTCTACACTCTCTTAAGGCCCTTTCTTTCCTCAAGTCCCACTTTCTGCTTTCATGATATCTATCTATCTATCTATCTATCTATCTATCTATCTATCTATCTATCTATCTATCTAATCTCTATATATATATATATATATGCATACATATATACACAAATATATAATTTTAAATCCAGTTCCACATATGAAAGAAAAAAACGCCATGTTTATTTGAGTCTGGCTTATTACACTCAGTATAATGATTTCCATTTCTGTCCATTTTCCTATAAAATGTCATAATTTCACGTCTTCTTTACAGCTACAAAACATTCTACTGTTTATGTGTGCACGCATGTGCATGCATGTGTCAAATTTTCTTTGTCACTTAATAATCTTGTGCTGCTATGTTCATTTTGCTGAAAACCCATGCCCATGCCTGTATCTTAAAGTCTTTCCACAATTTTTAAAGTTTTGGTCTTACATTGAGGTCTTTGTTCCACTTTGAATTGATTTTCGTGTGATGTGAGAGACAGGTATATAGTTGTTCTTGTACATGTGGAAAAACAGTTCTTCCAACACCATTTGTTAGAGGCTGATTTTCCCCCCAGTGAGCATTTTTGACAGTTTGTCAGAAATTAGGTAATCTCTAACTATAGGCTTTCTGTGTGACCTCTGTTTTATTCCTGTTAGGTACATGTCTGATTTCTGTGTGTTGGCTTTTATATCCTGCTAATTTGCATAAAACAGTTATTGATTCTAAGAGATTTCTGGCAGTCTTTATAATCTTTTAGGTAGACAATCATACCTGTAAATAGGCACAATTTGACTTTTTACTTGCTTATTCCTTTCATTTTCTTTCCCTTGTCTTATCGCTCTAGCTAACACTTCAAACACTGTATTGAATATAAACAGGGACAGAGAACTAACATTCTTGTCTCATTCCAGATCTTAGAGAATATATTCTCAGTTTTTTTTGCTATTCAACATGCTGTTGGCTACAGACTTGTTGTTATATAGCCTTTATTATGTTTGAATACTTACATTAATTCTGAGTTTACTCGGGGCATTTATCATAAAGACATTGAATTCTTTGACAAAGTCAAGATGATCATATGACTTTTGTTCTTAAGTCTATCTTCATGCTAATTAAACCTAAGTTGTAGGGAGATGTGGGCCTGCTTTTTGTCCCGCCTGGCTCCTGGCTGCCTGGCTAGCTTATACCCCGAAATAACAGCACACAAATTGTATTCACTTAAACACTGCCTGGCCCATTAGTTCTAGCCTCTTTTTGGTTAACTCTCACATCTTGATTCAACCCATTTCTAATAATCTGTATGTCACCACGAGACTGTGGCTTACTGGGAGAGATTCAGCATGTCTGGCCTGGTGGCTGGCTCCATGGCGGCTCTCCCTGTCTCTGCTTTCTTCCTCCCAGAATTCTGCTCTGTCTACTCCACCCACGTAAGGGCTGGCCTATCAAAAGGCCAAGGCAGCTTCTTTATTTAATCAATGAAAGCAACACATAGACATAAAACTCTCCTACACCATACTTTCTGATTTACATACATTGATCCAATCTTGGATGCCTGTAATAAACCAACTTGATCATGGGAAATGGTCTTCTTAATATGTTCTTAAATTTGATTTGCGAAATTTTATTATAAGTTTATGCATTTGTGTTCATCAGTTTGATTTGTCTATATTTCTTTTTCTTTACCAGTTTTGGTATGAGAGTGATGCTGGCTTGATGAAATAAATTTTGTTGTCTTCCTTTCTTTCTAGTTTTTGGAACACTTTAAGAAGCATCACTAAGAATTTGTTAAAGGTTTTGTAGCTCTCAGCAATAAATCCCTCTGGTCTTGAGTTTTACTCTGTAGACTTCTTTATTCTGCTTTGATTTCTATAGCAATGTTCAAATTTTTATCTTTGTGCTGCAGTTTTGGTAAATCACGGTGTTTAGGAATTTATCCGGCTTTTAATACAAATTTTCAGAGTACTTCCTGATGACCCTGTATTTTTGCAATCTATAGTATCTCCCTTCTCATCTCTAATTTTATTCATTTGAAGCTTTGGAGGGTTTGTTGTAATTGATATTATTTTGACTAGGCATTTTCCCATATTGAATTTTTTCTAAGAATCAATTTTTGTTTTATCTATATTCTATATGTGACTCCTTTAGTCTTCTTCTCATTTATTTCTGCCATGATGTGTATTATTCTTTGCTAACTACTGCTTTCTTGTTTTAATGAATTTGAGGTACATCATTAGATTATTTGTTAAGCCGTGGTCTACATTTTTAATGTAAGTACTCATAGCTATAAGCTTTGTTCTTACAACTGCCCTAGTTGTCCACAAAGTATCTGTTTAGTTGTGCTTTTATTTTCATTTGATTCTAGAAAGTTGTTAATTTTCTCCTTACTTCCTTGAACAACCAATAGTTCCTTAAAGAATATTTTGACCAGTCTCCACTTATCTGTGATGTTTCTGTGATTTTTTGCTGCTGATTCTTAGGCTTATTGTAATATGATCTGATAAGATACAATAAATTCTTTTCACTCTTCCATATTTAGTAAGACCTGATTTGTTCACTGGAATATGGTCTGTTTTACAGCAGGCTCTGTGTGCTGCTGAGAAGAATATGTATCCTTTGTCTATTAGGTGGAATAGTCTGTAGATATCTATTAAGTCAGTTTGATTTATGCTGTAGATAAATTCTGAGGTTTTTTTTGTTGATGTTTTTCATTCGATGACCTACTTAGAGATAAATGTAGGTTATTGAAACCATCTTCTATTATTGTATCAAGACCCTTCTGACCTTTTATACTAGTTATATTTTGTGAAATTAAGAGGCCCAATATTTTATTCATATATATTTATAATCACATTTTTTTGGTAAAATTTTCTCTTAATTAATATGTAGGCATCTTCATCACTGCTGATTGATTTTGATTTTAAGTCAACGTGATCAGATATCAGAATGTCTATGCAAGCTTATTTTTGTGTTCATTCACATGACAGATTTGTTTTTACTCTCTGATTTTAGGCTGTGGATGTGTTTTCCAGTTTAGGTATTCCTTGGAGACAACAGACTCATCTGGGCCAATCTGTATCTCTTTATTGGTGAGTTGGCCATTTACATTAAAGTTATTATTGCGAGATCTCTTTGCCTTTACTTTTTTTTTTAAAACAGTAACCCATTAGGAGAATTTTGAGCCACCAAGGAATTTCACCTGCATGGAAAGGGTGCACATGTTGTTTCTGTGTCTGTGCAAATGAGCAATGTAAGCATGGTGTTATAAAAATGGGCCTCAAAGTTGACTTCAACCTATAGGTGATTTTGTGTTTTTATCTTCCTGTGTTTCTGTCTCTATTAGCTACTTGGTGTCAGGGTCTAATATTTCAAGTCTCTCCAAAATCTGTGAAATGTTCTGTTATACTTTTCTTGTCCATTGTATAAGCCCGGCATTCATATAGTATACATTAATCACTTCATGAGATTTTTTTATGTGTGTAAAATAACATGTTTTTTCACCTACCAGTCTGATACTGGTGAAAATTTGAAGAATATTGGATAATACTCTCAGGGTTGACTTCCATGTTGAACTAGATGCAGGCATGTGACTCTTATGCTTCCATTTTTAAAGTCTAAACCACAGCTAGGAGGAGAGAGAAACAAACAATTGATTCTTGGCACTTTTCCAGCTCTCAGATGGAATGAAGAAGGTAAAAAGTGAAATAGAAGAGAAGAAAATAAAGAAGACAGGAAGAAAGGAAAAAAACGGTGGGAAAATTGTTGTTTTCTGTTTTTTGCATTTGTACACAGCCATTTCAATGACTTTCATTTTTATTTCATATTGATGCCTTTTGTCTTCTATTGGTTCTCATTATGTAAATTTAAGTCTTCTAAAATAAATGATGGAAAGAAGTAAGATAAAGAGGAAATTCAGGCAAAGAAAGGAGACAGAGACCCACATTGGAGCACCGGACTGAAATCTCAAGGTCCAAATCAGGAGCAGAAGGAGAGAGAACACGAGCAAGGAACTCAGGACCGCGAGGGGTGCACCCACACACTGAGGCAATGGGGATGTTCTATCGGGAACTCACCAAGGCCAGCTGGCCTGGGTCTGAAAAAGCATGGGATAAAACCGGATTCGCTGAACATCGTGGACAATGAGGACTACTGAGAAGTCAAGAACAATGGCACTGGGTTTTGATCCTACTGCACGTACTGGCTTTGTGGGAGTCTAGGCAGTTTGGATGTTCACCTTACTAGACTTGGTTTGAGGTGGGTGGTCCTTGGACTTCCCACAGGGCAGGGAACCCTGATTGCTCTTAGGGCTGATGGGGGAGGGGGACTTTGATGGGGGAGGGAAATGGGAGGCGGTGGCGGTGAGGAGGCAGAAATCTTTAATAAAGAAATAAATTAATTAATTAAAAAAAAACAAAAAAAAGGAAAAGAAAATAAGAAAGGAAAGGAAAAGAATTAAGAAGTTAATGAAGAAAGGAAAGAAACAAACTGGGTATAAGGAGGGGGTTGGTGGGAGTGGGGGGGGACGACTGGTGGGCTGGCTGATACCCAAGGAGCAGAGAGCCTTCCCTGGGCTAATGTGGTGTCACCCATTGGCCAGGAATTATTTGTGTGCATGTCTGTCTCTTTCTTCACAAAACTGACCAACACTATGTGGCTCTGTCACCTACACTGTTGTTAAGATCCACTTCACCTGGCACCTGAAATACCTCACAGATTTTAAAACTCTGGACTTGGAATCCTCTGACTCAATATCTCTCATTCACTATGTCTACGCACACACACACACACACAAATTCCTAGAATTTGGTATCAGCAGTCAACAGGCAAAAGTAAAGTACAGGGGTTGGTCCTGATATTTTTAAAGTTTTTATTTATTCGTTGAAATGTTCACACATTTACACAAATATTTTATTATTTCCCCCATCATTTTCTCCCTCCATTTCCAATCTGGAGCCTCCCACTGACTATCCCCTAGTTCCGTGTGTGTGTGTGTGTGTGTGTGTGTGTGTGTGTGTATGTATGTTGTGCTATTGATAGCCTCGTTGGACTGAGCAGCAACCTCGGGTTAGCGGAGTGTCCGAACTTTCCTGTCCCTCAGCTGTGAGAGTGTAAGGAGCTCACAAATCCCCTTTCAGCTCAGAAGTTCTGTGAGGATTAAACTAGATTAGGTATAAAGCATAGACAGAAGCCTCAGCACATGACTCACAAGAGATAATTAACTATTTTAATACCCCTTGCTTCATCTAAGACAGTAAGCTGGATCTAGATTTCAAACACTTTGTCTACCAGCATCGCAGAGTGTTGACAGACACTTGCAGTGATGAAGATACACTTCCTGAAGGCAAGGCTACTGTACTCATGCTCTGTCCAATTATGTCTGCTTTCCTATCAATTTAAGAAAAAAAATATATTATTTTATGACTACATATGATGGAGTTTCAGTTTATAATGAAGCAGAAAACCAAAGCCAGTTATATAACAAGAGAAAATATGACAATATTCTGAATGCCAGCAGCTGCCTTTGCAGTACAGTAAGAACATGGGTCTCTGCTGTGTCCAACCGTCCACAGAATGCTCTGTGCACACTCCTTTCTCCTTGCTGTATGACCTCATGCCCATTAGGAAGAGAAAAGAGTGAGTACGCTGCCCGGAGAATGGAAGCCGTGGGTGGGAAGTGCAGTGGTCCCTCCTCCCTGAGCATAGCTAATACCATTTCAAATGTGATGCCAATTCTCACAGCTTCGTTATCATGGGGTGTTTTGCAGCCATCTTGGGACCCAAGTAAAAACATTTTCAGTCAGAAATTTCTCTCTTAACTGAAGAATGTAATGTGGCAATATTCACTTTGGGGAATTCCGTAGATGGCAAAAAATGTAATCTATTTAGATATTAAGTTGAACATAGGCCTGAATAATGTGGTTAAGAATAATTGGGAACCAATTATTCAAAGATTCAAAGAGGACTTTGACAAGTGGAATTCCCTAAATTTACATTTGTGGGGCAAAACTAGAGTGACGTGATGATTTCAGCAGCAGAGTTTAATTCCAGACCCCCAGTCCCTTTGGGAGATACTTCAGTAAATTGGAGAAATTTATTTCTGCATTTATATGGAAGAAAAATGAAAGGCAAGACTGCACTTTTGAAGGAAGCGCTAAGTTCCAGGCAGAAAATAAGAGTCACACACACACACACACACAAACACACACACACACAGAGAGAGAGAGAGAGAGAGAGAGAGAGAGAGAGAGAGAGAGAGAGAGAGAGAGAGAGAGAGAGAGAGATGCAAATTCAGAGGGTGATTTTCTATAATATATAATTTTTTAGATTCTAAAACAGTCTCTTTATTTAGCAGATTCACCAGACTGTAGCAACATCAGTCTATGTATTTCAGGCACTTAGACTATTCGTGCATTCATCCTAGATAAATAAGATTATTGATTTTTGAGCTGGTCAAAGAAATTAATTTGATGATTCAAAAAATGTAAAGAAAAACATGTTAGCATGTAGGAAGAGAAGCAAGGTGTTGGATGTTATTATCATTATATAATAAACTAGTTATGTGCCAGATAAAGCTCTTCTAAGGACTTTAAACAGGTTATCTTATTAAAGTTCCCATGTCTCATACGGGAAAACCTGAGCTGTAGGGACTGGCTCAGTTGGCTGAAGTGCAAGCCTGAGGACCTGATCAGATCGCCAGTGCCCACACAGAATGCGGAGTGCCATGCTGTGCTTCTGTACACCTGGAATCTCATTGCTGGGGTGATGGTAACCAAAGGATCCCCGAGGCTTGGTGGACAATCAAGGTACTCAACACGTGATCTATGAATTCAGGATCCCACGAGCCTAATGAACGGTCAAGGTATTCAATACGTGATCTGTGAGTTCAGTAAGAGATCCTGTCTCATAATCTAAGATAGAAAATGATAGTGGAGAAATCTGGTGTCAACCTCTGGCCTTCATGTGCACAGTACACACACACACACACACACGGAAGGGGCATGGGTCTGGAAGGGTGAATCATTTTTCTTAAATGACACAACAGAAAAAAATTTGGTTCATCTAAAATTCTGTTAGATTTCTAATGGAGACCTTAATACATATTCATTATTTATCTTAAAGTAAAAATATGGTTAGAGCCTACTCAGGAGACTGAGGCTGGAAAGTCATGAGTTAAAGGCCAGCCTGGGCTATATAGCAAGTCCATGTCTCAATAGGCAAAAAGAAAGTAAATCCAACAAACACACAAATAGGAAGCTGTCCTCTGTTGCAGCTGAACCTATGCCATGATTGAAAAATGGTGAATTAAGTAGATTCATTAGGGAGGGATATAAGTTCATATTTAGCCATTTAAAAATTAATATTTATCATCTAATAGGCAGATGTTGCATTTTTGTTGCAGATGTTGCAGGTTTGCACCAACTCCTGAGGCAGGACTTAGGGAACACGTCACAGATGAGGAGACTAGACCTCATAGGCATTAGTGCAGATTCCAGATAGCTGACAGAGGGAGCATGGACAGAAGCAGGAATGCAAGGCCAACCCAATAATCCAACTCTTACAGCACCTTAGGGCCAGGAATCCTTTCTATGCTGTTCTGAGAGGGTAAAGGGCAGAGATGTGGCAGACCACAACTCAGATGGCTCAGGAGAGGTAAAGTGGGCATCAATAGGCCACTGATCCTGTGTGGCCGAGAACCAGTATCAGTGCTCATATGTGCCTGGGGACTTCAAGAGCCTGCGAACTGGGCAGCTGGGCAGCTCCTCTTCTTTCCACACCCCTTCACAGCTTTTATTGAAATAGTGTCATCCATAGCAACCAGTCTTCGGAGGCTGGTCAAAGGTTGCAGTCTATCATGACCTGGCAGCTTTTGTCAAAAGCTTGACCACATGGAGAATCCCTCCCTGACCCAGAAAAATCTCCTGTGCTCTCTACCTGTCCTTATCTACCTGTCCCTGAGACCAGGGGACTGACCTTATCCAAAAGCTGTCTCTAAACCAGATGCCGAATTTATCTTTAGCTTGACCCTTGGCACAGAATCCTGCTCAAAGCCTTCCCAGCTGCACACATGATGACTAAGAATTGTTCTAGAATCCTTATGTTAGGACTGTGTCACTTAGTGTAAATTAGAATTTGTCTCCAGGTTCCGTAGTCCTATATATCCTTTATACTCTGGAATAAAGTTTATCTGATTCACTGGTCTGTCTCCCAGAGGACTGTCTTCTTCATGCCCACAGCCATTCGAACCATGTTACCAGCCTCTGCTCCCTCCATTCTTGTGGGCCAATGCAGCCAATGATCTGAAGGAAGAGGCACAGCCACAAAGAGCCGTTGTCCTTAGTCTGCCTTGGAAAGATGAAGAAATTGTTGCCCATATCAACAACACCAATGAGACAGATGAATCTGCTAACAAGAGTAGAGCAAGCAAGTAAAAAGCAAAGTTTCCCTTCGCCATGTCCTTCTATCTGGATGTCACTAGAAGGTAACCCATATTTAAGGTGGGTGTTCTTGTTCCCAATAATCTGATCACAAGAAATCCATCACAGGAGGCTCCAGCAGTCTGTGCTTCAAGTGATTCCAGATCCATTCAAGTTGACAACCAAGGTTAGCCATCACAGTAGAGTTTCCTAGCTTTGTTTTAATTTCAAGATAATTTTGTCTGCTTAGGGGATCTTGTTTTGTAAGATCAACTTGTCAATTTTGGGGGCAGTTGAAATCTGGCAAAGGGTAGAACTGAATGTGTGGATCAACATAGGTTGCCACCTTAAGTATATCAAATTTTCCAGTCTGTGGGTTTGCGCTACCTTTGTGTCTAGTTAGGTGCTTTTAACGTTTCCCAGTGAAGCTTAATTATATATAAGTATTTCCCTTATTTGGGAAGACTCATTCCCAAGTATCATGCATTCTTGATGTTAAATATGGACTTGTTTGTGTCATTTTACTATACTTTATTTTCAAATTTTATTCTTTTAAGTCGCCAGGCAAAATTGCATCTGTTTACTGTATACAATATGATGTGTTAAAGAATCCATACACTTCAGGAATGCTAAATCTAGCTTCTACTGAAAAGAAAATTGCTGTATTTCTTAAAGAAGATGTTGTGACATGCACAAAATATCTTGTGTGCACCCCACTAGAATGCCTGTCTAGGCCCTTCCATGGCATCGTTTTTTTAACCATGTTTATGTCAGTCTAAAGAGAGGCTTTCTGTATTGTCATGCCTGATTGTTTTCTGTGGTATTACTAACAAGGTTAAGAAGGATGCCTATTTATATTTTTCTGTAGATTTGTTCTCAGCAAAGAAGCTACTGATAAAAAGTTTAGGGATTAATTATGAATAATTATTTCCTTTATTTTGCCAGATTTTTTTTTCCTTTCCCTAGATTTTTCCTTTGGAATGTTTTCCTTTTCCCTTCCCTATTCTAACATAGAGGTGCTAACAAGAAAATGTCCTTTAGACATGTGACATCATTGCCACGAAGGCCATGTGGTTGGTGACCAAGAATGAGATTGTGGAAGTACCCTCCCTGCAGTGTCAAGACTTCGCAACCATCAAGACAAGCTCGTTCTTTCTCGGAACTTTGCACATTCACACTCCGAGGAAGAACCTGAGGACCAAAGCTGCCTGTGTCCAGTGCCTTTGGAAGTCTCTTTCCTTTAACTACTGTATAAAAACTCCTTCATTTGGCTAAGAAACCACATCCAGTAAATCCTATCCATTATTGATTAATTGGGACAAGGCCTTCTGGTCACTGTGTTTACTGCATTTGGTTACCATTTATTGATTTTTTTCTAAAGATTCATTTTATTTTTAGGTGTGTGTGTGTGTGTGTGTGTATGTGTGTGTGTGTGTGTGTGTGTGTGTGTGTGTGTAAAAGCAGGACCCATAGAGGCCAGAGATTTGGATTCCTTGGAACTAGAGTTAGAGGCAGTTATGAACCACCCAGTGTGGGTACTGGTAATTGATTTTGTGTCCTCTGCAAGGACACATTATGACTATTACCAGCAATTCCCGGCTGGGAAGCCGCCTCCCGCTGGGAGTCACCTTGGTCTGGACTCCACCTCCAGAAAAGCCTGCCAAGTGCTGACCCCTCCCCAGGAAGGGTCAGAACCACTCTCACAGGTTATTAAGGCTGCGGTCCAGAGAAGAAACAAGTGGTCCCCAGGGTTTTGCGTGGGCTCCCCCTCTCTCCCTCTTGCCATTTATTCTGGACCACCCAGGAGTGCTGCATTTATTAAACGTGGGCATCTTTGATTTGGTCTAATCTGGTCTGATTGGAATTATTTGTATCAGCAGAGAGGCATGTCTTAAGATTACCTAACGTTACCTGCTGTGCCTCTCTCTGGTCCTCCCATTTATTGATTTTGATGTGATAAATAATAATCACTCCACCTAGATTTAGAGCAAGGTTTCATTCAAATCTAATATGAATTTTACAGTACTGGTTCTGTATTTGTGGCATAATCCAAATACTTTGCATGAGAAATCCAAAGACATGATTCTAAAGTTATCCTACAGAGTCAAATCACAAACAAGCACATAGGAGTCAGGGAAACATTGCGTGGCACAGGAGCTCAGCCAGACCCTACCCCAGTGGTGCCTTTGGTCAGCGCTCAGCCTGTCCTTAAATTCTCTGAGACTTCTTGAGAGTGGGCGAGCTCCTTGTCTCTTCTCTCACCTCATGTATTCTATTTTATTTTATTTATTCATTTCTCTGTCTCTCGCCTCCTTCCTTCCTCTCCCTCCATCCCCCCTCTTCTCCCTCTCTCTCTCTTTCATTTTTTCAATATAGGGTTTCTTTATGTAACCTTGGTGGTCCCAGAACTTGCTCCATAGACCAGGCTGGCCTTGAAGTCACAGAGATCCACCTGCTTCTGTGAATGCTGGGATTAAAGGCGTGACCACCATGGGGATCAGTCATGTAGTTTTCATTATTTCCATAAGCACACTGGTTTCTATCTTTACTTCAGTGAAAAGGAACTAGGTAACACTTCCACTGATCTCTTACTTTCAAACGCTAAAAACAATATTCAACCCTTAGCTTATGGAACCATATAACAACATGCAAACCCATAGAATCCATTCTTGCTTTGATTGTTTGTTTTAAGACTGGGTCTTAGAAAGTAGCTTGGGCTCTCCTACAATTCAGGATAGCACTCTGGCTGGTCTAGAGTTAGAAACCCTCTGTCCCAACAAAGTGTGATTTTTTACTTGTTATCTTTATCTCTTGTGTGCAAATGAATGCAGATGCAATGACTATGGGTATGTGTATATCTTAGCAGGCTTGTGGAGATCAGAGGACAATCTTTAGTGTCAGGCCTTCCTTCCACACTTTTTAGACAGGGTCTTTGTTATTCAAAGCCACATGCACCAGACTAATTGACCTACAGACTTCTAGGGATTCTCCTGCCTTGCTCATTGCTCATTGTGTGTGTGTGTGTGTGTGTGTGTGTGTGTGTGTGTGAAGAATTCTGAGGTTACAGTCACATACTCACATGTCAGGGCCTTGATCCCGTGTGTATGTGTGTGTGTAAGAGTCCACATATCAGGGTCCTGGAGATCTGAGCTCCGGTCTGCTTTTGTAAAGCTGTGTACTCTCTTCCTAGTTCAGTTTGTTATTATTTCACATACATTGTTTGGGTTCCTATACTTCTCCCATCGTTCCTCTTGACATTCCATAGGGACATTTCTCTGCTCATCATTTGAAATCTATCCCTATATGACCTTTCCCTCAGCTATGTCCAACAGACTTTTAAATTCAGGACTTCAACCTTCAAGTTCCTACTTCTAGTTGTGTTCTTCACGCCTCCAGCTTGACATCCATAGGCCCTACACATTCTACAAGAGCAGTTTCAGCCCTCAGTGCGCTTTCGCCCAGCCAAGTCACAGCTGCTCTGCCTCCCCTCCCCTCTCCTCTCCTCCCCTCCCCTCCCCTCTCTTCCCTTCTCCTCCCCTCCCCTCTCCTCCCCTCCCTTATTCTCCCCTCCCCTCCTCCCCTTTTCCCTCCAATAAAAGCTTATTTTATATTAATTCTTCATCAACAACTTTCAAATCCAACCTTCCCTTTACCACTGCCATTCTCTTTGCCTGTTCCCATCTCCCATGTCTGATTCTTCTCTGTCCTATGCCTGTTGCGGCTCATGATACATTCTTCAACGGCAGCTAGACCACCACAAATCTGGCTGGCTGGCCGGCCTTAACACAGTGTTTTTCCTTTGGATTTAATATTAGTAGTCACTGCTTTGATTTAACTTATGAAGCTGTAATGATTACAGCTCCGAGGTTTGCTGTTCATGTAAGTTTGTACTCTGCACCCCTACCATTCCAGACATGCCTCAGTCTCTGTTCCAATTGTTCTCTTCCTCACTTTAGGCTTTTGTGTGCCAGGAAGTACATTCATCCATTCTCATTGGATTGCTCAGTCTCTGTCGAGTTCTGTCTCTTCGGCACATCTACTTCTTCATTGGTAAAGATTTTCCACAATGCTACATCTCAGCTGTTCATTTCCTTTATTCTCATTGCTGATGCTTCCACATTGCTTCCAATTTGCCAAGCTGTGTTCACACTGCTTACTTCATAAGAAGAGAGAAATGAAGTCAAAGTTAAGACTGAAACCTTAACTAGGGCAGTGGTGGCCTACGCCTTTAATCCCAGCACTTGGGAAGCAGAGGCAAGAATTTCTCTGAGTTCAAGGCTAGCCTGGGCAGAGTTAGTTCCAGGACAGCCGAGGACAACAAGAGAAACCCTGTCTTGGAAAATAAACCAACAAAAACCTGAAGGCCTAGTTTAGTTCAATAGATTTCCTAAACAAATAGATGGGCATGGGGGTGGGGGGATTAGGAGTATCTCACCCAGTGCCTCTGACTCTCACCGTTTTTACCCACCATTTTCTCAGAGTTTTTTGAGAATTAAATAAAATGAAAATGGCAAAAGACATTGGTCAACCACTGGCTCAAGATAAGTGCTCTGTGGATGTTTGTGCAAGTCAAGGCTAAACCCCTTCTGCTTTAACTTTAGCTTAGCCACACCTGCAAGACTCATAGTGGCACACTTAGCCCCGTTCCTTCTCAGGAAAACACTCCCAAACCCAAGGCAGACTTCTTCAAAGTCATGTCATGTTTTCCTGCTGGTGCTCAACAGAAGTCCGAGACTTCAAAGTCAAAGCCTAGACACTCAACGTGATCTGGAGATCTGGTTTGGAGATTAGACATGAATCTTAAAGATCTTTATGTATTCAGAGAGGGTTAAAAAGAACCAGCCCCCTGAGTGTTACAGTGACATGGTCTTCTGCATAGATGTTTGGGTACCACCAGGACAGATATTGAAATGAATTCAGTAAGCATTTATTCACCTGTTTTGAGTTGATGGAGTACTCTGCTCCAGATGTCTCCCTCGGCCATCATTCCAGTGAGCTGAGTGAGCTGTTGATCTGGGAGCTGTATTAATGGAACATCCCAGCCTAGCACACAAGCAAGGGAAGGGAGAGAGCTGGAACTGGAATTCGGCTTTCCTCCAGTTCCCAATTCACACACCAGAATGACTCAGTATTCATAGGCCATTCTTTAGCAGCCCCCATCTCCCTCCCTCTGTATGTGTGTGTGATATGATTTACACTATACAACACAAATTGACTTCTGTGGGGGTGTTACAACGTGCCATGTAGTGAACGTGGCATTTGGAAGAAGCAAATCAGGAAGAGCTACACTGATCTCCTGGTTACATGAGTCCCCATTCATTTTCCTCAACTCTTCAAGGTATCAGCTTCTAACAGTGCTTAACGGCATGTCATGTCTGTTGGACTAGAGCTAAAAGAAGAGACTGACAGAAAATACACAAGCCCGAAACTGCTGGATAGAAATGGTGATCAGGGATTAATCTGTGTTAGCTCACCAGGAGCCTGGCTTGGAATGGCATGCCAAGGGAGAAATCAGTGCTCTGTGTGAGGGCCGACTGCTGGAAGGGAAGGCCAAAGAGAAATAAGATGAAGGGATTTGCAGACAGAAGTCTGAAACTGAAATATTGAAAAGGAAGAGGGGTTCATTTTTTCTTTAATTCTCACCCCCAAAATGGGGATAATCTTAGAATGGAAGGCAGAGATGGCAGGTGCCCTATTAACAGCTGTGAAGTTCAGGAGTTCTGCCATCAGGACGTGGCATTGCTATACCAGTCTCCACTCTCCTGACTCCTCATAGCTTGGGGGCATGTCACACACCAGTGAGAACTTTACCGGAGTGTTGATGCAATATTGTGTCAGGAGCTGAGTGATTTGTTTTTCCTCTGGACATTGATTGAAGAAATTCTTATTACATTTTATAGCTTGCTTGGCCTTAGTATGAGAGTCAAGACATAAATTGGGCCATAAATTGGCCTCTGTCAGAATCTACATCAGAATGACACCAAATACATGTCACCAGACTTGTGTCCTAGCTAACAGCAGGGATCCACTGGTGCTTGTCATCTTGATCAAATATTCACCTTGCTCTCTTTTCCAGCTTGTGCCTCTGCTTTGAAGAAAATACCATAAAGATCCCGATAAAGATGCTGTTTGGACCGAGAAATAATATGCATTCAAAAGACTATCGGTGAATTTAAATGATGGGTTCCACGTTAAATCTCCATTGTGAGTATCAGGGGTAGGCTGCATATAAATAAAAGTGAACACAAAGACAGAAATATACAGTCTCACAGAAAAGCCAAGGAGAGGAGAACAGGAGAGCAGAGCTGGGACTTAGCCATTCGTAAGTGGATGAACGGCAGAGACATGATTGACTTTCAGAGATTGATTCTCTGGGGCCATTGTCATTCAGTTCCTTTCTGTCATGGACTCCAAACAGAAAATTCAGAATTTTTCAATAATTGGTGATGTTATCAATGCACACATTGCAGCCATGTGAGTTAATTATAAAATCCAGATGTTTTATAGTATATATTATATATAAGTAGCTTACCATTTTGAGAAGAACAAGATCTGATCACTTATGAAAGAAAATTTGTAATTTTTAAAATCAATAAGTAAAGGCTTTGACTTAATAAAGTAACCTCTTAATGGCTTTTACCATTTGTGCCCAACTTTGAGCTGAACTTAAAATAATGTCATGCAAATACCACACTCAGAAAATAGCCTCCAAGTCAAAAGTTCTGAGAATTATTAAGGCATTAGTGGAAACCTTATTAGAATCACAGCTTCAGTAATAGTGTTGGAAGATTTTATCAAAATATTCTACAAAAGAAACTTTAGATACAAGTGGTTTTATGACTGAGTTTTTTCACGTGTGAAACAAATTCCATGCTAAGTAACCTGGTGTTCCAGAGTACCAGAACTAATAGAATATATATATATATATATATATATATATATATATATATATATATATATATATATATAGAGAGAGAGAGAGAGAGAGAGAGAGAGAGAGAAAATTTATTGGCATGATTTACAGGCTGTAGTCCAGCTATTCAACATTGACTGCCTGTATAGCTGGACAATCGGGAAGCAGAGGCAGGCAGATCTCTATGAGTTTGAGGCCAGCCTGGTCTACTAGAGCTAGTTCCAGGGCAGGCTCCAAAGCTACAAAGAAACCCTGTCTCGAAAAACCAAAAAACAAACAAGCAAACAAAAAACCATGGCTGCCTGTGAATGGAAAGTCCAGGAATCTAGTAGTTATTCAGTTAATGAGGCTGGGTATCTCAGTTGCTCTTCAATCCCAAGTAGTCTCAAATGCCAAGGAAGGAATGGATTTGCTAGCAAGAGGAAAGCAAGCAAGCAACAAGAAAGAGCAGGAGACAGAGGAGAGAGAGAGAGAGAAACAGACAGACAGACAGAGAGGAGTTCCTTCTTCCATGCCCTTTATCTAAGCTGCCAGACTAAAAGTGGATCTTCCCACCCCAAAAAATCTGAATTAAAGATTTATCTGCCCACCTCAAAGACCGAGATCAGAAAGTGCAGAAAGTGGGTCTTTGTTGTTTCTCTGCGGGTGCAGAGACTAAATCTAAATCTATTGCTCTTTAGCCAGTAATTGCGGCTCCACAGTTACTGTCCCTTCTCAGGAAGTGGCCTGGCAGTACTTTTATGTCCTGCCAGATCGGCCACTTGCTGCTGTCACCAAATATAGTTTCTAACTAAATATCCATCATTCTATTTATCAATAAGACTCAGGAGTCAAAAAAATATTAAAAAAATAAATAAAAAATAAAATAGACTTTGGAGTCAGAGGCTGGGGTGAAAATCTGCTAGCTCAGAGAGGTTAAAGAGCAACTGACTTCCCCTCCTTGCCAGCATCTCAGAAAGAAAGTGTCCTTCTGCTCGGCCAAATTAAAAAGGACAGCCACACTCAAAGTCCTCCCTATGGCTTCCTGTGTGTCTCTCATCTGGTTTCCAGACTCCCTCTGACTCTCTATGATTACTTTCTGTTGGCTAGTTGCTGGCTCTGCCTCCTGACCCAAGGTTGATTCTATTTAATTAACAAAAACACAAACTCAGGATTCATAGTGTGATCTAATATCCCACTATAGATCTTCACCCTTTAAATGATTTGATTAAGAAAATTAGAAAAAAAAAATCCTTCCCAGGTGCACTCAGTCATTTCGGCTTTTAGTAAATTCCAGATGTAGTCAAGTTGATTATCAAGAATAGGCATCACATAAACTTTTGAACACAGAAAATATAGAGGACACTTCTATTTATAATACTAATGTCTAAACCTGACCCACCCCAAAACCATCATGACTAACCCCATATGCTGCAAAATTATGTCATTTATTACTGAAGGTACACATGTGTGAGGTTGGGCACCAGAAAACAGGTTTCCTCATCAGAAAGCAAATAATAAAATATCACAATGAAGACAGTTTAAATCAGACTCAACATAAAGAGATTTAATGATTCGGCTGATGTGAAAAGAAAAGCCTATGTAGTGCTGGAGGAGGTCTCCATCACCAAGAGCACTTACAACTCTTGCAGAGGACCTCTTAATCTCCCAGCATCCAGACCAGACAGTTCACAAATATCTGTAACGTAACTCCTGCTCCAGGACATCTGATGCCCTCTGCTGGCCTCTGTGAGTACATGCACTCATGTGCACATACACCCCCAATACACACACACACACACACACACACACACACGCACGCACGCACACACGCACACTAACATCCATATATGGTGTGGGCTACATGGATACCACTACTGTTTGACGAAGTTCCAGCGTTTTAACACTGCAGATCACACTTCTCCAGCACTGTTTTAATTTTATTTTTAATGATTCTCACTATTAATGCCTATCGTTTTGGGAAATTTTGTTCAGGATTTGGTAGAAAGATAAAAATTTTACAATGGTATCCTCTTTAAACAAAAAAATTCTTTGGAAAAAAAACCCCACCACCATGGAAGCAGGAATCCTGTTGTGCCCTCCTAATTACACTAAGAACAGGAAAGTTACAGATTTGCTACATATACCTAACTAACCCCAAGGATGAAATGCCTACAGTTCAGATACAGAGCCTAAAACCATTGAGGGCAAGAGTTCAGTTAATAAATACAGAAAAATCAGAATGGTAGTCTATAATGGGAAAAGAGTAAGACATCAGGACCTTTCTTTTTGGGAGCATTACGAGGGAAATATAGGGCCCAGTCAGGACAAGCTCAAAAGAGGCCTGAGTCTCAGTAGTTTACCCTAAGGCAATTCCTGGTTCCAAGAAAGACCACAAACTGAGACCACCCAGGTACCACCCAGGAATAGACCATCCAAACGAAATTCCTAGTTCCAACTATTGTAGATAGGATCACCTGATGTCCCTTAACCAGCACACACCTATCCCCTTCACCAATACACCCCTAGATAAATGTCAGCCAATCAGGAGTCCTGAAACTTAGAAATTCCTCACCCCAATCTCTGATGTTTTATATATATATATATATCTCCTACCACAACTGAGCTCAGTGCTCTCTGATTGTGCCAAGGTGTTGGACACACAGAGAGTTTGAGTTTGAACTTGTATAAGAATAAAGACTCTTTGTTTTTTTTTATGAATAATAAAAGGTTATTTATTTAAGGGAAAACTTACAGATCACTGTCCTAGATAACAGTCCTCTGAGTGAACAGGGACAGAGTCTTGCAGCTGCAAGCGGGAGCCAGTAAAAGAGACCATGCCCAAGTGGGATGGTATCTTAAAGGATATTGGCTGAAGGAGGGGAATGTTCTCCCACAGCAGTCAAGCCCTGGCATCACAGAGGCACCATCTCTGTTCCTGGCCCCCGTTATGCCTGCTCTTCTCTTTCTTTTTTTTTTAAATTAATTAATTAATTAATTTAATTATTAAAGATTTCTGCCTCTTCCCGGCCACCACCTCCCATCCCCCCCCCAATCAAGTCTTCCTCCCTCCTCAGCCCAAAGAGCAAGCAGGTTTCCCTGCCCTATGGGAGGTCCAAGGACCCAGGACTCGGTCTCCTGGTTTTTGGGGGACTCTGCGAACTGGGCATGACAGGAAACAGGCCCGTGTAGACTGGTCCCCAGAAGAAGTTCTTTTTCCAAGGTCAGACACTTGGAGATAAGTGTCTCCATTCCCTGGGGGAGGGAGGGTTTGAGAAAAGTTTCTGTTTGCTAAAACAATCATTCTTCTTACCTCTGGCAAGGAGAATTTGTGGCCCTTTCATTAACATATGACCAGTGGCTATTATTAAAGGTCAATGCTTGTAAGCAGAGACTGCTTGTTTGTTTCCAGGAGCACAGACCCAAAATAATCACACAAAACTGTATTAATTAAAACACTGCTTGGCCTATTAGCTCAGGCTTCTTGTTAACTAACTCTTATATCTTAAGTTAACCCATTCCTATTATTTTATATTTTACCACGAGACTCGTGGTTTACTGGTAAGGTTCTGGTAGGCAGGAGTCTGTCTCCTTCAGTGACTACATGGCCTCTCCCTGAGTCTGCCTTCTTTTCTCCTCTATCTGCTTGGAATTCTCACCTTGCTCTATTCTGCCCTGTCATAGGCCCAAGCATCTTGTTTATTCATTAACCAAGAAAAGCAACACATATACAGAAGGACTTCCCACACCAAATGCTAGATTCATCAGTCCCTAGTCTCAAGTCACACCCCAGCTTACATGCCCCCTTTAATCCTATGTGCAACTCTAGAGAACAAAAGGTGTGTTCTTTTGTCAGTTAAAACCTGCTGGAGCCATCCCAATTCACTCTCAGATCATATCCATTGCCTTCCCCCACTGCCTACTCCACACATCCTCTCTGGGACCTGCACCCCTGCTGAAGCAATTCTCTGGTATGTATACACAATTGCAAAATGAAATAATTTTTTTCAAATACACTTAATTTTTTATTCATTGTTGATTTATTTTAAAAACCTCTCATAAATTAGAATGAAAGAAATGCTTAAGTAAGAAAACGTCATTTTGTTCTCTCAATCGGTTTATTTTTATTTGAAATGTTTTATGGATATAAATGAGACAAAATCTAAAGGGCACAAACATTTATTCACTGAGCAAACTCCTATAATATATTTGACCTCTTTCCCATCTATCAAACCTCTTCCCAGAGGCAGCCACTGTTACTGATTTGCAAATACTCATCCAGAGATATTCTAGACATGTATAAGTGCACACTTACGTATTAAATCTGTTTATTTTTATTAAATAATCTGTATTTAGTTACATGCTTATGTGTGTCTATGTGGGAATGTATGCACATGAACACAGGTGCCTCTGGATGCTAGAAGAAGGTGTCAGGTCTTCTGGAGCCAGAGTTATAGGTGGTTGTGAGGTTGTTTACAAAAGCAGTGAATACCACAAAAGTCTGAACCACAGAGCCATTCCTTCATATCTGTTTATTAAACAGTCAACATCGCACCTAATATAAGATCATACACTTTTCAAATTAAGTAAAAAAAGTTTCTCACTCTTTGTAATATTTTCTAACTTTCCTTGACAACATAGTAATATACCTAACAGTAGGAAGAATATATATTCATTATAAATCAATGTAATCACTTCTTTGCAGATTATATACCAAAATGGTCTTTTCCAAATTCATACACAACAGATTGCAAAATTGTTGAAATTGTTAAAAGATATTTTATAAAGTTTGGAATCGTTATAAACATAAGAAGCCTCACCATAAAAATATAATGGAAAACCAAAACTATAGTCACAATGTAATTGTCACCAAAACAACAAGCAACAGGTAACGTGTACGCTCAACAGTTTAGCTCCTTCCTGGGAACTGAAAAGATAGACATGAAAGTCTCTATATATAGACATATAGCTATCCATACTTTCCTAAACTAATTTATAAATTTAAGAAATTATAGCTATACTATCAATTGTCAGCTATGACATACCATTTGGTGAAATAATTCTGTTTCATATCTTTGTACCGAAAAGAAATAAATACCACCACAGCAATGAACCCTTAAAGTTCACTAAACCTTGATGCATAGCAAAGGCAAACTCTGTCTTTAGTCTCTTCCACTGGGGCCCAAGGTGCATATTTATAGATGTGGAGGCTGAGGATCAGCCTCAGCTATTGCTCCTCAGGTTCAGGCTCTGTCCACCTTACTTGGACCTGGAGCTTGTTGATGTGGTTAAGTCAAATGCCCAGTAAGCTCTAGGGTTCTACCTATTTCTGCTCTGCTATCCTGAGTTGGCACTTGGGATAGAACTCAGAACATCACGTTCATGCAGGAAGTGCTATCCAGCTATGGCCCAGAACCCTGTCTCTGCAGTGTCTTCAGTCTCATCATGAATCACCTAGTGTCCCCCAGCCCAACCCATACCATCCCTACAATGCTAAAGCCACTTAGAATTCCCTTCTTAGAGCCATGGAAATGGAGGTTATTCAAAGTAGGCAAGCATATTCTGGTACATGCATTTCAGAGCTTTGCTTACCACCCTCCAAATACTGGAACTTTCTGTGCAATTCCATGTCATCCCTGAAAGTCATAAGGCAGTTACAACAATAGTCCAGGGACTGGTGGAACCTCTATTGAAAGTTTCAGACTGAAAATGGGAACTGAGGTGAGAATCCCACTCTCATGTAGAGACTTCCAATCAGGAGTAAATCCTAGATGGCCCCAGGGTGGATGCAGTCTTGACAAATTTTGGTACTGAACAAGACATCAGTCTTTAAAAAAAATTACAGTGCTGCTCTTATTTCTATAGAAAAATCTTTAAGAGTATCTTTAAACCACATTCCAAAAATCTTAGTCAGCAAGGGGGCTCCACGAACACAATTCGCTGGTCATGAGCTTGTATAATAATAAATCTTATGAACAATTCTTATTAAATTACTTGTTTCCAAACATTTGCCTTTCCTTCCTTCAGAGTGTTCCTCTTTAAATGATTTGTTAAACTTCCCTGGGCATGAGAAAACCATCGGCTGAAACCACATGGTCAAACATGCTAATGAAAATTACCCTTCATAATGATTCATCTAGGTACTTTTAAAAGTTTCTTATAGAATGGGAGTGTATTCCAAGTACTAAATAAATTTGGCCTTCTGCTACCTGCAGTTTGGAACTAAGGAAATTAGTCTTGGTGCTAGATAGACAGATAATAGCCACAAAACAGGACAAACTAGATGGGTGAGTATAGGCAGAATTTTCCTGTATCTAGGTAATGGCTTACAAATAACCATTCAGAGACTTATTATTAATTATTATAAATGCTTGGCCAATAGCTTAAACTTGTTACTAACTCACTCTTACAACTTAACTCATTTCTATTAATCAATAAACTGCCCCGAGGCTTGTGACTTTTATCTCTCATGCATGGCCTGCTTCCTTTCCATCTGACTGGCAACTCTTCTGACTCTGCCTTTCTTCTCAATGTCCTTAGTCTGGTTTTCCAACCAAACTTTATTTGGGTCCAGCTATTGGTCAGTCAACTTCATTATTAAACCAATCACAGTGACCTATATTTACACAGTGTAAAGGGACATTCCACATTTACCCCTTTTTGTCTAATTTAAAAGGAAGGTTTTAACTTTAACATAGTAAAATCATATACAACAAAACAGTTATTAAGTAAGAATTACAGTTACAATATTCAGTCCATTTGTGTTTGGAAATTTAGAGAGAATATTATTTATCTTATCTTTGTGAGTCTAAAGTTTTATACATAATTTACCTTTTATCATAACTAAGGAAAACTTTAAGTCTATTTATTTAGTCTTTAACTCCATCAAAGACTGCAGTAGAATGAAATGTTACCTAATGACAGGGACTTTTGACTGCTTGGATAGTTACCCAAAGTTCTTCTGTAACATTGGGGCATCCGTCTTTGTCTACAGGCCTAGGATATCTGACAGACATTTTTGAGAAGTAGAGAATTTTGAAGGATTGTCCTACCTTATCTTGGCAAAGTTTGGCATTCACTTGCTTTTCTGTCGTTCTGGTCCAGTTTGGAGAGTATACTGTCAGCAGCTGAGGCAAGGGTAGTTTCTTTATCCAAATGGCTAGTTTTGCTGTAAAGAAAGCAAATTACATATGAAAATTCTTTGATGCATCATCCTTGAAACAAATTCATGCTTCCAGGATGTGTCTCATGTCATGAAAAGCTTTAGGTTATTAAACATATTAAATGCCATATTATATAGGTCTTTTAAGTGTTTGAAGAACATCTATCTATCTAAATATATCTGTGTGTGTACTTTAAAACATATCTAACATGACCATAAGTGTGACTATTATAGATGACTATTAATCTGCATTTCTTAAGTATACATCACCATTTTAAAAAGCTGCATAAATGCAATACCACAAATGAGAGTAGAGACACACATACAGTATAACAAAATTAAGTTTAAATTTGTATCAATTTACCAAAATCCATACTAATGTAAAGGATTTAAGATTAATTATTTTTTGGATTAAAGTAGATTTAATATTCTATTTTATCTCATCATTTCTATATTTTATTCCCTTTTTCTCTTTCTGAAAGTGATCTTTGAACCTAACTCCTTTGCTTATTTTTTTTCCTTATCCTGACCAATAATAATTTTTAACAAACCTCCTAAACAAAGACAAACATCCAAATTCCATCTTTTGGGAATGAGGGTGTTATTTTCTCTAGAGTGCTTCTTGTTGTGTGGGGGCTCAGAAATCTTTGAGGGAAACCTTGAGAAAATCAAGATACTTTTAAAGTCTTGGTTGTAATATTTTCTGAGGCTGGATTATTTTAGCTAGCATCTTTGAAATTGTTCTGGATGCTAGATCACCTAGGCCATTTATTTTTATCAGTGTCTGATCCCCTTGCTCTGAAAATGCATAAACCTGTAAAGATAACATACATGTCTGCATTAATACAAGTATAGAATGTGCATTGCCAACCAAAGATTTTTTGTTGTTGATGTTGTTTGATGTTTGAGCTTGTAAAATACACATCATGTTTCTTGTAGTTCTTCTAGGTTTATTTCTTTATGTCTGTATTCATGATTTTCAGGGGGATTTCCTTGATCAAACTTGATCATCTTTAACCTTGAACAAATCCATATTTTTTTGTTTTCTGTGGAAATAAAAACATAACCACTCTCCCAAAGTAATCTATTTTGAAGTCAAGATATTTTTAAAATATATAGATAGGTTTAATCTAGCAGTTTTCATAATCCAGTGTCTCTTAGCAACCAAAAATTTAAAGACAACACAGTAACATAAAGGACCCAGACTCTCTGTTTATTTTTTCATCTTTATGTGGCTTTTTAATATTACTTTATTCCATTTTTAAGGACTTTACTTATTTTGCAACTATATATATATGTATGTATATAGATATACATAAATATATACATATAAGTCATACATATATTCTTTTCTTTCCCAATGTTTGTACACATGTAAAACTATATATATATATGTACATATAAATATATAAACACATATAAGTATATATATTAGTCATATATATAAAATTATCTTTTCTTTTCTCTCTAAATCTTTGTACATTTTAAAACATACTGTAATCTTTCTAGAGGCTTTCTTTTCCCATCTGAATCTGTCTTTACTGAGCATCTATAATCTTTTCAGTCTATATGAGCAAAATCAAAGACCTCCCGTGCAGCAAGCTGGTGAAGCTCCCACAGGCTGAGTCTCTGTACCAAAGCCAGTGTGAAAGCCCATGGGAACCTGTCATGTGACTTAGCTCATGGCATGCTGAGAGACACGAGACTAGGAAGCCAGGGTTTGCTCCATTTTTGTGTGTTTAAAACATTTTACAGGCTTTGTCAGGTCTTACGAAGTAGGTGCACCTACTTCCAATTCCATTGGAACACCATTTGTAATCTGAATTTCCTTTCCTACCAGCCACTTCCCAAATAAGCACACAGAAATTTAACATTAATTGTAATGCTCAATCAATAACTTAGTCTTATTACTAACTCTTACAACTTCAATTAACCCATTTCTATTAATATGTGTGCTGCCCCAAGGCTTCTGGCTTGTATCTCTCTTGCATGTCCTACTTCCCTCCGTCTTGCTGGTGACTCCTCTGACTCTGCTCTTCTTCTCAGTGTCCTTAGTTAGTCTGGTTCTTCCACCTAACCCTATCCTGTCCAGTTATTGGCCAGTTGGCTTCTTTATTAAACCAATAACAGCAAAATATATTTGCACAGTGTAAAGGAATATTCCACAGGTGAATAGAAAGGATCAGGAACTTCATATTAGAAATTTGTTATGTAAACACAATAAGTAGGCATATGTATCTACCTGAAAGATTATATATGCATTAGCCATACTTTTATCTCACTGGGAAAATAGCATAGTTAAACGTTGTTCATATTGTTACTACCATTACTAATAACTACCATTTACTAAGTATCTTATTTGTGTTTGAGCTATGTTAGGTAAATAATTTATATATATATATATATATATATATATATACACATATGTATATATATAAAATCTTAAAGTCTCACAATAATCACATAAGTATTAATAACACTTTCATTGTGAAAGAGAACAAGGCCTAGAATTAAAGGACTCAGGCAGGGAGTAAGTGGCAGGAAGGGCACTTAAACTCAGAACATTTTTCTCTAACTTCTTCCTTTTACTCTTATCCCTGTTTATGGAAAAACAAAATGACAACTCCATTACAATGAATTAAAGTGTGGTCTTTGTGCAAGATCATCAAAGAGAAAACCAAGACTTTGGAAGAGAGAAGAGGCCAAGAAGCTGGCTCTAGGTCAATTGTCTGCAAAGTTTAGTGCCTAGAACATACCCTTGGGATAATTTTAAGATAATGATTGCAGTACATTTTCTGATTCCTAAAGTTGTTGTTTTGTATTTAGTTTTGGAGTTGGTATTAAAATCTGTTTGTTTGTTTGCTTTTACAAAAAAAAAAACACTGGGGTAATTTTTATACAGGCTGCCATTGATTCATCTACAAGGTATAGGCAGCCATTGAATATCGACAAGCTACAGGCAGCTATTGAACATCTATGAGGTACAGGCAACCCAATGACTCATCTATGAGGTACAGGCAGCCATTGGCTCATCTATGAGAAACTCTGCTTTATGCCATGGAGCACAAAAGATCAACTGTGATGGTCCAGAATTAACACCTTGGCTAGCTGACCAATTCATCATGAAGCTTGTATCTAACAGTATATAGCTTCCCTCCTTATCTGAGAGAGATACATTCTCAGAACCAACCCCCAGAGAATGCTTGAAGATGTGCTTTCTGTATGTATGTGTGTATATAGATTTATACACTGTTTTTCCCTTAAAATAGTACTAACAATAAATAACAAAACAGAATTATGATAGCAATAGACTGTAAAAAAAATTAAAATATAATTTTTTTAGTTCTGGAATTTTTGCATTGCAGTTGACTACGGGCATCTGAAAGTGTGGAAAGTGAAACTGAAGAATACAGACATACTATTTTGGGGGAAAGAAAGTGGGAAACTGTACGGGAATTTATTTCTCCGAAGATCAACAGGTAACAGAGTCAAAATTCATTGTAGCCCTTGTAAGTTAGCATCAGTTGTGAGATCACTCAAAGAGCCATACAGCCAAAACTCATAGTAATGGCTGCTCACCTGAGTGTTGACACCAACATTTTGACATTTGATGCAGCTGAGATAGCTGTTATCTGGCTTGTATCAGAAAGATAAAAAAAAAAAAAAAAAGAGGGAGAATTCATACAAACCCACACTTTGATATAATCACCCAGTATATATTTTCTGAATACCAACTACCCCTAGAGTCAGAAGAGATCTAGGATATAAACTGTGTATTAGGTATTATTCATCTCCTAGAATTCTGTGCAGAGAACATCCAGAAACCCCCAAAGCCCAGTGTGACAATTACTATGCATACTTTAAAGGTGCCAAGGAAGAAAGGGAAACTCCCTGGGGGAGATTAGGTGATCTTTGCCTTGTGCTATAACTGCTAAGGGTATGTATGAGGCAGCTGATGGACTTGGGTCAGCTAGTAAAAGACATAGATGTACTTTCCTACAGCCTAAGATCCATCTATTTGGAGTCCTTGGACCCTAAATATTTTGATAGATAAATAATTTCAGGGGATCTCTAAATACACTAACATTTAATATGGTGCTTCTTTGTACATCTTTAGGATGTTTGTGCACAGTGTCAAACTTCTGAAAGAATTTCTGGATCTCCTTCTAAGAAAGTTTACAAAATTTACAAAGACTTGGAAAAAATATGTCAAGAAATTCTGTCATATTTGCCTTTTGATATATTTATTACTCTGGCTGCAGAGTGGTAAAGGTGGCATGTGGAAATGAGCTTTTATAGTGATATGGGTGGAAGATAAAGGGTACATGTTTTAGAGAGCAGTGGAGGAGACAAAGAGGCAGAAATGGAATTGAGAGCCATGGCTGTGAACTTGGGGCTTATTTATTCAAGGTGGAGTATGAAGAAGGAGGAATCAAGGATGAGGTACACATATCTTGATTTAAAATTTAGTAGAAAGTTCTTTGGGAAAAGAAGTAACCAAAGCTTTATCCAATGGACACTATTAGCTTCTGAACTCCATTTTATTGATTTATTGAGTAAGTCAATAATGAAGGAAGATGTAAAGGAGGAGAAAAAGAAGAGGATATGAAAAGAGAAGGGGAAGAGAAGAAGGGAAGAGAGGAGGGGACAGAAGAGAAAGAGAGAATAGGGGAGTTGAAAAGGAGACGATGGAGGAGGAGGAAGAAGACAAAGAAGAAGGAAGACAGAGGATGATGAAGAATGAGAAAGAAGAGAAAGAAGGAATGTTGTAGAATATCAGTTTAAGATGTGTTACATTTATTTATAATGTGGAATGTTTGTTTAATGTCACAAAGTTGTGTTGCATTCTCTTATGTTACATTTGTTTAACTCTGTAAAGCTGTGTTACTTTGCCTGTATAAAACATCTGATTTGTCTAATCAAGAGCTGAATGTCCAATAGCTAGGCAGGAGAGAGAAACAGGCAGGGCTGGTGGACAGAGACAATAAACAGGAGGAGAAATCTAGGGAAGATAGTGAGGAGCAAGAAAAGGTGAAGGAGAGGAAGATGTCAAGGGCCAGCCACCCAGTCAGAAAGGCAGTCACAGAGTAAGAAGAAAAAATGAGTTATAAATAAAGATAAAAAGCCCAGTGATGGAGGAAGGTCATTGACTAATAAAGAAACTGCCTTGGCCCATTTGATTGGCCAGCCTTTAGGTGGGTGGAGTAAACAGAACAGAATGCTGGGAGGAAGAGGAAGTAAGCTCAGATGTAGAGCAGCTCCTCTCAGAGGCAGATGCGATGAAGCTCCGACCCAGGATGAACATAGGCTAAAATCTTCCCCGTAAGCGCACCTTGGGGTGCTACATACATTATTAGAAATGGGCTAGTCCAGATGTGAGAGTTAGCCGAGAAGAGGCTAGATATAATGGGCCAAGCAGTGTTTAAAAGAATACAGTTTGTGTGTTGTTATTTCAGGGCATAAGCTAGCCAGTCGACCAGGAGCTGGGGTGGCAGGAACACAGCCCGCAGCTCCCACTACAGCCCAGAGGCAAAGCATAGTTAAAGAGAAATGGGATAATTTAAGTTAGAAAAACTAGCTAGAAATAAGTCAAGCTAACTCAGGGCATTCGTACGAAAATAAGTCTCCATGTATTTATTTGGGAGCTGGGTGGTACATCCCCAGAGAGAAAAAAGAAAGAAAGAAAAAGAAATGAGCCGGGCGGTGGTGATGCATGCCTTTAATCCCAGCACTTGGGAGACAGAGGCAGGCGGATCTCTGTGAGTTCGAGACCAGCCTGGTATACAAGAGCTAGTTCCAAGACAGGCTCCAAACCACAGAAAAACCCTGTCTTGAAAAACAAAAAAAAAAAAAAATAAAATAAAAGAAAAGAAAAAGAAACGACTATAGAAGGAAAGAAGGAGGAAGAGGAAGTAAAAGGCCTCTCAAGACATTTTTAGGGTAGAATCTGATAGCATGAAATCCATAGGGCACTATAAAGCATGTGCTTTTACTCTAGCTGAAGTTGGAAGCCACTACAAGGTGTGATGGTTAATCTTCATTGTTGGACCAACTAGATCAGAAGCCACCAGGGAGACACACCTCTGGTTCCCCAGATTGAACACAAAAGGAAGAAGAAAGGAAACCAGCTGAATGCCAGCAGCATTCATGTGATTCCTGACTTCAGAAAGAGTGCCCACTCACTTCATGCTGTTTTCATGATTTCCTTGCTGTGGTGGAGTATTTCTCAAACTATAAGTCAAATTAAACCTTGCCTTCCTTCCTTAAGTCACTGCATTTTAGTAGGACCATAATGACTACAATAGAAAACAAACTACAGATAGATGTAACATGAGGGCTTGCTTGTTGGGGTTTCTGTCCTCCTACCAGGTCCCACAGCCATTTGGCCCCAAAGAAAATCACATAGAGAGTCTATGTTAATGATAAACTGATTGGCCCATTAGCTAAGGCTTATTAACTCATAACTTATGTTAGTCTATTATTCTAGTATATGTTAGCCACATGGCTCAGTACTTTTTTCAGCAGGGCAGGTCACATCTTGCTTCTTTGGTATCTGGACAGGACTGGGGAAAGAGCTTCCTTCCTCCCAGAATACTCCTGGTCTACTTGCCCCACCTCTACTTCCTGTCTGGTTGTCCCGCCTATACTTCCTGCCTGACTACTGACCAATCAGCATTTATTTAAAACATAATTGACAGAATACAGAATTGTCCCACACCACGTTGAAAGTGGAGAAGCTGCAGCAATTCTGGCGAGAGAGAAAGATAGGGCGAGTTTAGTGTCATGGGAAGAATAGGTTGGATTCTGAATACATTTTGACAGTGAACCTAACCAGAAATGTATTCAGATTGAATTGGAATGGGGCATTATCAAGAAAAAACACTCAGGTTTGCTCATTTTGTGAGTATTAAATGTTAAATGACAACTTGTTATTCCAGAATGATGCCAAGAAGTCAGTTGGATGTATGAGTCTGCAATCCATTAAAATCGTGAGATTTTTCAATAGATGTGTATTGTGTAAAGCCATAGGAATTGTTGTGGTTATGTCCCATAAAGGTCTGTATAAAGCAGATATCTGTATAAAGATCAAGGCATTTTTATACTAAAGATCTAGGGAGACAAGAAGAAATATTCCTTCAATGGTTCCATACTTAGACATTGGCCATCATAAATAACAATGTGGCATCTAAAAGCTACGTTTTTTGGTGAGAATGCTAAACTCAACTCCTAGTCCATCACCTGTTAATAACTTTGTGATTATTTATTTGTTTTCTCATTTTCAGTGTAGAAATAATGAAGTGCAAAAGAAAGAAAGAAAGAAAGAAAGAAAGAAAGAAAGAAAGAAAGAAAGAAAGAAAGAAAGAAAGAAAGAAGTGTCTGCTCCATAGGCTTTGTTGAAATTAAACAGTGTAGCTGGGTGGTGGTGGTGCACTCCTTTAATCCCAGCACTCAGGAGGCAGAGGCAGGCAGATCTCTGTGAGTTCGAGGCCAGCCTGGTCTACAAGAGCTAGTTCCAGGACAGGCTCCAAAGCTACAGAGAAACCCTGTCTCAAAAAACAAAACAAAACAAAACAAAACAAACTAAAAAAAAAAAGAAATTAAACAGTGTACTTAAAATACCCAGTGTGGTGTTGACACTCATGCACAACCAGTGAGTGTTACCTGTGGTTACTGGTGTCTCACCTTTTCCCTTTCCATTGGCATGGAACCAGAGAATATACTTGTTTTCTATAGTGCTACTGGGGACTGAGTCCAGGGCCTTTCACATGCTAGACAAGAGTTCTATCACTAAACCATAGCCCTATTTTAGGGGTATAACAGAATCCCAGTAACTGGTCCATATTAATCACAAAGAGCATGGGTAGTTGAGCAGGTTCTAAAATGCCTTCTTCTCCATCTTCATCTTGCCCTTCTCCCAGTACAGCTTCCCCAATCCATGCTATTCATTAGGCATCAGAGCACTTAATACCAGGGGTTGTGTTTGTTGCTGTATTTCCTTCAGGACAGTTTGCCCCTAAATCGACATCTTCCTAATGCTTTGGGGACTAACCTGATGTCCAGGATAGCAATTTGAAACATAAAACCTAAAAATCTGAACAAGGAACTCTCGGTAAGTAAGAAAAACAGGCAACAGTGACCATGTGACCATCAGCGCTTGTCTACTCTGCTCTTCCTCATGGTCCCTTCTCTGCATCAGGCTGGGCAAAGTCAGAACCCTGTTTGCCATAGGTGGCTGAAGAAACAAAGAGTGTGACGTGTGCTATCTCCACAGGGCAGATCCCACACAGCCATGCTTGTGCATCATAAAAATAATATATGCATGTGAATTAAAAATAAATGATGACAAGGAAAGAAATATTGGAAAAATATAATTAAAACTACAGTAACAGCTGACAGATTAGTGGGTTCAGGGAAAAAAAATGTGACAGTAAGAAGACAGCTCTGAAAATAATGAAGCAGCCGAGAGTGAAGTTAATGAGATTGAGAAAATGAAAAAAAAAGAGAGAGAATTTACAGCATTATCACATCTGAAAGATCAAAAATCAAAACATGGCTTGAGTTTGATCTCTCCCAATTAAACTGAAATACCTCAGTCCCAGGCCTTGCTTCCAGGCCACTGGCCGACTTAGTGTCCTCCGTCCGTCCAGAAAGCAGATCGGACGGTCCATCCACAGCTCAGCACGTCACTCACGTGTGAAGAGTAAGCTGTCTTTATATAGCCTGTGGGTCAGATGCAGCTTCTGAATTATAAAGGAGACAACCAAATTTTCTTAAAAAGAAATAAGGCCATGCAATTGCTGACTGTTTATCTCCCAACTACAAGACTGTGAGACAGAGGGGACTTTCCAGAAATTTCCATGATAGTGTGTTGTTTAATGCATTGTTTGGAGGATTTTCAAGTTGTTTTTTCCTTCTAATTATATTTTATATAATCTAACATTGGTTCATATTCAATGCTGACAACCTGATGTCAATCACTGTTTTAGGCGTGATAATACAAAGAGAAACTTACTACCCTCTCCCCATTGATGTTCCTGCCCCTTCTGCTAGGAGAGGAACACGTACGTAGTCATAATGTAAAGTGACAGAAACAGTACATGGGCACGCTCCACTACCACATGGCAAGAATACACACATGCTCCAGTGTGTGTACACACACATGCTCCAGTACCACAGGACAAGAGTACACACACGTGCTCCAGTACCACAGGACAAGAGTACACACACGTGCTCCAGTACCACAGGGCAAGAGCACACACACATGCTCCAGTACCACAGTACGACAGTACACACACGTGATCCAGTACCACATGGCAAGAGTACACACATGCTCCAGTGTGTGTACACACACATGCTCCAGTACCACAGGACAAGAGTACACACACGTGCTCCAGTACCACAGGACAAGAGTACACACACGTGCTCCAGTACCACAGGGCAAGAGTACACACACGTGCTCCAGTCCCACAGTACAACAGTACACACACGTGCTCCAGTACCACAGTACAACAGTACACACACGTGCTCCAGTACCACAGTACGAGAGTACACACACATGCTCCAGTACCACATGGCAAGTGTACACACACGTGCTCCACTACCACAGGACAAGAGTACACACACGTGCTCCAGTCCCACAGGACAAGAGTACACACACGTGCTCCAGTCCCACAGGACAAGAGTACACACACGTGCTCCAGTCCCACAGGACAAGAGTACACACACGTGCTCCAGTCCCACAGGACAAGAGTACACACACGTGCTCCAGTCCCACAGGGGCAATGGTTCTGACACTGGGATGTGAGCTGAAGGGAAAAACACAACCACAGGATGAGGACGAGGGAGTCTGCTGCTTTCTGGAGCATCAGAACATCTTGACTTGGGTGAGTGTTAAGCAGAGAGTAACACAGAGGAGGGCAGACACCTTCACAGACTGTGAAGGATGGGGAGGACCAAATGAGACCTTCACACTCGGCCCTGAATGGAGTGAGCCCTTTGAACTACATTGAGGGATGATGTGAACAGACTGGAATTTCATAAAGAATATTTGGGCTGAGTATGTCCAGTATGGCTTCAAGGCCATCTTCATGCAATTAAAGAGAAGAGGAAGTCAAGATAAAAGACAATAGATCCTAAAATTAAACCAGTTGTGGGGCAGGCAGAGACAGAGACAGAGACAGAGAAGGAGGAATGGTGACAATTGAAGCCATTCATGTGATTAGGGAAGTCTGGAGTTCAGTTATAACGAAAGATGAAAAAACTAGACCTGTAGTTTGAGGAGATATATAGCTGACAACGTTATTCATGAACATGAAAATTTCAGGAAAACAGAGAGGCATAGTATGACAAAGAACGAGTTTAGGGTTTTCTAACTCATTTATTTGAAGGAAGTATTTGAATTAAAGAACATAATGCGTATTTGTCTAGATCTTGAGAGAGATCCGGCCCAGAGCTATAGATCTACTGAATATAGTAAGTAGTTTGTAGTTAAGCCATAGAAGATAGCAAGGCTTTCTTGCTTTCCTTTGTGCACGAAGAGTGAGAAAAAGGGCTGACAATATGGCCTTTGGGGGCCAGTGGAGGAAGAGGAGCTGCAAAGCTAGTTAAGGGAAAATAAAGCAAGGCTGGGTAGTGGTGGCACGCAACTTTAATCCCAGCACTTGGGAGACAGAGACAGGTGGATCTCAGTGAGTTTGAGAACAGTGTGGTCTACAAAGGGAGTTCCAGGGTAGTCAGGACTGTTACACAAAGAAACCCTGTCTGGGGTGGAGGAACAGAAAGAAGAAAAGCAAGGAAGAGAGGGAGAGAGGGAGGGAGGGAGGGAGGGAGGGAGGGAGGGAGGGAGGGAGAAGGAAAGAAAAGAAAGAAAGAAAGAAAGAAAGAAAGAAAGAAAGAAAGAAAGAAAGAAAGAAAGAAAGAAAGAAAGACTAAGAAAAGAGAAGAAAGTAAGCTTTAGAAGCCATGATGAGCCCTTGTGAAGTTCAGTAAAGTCCTACTTTGTACCCAAAGAAAGGCTGAAAAGGTCTCATGACTTGAAGACTTTTGCTTTCACCTGCTTTACAATCTGGGGTCTCAGTTTTAACAGAAAAGCTACTTGCCTAGGATGTCGGCAAAGGGGCAGAGCAGATGGGAACGATGGCATCCTGCAGGAGGGAAGGGAGTGCATGGCACGAGCAAAGATAAGGCACTCGAATGCAAGAGATGGCACTTCTTACCCTGAAACAGCAACAAGGAAGGATGGCCACCAGTGAATCAGGGCCAGGGACTCTGAGAAACTTCTAGGCATCTGCTAACTTTGTGAAAGAGGGGGAGGTAGGCACTGGTGCTCTAGGATTGGGAGGTGGTGATCACAGGAGCCATGAAGAACTGACGAAATAGTGCACATCAGACGCTTGGTGCCCAAAGTCACATATAATAAGCTCTTTATTATAGCTCTAATTACGTACCTATTTTCTTCCTGTATTTTTCCTTTTAATTTGAATATTTTCCACTTTGACATGTGAATACCCAATAATATATCAGCCACGTCCCAGTATCCATCATGTATGAACAAGAGGTGAAGACCAAATTATACAAACTTTATGAAGTCTTCCTAATCCAACGCCATACTGAATTCTGAATACTTTTAATTTCCATATTAGTCATATTAATAGTTAAATTGTGCCATCCATGCATAAAGGGAAGATTTTGGTTAGGCTATGCTAGGTTGTACTGCAGTAACAAATTACCCTAAAGCTTCAGTGACCTAGCATTAACAACCAAAAAAATGTTTTCTAGCTCATGCTATAACTGCATGGGATGCACAGGGCAACCCTGGACAAACAATACATGCTGATTCAGGCTTTATGCCCTTTTATCTTGAAGCCTCCTGCATCGCTGCTGTATTAGAAAGGACAAGACAGGCCAGGCGGTGGTGGCGCACACCTTTAATTCCAGCACTCAGGAGGCAGAGGCAGGCGGATCTCTGTGAGTTCGAGACCAGCCTGGTCTACAAGAGCTAGTTCCAGGACAGGCTCCAAAACCACAGAGAAACCCTGTCTTGAAAAACCAAAAAAAAAAAAAAAAAAAAAAGGACAAGACAGGACAGGAAAGTAAGGCAGCTATCAGAGGCTAGCATCCCTCATCCCTCTCTATCATCCATCTTTTCGCTTGCATGGGCAACACAGGTCAATGGATTTAAAGAATTGAGAAAGGCAGGTAGCTACTTACAAAGACAGAAAACTCAGGAATATTGGTGAATATCAGGAATATGTCCAAGAAGGAAAAGGGGCTGGCAGGTTAGCTGTGTGGTCACTGTAATAGAATGTCTGTCATAGACAATTTAACAGAAGGAAAGATTGTGTTCATGGTTTCAGAGGCCACAGACCATCTTGGCAGGGAGAGTGCAGCTGATTAGAACAGTTTGCTTCATTGTGACCAGGAAGGAGTGGGGGTGCCTTTGATAAATTGGAGCTTTCTCCTTTCTTTCCTTTTTATTCCATCTGGACCTTCAAGCTTAGCAACTTCTTCCATGGGTTTCTTGAAAATGCCAGTTCAGACACATCCAGAACTACCCCTTACTGGTCTAGGTGCTTCTCAGTCCAGTCAAGTCAATGAAAATCAACCCTCACAAGTGGTAAAAGTTAAGGCTCTTCCAGATGCTGTAGTAATTTCCTATGTATTTTCCTCTTCTATCAGGTTTTGAAAAATCTTGAGCGCCTGCCATTACTATGTCAAATTCACCTGATTAACCTCATAGCACACAGCTTACAATGAAGCACAAGACAGTTACCTGAAAACTCACTGGAAGACATTTAGATCTAACAACAAAATTCAGTTAGTCACATTGCATCTTTGTTGCATCTGCAATGTTTGACAAATGCATATTAATTTCTTTGAGAAGACATAAGAGATGGAGTCCTAGTTCTAAAGCGAAAATTTTATCAAACTGGATAACAAAATTTCTGCATTTCTGAAACCTAAGTGATGTGTAAACATAGGTCAAATAATTTAGCGTCCTTGAAGGCAGCAAGGAGGACTTGCTTTTCCTCATCACCAATGCTTTACTCTGACAGAAAGTGAGGTGTTTCATGATGCTGCGTTTCCTGTGGAATGGTCTGGGGTTTATAGCTGTGAGATGCAATTGGCCAACTCAGATTTGCATCGGTGAACGCCAGAGAATCAGTTCGTTACCAAACAGCAGCCACCAAGGAAAGTGACGAGTTCCTGAAAGGCTTAGTTGTAAGACTCAATCAATTCTGCCTCCTTGTTTTCTCTTCATACTGAAAGAGTTCATTCATTGGGAATAATTTCCCACTGAAATCTCCAAGCTGTGTGTGTATCTGTGTGTGTGTGTGTGTGTGTGTGTGTGTATGTGAGTGCATGCATGTGCATGTGTGTGTGTATATGTTCATGTAGGTGCATACACACATGTGTGTGCATGAATATGGAGGCTAGAGATAGCATTGGATATGTCTTCCTAAGTCACGTTCTGCCTTTTATTTTTTTCTGAGATAGGATTTCTCGTTGAACCTAAAGCTAATCCATTTGTCTATACTGACTGGCCAGTAAGCTCCAGAGATCTGTCTGTCTCTGACCCACTTCCCAGTCATGGGTTACAGACATGGCACGTGTGTCTTTGACACAAGTTCTAGAGAATGTAAACTGAGGTACTTATATTTATGTATCATTGATTTTACGGACTGGGTAATCTCCCTTCTTCAGATCTTCAAACTTCTGATTGTAATTAAAATCTTCTATTTGTAAACTGACAAATAAGGAGAAATGAGCTATGGAACAATCTGGAGAGACAGAGAATGGACGTGGCGCTAATGCAAACAATTGAACAGTGAGACAGAGGTGTAAGATAGGTTCAGCTCTACCTCAGACAATCCCTGTTGGAGGCGTGAGAACTGGGAGAGGGTAGGAGAGACCTGGGTCCACAGACTGGCTCCAGGTGAAGGTCATCTGAAGGGAACCCAGAAAATAACTCAAGACTAGCTAGGCACCACCCCAGAGCCAAACTGGAAGCATCCGCCATGAAGTCAATACTCCAGACCACTTGCTGCCCCCTTCATAGTCAGGTCAATACCACTGCTGTGGGAGATCTGGCTGAAAGATTCCAATTGGCCAGACAGGAAAATAAGAGGTTGGACATGATATGAGCTGGGTCTCAAATTGAGGCCCACAGCAGCGAGTTACGGCAGCTTTGCCAACAGAAAAGAGGTTAAAGGAAGTTAATTTCATGAACCTTATTCCCGGGTCTCTTTATCCTTCAGATAGAGAAATAGAAGGATTTTACTCAAGTTTGCATCCTCACACCATAACGCAGGACTAGCGTGATGTGGGCTTACTAGATATCTGTAGGACTAAGATATGGGTAACCTCCATAAGATGTAGCAATGCCTGGGAAGCCTTTGCATTAGTGTGAGCTCTGCTGTCAATGAACCACAATCTTCACAAGTACCTTAGCCTGGACTTTAGTTTCCTTTAGTGATGTTGAGAGGAAAGCCAGGCAGGCCATTGACATCCCTTTACGGTCCATTACCCTGGGGAGCTGCATAGGCCCTCGGCCCTCGGGCTTCATCAGAAAACATGGAATATTTATGGGAAGTCTGTGATGACTAACAATGGCCAGCTCCATGGTGCTCCTCTCTGCTCCATGGTGCTCCTTTCTGACCTTGTTGAAATGGAGAGTTAGAGGAGAGGATTGGTCTGCTGTCTGAGCCGCTGCAATGATCAGTTTTGGGTTGATCTCTGTTTTTCTTGAACACAGGGATCCATGTTCATATTTTCTGTGTCTAACAACCAGTGTAGTGTTCTTAATGAATAAATGTATGTTCACACATTAAGTAGAACTTAATTACATTGTTTCCAGAAGTTCGTTCCTCAACTATAAAAGTTGGCCAGGTATTGCTCCTAATTTTCTTTACCTATTACCCAAAGACCCCCAAATCCCCCAAACAAATAAAAATCTCATGAATAAAAGATAACTCACCTCATTTTCCTTCATCTTTGTGACAGGCCCACGTTTATTGATCAAGAGCCATCTGGGGTGGGCTACACAGTGTAATAAAATGTAGGTCCCCAGGTATAACCCAGAATTATTGAGTTATAAATTTCAGAAGGAATTGGAAATTCAAGATTTTTAACAAGTCCTTCTTGGACACATGAGAAGGGAGGAGCAAGTTAGTCTCTGGGATGACTGCAATCAGAATAACATTTTATCAGGCGGGACAATGCAGATTGTAATTTGGGCATCTCAAAAGCATCAGGAAGCCACTGCTGGCTCTTTTCCTGAGTGTCTCTATCATCTCCGGAGGCCACTTCAGGTGTCCTGATCTGGTGTAGAGACTGTGAACCACGTGTGAGCCACGAGGGTTCTAAGGAGAGTGAGCAAACACAAGCAGCACAGACGGCTATATATCGAAACGGGGCATATTTATGCAGCTGAGGAGTGTACGTTTTTCATCTCTTACACAACAGAAAGAGGTTCACAGTCAGGGGCACCAGAGTTAACTGTAAATTTCATTTTCTTGCCATTTTGAAGTATGTACAGAGTGGAGATGAGATGGCACCCACCTTTATCATTCTATGGATGGCAGCAACGTCCGTTCCATGGCATGATTCCTGTCATCTTGCTAGTATCATCTGTGGGGACTGAATGGAGCATGACTGTCATGCGTGTTACACATCAAATTCTCCTGAAGGTAATTTGGTTCTCCATAGACACCACAGAAAAGGTCTGGGGATAAATATCTGGATCATGTGACATCCCTGGAAGAGGACTCTTCCCTTCACCACTACCATTTTCTCCATGGCTCCCTAGAGGAGGCTTTCCTTCCTGGCTGCAGTCAGTGAAGACGGTTCAGCTCAAGAGATGTTTATGCCGGACACAGGCAAGCTGCTGTGTATGCCAAAGGGTTACACACAGCGACAAGAACATAATGAAGATGCTCACAATGTGGCACGAAGTTGTCTGTAGAAATAGCAGCACACATGAGATGTTGACTGAAGGTGAGAAGGAAGAGCAAAATGTGTTTCACTAACAGTGTGTGGACTGGTTTGTGTACTTTTGCTTGCAGCTGGGCCTCAATGTTTCACATTATTGTCAAATTGACCAACTTAGGATTCACATCCTTCCAAAAAGTTTTAATGGAGAAGAAAAGTCCCACTGTTATAATTTTAAAAATGGAGAGAGAGAAAGAGAGAGAGACAGACAGAGAGAGAGATAGAGATAGAGATAGAGAGAGAGAGAGAGAGAGAGAGAGAGAGAGAGAGAGAGACGCCATCATGCAGCAAAGCTTGCATATAGAGTTTTTATTGGGGGAAGGGAAGGAGAGAGGAGAGAGAGAAAGGGAGCACAGAGTGACTTCGTGACAAGAGAGACAGGCGGGGGCTGGAGAAAGGGAAGGAGAGAAAGAAAGCAGGTGGGGTTCCACCTTTTAAAGGGAAGGATGCAGCACATGTGCATAGAGACCACTCATTAGGCCAAGGCACCGCCAGTGCACTGCGCATGCACACAGGGCTGACATCCTCGGTCAGCTCTCCAAGAGGTGGGCCTGGATGCCAACATTCCTCCTGTCTGTTTATTATAAAAGTGAGGTGTTAGGGGTGACAGGTTAGGGGAATGAAGGTGCAGAGGCCTCAAGACCGGTTCCTGATGATCTGGGGGCATTGGAATCTCAGAGCACCTGAGAAAGTTAGGGTGCTGACCAGGGCCTGGGGTAGCTGGATGCTTCACTTCACTGTTCAGGCTCTATGGAACTGTCAGGAGTCACTTGGATCTGGAAAGATGTTGGCACGGAAGAAGATAAAATTAAGGTTGGGGACCGGGCGGTGGTGGTGAATGCCTTTAATCCCAGCACTGGGGAGGCAGAGGCAGGTGGATGGATCTCTGTGAGTTCAAGGCCAGCCTGCTCTACAAGAACTAGTTTCAGGACAGACCCCAAAGCTACAGAGAAGCACTGTCTTGAAAACTTTAAAAAAAATGAATCTTGGAGAAACATAATATTTTCCTTAGATCCTGGTACTTGAGGGAGTGGGTCCCAAGACCAGGGAAAGGCGGGAATCTTAGGCTACTGCTTGCTAGTTCTTACCTGGAGTGCATCCCATAGTGCACCTGACCTGTTCCAGGTGGATCCAGGTTGACTCCCTGGAGCTCACAAGAGGTTTCTGAGTTTACAAGAAGGTGTAAGTTTTAGACAATTAACATTCCCACTGTTTGTAATCTGTACCTAAATTCACATTACAGAAAGGGTGGTATACTCACATACCGGTAGTACTCTGCCAGGTTAATAGCTTATCAGGATTGCATCAATTAATGTTAAGACTATGAAATTTTGGAGTCTTAAAACATCTCAAATCACTTTCTCTCTATTAGCACTTTTCATATTCAGACCTTCATAACTTGCATTTACATACTTTACATCACTTTCTTAGACCCTGAAACATTCTTAGATTCTCACATCTTACGCCTTTATATCCACATGTAGACAGAAGCTTCTGTCCTGCCCGGTCCTGCAGCTCTTCAGCCCCAAATAAACACACAGAGGCTTATATTAATTATAAACTGTTTGACCTGTTAGCTCAGGCTTATTACTAACTAGCACTTACAACTTAAATAACCCATATTTATAACTTAATAACCCTTATCTATGTTTAGCCACGTAGCATGGTACCTTTTTTTAGTAAGGCATTCTCATCTTTCTTCCTTTGTGTCTGGCTTGCCATTACATCTCTGCCTTTTCTCTTCCCAGAATTCTCCTAGTTTGGTTGCCCAACTTGTATTTCCTGCCTGACCACTGTCCAATAAGTGTTTTATTAAGCCAATATAAGTGAAATCTTTACAGTGTATAAAAGCATTATCCCAGGGGGCTGGAGAGATGGCTCAGAGGTTAAGAGCACTGATTGTTCTTCCAAAGGTCCTGAGTTCAATTCCTAGCAACCATATGGTGGCTCACAACCATCTGTAATGGGGTCTGGTGACCTCTTCTGGCCTGCAGACATACATGGAAGGAATGCTGTATACATAATAAATAAATAAATAAATATTTTTTTTTTTAAAAAAAGCATTATCCCAGAGCATCCTCACATAAACTTTACACTTTAAAGCACCTTGTTTCTGTTGAATTCACCAGGAGATACAGGTGACTGACCACTGAGAGTAGTCACTGCAAAAAAGTTCCTTTAAATCAAGGAATGGTAAAAGTTACATTGAAATACATTTTGTGAGTCTCTCTTTTCTTGAGTCTGGTAGCAAGGTGAACTGTGTCCAGACTTAGTAACAGCTCTTAGAAAGTAAGATCTGTGACTTGAATTTCACACAGAGAACTGAGAAGGCATCTGAAACCTTGGTTGCCGCGGGTAAGGGGGCAAAGCTTCTAGCCATCAAGCAGCGTGAGAGTTCTGAGAAGGATAAATTTTACCTGAGTTAGTAATTGAAAACAGCAGAAACTTACTTGCTGGCTAATGAGACAGCTACCCCAGGGCACTCCATGGTCTCAGGGAAACATCAGTCTTTGATGACGGTCCCTCTGTAACATTGGGGCTTCCATCTTCAGCCTACAGGCCTAGGATTTCCAGGCCCCAGATAATCCAAAAGAATTACTTAACTTGTGGGATAACTGGCCTACCTTTGTCTAGGCAACTTGAGGCAGTCGATTCCCCAGTGTCCTGTTTTATCCACAGTCTGAAGAGGGTCTTGGCAGTTATTGAGGTGAAAGGCAGTTTTGTCTCAGTGTCTGGGGTTGCCACTTTTGAAGCAAGTTATAGGTGGAGGTTCTGTTGTGTCCACACGTCTTCATTGGAGGAAATAGCAGCGCTGCCAGGAGCTGACATGCCTCTCTATTATGAAAAGCTATTTAATTAAGCATTTTAAATGCCATATTATGCAGATCTCTGAGCATTTGTGGACTCTGTCCATTAGGTATATCTCAATAGGCAAACTTAGAGAACATATATAAGCTAAATCTGGATATACATTTCCCCCAATTAGTCACAGCTGACCAATGTTAGTAAAAATAAGAAGGTTGGGCATATATTCTTAAATTGGCATTTGTTATCCTGAATAGACCTTAGATAAGGAGAGTCTTTATCAGACTGTTTCAGTATCATCAAATAGGAATATTTCAGTCTCTGGCATTTGTGATCCTGAGACACAGAACATAATCCTAATCTGGAGGAAGCAGAACCAAGTTTGTACCAGACTAAGACTGATTCCTGAGAAGGCGAGGAAAAGTGACAAGGGAAAGATCCCAGGGCCAAAGGGGAACAGGAGAAAAGGGGGCTTGTGAGTTAGGGTGTGGCTCGTGAGCAGGGACTGAGGGAACACAGAGGCTAGCACTTGTCTTTGACAGGCCATGGGGGCCTCTCCCCAAATGCCCAGCTCTGGGAAAAGAACCATCTCTGGGGAACAGTCATTTCATTATAGAATGTATATCTTACTTACCAAATACCTTATTTATCAAACACATGTTGTCACTTATTTAAATTCTCTAGAAGCTTTGTGTTAAACACTTGGCAAAAGCATAAGTACGTAGGTGTAAATCTATAATGTACTGTTTGTTAATCTGAATAGCTCTTCATAACCTTAAATCTTTATCACCATGTAGAGTATATTTCAGAGCAGATATACAGTATATTGTAATAAATCTAACCATATATTTTACCATTATACAAAAGTTCATACCAATCCAAATTATTTGAGACTTGTTAGTCTAGAAGGAGATACCGTGACCAGAGCTCATTAGGACTAAGAAGTTTACTCTTTAACCTTAGTAAAAGATGCATGTCATCCCTGTACATGAATATAGAGGTACAACTTCAATATCTCAGTAAGCCAGCATTGTTTTAAATCCTATCTTTTATAAACCTTGTTTTTAGGACAGGACAGGAATTATCACTTAGAAATCTATCCTAACCCAAAGTATATTAGAGACCTGATATACTGGTTCCTTTTTGATGGGACCAGTCGATGTGGTCATCCTTGCTAAAGATGGCAGTGAGGTATCTCTTTTAACCTCAACCAAAATGGCAGATATCCACACGGTCACCCTTACTAAAAATGGTGGTGAAGTACCTCTTTTAACCTCAATCAGAATGAAGGCTGTCCATGTGGTCACTCTTACTAAAGATGGCAGTGAAGTCATCTGCCCTCTGTCACTGACCTTAGCCAAAATGGCGCCTGCCCACATTTTGTGAGGTGCTGACAGACCAGGCAGTGTTCTCCAGAGCAGTTTCAATCTGAAGTCAGAAGTCTTACAGATATTAAACTATACCCAATTAGCAAGAAACACATACAGGACATGTAAAAATTCAGGATTCAAAATCCGTTAGGAACACATGTGTAGCCCCACTATAAACACATTTTCATCCCTACATATAAAACAGACATGACTTTTAACAGAAACAAAAATCTTCCCAGAAAACCGAGTCAGATGACTAACTTAAAAATCCTTAAACAAGAGTTTACAGCATAAAGTGGCACAGGAATAAAATACACATCCTGGCAGCGATGCAGCTCCCATCAAGTCAGAAGAGGAGTTGTTGAAGGTAAACGGAAAAAAAGGGTAGCAGTGCAAGCTGTCCAAGATCGAAAGATAGAAAGAGATCCTGAACGAACAATGCAATAATCGGAGACTTTGGAAGGTTCTTTCTTTCTTTCTTTCTTTCTTTCTTTCTTTCTTTCTTTCTTTCTTTCTTTCTTTCTTTCTTTCTTTCTTTCTTTCTCTCTTTTTTTCCTTTTTTCTTTTTTCAGAGAGAGAAGGCGTAACAGAGTTCCTGCATGGGAAAGCACAGGATCGAACCTGAGGCAGCACCATACCAGAACTGAGTAGACCTGCAGAGTGGAGGAGCAGGAAGTTTGAAAAGTGGATAGGATTGATTTCTAAGGATGTCTGGGCCAGATCTGGCTGAAAAGGCCGAGGAAGACACAGATGCCACGAGCGAGGTAGAGAAATAAGGCCCAAGCTGCTCAGTGATTCTTCAGACAGAGCAGGCGCTGAGGGACAAAGCCCGAAGGACACTTGGGTCCAAGAAAGGAGAAAGGCACAAGCCACCGGTGAGGTGTCACTCAAAAAGCAGGGGCCGAGGGGCTAAGTCCAAAGGATGCTTGGATTTGAGAGGCCTCACTAGTGGGCATGGCCAGAGGAGAAGAAGGAGTGGCTTACCAATGTTGACGATGTTGGATGGAGGGGCCCAGCATCCTTTAGTGGAAAAGTGACGTTGTTAAAGGTTCCACGGTCCGGGTGTCTCACGCTGCCGGAAGAGCGTGACGAGTTTCACTGAACCAACGTTATAATTTAAAAAAAAAAAAAAAAAAAATGGTGGGAGAGAGACGCCATCATGCAACAGAGCTCGCGTGTAGAATTTTTATTGGGGGAAGGGAGGGAGAGAGGGGAGAGAAAGAAGGCATAGAGCAGTCTCAGTCTCATGGGGAGAGAGAGCGGGGAGGGGGAAGGGAAGAGGGAAAGGGAGAGGGAGGGAGGTGGGCTGGGAAAGAGAGAGGGGGGGAGGGAGGGAGGTGGGCTGGGAAGAAAGGAAGAGAGACAAGGAGAAGAGGAAGAAAAGAGTGAAAACAGACAGGGCTCTGCCTTTTAAAGGGAGGGGCACAATGCATGTGCACAGAGACCAGCATCCAAGGCACTGCCTGCGTACTGGGCATGCGTGCAGGGGTGACGCACTCTGCCATGTCTCCAAAAGACAGGCCATGTGTGCCTCAATGCCAATACCCACTCTAAGTTCGAGTGCCATCATCCAATAGGATGGGCCTTTGACTAAATGCAAGATGGAAAAGAGAAAGCAAGATGAGCAGCGCATACATCTTTGCTCCTGACCGTTGGCACAAGTGAGCCATGCCTTATGCTGTAGTGAGAGCTGAGACTCTGGGCGCCTCACTTCCCCAACATAATGCTCTCACACTGGTGGCCAAAATAAGCCCCTCCTTCCTTAAACTGCTTTTCTCAGGTATTTGTCGCAGCAATTAGAAAAATAACTAATAAAAGCCTCAAAAGTAAAGGGGGAAGGAGAGACCTGGAGTTCTCTATTTCATACAGTAATAGAGTAACCATGGAAACCATGAGCAATCACTAACTTGAACATCCAGCACAGACTCACAAAGCAGCAACCTCTCCCACTGCAAGCACCTGCAACAGACTGTAAAAACCGTACACCATGAACAAACACGAAAGTTTGCTGAAGTTACCTGTGATCTGTGGTCTGGAGGCTCCTCTTCTGCTGTCCCTGAATTCAAATGATTTTGTGATGAACTGAAAAAGCATGGTAGCCCAGACTTTTGCGAGGCTGACAGCAGAATAACGGTGACAGTTGCAGTGTTGGAGCCTTGGAACGCTACTATCAGAGCATGTGTGAACGGGTCGGAGTAGCCTGCAGCAAGGCTAGAGGAGAATGAAAAGGCCTTGCTTTCAGATTTTAAGTATTTATTCTAGAAAAGTATTAAAATAAGTTGTATATCAGATTTAGTCCAAGAAAAGTGATTTAGAGATTTCTAACTATCTTCTGATGAGACTCAACTAAAAATTATGTCATAATCTGTATAATGGAATTATATGAGTTTCTGTTTAAAAATATCAGGGTGTGAGATATCATACACAAATACATATATATATAAATAAATATATGAGTTTTATATAGCTATTCCACGTGTTTCCAATATATTTCAGGTACATATATTCCCTATAAGAAATATCTAGCATAAAGTATAAATCTATAATTTCATGTGCTTAGTGGATTTCTACAGCTCAAACTTTTATATTTTCTAATATAATATATATCAGGGGAATATCAACCATGATCTAACTCAACCCTTGGACAGGTCAAAAAACTGACTAAAGGATATGAAATTGTCAATAGTGATGCATATTGATTCATCAAAAAGAAGCTTGACCAAACTCTTAAAAGCAAAGTTAGTGATGAGTTAAGTTTAAACTCATCACTAAGTGGGCCAGCAGGGGTTGGAGGGCAGTGGGTGGTCCCACATGTGCACAAATGCAATTGTAGCCAGGCACTTCCCCTTGCGCTGTATGTCTGAAAGGTGTTGTGAGCCTATGCTGTCTCCCTCTCCCTCTCACCTCCCTCCAGTTTCCTTCCTTTCTTCTCTTGCTCTCACAGTTGGATAAGCTTAGGAAGCCGCTCCTGAGGAAGCTAGTGGAGTTGCCTTGGGGACTTGAATAAACAGCCCAGGGAGCACACCATGAATTTCCTTCAGCTGCAGGCAAACCAGAAGTTATGTTAAGAGAGAAAGAAAGGTAACATCTGCTGAATTCTTTCTGCTAGCCCGAGGAGACATGATAGTGTGTGTTTCAGGCTGATTGGCAAGACCTTCACCTCCTCTGACCTGTGAAAAATCAGAAAACTGTCCCAGGAATTGTTTTTCCAAAGGTACAATTCGTAGTCTTTAATGGGGAGTGATTTCTTTTTCTTTTCCTTTTCCCTCATCTCCTGCTATTTTTCAAAGAGAATGGTCCGGTAGTAAAAGAGTAAATTGAAAAGGAGTCAGGCAGAAATAGGCCTGAGTCCTGGGAATGTCATTTTACCAGACCAGTTCCCCGTCCTCTGTGTTTTTCTCCTTGAAGGAGATAACTCGATTTTTGCACTTTGCTGTCTTATTAACAGAATGTAGTTTGGAATCCTGCCACTACTAACAGTATCAGAAGGATTTAAGGCTGCTGGAATCCACTTGGAGATTTAATTCTGCTGACTTCAGCTTGGGTCTGAAGTAAAATCTAACCACAGATTAAATGTTTAGCATCGTACATTGTAATTGGTGCTCCTGGTCATAAATACTCACGTCTGTTTCTGTTTCAGACAGCTCTCCATAGGTTTCCTCCCTGGTGCCTCACACAATGCTTGCTTCCCAAATGAGGTTATTTTCTACGAGGGTACCCCTTACATAACTCTTTTTATAGACTCGAGCCCCCACGCTGTTGTGCAATTCATTATAAACTCCCGGTGCGCTCAGCGATCACAAACACAGGCTTTCCAAGAAGAGACTTCTAGAGGGAGAAGCCTGTATTTCCTTCCAGACAATATTTAATCTCATAGCAGCACTAACTAATAAAAGCCAAAGATCAATACAAAGCCATATTGCTGGGATGAAAATTTACTAACATAGCCATTCATATCACAGAACATCTGGTGAAAGCTTCCGGCTCCCTTACTTTCTTACTTAAGATTTTTATGGGTCTCTTCAGACTCCTTTTTAGGAGTTTAGCAGGCATTTATAGCTGGCTAGGCATTTTAATCTTTTTAATGTGGTTATCTGATCTACACTTAGCTTTCTCACACTGACTGGTCATCCTCACTTCCTGCTCATTGCATTTGAATCAAGTTGTGATGTGCTCACCCTGTAATAGCCCCTGGTCCTAAACGGGCTTCACTTCATGTAAGTGGCCTCCTGAGCTGCTATTTATGGTCATTTCTGTGAGACACTGTCTTTAAAACCTTGGCATTTAGTGTGTTCTTTCTACCTTCATGACTTGGACTACTCAAGGACTATTATAAATCACATAGGCAGGCTTATACTTCTAACTCCTTGCTGGAAAAGGTTCCTGAAGTTGGAACAGCAACATGAAGAGTCCAGGTTTATAATCCCAAACAGCACAGGCGTGTATGAGGTTAATCAATGACTCTGGATACTCAAGAGGCCAGCATGACCCTAACCTGTAGTTTTCAACATGGTGGAATGTTGCAGAGCTTGGGTATGGGGATCAATTCATTTCTTTGTTGTATATGAATCCAAATTTGGTCCCTTTGAAAATCACATTGATTTGAAAGTGGTAGGTAGATGAAATATCAAAGTGCATGGGAAAATTAAGTAAAATACCCTGATGTTTGGAAAGTGTGATTTTTTTAGATCTAATGTATCAATAAAAATCTAGTCACCATATTTCTGCAGAGAGATATAAAAATACAATATTGATGAGTCCTTACATGGGCAGGTCCCTTGTGTATCCTAGCATATTATTATCTGAACTATGACCAGTGTACTGAGCAATTGCAGTAAACTTATCATGGGTCAAGATGATTAATATTTCACTGCACTGACTCCTAAGAATAATTCTCTGAAGCAATGTGTTTTACAGTCTTAACTTTGAAAGTTTGAAAATTGAGTCTTAGGGAAGTAAAGCAATGTTCTTGGTTCAAACAAGAGGATCAACCCTTGGGACTGAGGCTCAGCAGTAAAAAGTAAACTCTGCTCTTGCTGGGGACCTAGCACCCATCTGCAGCAGCTCATAGCCATGAGTCACTCTAGTTTCAGGGGATCTGACACCCTCTTTTGGACTTCAAGGGCACTTGTGCTCATGTGCACATATCCACACACAGATGCACACATAATTTTAAAATAAAGGCAAATCTTAAAAAGACAGAGAGAAACAAATCTGGTATGTCTGATTGTGCTGTCTTTCTATAAGATGTCATTCAGGGACAAAATAGAATGCACACATGGCTATGTCGTTGACCCAAAGTATCATAAAGTCTCTTTGCTAGCTGTTCCCACATCATCTACACCTACAGCAACTTAGGCTGGAAGACTTGTTGAAAAAGACGAGTTTCTCACAAATTCACTGAAGAATGGGTTCTGCAGAGATAGAGACGGAGCAAGAGCTGGGAGTGACTCCTGAACTCTCTCCTGAAACTGTGGACTCACACACAACCCCCATGCCCAGCCACTTCAGCCCATGCTGTACAAGGGTTGTGAACAAATTCCTCTCCCTCCCCAAGACCCTATGGTTCCAATAAGACGGAGACATGGTTGTCACAGATGGGAAGACTTTGCCATGCATCAGTTCCCCAAATTGACTACTTGGCATTGAGGAGGACCAAAGTAAAACTAAATCCTCAAAACTGTAACTTAAGCTGTAGCAACACATGCCAAGAGCTGCTAGACCTGGACCCCCAACACCTCTTGGCTCCCACAAGCGGCTCCACCGTTCTTTGGTCACATTAATTAGCTCAGTTGTCCTTAACAGGAAGTATGGATGAGGGCTTCAGCTCTGGCAGCCCAGTCTGTGGCAAACCTCCACAGGCAACATTCCAGAATATTATGGATCAGAAATATTCAGAGACCCATTGCTGACATAGTGTCTCCCCAGTAGATGATGCAACATTTTGCCTTTACATAGAGTTTGGGGGACAAAGAGAGAATGGAAAACAAGTGAGAAGTCAAACCCACACAGAGAAAGCAGAGGCACCAGCCTTCAGCCTCAGAGAGGATCACATGAACTCTGGTTTCTCTTCCCTCACCCATTCCTGTTATTGCTGAGGCAGTTGGGTGGTGACACATTCCCAAGGGACAGAACCCAGTTGTTCTAGCAGCTGTGTTCAGACAGCCACCATCCAGGCCTAGCAGTTGGCAAGCCTCCAGCCAACCAACTTCACCCTGAAGCAGCTTACAATGCTGAAAGAGAAGAACACAAGGATCGAGTTTCTGAATACTTAAACTTGACCATGGTTTGTTAACATTGATTGACAAGAACACACTGAAGAAGGGTCTAATCAAACAAACACATAGTTCCCTGTTGGTGGAGGCTTCTCATTCAGCTTCTGGCTGCCCGGAGCCGAAATAATCACACAGAAACTATATTATTTAAAACACTGCTTGACCAATGGCTTAAGCATATTGTTAGCTAGCTCTTATATCTTAAATTAACCCGTGTCTATTCATCTGTGTATTGCCACATGGCTGTGACCTATCAGGCAAAGTTCTAGCATCTGTCTCCTCTGACAGCTACATGGCTTCCCACTAACCCTACCTTCTTTCTCCCAGCATTCAGTTTAGTTTTCCCATCTACCTTGATTCTGCTAAGCCACTGGTCAAAATAGTTTTATTTATTAACCAATAAAAACAACACATATACAAAAGGACTTCTCATACCATTTCCCCTTTGCTGTCTAATTGAAAAGAAAGTTTTTAGCTTTAACATAGCAAGATTACATACAACAAAAATAGTTATTGAGAAAGAACTTTAATTACAATATTTAGTCCATTTACATTCAACAAATTAAGGAAAATACTCTATCATCTATCCTATCTTTGTGAGTCTAAAGTTTTATCTATCTTTTATAATTATAACTATCTTTCTTCAACTCCATCAGAGACTCCAGAAAGATATAACATTACCTAAGTAAACAGGAAGTGCATTGTAAGTAATTTCCAAAACTCTAGAATTGACAGAGACATCTCACTGCCTGAACAGTCACCCAAAGTTCTTCTGTAACATTGGGACACCCATCTTCAGCCTACAGGCCCATAGTATCCTGAAGACTTTTCCACAAAGCAGGAAATTTCAAAGACAGTTCCACCTGTATTGGCAGTTTGTCAGTCACTTTCTTCTGTGTCTGGCACACTCTTTCATGAAGCAGGAACCCTGAAGGACCATTGTAGGGCAGAGGTCTACCCTTGTTCTTGGGATTCATCTTGAGGACAGTTTCTGGTCAGCCATATAAAACATTCTGTTTGTTCCTGTGCTCTCTCTACCCGGCCTGATGATTAGCTGTAGGGCATTGTTGACTCCATCTTTGGTGTGGCAATTTCCCACCTGCTTAGGTGGAAATCCTTGTGCAGCAGCGAGATATATAAGGATTTCCCCAAGGTGAAATAAATGGCATTCAGCTGATCTCCTTTCAAATGACCCAGGTCTCTTTGTGTGTTCTTTCAATCTCCAGGCCCTTGCCATACTAGCATACGGTACAATGGCGTGTGAACTGTACCGAGGGGGTAATACAGAATCGGATGTTACAATTGGAGGCACCGCTGGGATCATCAGCAACTACAGTTGGAGACCCATCAGCGAGATCGGGAAGTAGGGATCCCTGAGAGGTTGCCCTCGGAAGGCTGGTCAGCAGGTAAGAAATTGAGTGGTGAGTGTGTATTGGTAATGGGTGCAAATAATTCTATTTGAAGAATAATTATTCATCTGAAACATATCTCTGTACTTCTAGAAAACCTAACGAACATGACTATAAGCTTGACTATTATAGATTACTATCTATTAACCTGTTTCTTAATTATACATTATATTTTTAAATGAACTGCACAAACATAATACCTTAAACAAGGGCAGTCATACACATATAACAAAATTGACCTTAAATTTGTATCAATATGCCAAGATTCATACCAATGCAAATCTCTATAGCATATCCCCCCATTAAACATAAACAAACATTTATAAACAATCATTTAGGGAATTTCAGCGTAGTTCTCTCCAGCATTGTGTTTGATTTCATTTTCAAAAGGACTTAAAAAGCACAAACAACAAAATAAATAAAAATCTGAATTCTTTTCAGTGAAAGAAGGACTTTTTTACTTTCCTGCCCCGAAGCCACACTGTCGACAGGATTCTGTCACCACTGTAAAAAAAGTATAGGTTGAAATACTGCATCTTGGGCCGGCAAGATGTCTCAGTGGGTAAAGGCACTTGCTGCATAAGCCTGATGACCCAAGTTCAATCCCAGGAGCCTACAGAAAGGTGGAAGGCAAGAACCGGCTCCACATAGCTGTCCTCTGACCTTCACATGCACTTTGGTACACGCAAGCACTTCTCCAAAGCATACACGCACACACACAGTTTTTGAAGGATTTTTTTATTCTTCGTGACTGTTTTGAGTGAGAGTGGATGGCAGTAATGAATATGAGAAGCAGGATAAATACACACAATTATATTACAGGTTTTGACTCTCAGCAACCCAAGTGAGGCCTAATAGACTTGGGTCCCAGGAATAACTGACTGTACAGTCAGTCAATCTACAGATCCAAGTGTCCTTGTCATTCTGTGTGGCATGACCCTGGAGTCAGAGATCCTGGGCACCAAGTTTAACAAGGACACTGAAGAACAGGACTGTTCATGGACAAATGCAGTAAGTTTTCATAGTCCAAACCAAGTCACCTGAAAAATGGGGTTGATAAAGCCATTGGCAGGCTTGCCATACAGACTGAGTAAGATAATGTAAGTAAAGTCCCCAGTGGGGCTTTCCATAATTAATAAGATTAACAATCAGATGCATAATACTTGTGCACGTGCGAAGTTCTCATTTTAAGGCTGGAGAGGGAAGCGGTGCCACAGGGGTCTCTCCAAGTTGTGGAGACAGAAGGCAGCTATTCTGAGAACAGTTGAATAGCCTCTTTCCCCTTTCTCAGACTCTCAGACTCTGTCAAACATCTGGCCCCTTTTGTCCTTGGCTTTCCTTGCCCTTAAAGCCACTTTCTGTTGACCTAAACTTATTTTTCTAATTACTCACCTTAGCATTTCAAGATGATTAGTCAAGAAAAGAGAAAGAAAAAAAAGATGAAAGTTGAACTTAATTTTTCCAAGGGCTAATTTAATTCCAACCCCAACTGAAAAACCAAACAACAGGAAAATCCCACCTCTTTATTTTTATCTGTTTAGCTGAAGAAAGCATTGTTTTAAAAAAATTATTTCCTTTACTCAGGATTAAGAGTTCAGTGACAGAAGGTTGGCACCTGGCAAAAATATCCTCAATGGATAAATGCCCTCATCCTTTCTTCCAGAACCTTCTTCTAGCCAGATACATCGAGGGCTGTTATACAAATGCTATTTGTCTTTTTTCTTCAGAGAAGTGGATCTGTGAGGAAGTCAGAGTCCTCCAGCCAATGCCCAGTCTTTCCCGCAGCTAACCTACTACTTCTTCCAAGAAAGAATTGTTTCAAGTGTACATCTCAACGAAAGAGAGGGTCTGAATGGACCGTAAGGACTTCCCTCATGAGGGCTTTTTTCTTTTTTCTTTTTTTGTCTACTCAGACTATCCTGTGCCGTGGATTAAGCTACTGCTTATTACAAATTCAAATCCTATCTATATATTGTTCATGGCTCCTTTGTGTCGTCAGGAAATTAAAGTTTGCAGCTGGCCCCTTCATCTTGGCTAATCATGCGGACATAAAGTCCTTAAAGGCCTCCGAGTGGCCCCTGCGGGGTCCTCGCTCAGCACTTCTCTTCTGCGGACATTGTTCTTCTGGTGTTTTCAGCCTATGCCTCCTGGGTATTAAGCCCCTGCTGCTCCCAGCCGCAGTGTCAGACTGCCGTGTGTCATTTTGCCATCCCAGACCAACACCTACAGGAAGCTGCTCTGATGCTGAGCCCTGCCACCAGCTGGAATTGTCTCCTCCGAGGGTGACAGGTGTTTGTCCAGCTTCCTGGGGTGGAGGGACACATACCCACATACCAGGAGCTGGTGGCTGTGTGAGCACCACACTACCTTCGCCTAGTCAGAGATCTGCAGTTCCACCTGTTCCCAGAAAAAAAGGATTTAAACAATTTGGTTTAGTTAGGGAAAGGCCCAGGATATTCCAGGGTAGTTGCCAATTTGTCAGCTCCTCGAAAATTGATCTGATGTGCAACAAAACTCCTCTTAGGGATCTTTTAATATCCAGCAGAGTTCACACCTGGTTTCTGAGATTCCTCGAATTAATTGAATTCTCATTAGAATGCTTCCTGCATTCCTTCTCCCTGCCTTAACTGTATGTGACCCGAAGCTCCCAGAAGAGCCACTGGGCCAGAGTGAAGTGCTTGCTCCCTCTGCTCTTAGCACTCCATCAGGGGCTCACCTTCCAGCCTAGCGACCCAGGCATGCCATGGTAGAGGGGACAGGCTTGCCCTCACATGCTTTCTGGAAGGGAACTTCTTATGAGTTTTTTCCTGTCCCCTGTTTTCACCCTCCTTTCCCCTCTCTGCTCCCCTCTCCTCTTCTCTGTGCTAAGGGTAGGAGGCAGAACCTTGTTACGCTAGGCCGGCACTCAACCAACAAGCCAGCCTCTGTGCAGGCATTTTCTTCCCAGCACTACCTAACATTCTTCCTTTCACATATTTAGTGGTACCATTTTTTCCAAATAACTGTATTTTTTGACATATTACTGGTTTTATATAATCTTTTTTCTCTTTTCTGTTTTTTTGTTTACCTATATTTACTTTGTGAACTCTATAGCCCAAGTTAGCCTGTGAGTTCTTCTTTCCATAGGAAATCATTCTTCTTTTAAACTGTTTTCTGCTCTCTCTTTGTCCCTGGAAGTTTCTTATTTAAAACGCAAATTCAGGAAATGTCTTCCTTGGCCCCTGCTGTGTCTATGTACCTAGCAGAAGGTTGGTCACAGCAGCTTCCATAATTTCTCAAAGAAAGAAAAGAAGGAAGAAGGGAGGGAGGAAGAAAGAAAGGCAAGGAGGGGGGAGGGTAGAAGGAAGAAAGGGAAGGAAGAAAATTGGCATCCTTCTTTTCCCAAAACTTGGTATTAATATTCTCAATATATCAAATGTAGATCTACTTTAGATTTGAGAAAGGGAGATAGCAATGATGGTACCTAACTCAAATCTGTCTGAGTAGAGAAATACAAAAGCCAGCTCTAATCCTAACACTTCGGAGGGAGGCTAAAAGATTGAAAGTTTGATGCCAAGCTGGGCTGTATTGCAAGACCTCGTCTAAGAAAAAGAAGGAAGAGGAGTGGGCAAAGGGAGAGAGGGGGCAAGGAGGAGAAGAAAGGAGAAGGAGAAGAGAGGAGAGGGAAAGGAAGAGAAAAAGATGGTAGAGGAAGAAAAAGGAGGGGAGAGAAGAGAGGGAGAAGATAGGAAAAGAGAGGGGAGGGGAGGGGACAGGTCTGACTCACTTGGATGGCCTGGAACTACTTCTCCAGCCCTTGTTCAGAAGGTGGAAAAACTGATATGATCCTACGGAGACCAGTTAGAAGCAGCAGAACATTGAACCTGGGGTTAACAGTGAAGATCTCGAACTGCTTTGATTCACCTTGGTGACACGTGACAACCCTGCTTCTAGGGAGTTCTCACATGGGTTTGCTCATTCCATTGTCACTCACCCTTCTTTGCTGTTGTTCAACTTCCCTCGCCATTTTTCTTATTCTTTTCTGACTACATGGGATTGGGTCGGTGACCTCCCAGCCAGCCATTATCCTCTACCTCTCCTTGCCTGCAAACCTGTGTCATTGACCTCTGCAGCATTTTTGTCTTTATTGGAAAGAAGGCTGAGCATCCTTCCCCAAAAAAGGCCCTGACTCTCATCTCAAATGGTCTAAGTTGTTTGGGATCTACAGGAAGTAAATTACAATGCAATTCTCTCAAGTTAGACATGAGGAATGTCTGTTGGTTTTCTCAAGGGGGCATATAAGACAGGAGACTCTTGAAGAAAGCAGACATGATGAAGAAGAAAATGAGGAAAGAAGAGAAAGTTTTATTCTCTGAAACTGTAGTTGAACCATCTATCCCTGGGCCCATCTGTGATGGCCAATTCTAATTGTCACTTGATACACCCTAGAACTGCCTAAACGAAGTCACAGAGACAGTCTAAATTGGGTTGGCCTATGAGCATATCTATTAGGGATTGTCTTCTGACTATGACAATTGATGTGGGATGACTCAGGTCACTATGGGGGCACCATTCCCTGGGTTTCAGTCTTGAACTGTAAAAGAAAGAGGAAGTGAGCAAGGGAGTAAGCCTTCATGAATGTATTTATCTTGTCTGTAGATAGGAAATGACTAGGAGCGACTGGTTCTTCCTCTTGTACCTTTCCTGAAGTGATGAACTCTGACTGAGACTGGTGAGGGAAAGCAAACTCTTTCTCCCCTAAAATGCTTTTCTGTTGGGATGTTTTATTGCAGAAGCAGAAATGAATCTAGAACTATTTGACTTTGGACTTACCATTATTTTCAGAAGCTGCTTTTAGCTTGCTTGCCTTGTCCTTGTATCTTTTAGTACCCCCACACATTTGGCCAAAGGTCATCTGCCCACTTTATAAAGAAAGAAAAAATAAGATACTAAAGGGTAAAAGGATGTCTCCTTTGCTCTGTGGACGGTGGAGTCATAAAGAGAAAACTGTGACTACACGCTCAGGCCATTTCCACTAGTCTGCTGCCTCACCCTGGAATGATGCTCCTCACTTCTCAAATCTTTAAGAAAAACTTGTAGAAGTATTGCTGAGACTCACTAACTTTATTCCCAAATGACAAGACAGGACAATAGAGGAAGATATTTTTAAGCAACTAAGTAAGTCAGTATCTATCTTATTGAGTAGAAAAAGTATTTATTCCTCTGCCCAGTACATGTTCTATCTTCTTGCTCCTTTTGTTCCCTGCACACCTACTTTTCTAGGCACAAAAGTAACAAAGTTGGTAAAACAGACATTATGAGCCTAAATATAAAATACCACGATGCTCACTCTGGTTCTGTGGCGTTTAACTTCATCCTAAAAAGGGAGAAGGCTCTCAAGGTCAACAAAAAGAAATGGAGAAAGACTTACAGCCATGGAAATAGCAAAGCCCATTTGGTCTGAGCCAATAAGCTGAGTAGAGAGACGAGAAGGCTAAAGGGCTGGTCCCTTCTGATGTGGCTTTATCCCTAAGGAACATGGGGAGAGGACATTTGAAAGCCTCCATTCCCTGCCAGTGTTTTGTTTGCTCCTTTGGGACAAGGACAATTTGGCTCCATTTTGAAGCATTTGGGAAATAAAATAGCCTTCACATAGCTGGGAAAAGACATAGCCTCCACACCAGAAGATGAGGCTAGATTGAATGCCAATGGCAGGGTCCTCAGGGAATGGTTCTAAACTGAAGGTAAACAAGTTAAAAACTTATATTTGGGAACTAGTTCCCTTGGGACTTCAGATTGCCTGCAATTCCACTCGGGGGTGGAATGTACCCAAAGGCATCCAGGAAGCTCACAGTCCCCTCCTCTGCTAATCTCAAAGGACTGGGTGCTGCTAGCGCAATGCATGAGTCCATCTTGGACTCAGACCCAGCTAAATAAAAGACTCTTTGCAAAGTAACAAAGGTTTCCTTTTGGTTCCATCTGGTCTCTTGAGACTTCAAAAGCTTAATGAAGTCATCCTGGGGCTCTTTACTGAGAAGTAAGATAAGACAACTACCTCGATCAAAGTCTTAGCAAAGATCGCGCCTAGTTCATCTCCGTGACACTCTGAAACAGATTCAACAGCACCCTCGGATCTCAATCTAACATTCTAGTTGAGATGAAATTCAGAGAAAGCCAACCCTAAATGCATACATCTTGAAGCAGAGGCGATTCACTAAAGAGAGTCAGGACAGACTCATTCATAGGTAGAGGGGACCACGCAGTTCCTCTGTCTTGCTTTGTGCATGAGCATGAAAGGGTGGAAGTAGAGGGTGCTCTGGGGAAAGACTACAGCTGACTCAGCTGCTTACTAACATTATCATCTGTACTAAGCACCGTCACATTGTCCTTGAGCTTCTTCATCTCCAAAGAAAAATGAGGATGAGTTCTAATTTCTATACTTTTTATAAAAGTTAAATGACTTAACACTTAAAAAAGCTACTTAAACCAATTTTACTCATGGACTACATATCATAACTGCTAAAGATCAGAGAATGAAAGATTTCATCTCACTCATGTTCTTCTTCTTTTCCAACCACTGTCTCCGTGTGTCTTAGTTCTTCTGCAGCATCATGGAAACCACCATTCAGAAGTGTGGGGCCAGGGGACTGACATCCATATACTAGTCCCCCACATAGCTTTAGTTTTGGTACCTGAAGATGATAAAGACAAGGGTTGTGATGGACTCAGACACCTGTCTTAACTTGGAGATACTCACGAAATATAACTTGGATGGACCCAGATACCACATTTCTGAAACAAGAGTAGACACTGCTATAACCAGAAAAGAGAAATGACACCATACTTTATAAAGTGATGCAACCAGAGATCATCCTCAGACCCGTTATAACTACATATTATTTAATTACATATAGATATGACAGGATGAGTGATGGGTAAGTGTCTTTTGAAAAGAAGCAACAAAGAAATTTGTATCTAATATAACACCTCTGTGTGTCAGGCTGGGCACATTGCATATTCTGCCCTAATTCCAATACCAATTTGTCATCTAAGTGTCACTGCCCACATCGTATGGAGGTTAAGGTTTTGTCTATAGTCACACTTGTGAGCTGGGAATCCTGGATTCAGTCCCGCATGTGTTTGGCTGCAAAGCCCTGGAACTCGCTGCTGTCTTGCTATCAGGCATTCCTTCTTTCTGCATAGATGGAAGCATTTAGTAGATCATTCTGGGTATTGTGCAACTAGACAGGATGGCAAGGGCACTGCAAACATCCTTCTCTTTGTCTCAAGGACTAGTCACAGGGACTCCAAACTTGGATTCTGACCTTCCCACCACTGCCTGCTTCCTAAGTCCTCATGCGTAGATATCCTTCAGTTCAACTCCGCCTGTCAAAAACTTACTCTGCCTCTGTCAGCCATCAAATGCTAAAGCTGAGAGAGAGGGAGTGATTGATTTGATTTGTGGTTTTGGTGGCAAAGCAAATTCAATTCAGAACTCATGGCCATCACCACCACTGAGCTATACCCCTAACTCCTATTGCAGTTTTAGCTTATAGGATCTCCTCAAATTCAGAGGTATGCGTAGGGTTGCCTTTGTATTCTGCTAACCCTGAGACGTTTAGAGGTGAGCACAAGCTGAGTGACGTTGCTAAGTCCCACCCTTCCCTTGGCTTACATACAGCCATAAGACCGTATGCAAGGGTAAGGGTACACACAGGATCGCTCATGTGTAGTGCTACAGCCAAGAATCCACACTCAAGGAGTGGAGAGCATTTCCAATGACCCTTTCCTAACTCTTTCCAGTCCTTCCTTCATCTGGAGGGACTCTCTAGCCTCGTCTCCTGGTCTAAACAAACCCAGGAAGATGCTTTCCACTTGGCTGACTTGCCACAGCCTATAAAAAGGCATTATTTAGTATTGGGGCCTGTTTAGCACTGTTAGGACAGAGAATACCTGAGGTGCCCCCACCTGCAGCCACGTGGTACAACTGGACATGAGAGACGCTGGAAAGGTCTTCGCTCACAGTCGTCCAGAGGTAGGGCAGTCTACACCCGAGATGCCCTAGTCTGCAGCCACACAGTATAAGCCACGTGTGAGAGAGGCAGGAGAGTCCCTGCTTGCAGCCAGTGGACAGAGTGGGTGCAACTATAAGGGCAAGTAAGTGCTGGAGAGATGGTAGAGAGAGAAGCAGAGTGGTTTCTGCTCTGAAGAGAGCAGAACTGGAGCTGTGAGGGTGGTGGTGAACAACAGCCTGATGGGAGTAGCCCGAGGCCATAGGAATGCTCTGGCCCGTGCTGCCTCTATGAAGGCCATGTCTGCTTCCATGACCCTGTCTGTAGCAGCAGCAGTCTGGTCAATGTCTATGACGTATATGTTCCCACCAAAGGTCATGGGTATGTCGCTGGTCTGGGTTTCCTCCTGGGGACTGTGTTGATGTCAGAAGACTATGCAGAGCTGGCCCAGTTCCTTACCTGCCGTGGCACTCTGGAGAGTTGGTCCTGCCTCTCGCCTGGGCAGCACAGTAGAGCTGGCACTGATGGAGTGGGTACTGTAGAGATGCCCTCACCGTTCACTGCCTGTGGCAGATGGGAGAGCTGGCCTCACCCCCTGCCTGAACAGCATGGGAGAAGGCCCCACTCCTCGCTAGCTGCAGCACTCAGGAGAGTGGGCCTCGCGCCTCATCTGGGCAGTGTGGTACAGGAGGCCATAGTGGCGTGGGTACAGGAGAGCCAGCCCTGAGGGCATGAGAGCTGGAGAACTGGCCCTACCTCCTGTGGCACGGGCACTCAGGTGATCTGGTTCCTCCCCTCACCAGGGCACTGATGGACTTGGTGCAGGAGAGCTGGTCCTGCCTCTTGCCAGCTACCACAGGCAGTAGAGCTGGTCCCAGTCTTCGTCTGGGCAAAGTGGGAAAGCTGACCCTGGTGGTGCTGGCCCGAGAGCAGCCAAGTGGACCAACCCAGCTACCGCCCAGTCCCAGAGCCAGGCTTTGAGTTGGCTCAGCCCACATCTACCACATCTAAGAACTGCCGCAGCATGTGAGAAGGCTGGTCCAGCAGAACTGCAGGATCTCCATGACTTGGGGTAACCACAGGATATCTGAGAGGAGTCCCAGTGAGGATCCAGTGACGGTGGTGTAGGAGAAGCCAGAGCCCGCGAACCAGACCAGTGACTCATTGCGATGCTCACTGTAAGTAAGGCTGTTTGGAGGAAAGGATAGCCTGATGACACGCTGTGACACACCTCAGCGTCCATGATGAGATGGTTTGTTTGTTTTTTTTTTTCAGTTTAATTTTACTTTTTTAGAGTCATTTTTATTTTTTGTTTTCTTTTGGGAAGAGGTTGCAAGGGTGGAGGGTAGACATGAAGGGACAGGGAGATGAGTGGGATTGGTGTGCATGATGTGAAATTCACAAAGAATCAATAAAAAGTTTTGGTTTTTTTAAGGCACTGTTCGTTTAGCACTCTGCTCTTTGGAATTCCTCAGTGTCACAGGAACACAATAAAGCTCAAACCGGCTTGTGCCGCCACTCTCCCTGGAACATGCTAGCCGCTCACGTAGCTTGGCTGGTGTCCCCAGTTTGTAAGAAGTCAATGAAAAAAATGACATTCATGGTGACCAGAAGAGGAACCTTGGGCAGGCCCACCACCAAATGCTCTCCGTAGGCTATCTTAGTAGCCTTCTTCCCTCTGCCTTACAGTTACAATCCTTTACCTCACAGGGACAGAGAGAGTGGTAAGGACATTTTTCATGAAATGGCAACGCTCAATGTCAAACTCTGGCTCGGGATAATTTGACAAATCTATTATTTTGGATTTAATTGGTCTTTGTGATTCTCACAGGTAAAAGGGAACCAGAAGTAATCTCTTCTAGTCCTCATGGGTTTCCCTTATCTCACAAGGCAACATTGCGTGAGGTACCCGGTCTCCCACAGAGGGTCCCCGTGAACACCCATCATTACAGAGGCAGAGGGTCCCAGTGAACACTCATCATTACACAGGCAGAGGGTCCCAGTGAATACCCATCACTACACAGGCAGAGGGTCCCAGTGAATACCCATCACTACACAGGCAGAGGGTCCCAGTGAACACCCATCATTACAGAGGCAGAGGGTCCCCGTGAACACCCAGCACTACAGATTCCACATGCTGTGTACATAGAAGCGTTCCCATCTAGTCTCTTCCCTTCTCAAAACTCCTCTAAGTGTATGCTTGTCCCACCTTTGGGAGGACATTTAAGTGTAATATACAAAAAGCTGCAGTGTTGAGCATTGTGCTGGCAGCTCCGAGTAGTGTGGGGAAAATTTATCCTATTACATCAAAATTGTGGTTATTTTACACCAATGTGTGGCTGCCAACAGATGCTTCTCTTCTTTCAAGCTGGGATAAACTCATCTAAACCCTCAACTGAGCAGCATTCTTTTTTCTTTTTGTGTTTTTAGAGATAGGGTTTCTGGAACTCGTTCTATAGACCAGGCTGGCCTTGAACTCACAAAGTTCCGCCTGTCTCTGCCTCCTGAGTCCTGGGATTAAAGGCATGCGCCACTACCACCATCCAGCTCTGGGCATCATTCTTTCCATATCTTCCCTCTCGTTTGTCTCTGCCCTCTCCACTGGGCTTACGCCAGCTGCACACTTCTCTTCTTCACATTGAAGGCCGTTTCTTAAGTACTGACACATGATAACGTTTTCTATTGGCCACAATACTCATCTATTATTCCAGAGGAAATCGCTCCTTTCTGAAGTCACAGCAGGCTGCTTCTCCACGACCTTCCAAGATCAGATCATTGAACTGGGCCATGCTCAGTATCTCAACTTTTGCCCTTGGCATCCAGACAAGTCCCGGATTGCCGGGATGCTTGCCACTGAACTTCCTGTCTGTATCAATGCGCTCTGGGAGTCTCCCACTCCTCTGGCCTGCTTCTTCCTGCTCCCAGAGCTTCCCTTCCCACACCGAGCAATTATTCTTATTAATTATTCCAGCTAGCAGTAATTATCAGCAGTCCATGCCCCAAGCCACATTAATAACAGAAATCTCTAGGATGCTGAGGTATCAGCTGGGAGGCCCCCTCTGCCTTCTGACTTGCCTGCTGCTGCAAGTTTTATTTCTGCTGCACCCCACCCCCATGCCTCTGTTCCCCAGTTGCCACATTCTCCAGCTTCTGTAGCATAGACCTGAGCTCCAGGTGACCAGTGGCTGATAAGGCAGTGGTCTCCTGGAACAGGTGAAGGCTGCTCTCAGTCAGCCCAGCACAGAGTCAGGACTACACCTAACATGTCACTGCTCCCTCAGTCCTTCTTTGTTTAAAAACTTCTAGAGTTTTCAATTTTTCTGTGTTCTCATTTGTCCTGTCTCCATTTGTAAAATACTTCAAAAACAATAGCCATAATTGGTGTGTGTAAGGTAATTTTCTATTTTACTCAAAAAACTTTGAGACTGAGATATATACCCCAGGATGGCCTCTGAGTCATGCAGTTGAAGATGACCTTGAACTTAGATCTCTCTGTCCCTATCGCCCGAGTGTTGGGGTAATAGATGCCGCCCACAATACCAGTTAACGAGGTGCTGGGGTTCAGGAGCACAGGTCTCCCTCTGTACAAGGCAGACACTGCAGACACTCTTCTGACTGAGCTACAGTCACAAGATCTTAAAAGTAAAATAATCAATTTGGTTTTTGTAAAATTTCAAGGTAATTCCAGAGTTAAATAATTTCATTCATATCAGCTCATACAGCTGTGCTAATGGCAGCTTTCTGTTGAACATGGTTGGTTCATTCAAATAGTTTGGAAGACACAAAATATGCGGAAGCTGTTTAGATCTGTTCATTTTTCTCCATGTACTAAAATGAACGTGTATGCTTGAGAAACGGCTGGGTATTTCCCCAGTGTAGCTCCCAGCAGTGATTCCAAAACCATCTGCCAGTTGGAACCTTTTGTTTTTCTCAGTCCCAAACAACGAAGTTTGAAACACTTGGATGTAGCATCAACCCTGACTGACTGCAATGGCCAGACATCAGCAAGTTTCCAGAGCGGCTGCAACGCAAGGCACTCCTGTGCAGATCTACTTACTGCAGACCACATGTGGCAATGGGGAGAATCAGGTGGAAAGAAAGGAAAAAAAAAAAAGGCTTCACTACTGCCAAATGAAGAATAAAAAAGATAAGCTGAATTTCTCTTTCTGTTTTTCTTTGTTTTTTAACAATTATGTTTAAGATGAGGTGGGGTATGTGGAGGAATTGAAAAGATAAAAAATTTTAAGTGACCCTAACAATATGTCATTTAAAGATACTTTGAAAACAAACATCATAGGAAGCCTGCTGCAGTCTGACACATGCTTACTAGTTTACATCATGAAATACTGATGCATAATTGTTGAGGCCAGTAGTAAAAATTCAGTCCTTTGCAAATTTATTTAATTTAAATACGCTTTCCCAACATTGGGGGAATGCATTCTCTCAGCGTGCTTCATTAGTGTAGCTTACACTACAAAACCGGCTGTATTGAGAAAGATTGCACCATTATCAAATAATTAGGAATGCCTTAGCAGGTGCATACACTTACCTTAGTAATTAAACCCTTGTTAAAACACCAAAATCCAGAGACTTCACACGGTTACAGCATCCCAGAGGAGGTAGCCCAGAAAGAGAGTCTATAAGGTAGCATCATCTGGGAACAGGGATATTGAGCAGTGTCTCTCTACCTCTTGGGATGCTTACTAAGCACATCTGTGCACATCATGAGATGCAATAAAAATCGCAATGGCAGTACTAGACAAACACCCACAGCACAGGACACTGGGCAGGCCCAGGCCATGCTACATGGAAGTAGATCCTCTGTAGCTGGGCTTTGTGCGGCCATTGTTTCAAGCATCGTTCATGAGACAAAGGGAAATACAAGTGAGACTCCAAAATAAGGGCTCAGCACACACTTTTCAAGTCTGGTGCTGAATAAAGATGATAGCTGGTACCAATCTGTCACTGATGTCACCATAAAGTCTGACTCTCTTTCATGAAGCGAAAATGCCTCCTCTGATGGCATTTGAGGAATACATAGGCCCATATTAATATAAGGAACACCAGTAAGTCAACATTCAAGTGCACTAAAATCTTGCTACAAGTACAATGAGTGTTACAGTGATCTACATAATTGCAAATCTGGTTCATCTGCTAGGGTATGGTTGTCTAGGAAGGGCTTGCCATCTATATAGAAATACAATGGTGATAAATCTGGACTCAATAGCCATGGGCCATTCTGAAGATGATATCTATGGGTTGCCATGACAACCCCCTAGAATTCCTTCAGTCTTTTCGTGGTGGAGTTCCTGGGTAAAGACTGGAAGGTATGTGAAATAAATCATCAGAAGGTAGGACAGCTGGAACTGGTCCATGGAAGAAATCCAAGTGCATGAGCCCATAAGTTCTGTGGTAAAGAGACTGGCACTTGAGGACAAATTTCCATCACTTTGTAGAATTTAGGCTGAGCATTTGATGCAACAGAATTTTTATGGAGTCTGAGGCTCCTGAGGTTGAGCTGGGATGCCACTGATACTAATGGCTTCAGCTAACCACTGATGCCGTCAATCACTTCCTGGGAAGAAACTATTCCACATGCCTATGACATGAACATTCCTCACTATGGGCCCAAACACATGGAAAAAGGTATTGTTAGCTTCGTCACAGGCAACTCATCTGAGGGCCATCCTTAGATTTGGGGTGGTGGGATTTAGGATGCTAGCAGTGACCTTAGAATATTAACCTTTGGATAATTCTTCTCACCAGAGCTCAGGCTGTCTCCCAAGTTAAAACACAGATTTTCCAGAAGGCCTTGTAAAAGTCACCATAGCCATTTCCACATGTATTCTCAGCTACATGATGAGAATTGAATAAAAGAGACACCCAGTGAAATGTTTGATATTTAATTACCACATTTCATTTCCTTTCTTCATATAAAAATGTAAAATATGATCTAAATGTATATGTGATTATCCTAGAATCTGCTTGTCATCAAGTACTGCACCATTGCTAAAGCAGGCCAAGGTTTTCAGAGCTGTTGGTAGTGACCACAACAGTGTAACACTCTCAGAGGATAAAGAAAATTGGCGATTACTATATCAACAATATTGGTGGACACACAGACATCATATATGATAAACAACTGAGAAGACCAGATCCATATCTTCATGCCAGACACTTATGAAGTGGTTGATTATACCTCTTTAATTCCGACCTGTAGTAAAAGAAATTTAAATGAACAAAAAACATATTACTATTGTATAAAATCATGTCATCTTGCTAATAGGTCATACAGCCAACTAAAGCGTTGCTCTCACCTGTACAACCAAACATCTTCACTAAAGCAAGTGAATCATTCATTTACATTCTAAATTTTTAGTGAAGTAAAACTCACATCCAGGAGAGTACACAAATCAGAAATATATAGGTTATTAATTTTTATAATGTTAAAGGTATATTTTATTATCATTTAATCATTCCATATTTGTTAAAATAAATTAAGAATTTTCTTTGAATATATTATTAGTATTAGAGTTTAATGATGACAGTGTTTATTGTTTCTAGTCTCTCTTTATATTTCAGGATACAATAATTTTGACCCTTCAGTGAGCAGATTTGAGATTTTTAATACACATAGGCAACCAATGACATGATTAAGATTCACAACAGTCCATTAGCCCTAAGTCTCCCTGTGCTTTCCCTTCATAACGGCTGCTAAATTAACACTGTTCTTGATCATGTAGTGCTATCTTCCCAAGAACATCATAATATAAATAAGATCATGTAGGGTATAACAGAAGTCTGGCTTCTCTGTGTGTGTGGTACATATATGTACTCATATGCAAAGGCATGAGGAGGTCAGAAGCCAGACTCAAGTGTCTTCTTTGCTTGTTCTCCAACACAATTTGTTAAAAATGGAGACTCTCACTGAGCCTAGAGCTCACCAATGGGGCTAGGCAGATTTTCAGTGAGCTCCAAAGTTATGCTTTTCTCAGATTTCTCCCAGCACAAGTATTATGTGTATGCTCAGTTTTACGTGAGTGCTAAGGATCTGAACTCAGCTCCCCATATTTACACAACAAATACTTTACCAACTGAGCCATCTTTCCGGCTGGCTTCATTAACTTTGTATAATACCTTTGATCTCTGTCGATCCTGCTCTATTTATCCATCGTTCACTCTTATTGATTTCCCACTGAGTGGGCATAAAGAATCCTTCCATTCACCCACTGGAGGACTTTTGGTCTGTGTCCAATTTCAAATTACTGTGCATAGAAGGAAAAAAAATGTTTGCCATTGACATAAGTTTTCATACTATTATTGTAAATATATAGGGGTAGAATTACTAGGTATAAACCATTTCCATGATTTTATCATATCTATCTAGTGCCACACTTTATGTTATCTTGATCCATAAACTATTTCCTTCTTGAAGGCAGAAGCTGAGGGTTTTTTTAGACTTGGAAAAATGGTCAGAAAATGTCATTTTCATATTTTAATGCTGAAATCTGTATTTATCATTTTAACCATGTTCTATATTGTTTAGTAGTACCATAACAGATACATTTTTATGTATTAGTTGAGAATAGACGCAGGTATATTTAAAAGCTCTGTAGGAGGCATTTGGATTCTGGCCTCCTCTCCTAGCTCACAAAAGCCTGATGTTTTCCAGCTAGAAGACCATTATCACAGTCATTCCATCATATCACACCTAGGCTGCGTCTATGGTGATCCAAAATCAGCCAACTTGAGGATTCTTTTCAAAGCATCTTCTACCTACAGTTTAGGAACAAATATGCCCAGTTATCTTAACATGATCATTTATTTTCTTCACAAATCTAGGATACAGCTAAGTTTCACAGACCGTGGTTGACTGCCAGCTCTCCCAACTTACCCTCCCCACACTTTCTATCTTTAAGACCTTGTAAGAGCTCAGGCCAGTTGTTCTATATTCTTGTCTTGATTATGTTTTGTCATGATTAGAACCAGTCGGGCGTATGGGAAGGCTATGGCACAGTGTCATATACCATACCCTGCGCTCTAAGCTTCCTACTGTACCCAACACACTGACCTTGTCTGTAAAAACTGGCCCAATGGCTCACCCTCCAGCCATTTCTAGAGGTTCTGTCTCACTCTCGGGTGCTGAGGACAATGTCAGGCTTAAGCTGACCCAAATACCTTACAGCTGCCTGTGCCTGGGTTGGATAATGAGAATTTTAAAGAAGAGACAGACAGGGAAGATTACAGTCAAGTGTTCTCAATCTGTGGGTTATGCCTCACTCTCAGATATCTTTTCAAATCTGTGACCTCCAGCATGCAGACTCCTCCCCAGGAGCAGGCTGCCCTGACTCCACAGGGTTATTTTCTGTATTGTGCCTTTTCACACGCTATTTCTACTCATGGAATCCTGACTTTACTCCTTACACTCTCCTTTGTATTGTGAACTCCTATGAAGGCAAGACCATCCAGATGTCAGCCAACCAAGAAGCTCTAGTCACTAGAGTCTAGCAGGTAATACTGCTCTCAGAGGAACCCCCAAATCCATTGTCAGTTTGTGTGTCTTGCTCTCCTTCATGAGGCATTCCTTTGTGGCCTTCACCCCCTCTTCTTCTCTTTTCCCACCATGCTGATTTTCTTCCCATCCCCCACTTACATACAGCCCCTCTATCTGATATGTTATAAAACTGTGCCTAGTTTCTTCATGGTTTCCACAAGACCAGCTGTGGCTCACAGGTAGCACCTCACATCTCATCTCAGAGCCCAAAGAGAGTTACTAGCATCTCATGGATTTTCCCATCTCTTCTGTAGACTTCGGAATCTAACTGATAAGAGCTTGAATTCAGCTTCTCCTGCCTGGCAGTTTACGATCTTAGATTTATTAGCCCCTCTCTGCTTCAGTCTCCTCATCTATAAAATGAGAGTGACAGCTCTTCCCTCACAAAGGAGTTGAGTCATAGATGAAACTAAGGTCTGGCTCCAAAGGTTTAAAATATTCAAGTAGCAAGTGTTCTTTAAAAGGTGACTGTATTTTTGTTTTGTGGAACACTGTTGCTGATGCTATTAGCACTGCCTCTTCTGTGTGACATCCGGGTCCAAAAGGTCTCACACGTTCTGTATTTCTTATAACATTAAGCAAACAATCACAAGAACCAAATAAGTTATTTAGTCTAGTTCTCAATTTTCCAAATTTACCTGCTGCTACTTCCCCTGTAGTGCTGCGTTTCAGCTGGTCTGAACTCCCTCAGATTTTTTGCTCCAGGCATTGTTCGCTCTATCACAACTACACTTTTATTATATTTTGCATACTTCTTTGCTTGTCTCCCAGATTAAAGCCTGAATGGTCTTGCCAGTATTCAGGGAAGTTTCTCCCATCAGCTTGCACATCAGAAAACCCTTAAGCTAAGGGTTTAAACACAGAACACTCCATCTTACCAAACCATTATATTTCTATTCTGGTGTCAGATGCCTTATTGTGAAGCGAGTGAGATATCTCAGAAAGTAAAGATACACGATGCCAATCCTGATGGCCTGGGTTTGATACCTAAAGCCCCATCTGCTTCCTCAAGTCATCCTCTGATCCCCATGGTCATGCTGAGACATATGCGTGTGTGTGCAGAGATCAGTGGGAAGTATCAGAAATATATATAGTAAAAGATAATAATCCTTAGTAGAAAGATTACAAGCCATGTGAAAAAAGCCATGTGAAAATATTTTGATGGGAAACCAAAGCATCAATTGAGGCTCTTTTTTCTGCCACCCCATATCTATTCACCAAATCTAAGGTTATTGATGAAACTTGATTTTTTTTTCTTTTAAGTTGTTGGTCACCATCTCTTCCTTCACCATAACCAGGCTTTACCCTCAGGCTCCCTGCAGGCTCCCATCTCTCTGTCTGCAAAGTGGAGTTCTGGAATCGATTCTGACCATCTCCACCTGACTTCTGTTCAAAAACCTGTTAGGGACTCCTTAGCCCTGCAAACACAGCCAGAGATAGCCCTCTCAGCTTTCCTCAGAAATGCACTGTCTTAGCAGAGTAAAGCGAACAGAGATACATATAGAGAGAAAGTAGGCAGAGTCAAGGAGATGCCATGTAGCTGCTGAAGGAGAAAGATGCCAGCCAGAACCTTACCCGATAAGCCACAGTCTCGTGGCAACACACAGATTAATAGAAATTGGTTAATTCAAAATGTAAGAGTTAGCTAGAAATATGCCTGAGTCATTGGCTGAATAGTGTTGTAATTAATACAGTTTGTGTGTTATGGTCGGGTTTGGGTGGCCAGGAAATAAACCAGCAGTCTCCATCTACAAAATGGCATACCAATGTGGGGCATCTCCACCCACATAAAAACTGAGAGTTTGGGAAAAAAATTTAGACACACACACAATACAGAGTTAAGCACAGCTTCTTGGTAGCCTCATTTCTTTTTTCAAATAGGCTCTGCTTGCTGGCAGTGAGCTGAGGCATGGCTTGTGCTGGTGGCAGGAACTTTTCTGGCTCTTTCAGGAGGTCCTGCAATAGAGCACTTAAATGGGGTCTATGAGCAAAGTGCTGCAAGTTGCTTAATGGTGACAAAGATCCACGATGTCCCTGGAGCTGGTGATGAACATGGACAGGACAGAGCCAACAGACAGAGCCATGGAGGTGGTCCTAGCCATGCTTGCTTAGCATTAATAAAAAGGTGCTCCTGGTCAGAAAATGATTACAGCTATGCAATAAAGACAGATTGAGATGAAAAAGACCTCTGAATGGGCCACAGTGTTGGATAAGTGTTGTGGGCTTGGGAGAGAGAAGAAAAAGAATATAGACAGTTATAAAAAGAAATAGTTTTAAAAATAAAACAAAGTCTTTAAAGAGATAGTAAAAGTAATATAAAAGAGTACAGACAGTCATAGATTAAAGGAGTAAAGAAAAATAAGCCACGTAAAGATGGAATATACACAAAGAGTCTGGATTATGCATATTATTGTGTTTTCTTTGAATTTTTGGCCACAGAGACACATGTGATTCTGGAGGCTGCTAAGCAAAACCAACACACACACACACATATATGTAAAATATTTAATATATATTAAGGATATGTTACTTTGGAAAAGAGGTTATGCTTTTGTTTCCACAGAAGATGAGAACCTGTGGATTCCTTCTGATTTAATATTGTTTTATGGAACAAGACCCCCCATGAAATTTCTCCATGAACCCTAAGAACAGCAAGAAGCAGTTTGGAGAAAACTATGCCCAAATTCAAAAAATGATTGTTTATAAATGTTTGTTTTTATTTTTATTTTAAAAGGGTTGGTTATAAGTGGTTAATGGTCACAGTCAATTTCTAAAAAAATAAGGGGATATGATATAAAGATGAATACTTTGCATTGGTATGGATCTTGCTCTATTGATGCAAATTTAAGGTCAATTTGTTAAACTGTGTATATATATTTCTGCTTTTATTTAAGGTATTGTGTTTGTGCAGCTCATTTAAAAATGCAATGTATTAGAAATACAGATTAATGGACAGTCATCTGTAATGTACTCATGTTAGTTAGGTTTTCTAGATGTACAGAGATATGTTTCAGATGGATAGGTATTCTTCAAATCTTTCAAAGACCTACAGAACATGTCATTTAAAAGGTTTTAAGAACTTAGACTTTTCTTGACAGTGAGACATGCCTGCTTCTGGCAGCACTAATTACTTCAGAGAGGACAATGGGCATTGAAGAAACTCATTATGAATTTTCCTACAATGTGACAAGGTTAGTCATATGGGCAAAAAAAATTGTTCTTGCCTGACCGGCTTGATAGTATGCTATGTGAACTAGACATGCAAAACCCACAGAAAAGTGACTGCTGAACTTTTCAAAAGATGGAATGGTCTTTCAGGCTTCCTGCTTCACAGAAGAAACTGCCAGACATTCTGCAGGACACAGAAGAAAGTAAGTGATGAATGTTGCCATTACAAGGCAGAACAGATCTTCAAATTTCCTGGTTCATGGAAAAGTCTGTTGGATACTATGGGCCTGTAGACTGAAGATGGATGTCCCAATGGTACTGAAGAACTTTGGGTGACTGTCCAAGCAGCGAGATGTCTCTGTCAATTCTAGAGTTTTGGAAGTTGTTTAATTGCACTTCCTGTTTACTTAGGTAATATTAGATCCTTCTTGGGTCTTTGATGAGTAGAAGAATTGATAGCTATAATTATAGTTTTCCTTAGTTATGATAAAAGATAAATTAGGTATAAAACTTTAGATTCACAAAGACTAAATACTGTAACTGTACTTCTTGCTTGATACCTATTTTGTTATATGTAATTTTACTATGTTAAAGTTAAAACCTTCATTTTTAATTAGACAAAAAAAGAGGAGATGATGTAGAATTCCCTCTGTATGCTATGAATATGTTTTATTACCATTGGTTATTAAAGAAGCTGTTTTGGCCAATGGCTTAGCAGAAAAAAGCCAGATGGGAAATCAGAAATATATATATATATATATATATATATATATATATATATATATATATATATATAGAGAGAGAGAGAGAGAGAGAGAGAGAGAGAGAGAGAAGGCAGAGTCAAGGAGATGTCATGTAGCTACTGAAGGAGAAAGATACCAGCCAGAACCTTACCTGATAAGCCACAGCCTGGTGGCCATACACAGATTAATAGAAATGGGTTAATGAGCACTTTCCATCTATACCTGAGGAACACCTGCCGGGGCTGAAGAGGTGACTGGGTAACTAAGGTTGCTGTTCTTGTAGACCACCCAAGACTGCATCCTAGCCCCTGCACTAGCCAGCCTGTGAGTGCAGCTCCTCTGGGCCCTGCAGGCACCTGCACTCATGTGCACACAAGCACACACATATACACATGACAAAAACAAAGAAAACCTTTTTTCTGTTTCTCTTATATGATGATGATATTTTACAGAAACTAGGAAATTCGAATAAGCAAAAGTAAGAGCATAGACACTGAAATAGTTTCCTGCTACACTGTTACATTAAGACAAGTAATAGTGACTTTTTTCCAAACTTGCAAAAGTTTTGATGAAAATGGAAATGTGCTCTGCACGCCATTTATTAACTCAATCACATTTAATCACAAATCACAAATAACTCCTGAAGTCATTTACTATCATCCCCAATGTATCATGGCAGCTCTGGTGCCTCATGTGGGGAAACACATGAGTTGTTCAACCCATCCCTGCTGTTGAGCGTTGACACTTTCTGTTTGACATAGTTGTGAATGGTTCTATGGTAAATGTCCTCGCTGGTGGACTTATTTGAACAAAAATTCCAATTCCCTTCATATAATTTTTTGAAGGTATATTTGCTAAATTTTAAACAGAAGTGACCTTTTGAGGCTTGGTGAAAGGGCTATAGCAATAATTAGATGAAATATTTTTCAGTTCTGTGAATGCAGAAGGGATGTTGTTTCCCTTCTGAGGCTTGGTGGAAAAGCTGTAGCAATAATTAGAGGAGATGTTGTCCAGGTCAGTGAGTCCAGGAGGACTTTGTTTCCCTTTTGTTTCTTGTTACTTATGGAAATAGTTCTACATACTTTGAAATAATTTAATTCTCCTTTATGAATTTCCTGTTAATGTTCTATTCATTTTTCTATGAATGTTTACTTTTTAAAAGTAATCAAAAAATAATACTATTAACATTGAAAACATTGCTCGGATAACTGCCTTCCAGGATTTGGGGAGGTGTAATTTGAGTTCTACTAGCCACGAGGCCTTACCACTTGTTCCTAGTACTGGCTTCCTGGCTTCCTTATGGGTTGTGTTACCTTGGGAAGGTCATTTCTAACTGCACTGGTTTTCTTGTTGGCTAATGGAGATACCAACAATAACTGCCATATAGTATTGCCGTGAGAGAGAGATGAGATGAGAGCCTGAGGATCCATATTAAAATCTGGGTAGGGAGGTGTGTATCAGTAATTCTAAGACTAAAAGGCCGAGACAGGTGGATCCCTGGGGCTACTTTGCTCACCATCCTCACCAAATTGGTGAGCTCCATATTCAGCCAGAGACCCTGTTACAAAGAAACATGGAAACAATCAAGGAAAACACTCAATGTCAGCCTCTGGCTCTGCACATGGGTGCACACACAGGCAAGCATACATCCACACATCACCCAATAGTGAAAGGATCAGTCTACAGCAATGTTTAGTACTTAAAAGCTACATAATCCACAAGGGCTCATCTTTGGGGTTGTCCCTTCAGGGAGCCATCAGGAAGCTCCAGTTGGTAAAATGCTACTCACCTCATCTTCTATGACATTTTTATTTATTGTGCTCATTTGGGGCTTGCAAAATGACTCAAGAGTGAAGGTGATTGCCACAAAGGTTGACAACCTGATGTCAATCCCTGGGGTCAACATGGTGGAAGGAGATAAGCAATTCCTACAATTGTCCTTTGATTACCACACATGCTAGGTGGTACCCACACGCCCATGCACCCATACACCCACATGCACAAATGCACACATACTAAATGTACTAAAATAAAATAAACTATTTTCCATTTTATGACTCCATTATATGACATTTACTCATATATACCAAATTTACCTATCAGAATAGTCAAAGAAGTAAAAAATATCATCATAAGATAAATGGAAAGTTTTGGGTCAATTTGACTAAGTTTATGTTGAATTTAGTTTTGGTAATTTGAATAGGAGACTCACAGACATGTGGGATTGACACCTGTTTTGACTCCATCAGTAACTAGCTTGAGATTCCAAGCACAATGAATGCAGTGTGCCACCACCCAGCTAGCCATTTAATCAGGGTTCTGTGTATGCCTTCCAGAGATGCTCAGAGCAATGGTCCTCTTAGGGTCCAGTCATCTGGCCATCAGCACAAGGAAGGACTTGTCAAAGCTGGCATGATACCTTGGGTCAAGTCTGGTGAATAAAAATGGAAGAAACCCGAGTGGTTGTCCACAATTTGCCATATCCACAGATTCAAAGTTTAATATTCTATCTGGTGCAAAGCTTTATTGATTTGACTAGACCACTAGGTAACCAGAGGCAAGGTCTCCCAAGGAAGGTCCTCAAATGCAGTGTGTGCTCTGAAGAAATGTATGGTCTAGTTGGGAGGAATAATTAAGTGTACATGTTATTATACTTGAGAGGAATGCATATGAGAGATTGCCCTGAGAGTGGTCCCACGGGGCTATAAATTCAGTTTTCAGCTGTTTTGTGGGTATCCAGCTAACGAAGGCATGTGTTGGATACTGGAGAGGAATGATAAATACAGCCGCATGCCAGCCTCTCGAGGAAGAGTTGGTATATATAATTAAATGTCATGGCTGTTTCTGAACCATGTCACAATTTATTCATTTAAGAAGTCATTCAATTAATAGTGAATGAACTTACAAAACCGAATGGGAAAGATGTACCTTTCAGACCAAGTGTGGCAAGTGACAAGAAGCTCATTATTTGAATATGTACTATAAGCATTTTGATAGAATTATGTCTTCATTGTTATTGAAACACCAAGCGGATGGGATTTCAGAGCTGAAACAGGGAATTCATGGAGTTTCATGGAGGAGATGACGCTTATCTGAGTTTGGGGAAATGTAATTCATTCAATAAGTCCTTACTGGTGTGAAGTTAAAAAGCTGTATGTAACCCATCTAGGTATTGTGTTCATTTGTTAGTAGCAAATGCAATAAAGTTTCGGAACACATGGAACTAATTACTAAAACATCTAAAAGGGACATGTAGAAAAACAAAGTAGGGAGTGTGATGTGATCAAGAGTGACAGGAGATGGGGAGGCCAGATCACTGATGCCCCATGTGAGGGCTAATTCCATCCCGAGCCAAACACTACTGCTATGTACACAGCCCTCTACCCATCGCCTAAGGGTCAGATTGGGCTAGGAAGTACAGGAGACAGAAGGAATGACGCTAATTAGATTGTGGGGGAAGAGAAAGCCTGGCTTCGGGCAGACATTGCTGAGAGAGGTACGAACAGAAGGTGTTTCCGAGAGGAAGAGGGGAGTTGTGAGAAGAGCCTGTTGAGGAAGAAGGTTTTAGTGCTAAGAAGAAGTAAGCACACATAAGAAGTACTCCAAAACACAGAGTGTATGTATGCAAATACGTATGGATGGACAGACAGACAAGCGGGTAAATGATATGATGCCGAGTGACACACAGAAAGTCAAAATAGCTACCATTTTCATTTACTCCCACCCCGTTGTGAATTCAACAGGGAACAAGTGAAGAAACCTGTGTGATTTCTTGACATTTTTATCGCCCAATAAACTGCACCCTCCTTAAGGGAAACATCTATGTTGTCCCCCTAGGGCCTGAGTCATGCCTGACCTGTATTTTCTAAACTTGCGGCTGTTGATTGCAGACTCGACTATCCTTCCTTCCTACCAACCACGGTTCACTGTCCCTTCCTGACTGTGGAAGACTCTACATTCACAAGGCTAGAGAACTCCTGCTTTCTCCCAGGATCCATCACTGATTCGTGCCTCTTTCACGGACGCATCTCGCTTCCTAGTCTCCCAGGCACAGGGATCTGGCTATCAAAACTGAGAACCTGGATTCATCAGAGCCTCTAACATTCAGGGGAGAAGGGGCCCATTTAGAAACTGCCAGTGTCCACAGCTGAAGTGCACAAAATGAGTCATTGGGCCAGAACAAGTACCAGTGGCTTGGCTGGGGCTCTAGCAGTTCCCAAACTGTGGTCTATTAAGCCAGCTTCTCTCCTAGCAACACCTGCTAGAGCGGCGACAGTTACGGACCTGTCACTTTTCCCATTGTAAGGCCCTTGCGCTGAAGCGTACAGCTGCCACTGAAATTCACCTCTGCTGGAAACCTGACGTGAGTGTGCCTGTAGCCTTTGGGTCTATTTTGAAAATAAGAAAAAAATTAAAATGACGGGGTTGTTTCACTGAGCTGTGTGGCCTCTGTCTGCTATTCTGCAAGGAGATACAGTAATAAGCCAAACTCGCCCAGGTGGTGGGCTGTGGGCTGGCTTGACAGGTAGTTACGCTTTAACACGGTCCTCGTTGTCGGTGCATCCATCTTGTCAGTAATCTCCTGGCTAAAGAGCACCTGGTGACATGATGGACCGTAATGGCTGCCTGGCCAGCTTTATGCTGTCACAAAGTAACACGAGTTTTAGAAGCTCCTCTATACTGCACGTAAATCGACCGAGTGAAAGGTTGCGGAATCGTTTGTGACGGCTCAAAGGTCTAATCCGCCATCGTGGTAAGGGGCTCCCTGGCTATCACACTGCTGCTAGGGGCCTGGGCTTGTGGAAGAGCGGTGAAGTGAGTGTCCCTGAGATTCTTGACTCAGAATTAAGTCCATGCAGCCAGGAGATGAGCTGTGTTGCCCTCGTTAGTGCCGTGTGGGATAAAACATATGCTTTCTGTTAGGAGAGGGTAACGGAGTGTTATCTAAGGCACTTTTCAACCCTGCTGCCCTAAGCTAGAGTGAGAACTGATGTGCAGGTAAAATAAGATACAAGCCAAGAACACTTAGAGCTGGAGAGTGTCTCAGTGGGTAAAGCACTGGCCCTGCAAGTCAGAGGATCAGAGTTCAGATCCCAGCACCCCTTAAATGTTGTTATGGCAAGTTATACCACTTGGCTAGTTACATTCAAATCCGGGAGCTCTGGGTTCAAATGAGAGACCCTGACTCAATAGGTCAGGAGGTGATCAATCAAGAAAAACAGCCAGTGTTAACCTCTGGCCTCCACATATATGTACACACACACACCCGTACACATGGGCCCATGCATTTGCAAGCACACATGCATTTATACTTATCCTACATACTCACATATAAACACAAAGATTTAAAAATTGTGTGTCACTATGCTAAAATATTATGCATATTATAATACTAGACAAAAGTAATTACAAAAAATAGAGGAAAATATTTTTTAAATATTTTATTCTCTCTGTTAATATAAAACACATTTTTTCTACTCAGGAAGTCATTACTGTATTTAAATAGCATTTCATATCATATTCATCTAATATTTTTTATAAAAACAATATGGTCTAACTGGTTCATTTGAAATTATGGGCCACACATTAATGAAGGACAGACACATTTTATAGCAGAAAAACCCATCAAACTTTGAACCTACATTTTATACTTTAAAATTGTGTGACTCTTTAAGTTTGACAACTCGATGTTTCTAGACGTTAATTGAGACCCTCTGTGTGGCTGCAGACATGTCACAGTCACACCCTGCCACTACACAGTGACAATAATTCTCTGTAGAGAGCATACATTTTTTTTTTCATTTACAGAATCTAGATTTAACAATATGTGATTCTCTATGCATACACAGATAAACATGACTTATACAAGGAAAGGGGCTGTTTGGGAGAATGGAGGAGATTGGTGGGAGGAGGAACAGATGGAGATAAAGAGGCAAATAAGGAGGAAGTAAAATGATACAGATGTGTTCAAATGTCACACTGAAACCTATTATTTTATGAACAAAGGAATACAGCATATAGGTAACCCCACTAATTTTGCTTCATGCAAGTTACATGCTATAATAAACTAAAAAAAAACCGAATAGATGGTGGAGCCATTGTCAAATTCCCCTATATTGTTGGTTCTCACCTTTCCTCAAGACCCTTTAACCTAATTAATTGAAAGGGCACCGATGTAAAGTTCGGAAATGCTCAGCTCATTTGCGTCTTGCCTAGGCGACCATCTTGCTTATCCCACTATACTGACGGGGCTGTTGGCCCAGCACCGTCCAGGGACAGGCAGGCATGAAATCCTCATCAGGATTGCTATTGTCACTCTAATGCGCATAGCTTTCTGGGCCAGGGAGTGTAGGTGTGTGTCCACTAACGTTTGAAGCTTGTGTTGGTTACTTGTCTGTCGCTATAATTACATACTTGACAGGAAGTATCTTAAGGGATGATGGGCTTATTTTGGCTCACGGTTTAATGAGGGTTGTAGCTGATTGTGGAAGGGAAGGCATGGGAGCAGGAACATGAGGTAGCAGTCACATTGTGTTCATTGTCAGGAAGGAGTAGCCAGGAAGTAAGCTGGGCTGTAAAACCTCAAGACCCACTTCATCCAACAAGGCTCCAGAATGGACAAGTCCCACAACCCTCCAAAATGGCACCACTAGCTTGGGACCAAGTTCAAGCACATGAGCCTATGGTGGCCACTTCCCTTTAAACTACAGCAGTGCTAAAAATTGGCCTAATTCTCAATCTCCGTAAAGCCACCAAGTGCTTCTCACATTTTTTCTTGGCATCCCTGCCTTGAATTTCTATAATGTTCCATGACCTTTTATTTCCTATACAAAGTTACAGATAGAGGTTATTGCTAAAATTCCTTCTCAGCGGAAAGGCATAAGTGACATCCACCCATCTTTCTAAGGCCCCAATTGTAAACTGAGGAACAATTCTGCCAGAGTTCATTCTAGGAAACCAATGGGTTTATTGGGAGTCCTTTCAGAACAAAGGTGAGGGTCAGTTATAGGAATGAGGGTGCTCCTCTGCCAACAAGCTTCACTTGAAAGCCTTTACCCAGCAGGGATGATGGCTTCTGTACCCACAGAGATGAAGCTCACCTCCTCATCCCTTCCTTGGCTTGTATACTCTAGTCTCTCCCCAAGGTCACATGCAATTAGGGCAGAGTCACATACAACAACATAAAAGGAACAACTGGATACTCTTGTGACCATCCCCACCTCTCTACACGGTGGTTTAAACTGTCACCAAGCCCTGCTGAGATAATCTCTATACAAAGAGGTTCAGCTGAACTCCCCAACATGGTGGTTGCTTGATTCAGAGGTCAGTTTTATACAACACAGAAACCAGAGGTCTCTCTAAAATGAAAGAAAAAATACTGACACGTCTCAATGCACTTCTGAACCAAATTCTAGAGCTACATGAATATTTTGTTACATATGGGCATGTGAGTTATCCCTGTCAGTGTGTGTTTAAGAGAGTTATTGGTTTTAAAATACGATTGCTTTCCTCTTTGCCTTCCCCCAAACAAAACCCTTCTCAGCCCTCCTCAGACAACCTTCTTTTTGAGGTGGATTATAACACTGGATAATGGAAGGAAGAAGGAGAGATCTGGGTAATACTGAGATTTTGAAATTCAAAGTAAAGCAGGCTGTGGTCTAGAGAGAGGCCTTCCTCTATTTCCTCATCTCCAAGTGTCAGATGAGTCAGCTCCACAGTTACAAGAAAGTATGAAGTCAGGGGACTGGAAAACTCCTTTCTAGCTTGGGTCATAGTAAGAAGAATAGGGAGGGGAAGAGGAAGAGTGGGAGACCAACTTCACCAAGATAGTTGGCCAGCTAGAAGGGACTTCCATCTTCAGAATATTCAGACACCCAGGGTCCAATGTGGCATGGAGTGGTGAGCCTTGATGCTCACACAAATTCCAGTCCTGTGATAGGTAGTTCTGTTGCTGTAACACTAGCGCAGTCATGGGTCAAGTCAGCCGGGGTAAGTCACCATGATTTGAGAACAGCAGCAAATCCTGAATCAGTCCAGCTGCAGATTTCAGATAGAAAAGCTGTCAGGGCAAGAAGCCCTTGATGGTCAAGGAGGAATACAAAAGGACAAAAGAGGCTGAAAAGATTTTGTCTGCAAAAAAATGGACTCTCCCTAATCATGCAGAGGGTCTGCAGTGTTCATCACTTCCTCATCCCACAGCATCTTGAAAGAAGAATTTGAGGAAAGAGTACTGCTAAACGCTGCATCAGCCGTGGCAGAGGGGCATGCGTCACTTCTTCTGTTTGTCTTACTGCATATGACTGTGCTTCATGCTAGGTTGAGCATTTCCTCAACAGAGGTAGGTGAGTGCACAGGAGGAACTGGAGAGTGGATGGAGCAGGCAGCCTTGGGAGAAAGGACAGACAGGTCACACACTGACTCTCACCAAGCTACAAGAGCAACTCCACTCCAGGTCTCTGCTATATGTCGACTGCAGTGAGTCCCACTAACTGTAGAATTATGTAGGTTGAAGCCCGTGTATCAATTGCTCCCTAACTTATAAGCATTCAAAAAAAAAAAAAGGCATGCTGGTACTATAGTAATTACTAATTTCAAGATAGAAAAACTAAGAGCCGCCTCTCACTCATATAATTGACAGGCCCAGAAAATGCTTTCATTTTAATCCATTTAGAAATATCAGTTTCCTACAGCGTCTCTCGGTTGATAACAAAGGAGTCGGCTAATTTCTGCTTATGTTATTGAATTCCTTTGGAAACTAGCCTGCTATGCCATGCCTGACTATACACACCAGCATTTAGGAGACTAAAACAGGAAGCTCGGAAGTTCAAGACGAACACAGCTTTATGATAAAATTGTAGCTAACGTGGGCTACATGAGAACCTGTCTTCAAAAGGCTGGCAGGGTGGACAGCAGCTTACTATATGTGTAAAATGAACCTACTATCCCAGATTCCTCCCATTTCCTAGTAGTGTAGCACATCCAAGGTCACACAGAGAGGCCATCATTGGCTATGGCATGGTGGGCAAATTATGCCCCATAGTTGAGAGCCTGGAGTGAGTGGATGGACAGTCGCAGAGCCTGGTGGCCCTGCCTTCTGTCACCATCAGTTTTAAGATTCCCTAGCCCTTAATGCTTTAGCATTAATTTTTCATTAGGATTAGCCATAACTATGGAGTCATTTTAATGAGCCCTAGTGGCAAATAGCCAAAACATCAGGCCCCTCCCTCACATGTGACCTGAGGGGATTCTCTCCTGATACATCTCTTTATCTGTAATGAAAATCTTCTTAACCCTTGACAACCCATCACAGTTAGTCCACAGCCTGCTGATGCCAGGGATGCTTCCTACAGGGACAGGGTGGGGAGGAGAAGACACGCAGAAGAGGCTAAAAGGAGAGGAGAAGGCAGTACTTAGCTGAAAGCCGTACCAGGAGTACAAGTAATAGGGCTACTAGAAGCCAGGCGAACTCCGATTAAGGATTTTCTTCTGCTCTGCACTTCCAAATCCAAAATCCCCGACAAAACAAACTATTGCTTAATATTTGTTTATGCAACTGTCTTTGAGGTACACACATGCTCAGGTGCTTACATACTAGCTAAGTGAACAGATTTAAACAATAGCACTAACATTTTCAGTACCATGCCATCACCTATATTCCAGGTTGTCATTTATCATAAAATATGTACAGTATAATATTCTCTACCTTCAATTTGTTTGTGTCTCTTCTAATAAAATACCTACAAGGACGAAGGTGAACCCGTCAAGACTCTCTATGGCACATTTCCTGTAAAGCCCTATTTAGTTTCCCAACATTTAAATGAATGTTTCTCCAAACACTCGGATTACTTTGTGAAAGTGGCTCATGCACCTGGGGGAGAAGTCGAGTGCTTTTTTTGAATGTGTTTGGCCAGATAGTATCACAGGGCAAGCTTAGCAGAACTGGCTACGGGAAGCCAGAGGCTTGGAAGCTCTCTTTTAATCTTGGTTGGACTGCAGTACTGGCAGGCAGTAAGTAGGCAGAAGTTGTGGCTACGACTCTATGAACAGAAACAGGGGATATAACCATTTTAAAATCACGCTTGCTTTCCCAGAATCAGCACAGTGTGCACAAATCGAACTTCGAGGGCCAGTCAGCGTGCTAAAGAGATGGATACTCTTCCAGTTGCCAGATGTCTGGCTATATAACTCTTTGGCAATTTATGCAACATAGAGGCAGATCTATGGATTGAATCTACGAACATTACAGCTACCATCTGACAACCGCTCAGTGGCTTCAGTCCAGAGTCCAGTGGACAGGTGTTTGAATTACCCCCCCACACACCAAAATGCCCTCACAATTGGAGCTCCTAATTGCTATGCTTGCTGGAACACTCGGAAGCAAGGCCAACAACTGAACGGGCATGGAAACAACAGTGTCCCTATTTGCTCATGGTCTCTCCCATCTGAACTGGAGACATTTGGGGAGCTGGGGAGAGATTCACTTGGCTGTTACAGAAGATTTTGATTCCACAGTATCCTTTCCCACTACTGAACTGGAGGCCTTTCTCCAGCCTTCACTAACTATTCAGCCTGTTAAAGATTACAGGACTCCTTCCCCTTCCAGGTCAGTCACAGTAATTCCTCTACTGGCTTGACTGGTTCGCAAACCCAAACTTGCCAATAAGGGACAACTTAGGTTCTGTTGGCAATTCAGAATAAAGGCTTAGTGAGCTGCTGTTGAGATCTCTTTAAGGACGCCGACAGATGGCCTATGTGGCTGTGAGGAGCCACCCAATTCCAGACACCTTGAAGACATGTATGTCCCCACACACCCACATAGACAGAACACTGGGGCGAATGGACCGGAACAAAGGTCAGAGGAGACGTGTGAGTGAGCTATGCACGTAATGGCACACCTGAGTTTCTAAAACTCTGCTTGCCCCGCCGAGAGGCTTAGAGTAGGATGGAGAATGGGGTGTCTTGTCCTGTGCCAGCGTGGCTTAACGAACAAAGAGACCTCACCCTCCTCTGAAACATGGGCGCTCCGTGAGCTAGTCCTAGTTTTAGCTGTCAGGTAATTTTCTTCCTTCTCGTGTTTCCAAATGAACGTGGCTCCGGATCACGGCAGCGAACCCTGAGAGCAGCAACAACTGCAAGGCATTTTTCTCTTTGGTGGGGCTCCTGCTCCATCCAACCACTGTGAAGGCGATTTTCATGGTAGGAGATGATGGTGATAACATTCCCTGTTAGCCCTTTTCTTCACTGTCAATATCAGCATCAGACCTGAGGACAGCTGCTGTAAAGCTTGTATGAGAAGAACTGCAGTGGATAAGAGACCTTGAACAAAAGAAAAAAGCAAACAGAGTGCAAAAGTTGACTAACAGAAAAAAAAATGTTGACTGACCTCAAGAGCATCATCTTTAACTTTCCATAATGTCATACAATTGGGGTGTAATGATTATTTCTATTTACAATATCAAATATTGCAAATTGCTGACAATAATGGTACTGAAGAGTCAGTGATGTGGACACTTTCCTATGAGCTTGGCCGACTGGGATGGGTCATTTTGTGGGGTAGATAATTAACTAGTTTGTTGTGCTGGTCATTTCTTAGCAACAAGACATAAATTATTTACCTGGCAAGACAGAACCTCAGTTGAAAACTTGCCCCCATCAGATAAGGTCTGTGAGCATGTGCAGGAGGCTGTTGTATTAATTACTGATTGATGTGGGAGGGTCCAGTCCTCTGTGGGTGCTGCCACTATGGGTTAGGTGGCGTTGGAGTGTATAAAAAGGCAGGCTGAATGACTCATGAAATGTAAGTCAGTAAGCATGACTCCTCCATGGTCTCTGCTTCAGTTCCTGCCTCAAGTTCCTCTCCTGGCTTCCATTTGTGAGCAACTGTACCCTGTAAACTAAATAAATGCTTTCCTCCCCCAGCCTGCTTTAGGTTAATGTTTTGTTACAGCAACAGTGGCCTAAGTAGGAAACTTGTCGACTCTGTTAAACTACCAATCCAAGTGAATCATGGAAGATGTTGAATCAAATTATAGTGTAGCTGGTTTCAACGAATTACTCTCCGTAAATTGTTGAACAAACAGTGTGTTGTAAACTGAAGTTTCTCTGTCCCACCATATCCCATAGCCACTTCTAAATAATCACTCTGAAGCTTAATGTTTGGCCTATAGTTCAGGCTTATTACTCATTAGCTCTTACATTTGTATTAGCCCATTTCTATTAATCTATACGTTGCCACATGACCCAGGCCTTACCAGTTCTCTGAGAACTTATCCTTTGGGTAGTTGGCTTGCCTCTCTCCTCCTCTGAGTTCTCAGTTTGATTGTTCTGTCTAACTTTACCCTGCCTGGCTATTGGTCAAACAGATTTTATGATTAACCAATGAGAGGAAAACACATCCACAGTGTAGAGAAAGATCATCCCACCACAGTGAGTGGAGACCAAACCTAAGACCCAGGTTATATGTGGAGGCCTTTCCTCTTGACTTCTCTGCTTCTCTCTGGAATGACCACAGACAGAGGGCTAGAGAAGAGGATGGTTGGTGTCTCGAGTTTCAGTACTGTAGTTCAGTGTACCTGGGTGAAGATACATTTCAGAATGACGGTCTTTCCAAAAAGTACAAAATGTTTTAAAGGCTACAATACTTAAAATACAATGTGACATATTCTATAGAGCCCCAGAGAAAAAATGTATGCATTATTTTTAGTATAGAAAAATTTGAATTACTTATATTGACCAATTCATGTTTAATTCTATTATCCTTGCTATTCCTTCTTTCCCCTTCCATATTGTATTGAAATAAATCTCCTATACATCATTTCATTCCAAAATAGTTCCATATGTATCACTGAAAAGAAGCAACATTCAAATCCACCCATGAGTTGTGTCAGGTGCAAAACAGAAAACTTTATATTAAACTTTATATTAAAGTCGCTAGTGGTCATTGTTCATGTTTCACCAATTTTCTTTTATATTTGTCTGTTTACACCTTAGGACATTTGAGCTGGAGTTCAATCAAGGACCACACCTTGTCATTCTTTGTTTTTTTTGAATGGCAGGTTTTTTCTTTCTTCTAAACCCCTGTCCTGGTTAGAACTTTTTGTTGTTAACTTGACACAAGCTAGTGCTGTAGGGATATAGCCCCACCCATTGGGGGCGTGTTTGCCTCGGGCTAATGTTTACGGATAAATTTGTTGGGCGTGATCCCAGTAGCCCTTTTTCTTTTGTTTTGCTGTGCTCCGTGGGAACCTGTGGTCTTGTAAGTCTATTTTTTTTATTAAAGCTGTATATATCTATATAATCTGTCCTAAGAAAGTTCCTTGCATTTAATAATGGTATGCCAGTTATGTTAGGCCTTAGCCAAAGTTGGTTGACTCAACATTGCAAATGAGACTTTGGGTGATTGCCCAGGTAGTCAGTTGTCTCTGTCAATTGTTACACATTTTGGATATCTCTCGATTGTTAAGTAATATTTATTCCCTTCTCAGATCTTTGACGGAGTTAAAGATTATATAATTGTAGTTACTCTCTATGTTATTTAGACTCCTTAAAATAAAATGTTTAGCAAAAGTTTTGTTCTCAGTATTGTTTGTTATATTTATTATTTTTTATTATTGTATATAGTTGTATTTGGTTTAGTTCTATCTTATTTAGACAAAAGGGGGAGATGTAGGGATATAGCCCTACCCATTGGGGGCGTGTTCGCCTCGGGCTAATGTTTACGGATAAATCTGCCGGGGTGTGATCCCAGCAGCCCTTTTTCTTTTGCTCTGCTGTGCTCCGCGGGAACCTGTGGTCCTGTAAGTCTATTTCCTTATTAAAGCTGTATATATCTATATAATCTGTCTGCATTCATTTGCGCCGCCACATAGTGCCAAATGGGAAGAGAACGTAAGGTGAGAAAACTCTTAACATCAGATTGCCTTAAGGCAAGTCTGTGGGTACTGACAGAGGAGGCTTCAGGTCCTGGGTGCTATAAGAAAGCCAACTAAGCCATGATGAACATGCCAGTAAGCATTGTTCCTCTAGGTTCTCTGATTCAGTTCCTGCTTCCAGAGGTCTTTTTTGAGCTTCCCTTCATTTCCCTTGATAATGGACTGTAGCTAGTAAGCCAAATTGACCCTTTCCTCCCCAAGTTGTGTTTTATCACAGCCATAGAAATACTAATACACACCCCTATCTTTAATGAAAGAAGAGACCTGGTTTTGCCATAGTTTCCCAGGATTTAATTTTGTGTTGGTTATGATGTGTCTTATAGATTGGTAGCTAGACTTGAGGTTCAATGAGTTCCAAGGTGGTCTTTCTGACAACACTCTAGACTACTTTAGCACCAGGCACCTTCATCAAGAAGAGTGTTCTATCTGCTTGTTTCTATTTGTGATGTCAGTAGCAGCCAGTGGTGTCCAGGTAGGTCAGCTGACATTAACCCATCAGTGCACCAAGGCTTGCAAGTGGTGTCTCTATCTTCCTTTGGTTGTTGCGATGCTTCCAGGAAGGGTACCTCTCCTCAGCTACCGTGTTATGACTAGGCACCTTTCACACAGGAGAGCCAGAGCTCCCACCCAGATCTCTGCCTTTGCTACCAGTTCTGAAAGGAGCACATCCTCCAAAGCGTGCTGAAGGTGAGTCATAATTCTTGATTTTCAGGTGTCACTGAGAAATCGTGGATTTAAACAAATCTAATACATTCACTCCATGCATCTTTCTCATTCCCTTCCTCCTGATCAGAGCACCCCACCTTGGCCAGAGGAGAACTCTTTTAAGTGGTCCCTGGGTCCATTTGATGGACAGACCATCTTTGGTAACATTTTTGATGGTTATCTTAGATAATTTCAGGGTCAGGCTGTCCTTTTCCTCTCAGATATGGAGCTACAGTTTTCCCAAAATGTCTTAGTTCCTTGTGTGGTTAAGAAGTGTGGAGAGACCGCAGCTGAAGGCAGTAGCTGAAGGTAGAGATGAGCTTTGTGCCTGGGTTCATCACTTAGACTTTCCATTCCTTCAACCAGCAGAGCTAGAGTAGAGTCTTCTATTGTCTACGATGAAATATGTGTACTTTTCCTAATACAAAGTTAAAACCCTCCAACTCTTCTCTCAACTTCCAAAATTAACTCATATGCACATAGAAATGCATACAAATGCACAGATTTCTATATAAAAAATATATTATCCAGCAAGGAAATAGCATCAGCCGAGATGTCCATCAACAGATGAATGGATAATGGAAATGTGGTACATACACACAATGGGAATTTATTCAGCCATAAAGAAAATGAAATTATGAAATTCACAGGGAAATGGATAGATCTGGAAATTATTTTGTTAAGCAAAGAAACTCAGACTCAGAAAGACAAAAAATACAAGTTCTCTCAAATGTATGTCCTAGCCTTTAAGGTTTCTGTATGTGTGTGAATAAGTCATTAAACTAGAAAGTGAGCAACAGGGAATGATGCTGAGTAAAGAAACATTGAATAGTAGAACACAGGCATGAAAGGAAGTGGGGAAGGATGTAGAGGGAAGGACAGAGGGGAAGACAGAGTGGGGATACAGGGGGAACACAGGAGAAGGACAGAGTGGAGGGCGCAGGGGAGTACAGAGGGGAAGACACAAGGGGAACACAGGGGAGGACAGAGTGGAGGACGTACGGGAAACACAGGAGGAGGACAGAGGGATGAGGAAGAAGAGGTGATCAGAAGATTAACAAGAACAGACTATGCTTGAAAATACTATAATGAAACAATACTTTGTGTGCTAAATAAAAATTATATTTTCAATTCATATTGACATTAGAATATAATTCACAGTAATATTATATATTGCAATTCAACTCCAACACTAAATGGTTTGCTTAACCTGTAAGTCACTGCTGTCATTAATGTCACACTATCACCAGCTTCATCCCAAAGATCTCAGGATGACAGACTCGCTGCTGAGGTGTGTGTTAGTAGTTCTCTTGTCTTTAGCGTACACCCTAATAAAGCCACACTTGTAAATAACCATGCTTTTAATTTCCTGAACACTTTGCTAGGCTGGCACCAGGATTTATGCCTGCTAATTCTGCTGTACCAGGTTGTGCTAAATTGTGTACACCGCTTAAGCCAAGCCAGTCTCCACTAGACGGAAGTAAGTAGAGTTGTTGAATCAAGGAGTAAATGCATATGCGATTTGGGGGATTTTCAGACCCTCCCTCGTAGAAGGTGCACATATCCACCCCCTTCTATGCACTGGGAGGGCAGTTGTTCCCAGCAACCTTGAAAGTGGGTGGATTGCCTAGTTGTTGTTTTTTTTTTTTTTTTTTTAAATCTGATGGTGAGAAGGGGTATTTGGTATATTTGAATTTGCATTTATCTTTTCATGGATAAATCTAAACCTACATGTGTTTAAAATTTACTTGTATTCCTTCTCCTGTGTGTTTTCTTTTTCCACATCTGTAGTCCACATCCAGGCTGCTGGCCTGTGATTTATTTTCAGATGCCCTCTGTATAGTAAAGAAACTGATGGGAATAATGGCAATGCTAGCTGTAAATACAAAGCCTTGGCCTGGCATCATCCGTCTTTTTCAGATGTGTTGGTGGCCTTGTGCCTGCATGGAAACATTTTAATTTACAGATCCTGATGCATGTTTTTGTTCTTATTCCGCATTGTGGGTCTTAGGCAAGTTTTCTTCATTTCTGGCTGTAGGCAAGTTCACGCGTGTTTGTTGCATGTGCCCTGTGATTTGGTTACTTGCTTTTAAATGACTTCATTTAGATTTCATCCTGGCATACCCTGTGAGGAATGGATCTAATGACATCTTTTTTCTGTATCGTGATCTCATTATCTCAATATTAGTCCTTAACTAGTCTGTCTTTCCCCCTGGGACTCGACATCCTGCTTTTTCACAGGCTACTGTACACGCTCAGCGTGCTTTCTTCCTATGAGCCTCACACGTGTCTGGAGCCCTGCCCCTCCTCAGTTCTCACTGTAGTAATATGCTACTATCCAAATACGTTATTTATGGAAACTTTATTATCTACTTGAATATCTAAAACACCTTGGCATATGCTTCTTTTACTTGAAAGTTTGGTTATTCTTGTTCATTTGTTATTTTACATTGATTTTATAAACAACTTTTCTAAACTCAAAATCTAAAAGATGCCGCTATTTGCTTGCTCTTCTGTGTATCCTCTGTTGCACCATCACTGTATCAGATGGTGTTACAAGGCTGCTTCTTGATCTTTGCACCTTTAGGAGTTTTAAAGAAATCCGACTCCTTGGAAAAAGAACCTGTGTGAGTGTTGGAGATTGCACCTGCATGGGTGTATTTCTGGAATAAAGCAGGACACTGTCACTAAGACAAAAAGGCAGCCTACTGACTGGGAGAAGATCTTCACCAACTCCACAACAGACAAAGGTCTGATCTCCAAAATATATAAAGAACTCAAGAAACTAGACTTTAAAATGCTAAATAACCCAATTAAAAAATGGGGCACTGTTATGAACAGAGAATTCTCAACAGAAGAAGTTCAAATGGCCAAAAGACACTTAAGGTCTTGCTCAACCTCCTTAGCGATCAGAGAAATGCAAATCAAAACAACTTTGAGATATCATCTTACACCTGTCAGAATGGCTAAAATCAAAAACACCAAGGATAGCCTTTGCTGGAGAGGTTGTGGAGAAAGGGGTACTCTCATCCATTGCTGGTGGGAATGCAAACTTGTGCAACCACTTTGGAAATCAGTGTGGCGGTTTCTCAGGAAATTTGGGATCAATCTACCCCTGGAACCAGCAATACCACCCTTGGGAATATACCCAAGAGATGCCCTATCATATGACAAAAGCATTTGTTCAACTATGTTCATAGCAGCATTATTTGTAATAGGCAGAACCTGGAAGCAAACTAGATGTCCTTCAATGGAAGAATGGTTGAAGAAAGTGTGGAATATATATACATTAGAGTACTATTCTGCAGTAAAAAAAACTTTTATTTTTCAAGGCTGCTTTCTGTCATTTGTTTCTATGAACATAAAAGTTCATTCTTATTTGTCAACCTCTACTTATACCCGATTCCTAGACTACACAGTTGGTGTAGGAGGTCCTTCTGTCTATGTGTTGCTTTCATTAATGAATAAAGAAACTGCCTTTGCCTGATGATAGGGCAGAACTTAGGTAGGCAGGGAAGACAGAACTGAATTCTAGGAGAAAGATAGCAGAATCAGAGGGATGCCATGAAGCCACCAGAGACAGACGTTGGGAATTTCACTCAATAAGCCACTGCCACGTGGTGATACACAAATTAATAGAAATAGGTTAAATTAATGTAAGAGTTAGCCAATAAGATCCTAGAGCTAATGGGCCAAGCAGTGATTTAATGAATATTGTCTAAGTGCTAAAGGCAGCTGCTATATTAAATTGACTTGAATTTTCCATGTCCAAACTAAGTCCTTATTCTTCCTTGCTGTTTCTTTCCTCATTATTGTTGCTTTCCCCAAGTCAGACTCATCCCTGGTCCTGTTATTGTCATTAGGCTCCTGCCCCTAATGTCTGTCCCCTGATCCCACCTTCTTCTTGGTATAATTACTTCACTCCCAACATCAGACTCCATAGCATCGTAACCTTCCTTCACCTTCACTTTGTGGAAAAGGTGATTACATGTTGCAGACCTTAAAATGTAAAGGTGAACTGAATCTCACATTCACTGAGGCACTATTTTAAAAGATGTGGATTTCCAGGCTTCTAGGAAAGAAGCCTACATTATACAGTTGAGGAATACAGAGCTTTCTAGGAAGAACTCAGTATTTCAACAGTGGAGTAAGTCACCCCGAATTTCTGGTTAGAGTGCTGAGCACTCCTGCAGCACATGTTGCAACCACTTCTATAATTTGTTGAATTTCTACAAATTATAGAAGGAGGCCAGGAGTCAGGGTGACTTTTAGTGATGTTTAAGGTAAAGAAGTGTTTTCCAAGTAAATATAATAATGTCATTAAGTTAGAAGCTGCTGTGACTCCAATAGATGGAATACTAATGGCAGGCAGGTACCTAAATCCTACTTCTCAGCTTCTTTACAGAAAAAATGTTTGCACATATTGCCTGTCATTCACCTGGATTTAAATCCTGCCTTGTTATGCTATGGTGGGACCAGTATGTAGCTGTCATTCCCTGATGCTGTTGGCCTTGACCCAAGTACTCCAGATCACAGTGCTACCATGCTTCAGTCATGCCTCTCATGACTCTCTGAGTCACTTTGCCCATCTCAACGTTGACTATGACTAGCCTCATTGTTCACTGCTGACTGAATTTGTCATGGTCCTATTGAGTACACTGAATTCCAAGATTGTCTTCTCACTAGAATTGATTGAAATTTAACATCTATTACCCACCTAGTTCCCAACCTCCCAGCCTCCCAATCATGGTGGTCAAACATCACCATTGATTTATAAAGGACAGAGTGCTATTTAATTTACCCAGTGTCCTTGTCCCCTATGAAGTTGACAATACCAGTACTTGGAGAGTTTGACACCTGTTAAGCAAGCAGTGATCACCTCATATTGTTGTGTGGGTTTTTCGACTGTTAGAAACCACTTTCTGGAGTAATAAACTGTTTGTGCCATCTGAGACTCTGGAAGGGTTGAAGAGATCCCCAGGAGCATCTGCTGTAATTCATTTCTCACCTGAGGTCCAGTGAGGCCACAAGAATTGCCCAAGGTCACAGAGCAATGAGAGCAGAAGAGGGCATGTCCTGAGTCTCCACCGCACAGGGAAATAGTTTCCTCTTTCTCAGTAGCTCTACTTCTAGATAATATAAACCTGAAAGCAAATGTCTAAGTGTGATACAATATTTAAATTTGCAAAATCACAGCCCACTCAATCCAGGAAACTCTGAACTTTAATTCACATGAGAATTCTAAGTTCTGAAGATGAGCTAAGCATATAGACATGTCTTAAGATTTCCATTCCCAACGAGAATTCAGCACGCCAGTGAGCAATGTCCCCAGGCATTCCAGTCTGGCTCAGTGTCTGGCCACTCAGTGAAGAACTCTATTCTCAGCATTTGATTCCTAGGACTCATATATAAAAGAAAACTGACTCCAGCCAATTGGCCTCTGATTGCTACATGTCTCCAATGGCAGATACTAGCAACTAGACAGACAGACAGACAGACAGACACACAGTATGTATGTATATGTATATATCCACGCATACATACACAGAAAAGACATTGTGAGTATGCGTAAAGGTAAAATGTTTTGACTTGTTTTCTCTTCTCCTAACCTCCTACTGATTACAAAATGAGAACCAGTAGGTTCCACTGTGGAGGAGACTTTGAGGGTTTGCCGTAATACCTGCAAACTGTACTAACTACCAATATTTAGTTTCTGTCTTTCTATATTTTTCTCATCCACTTTAATGGATTTGTAATTTTAAAATATTTCTTTTCATAATTTCACATCAGGAACCTTCAGAGCATCCTCCAAAGCACTGTAATTTCACACCTAGTGTTTTAATTTGGTAATGAATAATTTAAATTATTTTAATAAACCAACAGGTCCCTTGTGATGCCTCTAATCAAGATGAAATGGGGAAAAGTATGTATTTCCAATAATTACATTAGAGTGTGAATTGGATCTGACACACCCAGTTCTTTAGAAATATTGTTGAAATTGACAGATTAGATTTAGCAAACTATGTAGACTATATTTTGAAAAAGAACAAAAATCAATACTTTTTATTACATTTTAAGCTTAAAAGGAATGTGGTGAGGGAGAAACTCAATCAATATGAAGAGTTTTTAAAGATCAGCTTCAACATTGGGTCCAGGGGGCTATGTCTACATGATTAGCCCTAAAGCAATGCCTCATGGAGGACACGAGTGTTGTAGACATCTGTGAGAAACTTGCTTTGCAAATAGCAATGCATGAAGAAGGCAGACGAGTCCTGATTTAAACCAAAGCTGTGTTCCAGTTGGAAAGCAGGAATATTGACCAATTGTGGTGTAAAGGGCACCCTATGTAACTGAAAATGAAAAAGGAGGAAAGGAAGGGAAGGAGGAGGGAGGGAGAGACGTAGGGAGGAAGACCAAATAAAGCATGACAGCAAGGGTTACCTGAAAGGAACTGCCCTTTGTAGCAGAAGGTCACAACTACTGATAGCCTCATGGATCAAAACACATAGTAGGAAGTGCAGACATTTGGGATATGGTGATAAGTATGAGAGAGTGTAGCCAGGGCACATGAGGGAAGTTGAAGGGAGGAAAGAAAAGGAGAAGCTATGCAATTGTATCTTAATTTTAAAATATTAATTTTTTTTCAAAAGATTCTAACATGCAGAAGTGTTCTTATGTCTAAACCACTACTCTCCCAAAGGGCCCAGAGCAAGGATCACAAAGACCACCGGAGTCCCAGACAAAGCATCCTGCAGACACCTCATGAAGTATCCAGCTACCACCTGCATAGAGTTTCATGCTCTCGTTCATCTACTGGAAAGTATTTGAAGACCCTGAAGGTGTCCATTCGTGTGTCTTCATCACTACTCTTTCAGTAGCGATTCCTAGCCCCTCACACCAGGATGAGAAGGATAAAGAAGGTGGCGAGATAAAGAGAGCTAGTAGCTGTGAGTGAAGACCGATTCTGAGTGAAGAACTTTCTTGGAAAGATTAAAAAATTTGTCTTCTGGCATGAGAATAAGGAGTGCTAAAGGTTTAGAGAAAACAGAAAAGAAAGAGCATGGATCCCTGAGTTCTGTATAGAGACACGTGGATCCCTGAGTCCAGTATAGAGACACATGGATCCCTGAGTTCTGTATACAGACATGTGGATCCCTGAGTTCTGTATAGAGACACGTGGATCCCTGAGTACATTATAGAGACACGTGGATCCCTGAGTTCTGTATAGAGACACGTGGATCCCTGAGTTCTGTATAGAGACACGTGGATCCCTGAGTCCAGTATAGAGACACGTGGATCCCTGAGTCCAGTATAGAGACACGTGGATCCCTGAGTTCTGTATAGAGACACGTGGATCCCTGAGTTCTGTATAGAGACACGTGGATCCCTGAGTTCTGTATAGAGACACGTGGATCCCTGAGTTCTGTATAGAGACACGTGGATCCCTGAGTCCAGTATAGAGACACGTGGATCCCTGACTTCTGTATACAGACATGTGCATCCCTGAGTTCTGTAAAGAGAAAGAGGAGTTGCCAGACTGTTTTTGACAAGCATAGAGTTGAACTGATGTAGATTGCGGTGCAAGCCGGGCCAATAGGGCATGTTTAAGAGGCCAGGGGAAAAGCACTGTTCCTTGTGGTTTTGAAGGGTTGTTTCTCTCTCTTGCCAGGAGTGCCAAGTGGTGCCTCACACCAGTGTGTCTGAAAGGGATTTCAACAACTTGCCTGTGTTGACCACAGGGAGACCCCTGAGTTCCATGGCACACTTCTTGAGTCAGAACCACTGGGGATAGAGCTTTTAAACAACATCTTTCAAGCACCCCTCCCCCCTTAAAGTCCAAAAACCACTGAAACAATTATTTGGATCTGCTGTAATAGTTTTTCCTCTTACACAGCACCAACTAAGGGGCCAGTGAGAAGATCCATCTCGTAAAGGAGCTTGCTACTAAACCCAGTGACCCAAGTTCACTCCCTGGAAAACACACAGTAGAAGAGAGAATTAACTCATGCAAGTTGTCACCTGATTCCATAATTATGTCACATACACATACACACACACAACTGTAAAATGTCCAATAAGCCTTATATAGCACTTCTATTTTAACACACACACACACACACCAGTCTTCATGAGAGTCCTGTATAGTATTACTTCCCTATTTTACAAACAACTAAGAAGTAGACACACAAAACTTTAACCACCATGCCTCATAGTCCTCATCTACCTACAAACCTTGGGATTTGAAGTGGGATCTGTGAATTTTAAATATGATGCTCTCTTTACAGCAGTTTGTGCATTTGCTCTTATCAGTCATATGAAATTAGGTGATGTTGTTTTAGTCCAGGCCTTGAGGTCGGACCTTAATTGCAGGCCAAGAATGCAGGAGAAAATAAGAGGCCTTGAGAGTGCAGGTCTCAAAAGTTCAAACCTATAAACCTTAAAGTGATGGGGAATGTTGCCCCTTCAAGGCTTACAATAGTTCTCTTGTTCTTGGAGGCAAATTACACAGGATATCCCGTACTGATGCAAATGTATCCCAGGCCTCTTCTCAGCATCTCAAGAAAATGGAGCACCCTTTGCTGGTCCTCACTCTTCCTCTGTTTCTTTCTTCTCGCTCTGCCATTTCCTGTCTATTTTTACTCCATCCCTAGAGGTGTAGAGAGAGGGTGAGAGCAGAGATGAAACTCAGTGGGTATGGGTGAGTGGACAGCTGTGGGAGAAAGTGTTGGCAACCATCACTTTCTATCTGACTATTTGGAATTATTTGTGCTTCAATTACTTTCGTTATGTATGTGTCCTATAATCCTAGTGTAGGGGATATAAGCCCTACATCACAGTATTGACATAGCCTCTTAGCAGGCACATTGCTACCGGCTTGGTGCAATTGGCTATGATAAATCATGACCTTTTAAGACAGACACAGCACAAATTATCTTAAACTGACTTTGGTTTAGTCAAGAGCTACTGATCTAGGGTGTGAGTCTCGCAAGCCCTTTGTTCCTCTTCTGTATCATGACCCCGTCCCTCCCATTTTCCAGCTTTAAGCTGTTCTGTCACTTCTCAAAATCTGCAAAAGACAATATTTATGTAAACTCTGTCCAAGCTAGTCTTTCTTCATGCCATGGCTCTGGTTGTCAGCATGATGAGAGAAAGGGAGTCAAGAAGAAGACTTTTGCCACTGCCTGAGATGAGCCGATGCTTTGATGAGGTAACGCTTCTTAAGGAAGTCCCACACGACTCCTTGAGAAATTGCAGTGCCAACAATTTTGATGATGTCTATGTAAAGGAGCAATGAAAAGTTTGTGAGCAAGCACATGCATGAGAGCACATGATTGTACTCTCATAAATTAAATTAAATTGGGTCAATTTAATGTGGGGAGCATGAACAAGAACAGAGGTGAGCCATTCACAGAGTTTGATCCAAAGGGAAGAAAACTTAACACATATATATGAATATATTTTGCTCTTATTTTCCATATTTTAAGATCCTAAGATACTACTATAAATATTAACACAGGTGAATACAATTGTATAAGAATTTAATAAAAACACCTAAGTGGAAGAAAGCATATTTTAATTAAATTTTGACTCTTTGCTTTAAGGTAGAAAACTTAGAGCTCGTTTCAGCGACTTTGCAAAAGTGTGGTATTTGAATCCTGTCATTTTCCAAGGCTTCCATTGAACCACAAGGTAAACCGAAGCAAAGCAGTTCTTTGACCAAGTACACAGTAAATTACACTGATAAATCAGCAAGATTAGAAAACTTCTTCAAGTCCTCCAATAAAGAAGTCCAGCAGTTGAACATGCTATGAAAGTCAAGGTTAGCACCTCCAATGGGTTAGATTGAGTCTCTTCTCTCCTTTCTCCTACTTTGTGGGGCCCTAAGGTCACTATAGACATGAAGTGATCAGCATATGGACTGGGAAGTAGAGTCAAGGAAAGGAAACAAGTACCCTTCAAACAGATACAAGAGGGACAAATTTCTTTTCCTCTCTTTCTGCCACATTCTTGAGTGATATCTCCTCTCCATCTAGACAAGATTAAGAGACTGACCAAATCCTCTAACACATGCTGTTACCAATAGGCTAGAGTCACTGTGATATCACTGGACACATTGCCACATAACGCGAAACTCACTTGGTGATATCCTGTGTATGTTAGTACAGACTAACGACATATGTCCAGCCCCTCTGGAAATATCTGGCCTTCAGTATCCTCAGAGTATGGGGACCCTGATACGTATCTTATTAGCCAGGATATGATATTATCTTGTGGAGCATGCAAGTGAAGATGAATTGAGCAATCAGGCAAAAGTAATCCATTTCCTAGTTATGGATTCCTGGATGGAACTTTCCCACTTCACTTCTAGGACATTCTCTTCTTCTCATGGATTATTCTAAGAAAAAGCATAGGAATCATCCTGACTCAAGATCTATAACTAGCCTGGAAAAGAATTTATAACTTCTACCAAAACTAAAAGAAGAGATCGGGACAGAGATCAGCTCTGGCTAGCATCTAAAGACTCAGTGAATAAAAAGCCAAGCCCATTGTGAATTACTTGATACCCGGTGACACACTTTTAGCCATGTGTATAAAAAAATAAAATCACGAGACTCATACCACAATAAAGAAAACAGTAAGAAGAAAAAGCAAAAGTTCTAGCCAAAAAAAGGAATATTTTCTACCCGTTCCAAGCCTACAGCCCAACCAAATAAAATGTGGTCCACACTGAATTTTTGCAACTTTATTGATTGTATTGTATTCCAAATCTATGCAAGATTTTTACCTTATTTTAAATAAGAAGCCGTATCATTATTTTCCAAAAGTTAGAAATATCTTAGAAAAATAGACTATGATATTACTGACATGACCTGGAATTAATTTCAGACAAGTTGGGTTTTATACTTGTCTTGGTTAAAAAAAATTCTATATTATTTCCTTATTTTATTAATCCATAAAATGGGGTAATAATTACCAACTTATTCAAAAACTCCTTGGCCAGCCCTGAAGAGATTATAATATTATAGGTTTTATGTCCCAGGGGCAACTCGGGAGTGAATAATCATCAAAGCCTTCAGCTCAGTATAAGAAAAATAATATTGTGTGGACTTCACAGTGCGTGATTTTATTAAATCTAGACTTCATGTCTCCATGGTAAGTGGATCCCCAAAGCCCAAGCAGCAAAAACGTTAGTGCTGCCTCTGAAAATATCTTCACAATATCTAAAAACCAGACCTTACCATCCACTGTCATCTCTTCAAGGGGAGCTTAGGTGTGAGGACGGTCTGTTTTCTTTAAGATGTGCTATCTATCTTCCCCAGGCCCAGAAATTACACCCTAAATAATTAAAGTTACCATGCACCTGCACTGAGACTCCAGCTAAACCATTTTAATAGTGGAAATCTGGACAGTTCGTGGATGGGAGTGAAAGCGGCAAGGATAGAATTCTCTTCTATTGTCCGCTGGAGCCTGCTAGCTTGGAATCATCTCCTTTATGACTTTTCCTGATGTTTCCAGAAGAAAAATGAACCACAACACCCTTACTCCTCAACATCCATCCTGATATGGATGGAGATAAGATGAGGCACCATGCGCCTGCCTGACTCTGGGTTAAGCTCTTGTACCAAGAATTCCAATTGACTCTGCAGCTTGCAGATGCAAAGGCAGGAGACATCAAACAAGTGAGGATTATGGGTACCCTGCCTTGCAGGCCTTCTCTGAAAACTCCGGAGGCAGAGGGGGAAGATGAGGGTGTTTGGTTCTTTCCTATGCTCTCCCTCTAGAGGGACTGAATCAGTGGATCACAGGCCAAGATTGCCCACTCACTGTCTTCTGCCCAGCTTCCCCACCTTTTTTAGCTCTCCCCCAATATCTTTTTACAAAACGTAATGTTCTACCTGTTTCTTGGATTCCCATCAGTGTAAAGAAGAGAGAAAGGCATTGGAAATGTTCATTGAGAAATCAACAATTCAGTCATTCACAAATGCACACCCACATACAGGAATCATGACCTCCTCTTCTGGTACACCTTTGCTTTACACACCCAGTGCCGAGAAGGGTCTTCTGTGCAGGATTGGGGGTTTTATTTTCAATTCCTCAGACAGTTATCTCTCCCAGGAAGACAGATCCTTGTCCTTTAAGCATGCCACAAAGAGTAAAACAGAGTCTGCTTAACTGGTGCCAAAAACAGTTGTTTTTGTCAATAGTTCACATTGACTGCCTACTTCTCAAGGGACCATAAGCAGCAGGATCAAGGCAATTCATCCCATGAAAATTGTCTCTGGAATGTCATTTTCTTCATGCCAGTCTCCATGAGGATGCTGAGGCTCCTGCCGCAATGGTGTAAGGAACATGGGCTCTGTGGGTTGGAGGAAGCAGGGGTTGAGAAATGCAAGCTCAGTTAGAAGAGGGTCAAGTGCTGCCAGGATAGATCTGCCCTGAAATGAATGCATCTTTTCTTAAGATTATACACGAGCACATGCGTGTGAGCGAGCACACACACACACACACACACACACACGAATGCATGCACACACGCACGCACACACATGCTACTGTCTACACAATCTTGACTGTCCTGGAATTCACTCTGTAGATCAGGCTGACCTCAAACAGAGATTCACTTACCTCTGCCTCCCAAGTGCTGGGATTAAAGGTGTGCACCAGCACCACCATACCTGGCTTCTCAAGTTATACTTTTGTTATTTCTTTTGCTAGTATGCCAAACAGTAGGTTTCAGTTGTATTTATGTAAATGTAATTTACTTATTTGTATATGTTTTTATACTTTGCTAGTATTTGCTTACCAACACCTAGAGAGCACATATGAAAAAAAATGATGCTGTCTTTCTTTCCCCGTCATCCTATTTTCTTCTCTCCACTTCCATGTCACTCATATATATTCATATGTGTGTGTGCATTTAGATACATGCACACACGTGTGTGTGTCTTTAAGCATGCGGCTCTCTTCTGCAGTTTGCACTCTAATTAGCATCTGGTTCTCCTTGTCCCCTCGGTGGGATTTCTGCCTGCATCTGGAAATGTAAAGGGGACCAGTGGGGAAGGGAGCTGTCTGCTTGGCAAGCCAGCAGCAGGCCCTCTTTCTGTTCACAAAAGAGGCAGGGCAGAGTGGAGCAGATGCCTTCATTCCATCTACTGAGGCAGGTTATTTTTCTCCATTTTGCACAATTTGTTCCTCTTGTGAATATGCTTTCAGAGGAGCCTGGAAACTTCTAGATGTGAAAATCATGTGGTGAAAACCAGATTTTTTTTTTCTAGTAGAAATGTGACTTATTTGGATCATTCTTCCCCTTCAAGATTTCCTTGCCAGACCCCCTCTTCTCCAAAAAAGGAAGGGGAAAAAAAGAATGACAGAGGCAAATAAAAATCACAAAGAACGTGCATTGCGGTGGTATTTTCTCTTGACGACGATGCTGTAAATTCTGCTGAAATGACAACCAAGAACAAAGGGTTAGGACTCTAAGAAACCTGGTTGGCAAGGTAGCGGCAGAGGTCGCGAGCACAAATGCCAGTTTAAAAAAAAAAAACCAAGTTCTCGGAGGGTGAGGGGCTCGAAAACTACATCTCATGCTGTGTCAAGCACTTTAATAAAGGCAAAGCCAACCAGTGTGTCAAAGGTGCTATTTCTAAAATGCCATTCCATCCCCTAACCTCTGGCGAGCAACCCTGGTCAGTCATCAGTTATCAACAAGAGAGAATTCCCACTATCAACCAAGACTACAGCTCCTCGTTGACTCAGAAAACCAATAAAGCCTTTTAAATTAAGGTATGTACATTTTTCAAGCATAAAACTATCATACCTATAATAGACTATAGTATGGTATAAACTTAGATCTTACACACATTGGGAAAACCAAAGTGCTCATGTGGTACACTTCCTTGCACTTCTTCATTCACTACTGTATTCAGAGCGATTAGAAGCCAACACTGCAGTATCTTGGGGGTATTGGCCGTATTGATGTGAAGCTGGGCCTCAGGAAAGTGAAGGGAGCTGACAAACGTTACACGGGCAGTGAGCTGAAGAGTTGGGTCTGGACCAGAGGGCTCTGCTGCCCAACCCGGGCTTCACAAACTAGCCCTCCTGAAGCATGGACTCTCCACTCCCTCTAGGTAATCGAGCATTTGCGTTGGTTTGTTGGTTTCAAATCTTGACCAACTGAAAACAGACTTAGAGGTCATGGTTTGGATTCTGGTTTTCAGCCCAAGTTTTAAGGCAACCTCATCTTTTAGGCAAGTTTTTCTGGATACCTCACCTTGTGTGGGAAGACTAGTCTGCCTCGCCTTCCCACAGCTCTTATTGTCAAGACTAGGGTCTGTAGTGAAAATCTTTGTCTTTCTCAAGTGCAGGGAAGCAGCTGGCAGGTTTAGGATTTGCCTCTTATCATTTTTTTAACATTTAACATTTCTACACACACACAGTGTGCCACAACGATAACATGCCACAGTCGGCATCTTACCATCCAAATTAGACACCAATAGATCTACATAAAAGCGGAAAACAGAGGCAGGGGGTGAATGGAGAGGATGAAGCAAGGGAAAGTCTGGGTCGTTGGCACAATTCTCAGACCCTCACTGAGCTAAGAATTCAGAAATGATCCGATTTTAAGCCAAGTGATATAAAAATCATCACTAATGAAATGTCATCTTCTCTTTCTCTCCCTCTCCCCTCTCTCTCGCTATAGATCTTAGGGCACACCCTCTCATGAACAGAGTTCTTCTAAATTCCCTTTCAGCTATGTTTTCATCACCCCCAGTCCCCACAGCCCCCCTCCCCGTGCACTTTCAGTTTGAACCCAGAGAGCCAGCAGGGAGGCCAGGGAAGAAAAGTGTGGGGCAGTCTGCATGTCTAATTCCATGACAGACATGTGGTGAATCTAAAGGCCACCCCTGGAAATATCTTTGATCTCTGGAGCTCTCTACACATTCTATTTCCCCTCCATAGGGTCAGGGCCTATGGGACACCCTCCCCCAGCCTCTGGGATCCCCCCAGAATAACCCTCCTTTTTTCACACCCACTGCTGCCCTTACACAAGATTTGTTTTTGCAGCTCATTCTCGTTCCCTACATTGTGACTCTTTATCCTGTTAATTCTTTCTTGCTGTATATATTTACCCCCTCCAATTTGAGACTGGAAAGGTTTTCTATCCACTGCTACAGGGAAATTCGTAAGCATAAAGCCAAACAGATTCATCAGACTAGGAACAGAATCAATAATTGAACACTTTAATGAACTAAGGCAAAAAATAAATATTTTAAGTGGCAACACTTCTAATAACCTCCTGTTCGTGAAGGTTGTCCACAATCTGCCCAGAGGGACCCTCCCAACACAGGGGAGGAACTGGGAGGATTGCCCAGAGTTCTTGTACTCTCAGATTTCATGGGCCACTTGGTTTTTCTCTTTTAACAAACAGCAAATAAAAACCATGAGCTCCCAGTGATAAGCACGAAGGAGGACAGGGAAATAATAAAAAGTACTTTCCCATCTTTGGAGGAACTAAGTTCAAATTGAGGATCTTTTCTATATGAAATTCTAAGTCACAGAGCATGCCGGGGACTGAATGAGAGGTGCAGGGACAGGTAATGCAGAAAGCAGAGGCTCGGAGGAGGGAGACCTGGGGTCGTCTGCGTGGCCCTAGCCTAACACCAGGAAGTGGCAAACACTGAACGGCACAGGAAAAGACTTTTTTTCAGCTTTCTTACTTTTCTCCTACTTCCCCAAGGTTGCATTTTCTCCTCAATCTCTCCTCTTTCTTCTCAGGGAATAAATGGTTTAGTCCGGAAAGAGGAAGCATTAGCTCCATCAGTAAAGGGTTTGCTATGGAAACTTTAGTCCAACCCTCAGCACCCACATAAAAACAAACAAACAAACAAACAAACAAAAAAAAAACAGGTCTTGATGAGTGACCACAACCTCAGAACTGGGAGGACTCCTGGGGCTCAATAGCCAGCGAACCTATCGGGTTCCAGACTAAATGAGAGACTCTGTTTCAAAAACATAGTGCCTGTGGAATGACACCTGAAGTTGACCTCTGTCCGCCACAAATGCATGCACCTGCAAACAAGAACATGCTCGTGTGTGTGCACATGTGTATATGTGTGTGTGATTTAATATTTGAACGTTCTTTGGAAGTGGGTTCTAAAAGGGAACTCTGCAAATCTCCACTGCTAGACAGCTGCATGAGCAAGATGACAGTGGCATCTAAGAGAAGAGAGAGAAGAAGGAGGTCACCGCAGAGTATGGAAAAAGAGTCATCCAGATCATTCTTAAGTCCTCTATTTAAAGGTCCCTGATGCAACTGTATTAGAACCGTTGCCATGCTCAGTTGTTGACTAGTGCTGACTGTGGAGGTGGATACAGAAGCTTGAGCCATCCATCAATCAAACTCCCACAGCCAATTAGAACTCCTCACCCTGCCTGCCTGACTCAGCTTCATTACAGACAAAGGAAATAGGAGTAAAGGATCCCTTGGTCTGCAAACCACACAGTACTTAGCAGTTTTTCGTGCTAATAGGTACCGTTTGTACAAATACCAGGAAAAAAAAAACAGTGTGTGTGTGTTCCATATTAAACATTGCATGATGGAGGAGGGACATCTGTCTATGTGCTACTTTCATTGGTTAATAAAGAAACTGCCTTGGCCCTTTGATAGGACAGAAAATTAGGTAGGCAGAGTAGACAGAACAGAATGCTGGGAAGAAGGCAATGAGGCAGACACTATACCTCTCATCTCCAAGATGGATGCAGGTTAAGATCCTTCCCGGTAAGCCACTACCTCATGGTGCTACACAGATTATTAGAAATGGGTTAATCAAGATGTGAGAATTAGCCAGTAAGAGGCTAGAACTAATGGGCCAAGCAGTGTTTTAAATAATACAGTTTCCGTGTAATTATTTTGGGTAAAGCTAGCCGGTGGCCAGGAGCTGGGAGGTGGGAAGCAGCCCGCTGCTCCCCATAACAATTGCAGAATTCTTATGAGGCTAATTTTAGTAAAGACTGTTCTACACACAAAATATTGAATCTCTGAAATACAGATATGGATGGTGAACCCAGAATTCCAACCCAGCTCTGGTTCCAAAGCCCTATATAAACAACTTCTCAACTGGAGTGGTTCATAACATATTTAACGAAGTACTAAATCTTCTGTCCTATAATTTTCTAATCCCAAACTGTTGTAGGAAAAAAACAGCTGCATCATATTTTGCTTCCATACAACAATGTGACTGGGAGCAGAGACCTTATCTACAGCCAACATCCTTGTCTGTGAGGGTCAAGGCTGATCCTCGCCAGACTCTTCAGACTGTGGCTTCCTAGAGCATCCATGCTAATCGAGTGTACTGCTTGGTGATGTGGAGAGGATCTCTCAGAAGCTCACGCACTCTGTAATAATGGCCATGTTCTGACCAGGACTCAGCAGCTGAGACCCAGCTCTTGGTCACTTGCAGGGCTGAGGCAATAGCTGTGGTGGACCCATTACCAGGCTCCCAAAGACTGATAATACAAGAGGCCAAAGTACCATCTAAAGAGGTGTTAGAGTTCAATTCTAACCAAAGAGTGAAAAGCCCAAACCAGGGATATGGGTTTCTGTTGCACAAAGAAGGTATTGAAGCAGAAAACCAGCTTAGTTTGGTCCCAGAGAAAATACAGTAAAGTGTGACTAAACACGCAGAATTGTGTCATCGCTCATGGAGGACATTGTTCGGATACTGGGAGGTTTTCTCTTGAAAAGTCTAAGAGGCTGATGTCAAGTTTTACAGGCCTAAAATTCAACATCCTACATACCCTAGCATTCAAATATTCTATTTCCTCTTCTAGAATGGCCCCTTGATAAATACTTCACTATCAGGCTTTGGAAATTATCTCAAATGAAAAATAAAGAAAGAAAGAATAAAAGCTTTTGAGATCAGACCCCTGCTAGCTTGAGAGGACAGATTTGGCAAGAAGATTGACAGTGACAACCACTACAAATCCAGGTAGACTGCCCAGGCTGTTCCCACACCCAGCTAAGGACAGGCATGCTAATGTTATCACACTCTCGTGTTTGAGGGTTTCTACTTTTTACTCTCAAGGGAGTATTCTCAGATGAAAAATATATAATAATGCTTTGTATAGCAGGTGTATCTTCAACCTGTCACACTCAAACCAAACCCTTTGAGGAAAGCAGTTCTTTTCTGTATGAGGCAATTGATTGTGAGTAGATCTAAACTCAAAGGCTATCAAATTTGCTTTATATAAGTTTGTCCCTTCCATATTCAATGCTACTCATAAGCTGGGCTATAGTTTCCAAGCTTTACCTCCTTAAATACATTCTCATTTAAATCCCATAAAGTCTTGAGAGCTCAACAGTCACTCAGCACACATACAGTGAGTGCCTACCCGGGACCACCAGTCACGGGGAGAAGAGCTGTTCCATATGGGTTCCTGGCTTGCTCAGGAGTGCTTGTGCTGATCCACCAGTTAGAGTCAATTCATGCATAGCATTAAATAGCTTGGCTGCAACCTACCTTCCTAACCTTTCTCCCAAAACTCAATATGGCAGCTTCAGTTCACACCTGGATGTTAGACACTTGAAATATGACTCCAGTGAGAAAAATGCTCTAAAAGCAATCTGCATACCGAATTGTCATGACCCAGTACCCAAACACGCAAACAAACAACTGGAAAATAGTTGAATACAGTTTAACTTTGGTACAATGGTATTTGGGATATATTAGATCACCATACAATTATAGAGCAAAAGTGTTCCTTTTGTAATACAGCTCCTGGCAAGTTTAAACTGGTGTGTATGGTTTTGATGGTGCTTCTTATGGACAGAGAGATTTGCACTTTCCCCTGCACCTTGTTCACTCTGCTTTCACCTTGATGAGTTTCTAATCTCCACTTAGTGAAATCTTACCCATCACTCTACTTCACACTTGGATATCTTTGTTCTAAGTCAGCATTGTCGACTTCTCTTTAGAAAATGCCCCTTAGAGCCTCTGCGTCGCTGTGTGTCTTCTATTGCCTTTCTACCCCTCCTGTTCTTTTACACTCTTTGTTTGCAAGTAATATAGTAACATTCGGCCAAACTTCCAACTCCATCGAAGTTCTAAAAAGGCAGTTATCACGTCTGGAAAATCTTCATTTTCTGGATTTGTTTCTAGCATAGTATCTTATAAAATGAAGATAATCAATAAATATTTATTAAGGAAATGATAAATGAATAGATGAGTAAACGCATGAACAAAAATTGAATATATAAATCAAGTCATTAGGTTACTGGCAAAATAATAGACACAGGGATCAATGGAATGAAATAGAGAGTACATAAATTAACTACATAAATAGCCAACTGGCTTTTGACAGGACTGCAAAGACAATGCGGTGGAAGAAGGATAGACTTTCAACACACCAAGAGAAAACAAGTGGATATCCTTATGCACTGAAGATGAACCCAACATTGACCTTTGACATCTCGTAGTTTTGTTGTGTACCGTAGATCCAAATATCAAGTGGAAAACTATAAAACCTCCTGATAAGAACAGGAGAAAATCTACAGGACCTTGGGTTAGGTGTTGAATTTTTAGAAACCACCAGAAGCATAATTAATAAAAGAAAAATTGATAAGCTAGATGCTATGAAAAGTTGATATTTTGCTCTGTGAAAGGCACTGTCAGCAGAGTAGACAAGACACAGAGTAGTAGAAAATATGTTCAAAGGAGTTATCTGGTGAAGAATTTGTATCTAAAAGACACAATGAAGCCTTAAAAGTGAGCAGTAAGACAATGAAATTACTTACCTGAACATGGACAAAGTGTCTGACAGGCACTGCATCAAAGATAGCAGAGAAGACAATGTGAGGAAGGAAATGGTACCTCACATCTGAGTAAAGGCCAGAATGAAAAAGTAGACTAGAAAAGTAGAAAATAGGAATAATTGTACATGACCATGCATTTATTTCACTTATTACATTTCATTTATCAAATCGATGACTAGTTATTGATTTCCTAAATTTGATATCAAAGATAAAGTCACAAAAGTACATTTATAAATTATACATCAAAATTAAAAGCGTTTTTCTATTTTAATGTCAAGAAAGTATAAAGCCAGAGCTGGGGAGATGGGTCAGTTGGTAAAGGTTTTGTTTCACAAACACAAGAACCTGAGATTAGATCTCTAGCCACATAAAAGCCAGGTGTGGAGGCACATATCTGTAACCTCAGTGCAGGCTGGCAGCCAGGCCAGTAGAAAAGTGAGTTCAATGTTCAGAGAAAGACCTATCTCAAAAAAAAAAAAAAAATGAAGTAATTGAGAAAAATATCTTAATGTCATCCTCTGACCCCATGTGCCTGCGTGAGTGAGCCAGCATATCTTCAACCAAACATACACACACACACACAATCTGTCCAATAAGCACATGAAAGGTAATCACAGTCACAGGGAAACGAATACCAGAATTCCAATGCACAACGAGAACCACTGGGTGATAACCAACGTAGATGTGGGTGGGGCTAGCAAAGTTGAAGCATTTAGACTCTGCTGGGGACAGCTGCAAGACAGTGCAAACACCTTGGCAAACAGTTTGTAGAGTCCTTTAAGAGGTATACATAACCCAGCCTTCCTACCCTTGGCATTATTCCCCCAAACCAAAAACAAGCCCAAACAAATTTTTAGACACAGAGGGTCATAGTGCCATTCTGCATAGCAGGCAGGATATGGGGACAACTCGAATGCCTGTCCTTAATTGTGGGCTAAACAAGATATGATAAATCTATGCAGTGAAATATTATCCAAAACTGAGGTACTGCTGACAGATGTTACACATTAATGAATCTGGAAAGGATGAGTATAATCGAAAGAAGTGATATGTATAAGGACAGAACTATAGACAATGTTATTGCATTTGTATGAAATATTCAGAAATGTGCAACCAGAAATAATAACTGTGGGCAAGGGAAATGGGGAGTGCCTGCTAATGTGGATTTCTCTTATCAGAACGATAAAAATATTCTCAAAGTAGATCATAGTGATGGTCACTTAACGTAGTGAGGATATAAAAACAAACTCCCAGTCATATAAAGAGAGTGAATGTTTTAAAGACCTATTCTAAATTGTGTGTGTGTGCGCATGCGCACATGTGCGCACACGTGCGTACACGAGTACAATCACTTGCAGAAGCCAGCAGAGAGTCTCAGATTGCCCTGACATTAGAGACTGTCATGAGCTGCCTGACACGGGTACTTTGGGAACAGAACTCACGTCCTCTGCAACAGTAGTATGTCCTTTGAACCTCTGAGTCACGTTTCTACCCCAAAGAGAGTGTGCTTTATAGTATATGACTAATATCACTAAATGCCCATTAAAATTCAAAGGACTGAGGACAGTAATTGTTGGCACAAACAAGAACTCTCATTGTTTCCTGGTGATACAATAATTCAGACTATTTTAAAAGGCAGTTCCTTATTAACACTAAATACAGCCTTCCCACTTGACTGGGTATTTGTGCACTCAGATAGCTGGATGAATTCTGGGGATGTAAAAGCATGTTTATCTAAGGATGCTTCTGACAGCTTTGTTAATATACTCTATACTGGAAGTAACCTTAGGGTCCTTTAGTAAGTGAATGAATAGAAAGACATCAAGTGACCAAAAAGAATCAACTATTAAACCATGTAAAGATACGGACAAGTCTACTGTGTGGGGGAAGGCAATGACTACAGCTGGCCCAGCAATATGCTGATAGGGAAATTACCTCTAAAGGATGAAAGGGCCTCAGTGTAAAGGCCAAGACTGAAACTTGTGGAGAAAATTTAAGGGCAAAGTTTTGTGATATCACAGATGATAATTATTTCTTCCATACGATGCAAAGCATGGGCAAGGGAAGAAAAATGGGACGGCTACTTTCAAAATTTCTGTGGACACAAAAACATTATGAGCAGAGTGAAAAGACAAGAAAAAGAAAAAGAGAAAATACTTGGAAATCATACAATTAACAAAGCGTTAATATTTTGAATATATATAAAGATTTTTCAAAACTAACAATCCAATAAAAATAGCCATAGAAGTTGAAATATTTCTCCAATTACAGACAATTAATAACATACAAACTTGCTCAATATTACCCGTCATTGGAAGACACCCATCAAAGCTGCAATGAAACATCTCTTCACACTCATTATGGTTGCTACTTTTCTATACTTTAGTTTTATTCTTCGGCAGTTTATGCATGATGAATTTTAATCCTTCTCATTCCCTATTGCCCTGTCTCACCCTGATCCCTTCTCACACTGAAACCCTTCTTCTTTCCAACAAGACCCTTGTTTACTTTGAGGTGCTTGGCAGTTTCTGTAACCCCCGGGTTTAAATAGGGTTGTGGGCATACGTATGGGTGAGAGCTTATTTACTGGAGCCCAGGCAACTCATCAACAGTTACTTCCCTGAAGAAAGTGTCACACTTTCTCTGACCCACCAGCAATCGTCAGCAGTCTTTTATTGAAGGGCCTCGTGAGCCCTTCCCCCACCCCTTTCATGGTAAGATGTTGGAGAGTCAGTCTTCTGTATGCCTTGTGCGGCTAACCACAGTTACACTGAGCTCATGGGTGCACCCTCCAAATCATGTCCGGGAACCTCTACATCGTATCCAGAAGACACTATTCCACAGCAGTCTTCCCAACCTCTATCCTCAGTCTTTCTGCCTTCTCTTCCATAACATTCCCTGAGCCTTGGAGAAGAGCTGACAGTGTCTTTGTTGGGCCCAAGCATTCCACAGCCACGTGTTCTCTGCACCGTGACCAGTGATGAATCTTGTATTAATTACCATCCTTGTGAAAAGGAAGCTTTTCTGATCTACAGGGAAGGTAAGTATTTGGAAGGCAGATTGATATGATGTTTATTTAGCAAAATAATAGTATTAGGTGTTCCTGCAGAGCACTTATTCCTAACTGGTGGCGATATAAAATAATTCTGTCCCTGTGAAAATCAATGTGCTAGCTCGTCAAAACCCTAAATGAAGAATAGCCTAGCAAGGTCCAATTCCAGGTTTATACCTAAAACAACTGAAAGCAGAGACTCAAAGAGGTCTTGACAACCCCACAATTATAGCAGCATCATTCACAAATGGCCTGGCCAATGAACACATAAACATGCTACACGAAGTACACAAAACATTATGTGACCTTAAAATACAAAAGAGCTCTGACACCTGTTACTGTAACTCAAAGCAAACGACCATGTGGTGTTAGGTGGAAAGTAAAGCAGACACAAAATAACACATATAGTCCATTTATACAAAGTCACCATAGTAACAAATTTCACGTAGAAAGAGAATAAAATGATAGTGTTAGGATCTGGAGAATGGGGACACATGGAACGTCCTTGCTTGCCTTTTGGTGTTGTGACTGACACCCACTTAGGAGAAAGGGTTTAATACATCTTGCAGTTTAGTGTTCACCATGCAGGGATCCCAGGGCAAGAGCTCAACAGAAGCATAAAGGCAGAAGCTGACGCAGAGGCCACAGAGGAGTACTAAGTACTGGCTTCCTCTGCTTTCTGTCTTCTGCAACCCAAGCTGAGCAACCCGATAACCGCCATTCCTCCATGGCCACTCTTCAGTTCCCGCCTGAAGGTTTCTGCCTTCAAGTTTTGCCTTGACTTCCCTCAGTGAAGCACTGTGTGAGCCAAATAAACCATTTCTGCCCTATGTCACTCCAGACACTGTCTGTGTCACTGCAGGAAGAAGCAAAATAGGCCAAAGAGGAAGCAGAGCTCCTCAAAGACTGGCTGATACGGGAACTGAGGGCGAGAGGTATGGAAGATGCCACTGTACGATGTTGAAGCATCAGAAAGTAAGAAAATGATCAAGGGAAACAAAACACCCCAAAATGGTTGAATATATCTAAGGGACATCAGCCAAACGACAGACTCCCAATACTGTGGTAGAACACCCCACAATGGTTGGATATATCTAAGGGATGTGAGCCAAAAGACAGACTCCCAGTACTGTGGTGGAACAGGTTGAAAACTAAATAAAGGAGCAACAGATTTAACCCAAAATATGACAGGATAATGTGTGCATATGTGTGTGTGTGTGTGGTGAACTATTATTTTAACTGGCCAAAGATATATTTGTTTATGCTGTGGAATATTACTTTAACTGTGTGCGGATGTGTTACTTTGCTTCTGCTGCGTTTGTTTAACAATGTAAGGATCAATGTTTAATATGTAAAGATGTGCTGAATTTGTTTCACCTTACCTGTCTAAGGCCCTGACTGGTCTAATAAAGAGCTGAATAGTCAATAGTTAGGCAGGAGAATGGACAGGCAGGGCTAGCCGGCAGGGAGAATAAATAGGAGGAGAAATCTAGGCCCCAAAGAAGGAAGATGAGAGAAAAAGGAGAGAATGAGGGAGAAGCCTGGAGCAAGAATCAAGGCAGCTGCCAGCCAGTAGACGTGAGAAACATTGAAAGTAAGATAAATGCAAGAAAAGAAAAGTAAAAAGCCCCGAGGCAAAAGATAGATAAAGAAAGATAGGTTAATTTCAGTTAAAAGCTAGACAGAAATGAGTCTAAGTTAGGCCAAGCACTCATAACTAGTAAGAAGCCTCCGTGTCATGATTTGGGAGCTGGTTGGTGGCCCACAAAGAAAACGCCTGGTTCATGTGTGTATGTACACACACAAACAAGACGACTGAACAAACAGCTGAGAGGGTGAGACAGATGCACTCCCTCTAACAAGAAGCTCCCAGCGGTTCGTTCAGCTTCTCCTTGGGGAATGGAATTTAACTATCCATCCCTTCAAATAGCTTGGCTCATGTGACTTCTTCAGAAGAGTCTGGGGCAGCAAAGGGAGGCAAGAACACACCAGAGAAGGCAGGCAAACAGCTTCAGAGAGATAAGGGTTGATGTTGCCTTCCTTCCGAGATCAGCATCATGACTGCAGCACTTCCCCTTGAGAGACTCTTACATTCATGGACTGCCTCTCCCAGACCTCTAACTCCAGTGTAATCGCACAGAGAACACAAGACAACGCTCAATTGACACTGATGGGGAAATGCGGGTAAAACACTCCCCTGAATTCTGTGAGTTGTTCTAGCAAGTTAATGGAACTCCAGGGCAAGCCCAGTCTATGGCAGGCTAGTCAGTGCGGTCGCCATCTGAAGTGGGCATGGCAGGATATGGTGGCAGGATTACAAAACTAAACCCTAAGCCTGGGGACTCTGATAGCATCTCCGGCGGTCCCTGGAGATCAGCCTCAGGTGGGGGGACCCCACTCCTGCCCAAGTGCTGTTTTGGTGGAAACAAGACAACAAATAAGCACGCATTTTCTTTTCTTCCGCATATTTATTAGCTACCATGACTTGAATGAGCATCCCCAGAAAGGCTCATATGTTCCAGACTCTGATGCTGTTGGGAGGTGACGGAATTTTGGAGACGTGGGACCAGTGGAAGAACAGTCCTGGGAAAGAGATTGTCCCTGGAAGTAAACATTGAGATTCTGCCTCACCTCTGCCTTCTCTCTTTCATTTCCTAGTTAGCATTAGGTAAACAGACCCCTTTGCTTTCTAGCCCTACGGCCATGGTGGCTGTCTTACCACCGGACCAAAAGCAATGATTCAAGAGTGGTCACCCTGACATCCCCCAAGCGTAGGACAAAAGATGCCTTTTCTCCTTGTAGGTCGATTTTTCTCAGACATTTGTCACAGTGTCAGAAAGCTGACTAACAAGTCACCTTGCATGCCAACAACACACCTGCTGTCCCTGCTCTTCTCTTCCCACCACCAGGAGGAAGTACATCCAGCCACCACCATTCTCTGGTTTTCGAAGGACACTTCTCCTCCTGTCCCCTCTCACGGCCTTATGTTATTCTTTAGCTCGTACTCTTGAAAGTCCCACGACAATTCTTATACATCCTTTCTCTTGACAAGTACCTAAAGTACATGGGGCAAATACTGAACCACAAATGTACATGCAAAGCAATTTTGTCATCTCCAGAAACAAAAGTTTCAGAGTATAGCTCAGACTGCAAACTCCCAAGCTACAAGACTATATTTTGTAACATGTCCATTTGCCACATTCTTAAAGAAATGACCTGAGTTAAATTTTACAAATGAAAGCTAAAACAAAAGCGAGCAAAACCATTTAATATCTGAGACAAGAAGGAGATCTTACAGAATATAAAGTATCGAGAAATATCTTATGGAATATAAAAAATATATAAAGATGTAGCTGGCTGAATAGTTGCAGAGCCAGCGACTGTTATTAAAACTAAGCTACACATCTAATTTTTACCTGCAGCCAGTTAAGCTAGGGGTTGCCTCCAAAATGTCAAATGGCCATTGTGCAGAAATTTATTGTAAGAGATGAAATTCCCAATTCTAGCTGGTAAAACAAACTTTACGAAGGACTCCTGGATTTTTATAATGATGGAATACAACCTGAGGCAGTGTAAACTCATAATCTCTTAGGACAAATAGCCTTTAAAATTTCAACCTAGTATCCAATTCACCATTGAAATGAGTAGAAGGTCTGGTAGAAGTCATGTGACCTCCCATTAGTGTGACTTCAGGCCCACCTCTGCACAGGCTGTAATTTTACAGGGTCCTTAACAGCGTCTTGGAACATATCTGCACCCAAATGGTTTGTGCTTAAACTGGTACAGCTTTTAGGTAATGGCTACCTGTTAGAAATCCGTTCTCAGGGCCTACCTGCATGCTCTCTATGTCACTCTGATTTTATGCCAGAGGGACCTGCCCATAAAACTCCAATCGTCATTGTCACAAAACAAATCTCTTTAAATAAAGGCTACCTAATCCAATTACGTGGTGCATGGTGGGAAACTGGAAGGTTGAAACCTGCGACAATGCAAGCCAGGATTAGCTTCACCTTCTAAAAAGATTGTGCTGCAGACAAAGCCACGCTGGCACGCAGAGGACTGGGAGTTGAGTCCGTGTTCTGTAAAGAGTGGAAAACGGCAAGTGTTGAGTGTATCTGGAAAGCCCCTGGGGTGGGCTGGAGTCTGGGTTCCATTTCCTTTTTCCTGAGGTTGATCATTGCAGTCTTGAGGACCCACGGACAGAGGCCAACTTAGTGTCACACAGTGCAGCAGCTGGCCAGCTGGTGACCCCTCCCCTCCCTGCTGATGCTTTTGAAGTGGCCACAGGAAACTAGCAGCTACGCCTGCTCTACCCCTTCCAGGGGAATTTTCCATGCCCGAGAATGTTAAATACTACCAGACACGCAAAGGATCAGGTTTTGGGCAGACTAACGTCATTTGATATTTTGGTGATATTGGAAAGATATTCCAGAAAAGGAATTATAAGATAAAATCTTGGTTTTAGATTTATTTACTTTATTTATACTTAGGAGTGTTTCACCCACATGCATGTATCCCACCTGCATGCAGTGCCCCTGGAGTCCAGACGAGGGCATTGGATTCCCTAACAATGGAGTTATGGATGGAGTTTTCCATAAGTCACCATGTGGCTGCTGGGAATTGAACCCAGGTCCTCTGCAAAAGCAGAAAGTGCTCTGAACCACGGAGCCATCTCTGTAGCCCCTATATGATGAAACTTCTAAGGCCAAATGATCAATGTTTTGATGGTAACAACAACATGACTTTAATCCCAGCGTTTGAGAGGTAGAAGCAGGCATATCTCTGAGTTCAAGCAAGCCTGAATTACAGCGCGAATTTCAGGACAACCATGGGTACACAGAGAAATCTTGTCTCAAAACAAAACAAAACAAAAACATGAGAAACCAAAATTACCAAAAAAAAAAAAAATGCTGCTCCACGCCCTTAATTCTAATATGCAATCTGATATCATCCATTAATTTTCCATTGCATGATTTTGTTTTTATTGCCAGTTTTGAGCCATTTCTTTAGGATGAACCTTGGTGCATTTTACTTGACAATTTTCAAGTTTGGGATTCAATGAACTTGGATGTGTGGATGTGTAGGTTTCATAAACTTGAAAAACTTTCAGTAATTATTTTTTCAGATATTTTAGGTCATCTTCTATCTGTCAAATGCTCTGAAGACTCAGCTTATATGCACACTTGTACTTGGCCACTCACTATTTCACAGGACTCACTACCACTATGTTCATTTTTTAAAAGTTTGTGCTACATTTTCTCATTGTACCATTCTAGTTCATCTCTTGCTTCCTCTTTCTTTTTCCACAGTGTTTTGTGTAATCTAGGCTGGTCTTGAACTTGGAATATGATAGAAGATAACTTCTGACCCTCCTGCCTCTGCCTACCAAGTTCTAGGATTACAAGTGTGCACCATGTGGTTCTGAGAACAGGACACGCAGGTTTGTACACAGTGGGGACTCTCATAACTGAGCCACATCCTCAGTCCATATTCATTTTTTGAAGTTCATGTTGATTCAAAAATTCTTCACTTCTCTATTAAACTTCCTGATGATATAACATTTAAAAGTTAGTAACTATTTAGTGCTCCCCTTTGCTAATTCTGTGCTAAAAGTGAGTTGCTATGGAATAATCCTTTTGTATTCTGCGAAGATTCGTTACTTAAATAGGTTTAATAAAAAGCTGACTGGCCAGTAGCCAGGCAAGAAGTATAGGTGGAACAACCAAACTAAGGATGCTGGGAAGAAAGATGGAGTCAGGAGTCACAAGCAGACACAGAGAGAAGTAATATGGCCATAGCATACTGAGAAAAGGTACCAAACCATGTAGCAAAGCATTGATAAGATATGTGGGTAAATTTTAATGTAAGAGTCAGCTAGTAATAAGCCTGAGCTATTGGCCAATTATTTATAGTTAATATTTAGTCTCCATGTGAGTTATTTGGAAACTATAAATGTTAAAGAAAAGTCCACCTATATTGAGTCAGTTTCAATTGACTGACTTCCTCATTATGAACCCTACATGTTACAAATTTGACTTTTGAGTGCTGGGTGTTTTTATAATCTTAGGGTATTCTAAAGCTTCATGCTGAAATGGAAGTAAATTGCTTATAAATTGCTTGCTCCTGTTGACTTGGTAACTTTGTTAGATGGGGCCTGGGCTCACACTCAGTCCAATTCTCCCTTCCAGACAAGCCTCTTCAGTGCACTTGCGATGTTCAGCAAGTCTCTTGAGTTTCCTGGGCTGACTGGTAGGAGACAGCTTGATTCCCAACTCTGCATCAGGATTGAGCCTTGCTTCCTTTATTCCAGAGTGCTACTGTTTTCCTCCCAGAAGAGTCTGGCAATATTAGAAACATTTTCACGATGATAAGATTAGGATATAAGTAGGGGCCAGGCTTGCTGCTCAGCATCCTACAGAACATGCCACCAAAGATGTCACTAGTACCCATGGAGGAACTATGTTCCAGTCTTTCCAGTGGTTCCCCAGTCTTTTGTAGTTTTCTTTCCCTACTTAACTGAATACTTGGGAAGGACTCTGCCCATATCTCTGGAGCTCTTTGCTGTTTGCCTGAGTCCCCCTGAGATCTACCATATTAACTTGTTTTCCCTGGGCTCCACAAGTCTGTCTGACCTAGATCTCCCCAGGGTTTTCCTCAGTGTCCTGTGACCTGGAAACATTCTCAGGGTGTTAAGTACAAGACCTTAGACTCTTCTCATTCATTTCCTATTTATTTGGTTGTCTGATGTCCTGTGTTTGATTAACTGTGTTCACTATTTTCCTTCACTTACAACTATTTCTGGCCAGAAAGTAAATCTGTTCCCAGTTACTCCATCTGAACCACAAACTCAAGTCTTTGTACTTCTTCCTAAATGTTTTTGATCCTGCCTTCCTTTCCCTGTTGGTTTGCCAGTGTGCAGCAAAAGACTGTTAGCTATACAAGCACATAGTATTTGCAAGTCTGAGGGCCTCAGGAGCAGCTGTGCGTGCCTGATGTGCCGCTGCTGCACTGAGCCGCCTTGACAATCTCGCTCACCTTTCCTCTGTGGTTCTGCTTGGGATTCTTTTAGGGCTCTTGAATTTTTAAAGTAGTTTACCCAACAAGCACTTTAAAATTTCAAAAAATAAAATGCCCTTGGCCTAAGAATTCATATGCCAGTTGTAAGTTTTATTTGATGGTAAATGGTTGAAATAGATGCCCTGGAGAGAACTGATCCTGTTGGCAGCACTGGCCTTAGGCGAAATTGTTGAGTAGGTGAAGTCTATCTTCAGGGAACTCGTGGATTCTGCTGTCTCCCTCCTGCAAGCGGAAGCCCTTGAGTTCTCTCCCTGAATGTTAGAAGAAGCGCTACTTTCTGTGTTTCAAGTTGTTTTAACATTCAATTGTCAGTGAGTGATAACCAACTTTGACTCTTGTTCAAATGTTTGCATTTTCATACAGAGCAAAGCATTAAAGCAAGCTGAGAAAAGCTGGTTCTGACTCCTCTGATTGGAAGTGACTGCTTGTAGCACCTGGTGGAGGACGGTGACTCAGCAGAAAAGAGGGTGATTGATTGGTGATGTCTGCACAGGCAAACGGGGTGAGAAACTTGCTATCTCTGCCCTAATCTTGAAATGCTCCTCCTGTTGGACAGTTTCCAAGCACTAGAAATCAAGTGTGAAAAAGACACTGGGGGACAATTGAAACTCCACAATGGCCTTGAAATCAGCCCAAATAGGGCTATTGTCTGACATCACATAAAAGTTAAGGGTTAAGAAAAACCAAGTGTGACAAGAACTTAGTGAAGTACCACAGGTAGAATATAATGCTACGGAGATGCTTATGCGGATCCTTTGGTGCGTGCAGCCCTAGGGAGGAGTTCTTTTTGTTCCCACTTCCCCCTTCAACCATCATCTTTCAGGCTCATATCATAGTCCATGCATAATAAGCACCCCAGAAACACAAAGCTCCCTCTATATATATTACTGTCTTAAGCAGAAAGACTCACCAGAGCCCCAAAAGTATCAATTGCTTATTTCCAAGCTATGTGACATCTCCATAAAGATAACAAGTGCATTCAATATTAGAGTATAATTTGGCATTTCTCTTAGTCTTCTGTTATTTGAAAAGAAAGGGACATATTGGTTTGTTCAGTATAGGATCATAGAAAGGATTAACGTTCTGGGTTGGAAGCGTGAGATGGCACCACAGGTAAAAGGCTTTTGTCTCCAAACTGATGACCTGAGTTTGACCCCCCAGGATTTGCATGGCAGAAGGAGAAAACGTGCTCCTACAAATTGCTCTTTGACTCCACATACACTTGGCACCTATGTACCTACCTAGGTAAATACACACACACACACACACATACATACACGGACACACATGCACACATGGACACACACAGAGACAAAATAATGATGTGGGATATCCTTTTTTTGCTAGGAATATGTCTTATTGTCTTTGGTTAATAAAGAAGCTGATTTGGCCAGTAGCCAGGTAGAATAGATCCAGGTGGGAAATACAAGCAAAAATACAGGGAAAAAGAAGGCAGAGTCAGCAAGATGCCGATAACCTCTGGAGAAGAAAGATGTGAAGTAACAAGTCACAAGCCTCATGGTAATATATAGAAAAATAGAAATAAGTTAATTTAACTTGTAAGAGCTAATTAATAATAAGCCTGAGTTGATAGGCCAAACAGTTTGTAATTAATATTAAGCCTGAGAGTGGTTATTCGGAAACTGGTAGGTGGGAAAAAAACCTCCAGTTACAAAATAAAGTGTAAGAAATTTCTAGGTTAACCTCAGTAAAAGCCTATGAGATAAGATCATGTTTGGGAGAGAAAAATACTGAGGACTTCCTGCTTGGCAGGAATTGAGCTAACATATTTTCATATAGGTTATCTCCTTGGTTCTTACTAAGACTTTACAGAAGAATTTCTTTACAAATCACCGGCTGTCACCTGAGGTTGCCAGACCCCATTGGCCTGCAGGGATGAATGAGATCAGCCTGATACAAAGTCTGTGAATTATTGATTCAGAGACTATGCCTGTCTTTCAGGTTGGCAGTCCTCTACTGCCTTGACCCCCAGAGACATTCAAAGACATTGTCCAGTGGTGGTGATTTATGCATTTGTGTCTTCCTACCTTGGCATCCAGAAAGGGTCCTGGCCACGGCTGTGCTGCCAGTGATTCTTGAGAACACGAGTTCTTACCTGAAGTGCCTTTCCCAGGGCTTGAGAAGTCCACAGTCCCTGCTGTTGAATGGCCAGGTTTCTTTTAGTCTGGACTCCATAGGTAATGGGTGGGGCTTCTGCTGACAGGGGAGGTTGTGTTTCTCCTCAGCTTTCTATCAGCATTTGGTGTTTCTTTTGTTTGTTTGTTTGTTTGTTTGTTTGTTTTTTGTTTTTTTTTTCGAGACAGGGTTTCTCTGTAGCTTTGGTGCCTGTCCCGGAACTAGCTCTTGTAGACCAGGCTGGCCTTGAACTTGCAGAGATCCGCCTGCCTCTGCCTCCTGAGTGCTGAGATTAAAGGCATGCGCCACCACTGCTCGGCTAGCATTTGGTGTTTCTAGCTCAAAACACAAGCAGAGGAAGCAGAGGAAGGGAGGAAGGAAGAGAAAGAGGGAGGGAGGAACAAAGGGAAGGAGGGAGGGAGGGAAGGAGGGAGGAAGAAATACTTTCAGGAAACAAGTCTTTTGGCTTCTACCTGCAGCTGTTCATGGTCTTGGGTTGGCGGGAGAAGATAATTTGGAATTTCTACCATTCTTCCAATTGAGGTCTCATAGACACAGAGTGTCCTCTTTATGTGCTTCCCCTACTCATGCCAATCAAATTCCATGGGTTTTTCATAAAATCTATGTCATCAAAGATCCAAGGGGAGGAGTAGAGTACGCTCCCCAACTCCTTATCATTGTCTCCTGGCTCTGGCCCTCTGGCCCCAGTAGGAGGTGAGCCGCCAAGCACCCAGATGCTTACAGTGGAGGGAGCAGACAGTGTGGGGTTACAGTACTGTCTTGAAATCAGACCTGTAGCACATCATGTTCTACAGGACTCCTCGAGGGGGCTCCCCAGGAAAAACCTGTTTTATAGCACTGCACGGGGCTGCCCCCTTCTCTGAGCAGGGAGCAGCTCCTGAGAGTGATGCTCCCTAGGTGTATTTCCACATTTAAGTGGCGTAGTGTGAAGCTGCTTGTGGACTAGCCCCTGACCCTGCATACAGTCCCAAAAGTTCACTTGCTCTATGGAATTTTGTGAATTTTTTTTATCACACCAAAATCTTATCTGCTGAGTTAAGGATTACTGCAACCAGAGCAGTCTGGATAGTCAAGTCTGCGGGGGGTGCCGGGATTGAGACACCGAGGCTTCTTTTGAGGTGGAAGAACAGCAACCTTTATTTTGCCCAGCAACCTCTTATACCTCTACTCCTTCTGTGAAGACCCACCGGCCAGAAAGAACACATATTTGTCAATTATAGGCCACAAGGAAGTTCCGCTGTCAGTCAGGGGGAGTGAGAGCAGCTGGATCACAACAAAGGATCATGAGTGGCCTAAGTTGATGTTTTGTTTATGCTGCAGAATATTGCTTTAACTGTGTGTAGGTATGTTACATTTGTTTCTGCGCCTTTGCTAACGACCTAAAGATGTGTTTCACTTGTCTCTTCTGCATTTGTTTAATTATGTTAAGATATGTTGCATTGTTTCAACTTGCCTGCCTAAGTCACCTTATTAGTCTAATACAAAGTTGCAGGGCCAATATCTAGGCAAGAGAGGGAAGATGGAACTGGCTAGGCAAGAGAAGGAAGAACAAAAGAATGAGAGAGATAGAGAAGGTCATGCCCTGGGCCAGAAGCCAGGCATCAGTCAGTGAGCTAGACAGTGGAGGAAGCAGGAAAGTAAGGTAGATAGATAGATGATAGGTAGGTAGGTAGATAGATAGATAGATAGATAGATAGATAGATAGATAGATAGATACATACATACATACATACATACATACATACATAGTTACATAGATAGAAACATAGATAGATAGATGATAGATACATAGATACATACATAGATAGATAGATACAGAGATAGATACATAGATACAGAGATAGATGATAGATCATAGATATAGATAGATGATAGATACATACATACATACATAGTTACATAGATAGATAGATAGATAGATAGATAGATAGATAGATACAGAGATACATAGATACAGAGATAGATAGATACATAGATACAGAGATAGATGATAGATCATAGATATAGATAGATGATAGATAGATAGATAGATAGATAGATAGATAGATAGATAGATAGATAGATGGATGACAGGAAGGAAGAAAAAAGCCTAAGTTATAAGAGCTAGCAAGAACCGAGCATAAGATAAGGCCGAGCATTCATAACTAATATTAAGTCTCCATGTCATAATTTGGAATCTGTTTGGGGGCCCAAAAGAAAATCAGGTACAGAAGAGACTGAAATATTCCTGTCATCAATAGTACTTCCTCCTTCGAGTGGTTAGCTGGAGAGCGGCCATTGTGTCTCAATAAGAACTGCTCTGTAGACTGGAGACAAAAGGGCCAACTGTGTTAGCTTTCCTGGCCTTAGCCAATACCTGAGAGAAATTATTTTAACAGTATGATAGCTATTTTAGCTCACTGTTTTAGAAATGTCAACCCATGGTCTACTGACCCCTTTGTCTTTGGTCCCTGGTGAGGTAGAAACGCCTGGAAGAAAGAAAGGCATGGTGGAAGAAAGCCGTTCATCTTGCTGCAGCCAGGGAGCGATAAATGAGATAAGAAAGCAAGGAATATCATAGCGTCCAGACACATGCCCTTCGGTGTGGTACTCCACCTCTTGTTTTCTAATCAATCATTTTTTTAAATTTAAATTTTAAATTTAAATTTATTCTTTGTATCTTTCACAGTATACACCCTGATCCCACGCACCTCTGTCCCTTCCTACCCTCTCCCCTTCTACCCTCTCCTGGGATCCCCATGCTCCCAATTTACTCAAGAGATCTTGTCTTTTTCTCCTTCCTATGTAGATTTATGTATGTCTCTCTCAGGGTCATCTTTGATTTCTAGGTTCTCTGGGGTTGTGAACTGTAGGCTGGTTTGTCTTTGCTGTATGTCTAAAAGCTACTTATGAGTAAGTACATATTATATTTGTCTGGGCTACCTCACTCAAAGTGTTTTTTTATCCTTCCATTTGCCTGCAAATTCCAGGATGTCATTATTATTATTTTTTTACTGCTGAGTGTACTTCACTGTGTAATGTACCACATTTTCTTTATTCGTTCTTTGGTTGAGGCACATCTAGGTTGTTTCCAGTTTATAGCTATTATGAGCATGCTGTTATGAACATAGTTGAGCACATGTCCTTGCGATATGATTGAGCATCCTCTGGGTATGCACCTAAAAATGATATTGCTGGGTCTTGAGGTAGATTATTTTCTAATTTTCTGAGAAATTATCATACTGATTTCCAAAGTGGCTATAAAAGTTTGCACTCACACCAGCAATGGAGGAGTGTTCCCCTTACCCCAGTTCCTCTCCAGCATAACCTGTCATCAGTGTTTTTGATGTTGGCCATTCAGGTGTAAGTAGGACTCTCAGAGTTGTTTTAATTTAATTTAATTTGCTTTTTTCTGATGACTAAGGATATTGAGCATTTCCTTAAGTGTCTTCCAGCCATTTGAGATTTATCTGTTGAAAGTTCTCTATATAGTTCTGTATCCATTTTTTATTGAATTATTTGTTCTTTTGTTAACAAATTTCTTGAGTTCTTTTTATATTTCAGAAATCTGTCCTATGTCCAATGTGGTGTTGATGACGATCTTTTCTCATTCTGTAGGCTGCTGTTTTGACTTGTTGAGCATGTCCTTTGCTTTACAGAAGCTTCTCAGTTTCAGAAGATCCCATTAATTAATTGTTGCTCTCAGTCTCTGTGCTACTGGGGTTGTACTTAGGAAGTGGTCTCCCATACCAATGCATTCAAGTGTACTTCCAACTTTCTCTTCTATGAGGTTCAGTGTGGTTGGTTTTGTGTTGAGGTCTTTGATCCATTTGGTCTTGAGCTTTGTGCATGGTGATAGATATGGGTCTATTTTCATTCTTCTACATGTTGGTATCCAGTTATGCCCCCACCATTCATTGAATATGTTTTCCTTTTTTCCATTTTATATTTTTGCTTCTTTGTTGAATATCGGGAGTTTGTAGGTGTGTGGATTGGTATCCAGTGCTGTAGACAGCGCAGCCTGGATAGCCAAGACTGGCGGTAGGTGCCGGGATTGAGACACAGAGGTTTCTTTTCAGGTGGAAGAACAGCATCCTTTATTTTGCCCAGCAACCTTTTATACCTCTACTCCTTCTGTGGAGACCCACCGGCCAGAAAGAACACAAACATCCTTGTCAATTACAGGCCACAAGGAAGATCCGCTGTCAGTCAGGGGGAATGAGGGCAGCTGGATCACAACAATCCGGGTCTTCAATTAGATTCCATTGGTCCTCCTGTCTGTTTTTATGCCAATACCAGGATATTTTTATTACCGTAGCTCTGTAGTAGAGTTTGAAGTCAGGCATTGTGATGCCTCTAGAAGTTCTTCTACTATACAGGATTGTTTTGGCTCTCCTGGGTTTTTTGTTTTCCCATATAAAATTAAGTACCATTCTTTTGAGGTCTGTGAAGAAATTTTCAGGGATTTTGATGGGCATTGAATTGAATCTGTAGATTGCTTTTGGTAAGATTGCCATTTTATTATGTTAATTCTACCTACCCAAGAGCATGGGAGATCTTTCCACTTTCAGGTGTCTTCAATTTCTTTATTCAAATATTTAAAGTTCTTGTAATACATGTCTTCCACTTATGTCTAACATGTCTAACCAAACTTCCATGTTTGGTTAGAGTTACATCAAGATATTTTTTTATTTGTGCATATTGTGATTTCGTTCTCAGCCCATTTATCATCTGTATAAAGTAGGGCTACTGATATTTTTTAGTTACTCTTATATCCTGCTACATTACTGAAGGTGCTTATGAGTTGTAGGAGTTCCCTGGTAGAACTTTTGGCATCACTTATGTAAACTATCATATCATTAGCAAACAGCAAGAGTTTGACTTCTTCTTTTCTTATTTGCATTCCCTTGATCTCCTTTTGTTGTCTCATTGCTCTAGGTAGAACTTCAAGTATTATATTGAATATATTGAATTTATATGCCTTGTTCCTGATTTTTGTGGGATTGCTTTGAGTTTCTTTTCATTTAGTTTGATGTTGACTGTTGACTTGCTGTGTATTGCCTTTATTGTGTTTAGATATGTTCCTTGTGTCCCTGCTATCTCCAATACTTTTATCATGTAGAGGTGTTGAATTTTGTTGAAGGCTTTTAGTACAGAATTCTACAAGATTTTCAAAGAAGAGCTAATACTAATACTCCTCAAATTGTCCCATGCAAGAGAAACAGAAGGAACATTGCCAAACTCTTTTTATGAAGCTACATTTACCCTGATACCCAAACCACACCAAGACTCAACTAAGAAAGAGAATTACAGATCAGTCTCACTCGTGAACATTGATACAAAAATACTCAATAAAATACTGGCAAACCGAATCCAAGAACACATCAGAAAAATCATCCACCGTGACCAACTAGGCTTAATCCCAGAGATGCAAGGATGGTTTAACATATGAAAATCTGTCTATGTAATCCACCATATAAACAAACTGAAAGAAAAAAAAACCCACATGGTCATCTCATTAGGTGCTGAGAAAGTCTTCAACAAAATTATTTATACACCTTTATATGCAGGTGTTCACAAAGAATCACTGGTTTGGTTCAAGGCTCCTGGTCTCATCCACACTGGGACTTTGCCTGGACATCCCACCGCTGCCCTGTGTCATGGAGATCCTACAGCCCTGGGTCCACAGGAACTCCGCCCCCCCCTCCACACACACACACACACACACACACACACACACACACCTGTGCTCTAGGACATCACAGACGGGGTGGATATTGGAGTGGGCCAACACTTAACCTTGGTTAAGTTGCAGGGTTGGGCAGCACACCAACTCTCTCCTGTCTTCACCTCCAGGGTGAGCGCTCCTGCATTGAACTGGCTAGATCACCTTCTACAGTGATGAGCAAAGGGTGGGACCAGTTCTCCTGCTTTCACACCGTCAGGGTCAGTTGTCCCAAACCTATACTTTCAGGGCCAGCTCGCTCCACTAAGTTGCCTAGTTGCGGTGTAGGGGGCACTCTCCCTAGTGCTGCAACTGATGAGGGACAGGGACAGCACCACGCTACCCTACCCATGCTACCACACGACAGATAGTGGGGACAGCTCTCCCATGATACTCCTGCCTCTTAACAGACTATTCAGCTAGAAACTCATCAGTGACTAATCACTTAATATTGTTAGAACTTTTTTTTGATCCAGTTGTCCCCCGTGACCCTCAGTATCTGGAAAGTGAGTCTTTAACAGTAGGCCTGTTGAGAAGACATTTTGTATCCAAATCACAACAATGATGGAATCAGTTTTATTGTTTCTCATTGCTGTGACAAAATATCTGACAACTATAGCTCAAGGAAGGAAGGTTTCAGTTTGGCTTACAGTTAAGAGAGTACAGCCCCTCATGATGTGTGTTTGTACGTGTGTGTGTACATGTGTGTGGTGTGTGTATGTGTGTAAGTGTGTGTATATGTGGGGGGTGGGGGGTGCCATAAAAGCAACTCTAGCTGTGGCAACAGGAACAAGAGGCAGCCAGTCATGAAGCAGAGAGATACATGATGGCAATCAGCTCAGTCTTTTTCATTCAGACCCAGACCCTAACACAGGAAATGGAGTCACCCACAGTTGGAAAGAGTCTTTCCACCTCAATTTACCCAGACTGAAAATGCCTTTGTAGCATGCCCAGAGGTATGTCCCTATGTGATGCTAGAGCTTGTCAAATTGACAGTCACTAACCATCAGTTGACAGATAATCTGCCTCAGAACTTATGCTGTGCAGTGAGTGATGAGGAGAAGTCATAAGCATACTATAGGTTTCATCTCACTCAGAGCAACCATTAGTCTGTGTTTCAGCACATGCAGGGAAATGCGTTAAGTCCGTATGTTCCAGCACATGCTCAGAACAGCATACGTCCACATGCTCCCGCACCTGCCTGGAACTCCGTAGGTCTGCATGCTCCAGCACATGCCCGGAACTCCTAGGTCCGCGTGCTCCAGCACCTGCCCGGATCTCCGTAAGTCCGTGTGCTCCTGCAATGCCCACTAATAACAGCAACTAAAGAATCTGCTTTCTGTACTTAACAAAGACAGAGTAAGAAAAAAAGGGGGAAGGCAGAAAAATAGTTTTTTGCCCCAAATAAAACTTTCTAATTCAATAGAGTTGGGAAGAGTCCTATATATACATGACTTGAGTCTTAAAAGCGACACAATGAGTCTGTCAAGGGCTTGATAATTTTTAAGATGTCTTGATGGAACTATGTGAATATACTCTTCAGGGTAATAATTAATTCCCTAGGGAGTGCACTAATTTAAAAAAAAAAAAAACATGTTACCAGAGAAGAAAGAAAATGCTGAAAAGCTAGGAAATTACTCCATAAACTGACTGACAGTTAAGTCTTTCAGAAGATTAAGGAAAATGAGAGCTTGAAGTATAGGTAACTGAGTAAAAATTGGATCTTCATAGAAGAGTCAGATAGCAATATTTCAGTTGTGTCCAACCTCACTGAAAAGGTCCCAGGAGTGTCTCACAAGGTACCTATGGATCAGGGATGCTTGCTGTAGTTACATGTAAAGGTGCATCAGAAATAGTAGGCTACCCACATACCTGTGGAGCCAGGAGACTAAAATATACATCAGGAAGTGGAAGGCACTGCCAACTGGCACGGTTTCCAGCATATTGTGTGTGTGCAGTTTTGTGTTTTGTCATGTTTGATATAAAGTTTCTGTGCAGCCCTGGCAGGTCTGACATTCTCTATGTAGACCATGCTGGCCTCAAATTCAGAGTTTTATCTGCTTCTGTCTCCTCTCTTGAATGCCTGGCTTCATTTGTGTATGTATATGTATGTACATATATAATATTTAAATTTCCAATGAGAAAAGTGGTAGAAACCACACTTGTGATTTTGAATTTTAGTACTTCACAGGTGTGTAAAGAAGTATAATGCTATTATTGTATAATTCAAATTAATTTCTATTTGTATATCTGTTGTGATCCAGCTGCCCTCACTCCCCCTGACCAACAGTGGAACTTCCTTGTGGTCTGTAATTGACAAGGATGTTTGTATTCTTTCTGGCTAGTGGTTTTCCACAGAAGCAGTAGAGGTATTAAAAAGGCTTTAGCTCAGGGAAAAAATAAAAGATGCTGTTCTTCCACCTGAAAAGAAGCCTCCGTATCTCAATCCTGGCACCTCCCCTCCGCCAGTCTCAGCATCCAGGCTGCGCTGGCGTGGCATACATCCATTCCGTGAGAGGAGCAGTAACTTGGCCATCTTGGGAGTTCTGATCTCTCTACAATCTGGGAAGTAGATGGACATGGCCTCACAGAATTCTTGAGAGATGTGCCCCTTCTTCCTCTTATTCGAGGGACAATGCATCATAGAGATGGACATTGGTTGGTACCTCCATTACTGCTTGTGTCTCATCTTCCAATCATGTTGTTCATAAACACCTCACAAAACAGGGTCACTCAGGTTCTCCACAGGGTCTTAACGATCGCCTGGCCTACAGGCAACAGGTAGCCACAAGCTCTGGGGACTCAGTACTGGGATACCTTAGAGAACTAGGCTGGAGAGCTCTCTGATCCAGTGCCTCCAAACTTGTTAAATTCCTGTCTTTGACACTAAAGGACTCTGTTCTTCAATGGCTTGTTTTATTGTTACCCCAGCCTGAAGAAAGCTTTGTTTAGATCCAAGGGGGAATGTCTACTTCTCTTAATCAAATATTTTATCGGTCTCAATATTAAATTCTCCAAGAGTTTTGAATTAAAATAAAAGCAAGAAACAATCCTCCCTGTGATAGTCTTCCTGTAGGTGATGACCCCAGCCAGTAGTCTCTTCCGGGTGACACTCTTCCTATAGGTGATGACCCCAGCCAGTAGTCTCCTTCAGATGACACTCTTCCTGTAGGTGATGACCCCAGTCAGTAGTCTCCTTCAGATGACACTCTTCCTGTAGGTGATGACCCCAGTCAGTAGTCTCCTTCAGATGACACTCTTCCTGTAGGTGATGACCCCAGTCAGTAGTCTCCTTCAGATGACACTCTTCCTGTAGGTGATGACCCCAGTCAGTAGTCTCCTTCAGATGACACTCTTCCTGTAGGTGATGACCCCAGTCAGTAGTCTCCTTCAGATGACACTCTTCCTGTAGTTGATGACCCCAGCCAGTAGTCTCTTCCGGGTGACACTCTTCCTGTAGGTGATGACCCCAGCCAGTAGTCTCCTTCAGATGACACTCTTCCTGTAGTTGATGACCCCAGTCAGTAGTCTCTTCTGGGTGACACTCTTCCTGTAGGTGATGACCCCAGTAAGTAGTCTCTTCCGGGTGACACTCTTCCTCTAGGAAGCTTAAAAGACAGCTGATCTCTTTCTGTTGTGGACACTAAGAACAGAATAACGCCTGCATGGTGCTAGGTAGGTAGGGGCCATAAACATGGGCATTAAAGGGAATAAAGAAGTTTCTGACATTCTGTTCTCTTACTTTACTTTCATTGTGCTGAGGATCAGACCCAAAGCCTTGTCCATGCTGATCACACAGCCAGCCACTGAGTTTCCTCTCAAGTCATAGTATGCTTCTGGATGCAGGAATTTCTCTTGTAATCCATTTTATTTCATTCTAGGTCCACGAAAATGATAAAGTAGCACTAAGAAATTTTTATTGGCTTATTTCAGCTAATTTTCTGTATAGTGTAAAAAAATCTTTTTCAAACAGTATTAAGGCATCCCACCTCCCCTGACGTGGGGGGCAGCAAACAGAATGGAAATTCCATATGAAAATAACAAAGTATCCAGGATCATATAGAAATATGTAGTTAGCCATTTTAAATATTGTGGTTAATTGACCCAGTGAACATTGTGGTTCTCCTGAAATCATTAGGAGATGTCTTGTAAATGAGTATTTAATAAGTTAAAAAAAATTCTTTCACACAACTCACAAAATCTTAATAAATCTGTTTTTAAAGTACCCACCACCTAAGAGTAGCAGCTTAATTTGAAGTTAGTATTTACTAAGCTTCTACTTATTTCTACTACTCTACAGTGCATCAAACCTTACTCAGTCTCAAGAATAAAGTAAATACGGTGTCACCTGCTCTTCAAATAGCCACACTGAGACTTAAGAGCTCAGAGCTTGCTCACCTCACAAAGCTGGGCATCTGGGAACCGCTATCCCAGGCCATAGGTTCTGTCTTTAACTTAGGTGTGTTCTGTCACCAACCTCCTGCCAGGGACTTGGATTTTAGGTGAGCCCAAACAAATTGGAGGAAAGAAATTAATAGGTACGGGTAGCTTGAGAGAGACCTTGGACAATTAAGAGAGAGAGATAACTTGAAAGTAGCTCTAGAGACAAGAATTCACCCAAAGAGTAGTTAGCATTATTTGAAAAGAAGGTAACTCTATTTGTAGTTCCATGCGAGGGCTAGTGAGCTTCCAGGGGAAGAGTTCCCGTTGGTGTGAAGTCTGGACTCTGAGAGCAAATAGGTGTGTTAAAATCGGTGACCTTGGCACAATGGCACGTGCATTTCCAGCATTTGGGACACTGAGGTGGGAGGATCATAGAGTACCAGGCCATCCTGGGCTGTGACTAGCAAGACCCCACTTACCAAACAGCAAGCAGTCAGACAAATAAAAGCAGGACAAAGCCCTGCCTGTTCGCAAACAAACTGTGTAAACCCAGCGTGGCAGACTGAAGGTGCTGGGGAAGGAAGAGATGGATGAGACTTTCTGAGAGACAGGAAGAGATTCCACATGAAGAACACAGCTACACGTCAAGAGTAAGACCGATTCATCTGGAAAAAAGACATGTAAAGAGAAAATGACTATGAAGACAGAGAAGGGAATGGAGAAGAAAGAAAGGATGGCAGATCACCCACATTATCTTATTTTGGTTTTATTGACTCTTTTTCTTTATTCCAGTGAAGTTAAAATTGCTGCACAAGTTGCTATAGCCCTCAAAAATAAGGGCTGCTCCCAGACACCCCTACAGTAGACGAGCAGGCCAGACTTTACCCAAGTAGGGAGTCTAAGCATCAGTGAGCAGCATGAATGGCTTACCTGAGTTGTAAGGTCTGCTCCTACACATGAGCTTATCCAGCTCACTTCCTAGTCTGTGGGACTAAGTCAGGTTACTAATTATTACATTTAAATTGCAGTGAGGAAAATATTCGTATTCGCTGGGCCATTTCTTTTTCACTCATCCATCAACAATGAGGTCAGAGAGCATCACGTGCAGATGAGGTTAATTTGCTTTACACTACAGCCACTAGGACAAGGGAAGCCATTACCCATGCATCTGCCATGATTCCTAGAGGCCTCGTCTCAGAGTCTTACCTGAGATGTAAAGAGGACGTGGAGATGACTGCAACAACATGTGGCTAAACCAGGTGCGGCAGAAGGAAAGGCTAGTTAGGTCTAAGACCATATACTTCTGGGATACCCCAAGAAAATACTTATTAAGTGAATGAGTGTGGCCTTCAGCTAGAATTCGAGCAGCTACTCAGCCTCGTGGGGAGAATAAGTACTGGCAGAGGCAGGAACGAAGTATTGTCCCTGTCCTGGAATATCCTGATGCCATGAAGATTGTAAATACGAGAAATACATGTATCACGCCACTTGTAATGTCTCACATGACTAGTGGTTTGGAGTGAAGACTTAAAGAAGGCGAGGCATCCCAAAGAGAAGTGAGCATCAGGACAGAAACAGCTCAGCATGGAGACCTCCTCTGCTGACTCATCTGGAACAGCAGGGGAGCTGGTCCTCAGTCCTGTGTTAATGAGCTCACCCTCATCAATTATCTTAAAATATGAACACTCAAAGACATGCTATAATACTTGAGAGGAGAAGAGCTGAGACTGGGGCCAGAAGCCTGCACTAGTCTGACCTCTGGGCTTTCTTGGTGCTCTGTTTCCCTCACACTGCTAAGGACAACCTTACTTACTTCAACTGTCGTGGCATTTGTTGCTTTGTGGCACTCAGACCGTATCTGGCATCATGTCTGTGCCTTAGAAACTTGTGTATCTTTTTGCTAACGACAGTGATATTTCATGAGCAACTTGTCTAAGGTCAGTGATAACTTTGAAGAAAAACCCATGTTTGTTCCTGCTCTGAACTTCAGCTATCAGCGGAGAACCGTAACCCTAAGTACAACTGTCACAGCCTCAGACCTGCCTTAAATCCACCATGAGGCCATAGAATGGACACGGGTTCTAGGGTTGAGGTCCCATTTCATCTCTATAGTTCGTGTGACTTTCAACAGGGTGAGCAGCCTCCCTACATTGTTTCTCTACTCAGAGGCACACAAGCTTGCAGAGTAAGGACATAGGAAGTCCCTTTGATGCAGATTCCGCAATCAGCAAATGGTGCATTTCTCTTAGCTTTGCCAAGTTCATAACCTCTAACCTGGCTCCGGACTCCACCTCCCCACCCCTGTCACACCCTTAGAGTGGACCTCATTCAGTAGCTCAAGGACAGTGGGAAATGACAGGGAGCTATTCTGAGGATGGCTCCATTTCACACCTGTAGACAAGGAATGTCCTTCAGTTCTGCCTCTTCGACCCACATCATAGCCTAAGACTCACAACTGCCTGGAACACTTCTCCCTGAAACTGTTTGATGGTGGATTGCTCCGGATGACCAGTTAGGGTTTGGGTTTCATGTGGTGGAGCCATCAACAACATTCTTCACAGATGGGTACTGGCCGTGTGTAGCTTTTCTGGTGACTCAATGCTTCATTCCCTTTATCCTCACTTTTCGCCTTCCCACATGCTCCACAGGTACTGACCTGTAGGTAATACAAGCTGCATTTAAGTCAAATGCTTTTTTCCACTGGTCAACGAACCGTGCCTAGCTGTCTTCAGTTTCAGGAGAACAGACTGGAACTCATGCATGGCTTTTAACTACGAACTGAAAGCGTTCTTCATCCTATCTTTCAGAACATACTCGATGCTTTAAGGAATGTCAAAAGGGCCTATATATCTCAGAGTATGGGAAGAAAAAATTGAAATGCTCCTATCTTTCTGCCTTTTCAATGGACGATAGTCATGATAACAGATATAAATATGATACATATACTTGTGCCTAAGTCACAACATTGATTGTTGCTGGGTGGTGATGGTGCACATTTTTAATCCCAACACTTAAAGGCAGAGTCAGGTGAATCTCTGAGAGTTCGAGACCACCCTGATCTACACAGCTAGTTTCGGGATGGCCAGGACTGCAACATTGAGAAACTCTGTCTTGAAAAACAAAAACAAAACAAAAATAATTGATTGTTGCTTTTTATTTTCAGATAAAAACTACTACAATATTAATAATATAAAAGACAAAAAGAAATGTCAAGAGTAAGAAACTGCTATGCAATCTCAAAAATGTTGATCATTTATGGGTACCACTTTCACTTTGTGGTACAACTTGGTCGCACGTGAGACATGCAGAACAAATGCATTTCATCTGTGTTTTAGTGAATAAAGCTTGCCTGAGGGTCAGAAAAGTGAAACAGCCACACTGGCCAGCCTTACAGACCAGGCAGCAGTGACACGCACCTTAATCCTGGTAGCCACACTAGCTTGCTGTAGAAACCAGGCGGTAGCGGTGCACACCCTTAATCCCCAAGCTAGAGAGGAATATAAGACGGGAGGGGACAGCTGTCAGTCTCAGTCCCATCCTGAGATTCCTGGAGGCAGGATCACCATTTTCGGACTGAGGTAAAGGTAAGAGGCAGTGGCTGTTTGTTTTATTCTTTTCTGACCTTCAGATTGAACCCCAATATCTGTCCCTGAGTTTTAATTAATTATTCTTCAAGTGCACATGTTTTCTCAGTGGTCTTTATTTTAAATCAGCTTAGGAATCAAGGATCTAAGATAATCTACGTGGATTTAAAAGCAATGAGAAGAAGTGATCTTATTCTTCTTGTGTGCTTATAATACAAATGCTTCACAAGGTGCCCTGGATAATGTTTGCTCACCTACGTCTTTCCACAACCACCTCACTGAATTCTCAGTTCTCAACCAATAGGAAGGAGGTCAGGAGCAATGCTGCCTCTGCACCGCTGGGCATCACAATGGCCTGCTCCGTTCTTTGCTTGGATGTTATCTTTCTGTGACTGTGATAGCATACAGCTAGAGACCGTTTTGGCAGGTCATTGTCACTACAACTTGCTCAAACAGAAATAAAACAGTTTTTCATGCTTATTGATCTTGGCCTTTTGGCCATTTTTATGCTCTACTGACCCAACGCTTGTGTAAGGATGTGTTCTGTAAAAGGCACTGGAAGTTTTCTTTTCTGGAGCTGAGAGTGTTCACATTTTTGGCAGGATATAGAAACAATTTGATTTAAAAAAAAATCCAAATGCATTCTCTCTGTGACTTTCAAAGAATAGTTGATCTTTAAGTAACACATGTGATATTAGTTTTTCCATTTTAAAATAATCACATTGTTGGAGACATTTTAATAGCTAGAGAGGCTGCTCTCCGTATTAGCACGACTCATGGTCCTCGACAGCAGTGTCTCCAAAAGTCCCCCAGGACCAAGAAATACAAAACTCGGCACACGTTCCAATTTTACTGCCTGCAGCTAAAAGAAAGGAAAGAACTTAAAACTGTTGAAACCCTTCAACTTTAAAAGCATTAATAGATGGTCCTGGGGGATTAAATCTAAATCTTAATGTGTAAAAATCAAGTTAATAATCAGAGAGATTAATATGGCTGCATTTGATTATTGTGATAAGGCAAACAATTAGTGCTGTTAAAGGGAGATGGTTTAGCCTCCCCCATGCCCCTCACATCAGCCAGGCGCAGGAAGAAATGGGAAGAAAACATTTTACTCCAGGATTTCCCCCTCCTCCTTTGTCTCTCCCTCACTATAGCTGGTTCCTTTTGAACATTTTATTTCAACTTAGTCTCACCATTTTCTCTCAAAATTCCTTTTTGATGGCAATGAGCAAGCGTCACCAACTGGACAATGTCAGAAAAGTGGCCCTCCATCCGTCCGCCATATCTTTATAAGTCTTCATGATCAGCACAGACAGGAGCCTGTCTGAGGGAGTGGGGATAGAGAGAGAAGGGAAGGAACAAAGGGGAAGATGCAGGTGAACAAGGCACCTAGGCCGTTCAGTTTAAGTTTTTGTGGTTGTGAGCCTTATCCTTTACAGTAAGATGTTAGGGCTTCGGCGGCGCGGGGCGGGGAGGGAAGGGCATCAGTCTTACAGTGTTAGTCTTGCCAAGACTCGACCTCATGAGGTTGGTTCTGTAAAAGTGAGGATATCTTAGTCAACCCATTATTATCACACAGTGTGTCCCTCTTCTAGAAGGTTCCTACATTTTGTTTATTTGGTTTTCTGAAATAAGGTCTCACTATGTAGGGACTGGCACAAACTGTAGAGCAGGCTGGTTTTGAACCTGCAGAGTGCTGGGATTACAGGCATGTGCCATCATGCCTGGTTTAGCAGTTCCTACATTTTCTTTAACTAGGTATGGCACATTCACACTTACAGGCACACTAGCATGTACACACACACATGCACACACACGCACACATGCACACACTCACACACACGCACTCACACACACACACGCACAGAGGAAGGGCTTCTAGCTGGACCGTAGGGAAGGAACCCCTGTAAACAAAGGAGGAAATCTGGCCATGTGACTAAGTGAGCTTGTCCTGCCCATCAGCAACTGGATGTTGTTTAAAGGCATTCACACACTTCAGACTGAAATTGACAAGAGAAAAATGTAAGCCTTGATTTTTAAAAGCCATTTAGACAGACAACCCCTGGAAACCTGGACACTAAGCAGACCCAGCAGTGAGCAGAAGTCTGTCTGAGACAGGATCCAGTGTTACCTTTGAGCACGTTATCAGTGTTTGCTGCTGAAGTAGAAAGGCGAAACTGGAGAATGAGTGATGGCTAATGACATAGGTTATGAAACTAATAAACATAAAAACTTAGAGAATGGATATTTTAGTGATTTTTTTGAGGTGGGGTGCTCAGACATGTTCTGGCCTATGTCACTTTTATTTTGCTTCCCAGGTCAGGTCGGTCTGCACTACGCATCAAATGGGTGTCCCGTTCATTGGTTTTGTTTAAGCAGGTGTCTGTAGGGGACTCCTGGGGGCCATTTTAATAAACACCAGGAACAGTGGGATATTTGTTCACTTTATTCCACCAAGCGTCCTAGCACTGTGTTTGAAGGTGGGGATGAGTAGCTGTCCATGACTGTGGCTCCCGGAGAGCCTCGTCACGCGCACCAGTATCAACAGACTTGATGTGTTTATTTGAGTTGAGAGGTCTGTGGTTTGTTTTTAATTTGGACTTCAGTGGTAAGTAACTGAAGTTACAAAGTCAGTGACTTAACGCTCACCGAGATGGCCCCTCCATCCGCATGTGAAGCTGGGCAGGAAGACAATGGCTGAGGCAGGTGACTTTATCAGCAGCAGTACCCTGCCTTGATTCTCCAGGGACCAGGAAACCGCCACGCTGACATTTACATCTCCATGTTCTTTCTTCTGTGGAGCCCATTTGGAAGGCAACATAAAAACCACCGAGAAACTGGGACAGAGGGTTTTTCCAATTTACTACCCGCAGTGAGGCATGGCCACAGCTTTGGTTTTGGTGGTGATTGGTTGGTCTGGTGGTGTTGTTTGCGGGCAAGGGCTCACTAGAGGTTTTGGAGGCCTAGAACTCAAAATGTCCTCACGGTGGCCTTGACCGTGCAGACTCCCTTCAGCCTCTTGAGAACAGGGATTATAGGCATTCACCGCCAGGCCCAAACTTTCTTGCAATTCTTATACCATTGTTCCTTTTCTTTAGTATCAGCTTGCTTACTTGTCTGTCTGTTTATTGGACAGGGTCTCACTATATAACTTTGCTGGCCCTGAGTTCACTAAGTAGCCCAGAATGACCTCGAACTCACATAGATCACTGCTTTGTCTCCCAAGTGTGATGATAGCGAGTGTGCATCACCAGGCCTGATACCTTGCTACCAGTTTAAAGGCATCAGAAGTGGGAATCCACACTTTCCTCAGGCCCTCACACATCACCTGAACTCCACCCTTCTGTATCCTGACTATGTTGAGCAGTCAAATTCTTCATTTAACACAGTGTTTAATTTTATGGTGGACTCCATCAGGAGAAGCTGGGGATGTACTCAGGGAGTACTATTATTTTGTAATTTATAAATCATATATTTTAGCTAAATATTTATTTCAGAGTGCGGAAAAAAGGAGAAGGAAGAGAAATATTTAAAAATGATTTACGGAGGGCATATTTGGAGTTGTGTTTTCCTCTAAACAACTCCATGTTCATATCTAAAGTCTTATTCCAGTACCTCTGCCCCCTTTGATAAATTAATAGATACGTAGCAGAAATAGAGGAGGCCGTGTTAGAAGAGTTCTTCAGCACTGACGCTCTAACAAAGAACACCTTCTTCATTCTGGCTGACGGCATCCATGTCGGCACAGAAGACTTGGTATTTTAGAAGTGATGATGAGTAACTATTGAAAATTAAGGCTGAGAAAACTGCATGGCTTGGAAAAATGGGGGACACTCACAAGTTTTTTAGATTCTAAAGCAATTGCCATCATTTTTATGTATTTCCTTTGTCTATCTGAACAGCATTAGATCTTTCCTGTGTGGGGAAAACCATGCTGCAGCTCACTTCCTAACTTCAGAGTTCAAAAAGGAAAGATCTCGTTTCTTTAAAACAAAATCCTTCAAAGTCAAACATGCCCCAAGGGGGTGGGCAGTGAGACTGAGACCTGCCTCCGGGGTCAGTGGGTGGTGGGGTGCACCCATCTTTCTCTGGCAGGAGGATTTCCTGCCGTTTTTCAGGAGTGACCTAGAAGGAGGTTAATGACTCCAAAGGAGGCCTTTTCCCTTAGGGAAAGTTTAATCTTGTGACCCTTTTCTCTGTGTCCATTTCTCTTAAGTCATAGATGCCCTTCATTTAACTTACATCAAGCTGTTTTATTTTCTTCAAAAACACAGTGGAAGTGACTGCTTGGTTTGCATTTAACCCTTGAGCGGGATGCATTTTAAGACAAAATCACTCACAGAGGATGCTTCCCAGACCTCCTTTCTATCTCTGCATTCTTCCGTCTCTCAACAAACGATGAACATCGTGTAGACACTGCTATGGGAAGTCCAACAGCAAAGCCTGTCCCAGAGTTGTCTATCCCAGTGGCTAACACATCTGTGCATGTTCAAAATGGCATCCTATGATAGATATAAACACATTAGCACCAACTAAAAATCTATAAATTATTTTAAAACACTGGGGTTTTTCTGATTTTTTTTTTTGTGATGAGAGTTAGTTTACTGGTACAAAGGAACTTTTAAGAAATCTATAAATGAAAATAAACCCAGAGAGGATTTCAGATGACTAGAAAACCCCTCTTTGATGTAGCCAGTTTCATTTTTTCTTTCCGAAATATGCAGACACAAATGGATCAAGTTGAATGTCAGAATAGAGTAAAATAAAACTATAATTATTTTATTATTCTCGAGAGTTCAGATTGCTGGTGCAGTAAGTTCTTGAGGGTAAAGTGAAAACAGAAACTTCCTTGTGCTCCAACTTGTCAGTTCTTAAAAACAACTTTTTGTTCTGAAAGAGAGCCGGGACGTTTTCGGTGTGATCATATTACTCAGTTTCACTGCCAACATAAAGTGAAAAGAATCTTTCTTAACTTTTAGCATGATAATGTTCCATTTGGAAACAGTAAAACCAGAGCAGTGTGATTCCTGCTAATGCATAACAGCCTATGCAGAGAATCTGTAAGACAGGGCATGCCACTTGGAGAGCCCCGCCCCTCCCCTTAGAGCAGCAACTCTCAATCTGTGGGTTGTGGAGTTGGTAGGGGAGCTGAACAACCCTTTCACGAGGTCATCTAGCACCACTGGAAAACACAGACATATAGATTACAGTTCACAACAGTAGCAAAATTACAGTTGTGTAGTAGCAGCGAAAGTAATGTGGGGGTCACCACAACATGAGGAGCGGTGTTAACAGTCGCGGCATTAGGAAGGCTGAGAACACTGCTTTAGAGTAAAGCCCATTCAGAGGCACGTGAAGATGGCGTAGGTCCGAAAGCTCGTGTTGATCAACCAGCTTTTTTTGTAGTCTCAACTCATCAATGGACCCAGACTGAGGATTAAATGTGCCTTTTCTGCTCTGTAAGAGGACAGCTAGGACCTGACTTGTCCTGGTAGATAAATTTCAGACCAGGTTATCGTGAAACTGTGGAAACCCTTGTCATAGCTGGACCAAAGGCCATACCTATGAATGACTGTAGTTGTGACCCTGAAGACAGGAAGAGGAGCAACAACAGTGTGGAATGGGCATTTTTACAAACAAAATCAGTACGTCAAGGATTTGACAATAACAATCCCTTTAATACCCCACAGGAGTGATGAAATTTCAGAGAGTGTTGAATTATTATGGTCTGGCACTGTGTGTTGAGAGCATTATGGATGAGGAACCTAAAAGTGTTAATAGGGCCACAATTGCATGTGGTACTATAACAGTGGTCATTTCCCCATTGCTGTGACAGAAGCACCTAGGAGGACTTGTGTAACAGGAGGAAGGTGGTGTCGCATGATTTTAAAAACATAAGTCCACATTGACTTGACACTGTGACCGCTGAAGCTCCTCAAGGCAGGACATTACAGTAGGAACACATGGTACCTCGGCAGGGACAGGGGTGCAGTGTCCTCTTTGGGTCACATCTTCAATAACCCCACTTCCTCTCCTCAGACTTTTCCTCTTTCTTAAGAGTCCCTCTGTCTCTCAAGAGTGACGGGCTCGCTAATGAGTGGTTAATACACAGGCTAGAGGGACAGCTCCAGAGTAGAAGTGATACAACTGATAAGAAGTAACAAAACTGAGATTGTTTAACACCCCGTCAGTATACACTGCCTGACATTTTTCACGTTAGTAAGTTCTGACAAATGCTGTCTTCTCTTCAACCTTGTTCTGCCTTACCCAGATCTAAAGAGATGAGTCTCCTCTACCCAAACCAGAAGTCCAGGGCCCTCATTTGCCTTGGTGATTCTGTCAATAATAAGTTTTCCACAAGAGCTGAATTACAAGGAAAGAGAGGTCTTTGAGAGGGGAATGAACCTTTGAGGTGGGATGCCCTTCTACATACTGTGAATATATGTTCCCATTAGTTAATAATTAAAGCTGTTTTGGCATATGGCAAGACAAAATATAGCTAGGTGGGAAATTCAAACAGATATACAGGAGAAGGGTAGGATCAGGAAGAATGTGAGTCAGTCTCCCAAGAGCAGAGATGCCAATAGCAGCTTAAGGAGAAAGATGCCAGAACGCCATGGCCACGGCCACGTGGCGATACACAGATCAGTAGAAATAGGTTAATTTATAAGAGAGAGCTAGCTGATAATAGCCCCGTCCCATTGGCCAAGCAGTTATATTTAATATTAGCCTCTGAGTTATTGTTTCATAAGTGGCTGTGGGGATCGACGGATGGGAAAGAAACTGGTCCAGCAGGACCAGGCAAGACATAGAAAACTTCCAGCTACATGCCTTCTACTGGAGGCAGGCGTGGAGCAGGCAGAGAGAGACTATAAGTTCTATGAAAGCTGATGCCACTGCTCCAGAGTCCTAAGGAGGTGATAACAGGCCTGCAGTGAGAATAAGGCTTCATTGTAAGGCACGGTGTGAGATCATGCAGATAGGGATTTTGAAATATCAAATCATTTAAAAATGATAAATTATTCTTTCAGTCATAGTTCTGTGGATACTTTTTAAAACATATACATTTTAGTCTATAATTTGGGGAGTATACATTTACAATAATTGTAAAAAGTAAGAAATAATTTGTTTTTAGAAAGGATTTTGGAGCTGGGCAGTGGTGGTACACTCATTTAATCCCAACACTCAGGAGGCAGAGACAGGTAGGATCTCTGTGAGTTTGAGGCCAGCCTGTTCTAAAGAGTGAGTTCCAGGACAGGCCCCAAAACTACAGAAAAACTCTGTCTCAAAACACCAAAAAGGGGGGGGGGGTTTGAATTATAACATATCATAGTCAAAATGTAGCCCTAATCCACATTGCAAGGGTAACTAAACAGCATTCTCCTTTCTCAATTGCTTTCAACATATACATTTTACTTTATTATTTTTATGATAGTCCCATGTAACCGTGTGCAGGTATCTACAAGTACATCAACAGCTAAGTCGCCATGGAGAAGGCACTGTTGGAAATAAACCCAAGAGTCCCGTAGACTAGTCCCACAAAAAGAAACCTCCTGGGTGGCAGTTGCTTGCTGGAAACAACCTGTGCTTTTCTTTCCAAGCGGAGTTGGAAATTGTCTCTTCCAACATGGAAGAGGACTCTGCCGTGTAATCTCCATGCAGACATTTGAGTTAACACCTCCCTGGGAAGCCCTGTCCTAGTTAGGGTTACTATTGCTGTGACTGAAACACCATGACCAAAGCAATGTGGGAAGGAAAGGGTTTGTTTCAGTTTACACTTCCAGATAACAAACACTTCATCACTGAGGGAAGTCAGGGCAGGAACTCGGACATTTATTAGATATTAAAGAAAATCTGCAAACTAATGAGATGGGCATATCTGTCTGTTTTAACATAAAGCATAAAATCTTGGCTAAGTAGTTCATACAGCAAGATATAAAGCCTCCTCAGCAGCTTTCCGGGCTTATAGATACTTTGATTTTATAATTATCACTGCTAAGAATGTGGCTTCACGCAAATACATAACACAAAAGCTATGTTAGAAATTATTGAAAATCTGCTTTCATCCCAAGCCAAAATTCATATAATAAGTTTTTATGAAACTCAAGTCAGAAGCAACTTTAGCACCAGTTTTTAAAATCAAACATTCTGGGGCTAGAGACACTGTCTTAGCAGGCAAGGATGTTTCATGACAAACCTGATGACTGAAGTTGACTCTGGAACCCTACTAGGTGGAAGATGTGCCATCAAGCCTGGATTTGTTAGGGCCATCTATATAGTCTACCCCTAAATCATCTGGAAAACGCAAACTCTGTGTGGGTCCTGCTGCAGTCTGTGGCCGAGAAAGACTGGCAGGGCTCCAGGGTACTGGGGACTCTCCGGTGGGTCAGTAGTGAGAATGGTGAGGAGCGGACAAGGGATTCGTGTAGGAGCACAGCCCGGGCAGGGACATCGTTCTGCAGAGGCCTTAGAAAGTGATAAACACAAAACAAACAAAGAAAAAACAACAATAAATCCTTAGCAGAATAAAGTTGAGCCACAAGAAAGAGTGAAATCCTGTCATTTGTGGAAATGTGGATGGGTACCAAGGACACAGCATTAAGTAAAATGTGATAGGAACTTGGAAACAATTATATCAGGTTCTCACTGATACACGGAAATGAAAAAAAGAAAAAAGAAAGCATTCATCATAGATAACTAGAAAGTATCACAGGGGTGACACAGGGGTTACAGAGCCTGGGGAGGGGATCAAGCAATCACCCTTAATTAAGGGATAAAGGCTTGAAACAGACTAAAATGTGGGTAAGAATGAGGGACGAGTTCCAGCGCTCGATGGCATCAAGAATGACTGTAATTTGCGATAGTTCTTAGCAGATTCCAGACTAGCTACAAGAGATGATTTTGAGCATTGCCAGTAAAAAGAAGTAGTAAATGTTTGAGGTAACAAAGATGTTAACTAATTACCTTGGTTTGTTTGTTATCTGTCATGGGCATGTATTGAAAATGTCACACTGTGCTCCACACATGTGCAGCTATGATGAGTAAATGAATCAAGGGGAAACATGATAACTCACATGAAAAGCGAGCAAGGAAAAAATGAACAAGGGATGAGCTGGAAGGAGAGAAATCCATACCTGGTATAGTAGAGGCCAGAGCAGACCACTGGGATTGAGCCCTCATTCTCAGGAAGTACAGTGGTTCCACAGAAACAGTGAAAACCTACGTCTGTGAGAAACACGCCCCATCTGAAACTTCTGAGATGAATTTAGGATTGAGCAGCAATATAGAAACAGCAGGGCGGGGGTCCTCATGGGAGCTGGGATACATCTGTTTATGTCTAGGATAACTAGGGATGATTCTCCTGTTAACTAAGCTGTGACTTGAGGCAAATCTTTTTGACCTTAGACTATTTCTGCATTAGAGGAAAGGGTTCAGTTTTCATGCCCCTGAAGCAAAAAATGAATAGGGTGGATAGAAGGGGTGTGTGTGTGTGCATGCAAGAGCGACTGTGTGTGTGTGTGTGTACAGTTTAGAAATGGAAAACTTTTCCAAAGATTTCTTTCCCCAAAGTTTCTTTTGAAAGAATTATATACAAAGTAAAAGAAAGAAAAGAATTTATGGATAACAAATTATCATCATAATAAAATTCTATAGAGGACATTAAACACATATTTGGAGGTAACAAATGGCAATAAGTTGGCTAAAGATGCATCTTATTTAGCATTATGCATGTTCCAAATCATTATAAATAAGACAAGAGTGAAATATTGTCAGTACATGCCTAGAAACACCATCTGAGAACTTCCTCCCCCATTTGTGTGTGATGATATCCCGTTTTTCCTTAACACCCTAGCTGAATATTTGCTGCTTCTGTGAAGCCCATTTCCACCTTCTTAGAGAGAATCAATCTCTCCATTCGTTGTCCTCTTAAGTATTTTGATTGCTCTTCAAACATCCTGCCTATCATGTTTTATTTTAGTCGTTTAATTTTTTTTTTTTTGCCTTTTCTGGATCTGTAATTCCTGGGAGCACAATTCCAATTTTTTTTTCTATTTTCTATTTTCTATTTGTCACCCCCTATCCTTTATATGGCCCCGCAATAGAAATGTAAAGGATATACTCTGAAGTAATGACTCAGTTTAAAGATTATAGTTGGTATGAAGTAACGTAAGTAGGAAAGAGAAAAGGGGTTTTAGAAATAGCTTCAGTAAGGGCCAAGGTGCCGGTGAGAAGGTTGGGTAGGAGGGGACTCAGACTGAGTTCTTAAGGTGTCTGGACAGAAAGGATGAACAGAGCTCAGATGAGGAGGGAAGAAAGACAAACATGTGACCAGCAGCCCGAAAAGGAAGGCATTAGAAACTCACCCAAAGGTGGAACTGAAGACTCTAGAAAGATCTAGGCAAGCAAAGAGGGTCACTGGGGGACTTCTCCACTCAAGCTTGGGAGATTTTGAGAACCAAGGGGTGAGAGGGCATTTTTAGCATAGATGGATATCAGTGGGAGAAAACACATTTCTAAGGGCTAGTTTTAGAGGGTGATTTCTGTAGAGCCCGAAAATAATTCAAGGATATGAGTCGATATTAATATTCATAATTAGTTCACAAGGAAAAAGGTGCTACTAAAAACATTGCAGGAAACTTTCAGATGAGTGAAAACACATAACAGAAACAGAGAGGGAAACGCTATTCTGCATCTTTACAATGCACACAAGGCCTCGTACAAGGCACTTTTCAATTGATTTCCTTAGACTAAAAGTGTGTTAATACATTTGAGCACAGAGGTCATATAAGCACCCCCTATGTCACTCATCTGACTCAAAATAGTCTATGATGGGAAGCTAGTGGCAAAATGGGAACCATAATCTACATGTATGGGCCATTATTTTAGAAAATGGGTACTAAATGAGAATCCATGGCAACACACACACACGCACACACACACATGTATCCTATATTTGAGGTTACATGGGAGACAGCAGGAGAACTGGGGGTGTAGAGCATTTGCAGAGTACTCGCCTGCTGGCATCGCTAATCCCTGAGTTGGAGAGAGAGATGAGGGGAAGAGGAGAGGAAGGGAGAGGAGAAAGAACTGTTTCAGATGAGTTTACTAGATTTTGAAATAATTAACTTATTTCAGGGTTTTGTTTTTTTTTTGGTCCCCCACCCTGCATCTGACTTCTTTCAGGTTACATCTTCTGGAGTGATTTTGGAGGGAGCATAACTGACCTCCTTCTATAAGAAGATAGGTGGATGGTCTTCTCCTCTGCATGCCAACATGGGGTTGCGGTGTGTGGGTGCAGCTCAGCCAACAGCTGTCACACTCAGAACTTAGAGTCTTCAGAGAATGGCGGGAAGAAGCAAACAGAGCTGGAGAACTGTTGCGCATGGCGACAATCAAAGATAGCCATGCTCCGGAACGCTGAGGCCAGTGTTCCTGTGGCAGGATCTGGCCTGGCATTGAGGGCCTTTATCCTCTCATTGCCTGTGGATTCTTCAGCTCATTGATTCCAGAATCTGCCAGATCCTCTTCAAAATGGTGGTTTCCTGCTTCAAGTGGCCCAACCTAGTAACCTAGGGACCCAACTGTCGATTACCAGTGGTTCTTATAACATTTTAGAGAAAGGGAAATTGTTCATAGGCCTTCTCTCTCTCTCTCTCTCTCTCTCTCTCTCTCTCTCTCTCTCTCTCTCTTTCACACACACACACACACAGTTGGTGGGTTTTAACTTTAAAAATTATTAGTGTTGCATGTTTGCGTTATGTGTGTGGGCTCACCTGCTATGGTGTGCAAGTAGAAGTCGGAGGACAGACTTGTGGATTATATTCTCTCTCTTCATCTGTACATGAGCACTGAGAACCAGCTCAGGCCACCAGGCTTGCATAGCAAGTCATGCATACATGTAGGCAAAATTGTGTACAAGCTTGCACGTGTGTGTGCATGTGTGCATGCGTACACATACCTGCCTACTTTTATGTCTGCGTGCGTGTCTTGTCCACCTCTCACGTACCAGAATTAAAGTATGCACAGCTTCAATAAATTTTGCTGTTGTCGTTTTGAGACAAGGTCTCACTATATGACACTGACTGGCTTGGACTTCACTGTGTAAAACAGAACCATAAGAGCTGCCCGCTTCTGCCTCTGCCTCCTGAGTTCTGGGATTAAAGGAGTATGCACTCTGGATCAGGCAACACTCCTTTAGGAACGGAACTGACTCCTTCCTGACAGTATTACTGCTGCTCACTCAGAATATCAAGTCTGGTGTACAAAGTCGGTCCATAACATGTATCTATGATGCTCAGCAAATTAACTCCAAACAAAGAGACATAAATTAGCAGCCACTTTTTATTGTATCTTAGTTCAAGCCTCTGACTGCAGCTGCTGCTGGTGGGTCTCTTCCACGGATTTGGCAGAGGTCACATTCAGAGCTAAAGTACCATACCTGTGGGTAGCCAGAGGAGCAACCGCTAAGCACACTCATAGTTGCTTGCATGTTCAGGCTACTGCACCAAGCATCTCAGATTTCTGAGGAGTACTGGTAAGGTACCTAAATGAAGATATCTAGACAGAGCAGCTCACAGTGTGGAGAGGGGCCAATGAGAAACATTAGAGATGCTGACAGCAGGATGGAGGCTCAGAAAGAAAGGAGGGAGGGAGGGGAAAGGGAAAATCCAAAGAGCTTCACAGGCTCAGAAAGACAAATTTTCATAGTCTCAGCCCAGTGTAGCATGCAGAATTACAACATTTTCTCCTGTGTGCTATTGCTCACAAAATAGTTCCCATTCACGTTCTAGGACGCACAATAGCATGGATGCTGGAGGCAGGGATTACTGGGTACTGTGGTATCAGCTGCCTACCACACCACAGTGGGTTCCTGTTTCTGTGGATACTTTGGTTACATGGAAGGTGAAGGTGAGAAGCTAGGTGGGAGGGAAAAGTCAAATGAAAGGGCCTGGAAAAGAAAGGGAGGCTTCCAGAAAAGTCAGTCTCAATGGAGCCCATATTTGAAATGGGTTACTGGAAGTTATTTCTTAAGAGTAAAGAACTCTGTGAGGGCTGAGAACTCCTTAGGCCAACAAGTTCCATCCCAGCTTAGCCTCCACAGAAGATTACACTGTCACACAGGCCATGTGCATTAAAAGTGAACACAACACTCAGTCCAGTCATAAACAGGGGTGAGATGAAAGAGACTTCACACACCCACCAGAGGGGGATCTGCAGTTTATAAGGAACACTCAGGAAGTGGGCTCAGAACTGAAAACAAGGGGCTTGGCATCCAAATATGTGATACGGAGATTTAGGAAATGTGATTAGGAAACCGATCAGCTTAGGAGCAGGCAGAGTCTGTGAGACTGACGGCATCAGCATCTCTCCCGGGCACCCCGAGTCTTCCACAAGTGGATGTTCATTCATATATCTGCTCCATCGAAGGAGAGGGATACTCACAGAGGCCTCGGGTCCTAGGCAGTTGGTGAATCAGGAGGGGTAGACTGAGGCTTCCAGCTAGTGAAGAGGGTTGAGGCACAGTCCAGAGGGGAAAACAAAGAAGTGTGCTGATAAGGAAGAAGAAAAACAGGAGAGCCAGGAAAAGGAAGACTTTAAATTCCTAAGGGGATGTTTGGGGGAAGAATTATGCAAGACAAAATTAAGAAAGACTAGCAGAAGGTAGGAAGAAAATAAAACCTTGGGAAATACATGAAGTCCCTATAGAATTGATTCTACATCATCAGACATTTTTAATTCAACTTTTTTATACTTAAGTCATAACTGGAAACCTCTGTTGAGACTTTTTTTTATTGCCTTATAGAAAAGGAAGGGCAATATGATTAAAAGGCAAGGCATCCACCTCCTAGGGAAGGGGAACTGGGAATGGTGAACCAAAGGCTTCCTTCTGAGTGGCATTTTTATGCTGCAATTTTAATAAAAAATAAAGAAAAGGAAGAAGAGTGGGGAAACATGTACATTTAATCTTCTTCACTCGGGAAGACAGTGAGAGGTCAGTACTTCTTTAAAGGAACAGAAAGGGGATAGATATGAAAATTGCAAAGCAGCAATAAAATGATGATCATAGAAGGGGTTCCACCCCAAACTGACAACAGTAAGCACACACTAGGAAGAAACAGTTCATAGCAGGCAAGGCTGCCAGGGAAACCGTGAAATAGCAATGGGTACATTTTGCATGAGTGCATGAAGTTTCTACGTTTTCCCTCAGCTTAATAATATGGGCAAAAAGCAACAAATATGGAGTTGGAATCTTACTGGTGAAAGGAAATGGAGAATATTTTAATTAATATTTTTATTATATTTGTATGTATGCTTCTGTTCATATGTACACATATTTGGAAGCCAGAGGACAACCTAAGTCTTTCAGCTCTCTCCTTCCATTAATCCCAGGGTTAAACTCAAGACAGAAAGCTTGGTAGTAAGTGCCTTTACCCACCGAGCACTTGCTGGACTTCTATCTGTTTGTATTCTAAGGACAGACAACAACATAAGGATGGCATAGCTTAGACTGAGAACTCAGATAGGAGTTTTCTGTTCAGAAATTTTCCTTTAAGAGGATATTGACATCACTTATCATAAATTGAGGCTGTGAAATTTCCTGAATTGAATGACAAGTGTCATCAGTGTTATGAAGACATCTATTCTTTATAGCACCAACAATAAGACGAAGGGGATTGTTCACCTTCTCAGCCTCTCCTTTCTATCTGCTGCCTTCAGGGGCTGCTTTCACTGACTGGTTAACTTCTCTGGAAATCACCAGGTAGGAACTACTTAGGACCACCAGGCTGCTTGAAAAGTATCTCAGCGGCTTTTATGAGTTAGAATAAAAAATAGGGTTAGAGAAACTTATGTACAAAGATTCGTTTACTTTTGATTTGGGACATTTTATATTTAGAAGAATGAAGTTGTCAAAATTGACAACAGCAACATGGTTATCGAGGGCAGACAAGAATGGATGGTCCATCGTGGAAGCTTAGGGGATATAACAGCTCTCATCAGAATTCTCTATTAATTGGCAGCTCTGCGTGTCTTGATTATAGTAATAATGAACACTCATAAATATTCATTCAAATTTACCAAAAATGCATGAAGTGCCTCCAGGATCATCAAAAACAGGCTCGGTGCTATTCAGGAAAATGTCACAGATTGGTAGCTTGGTTGTGTTGTAGATCTTTGCAAACCGTGAGTCCTTACAGAAGACAACACCCATTTCTAGGCCTTGGGAAACATGCAGTCTATTCCTTTTAACTCCTCACAATATCTAAACATGGGTGAAAAAATATCACTATTCCCCAAATACTATGATTGAAAGTGTTAGCAAGCCTGATGACCTGAGTTCAATCCCCATAAAATATCTGTGGTTTGCATCTGTAATCCCGGGGGTCCTGTGTGATGGTAAGCAGAGAGAGTAGAACCCTGAAGCTTGCGAATCATCTCCTTATGGAACATAGCTTGTCAGACACAAGAAGAGCCTATCTCAAGAAAGTAGAAAAGAAATGACTCCCAAAAGTTTTTCTCTGGCCTCTACACATGTGCTGTGGCATTATGTGCACATGTTGTGCACACAAGTGTGAGTGCATGCAGAAATCTAAATAAAGAATCCTCAGCGATCATTTGAACTTGCCAAAAGACTGGAGCACTTTGAGTCCTTTGTAAGAGGCAAAAAGAAGCATCCATCATCGCTTGTCCACTCGCTGCCACTCTGCCACAGTGAAAAGGTGGTTGAGCAAGTTGATCTCATACATGGACACATTTCTCCTTTGCTGCACATAGCTTTTAACTTCTAAATTTAAGTTTATTCTCTTTATTAGATACAATGACCATTTATGTGATAGTGTTTCCTTTTACTTATCTCCTGATTCCAAGTACTAATATTCTTGTTTAAGTGACCTGTAGTGCTAACTAGGTATTCTGGCAAATTAAGAATCTGGCTAACTATGTGAATCACAGAAATCTTTTTTGTTCATGTAAAAATTCTTATATATAAAAAATTGGAGGTATAAAACAAATTACAAAGTCTATGAAATAATACATGGAATCAAATAAATTAATATTAAACTTCAGAATATTTATTGAAGGTGCCATTAACTAGATCCATGCAAATTTTGTTCACAATACATTTTAAAGGGAAAAAACATTTGCTCTTTTTAGAAAAGATAAGCATTTCCTTATTTCACTATCTCTCTGTGTCATATTCCTGATTATAGTAATTATTTTTTTAGCATGTGTCAGTATGTTCTACAACTAATATTAGTACTGTTTAAATAGAGGGTTCAGTTTCTACCAAACGCCTCGTTCCTTCCACAGACTCTTTGAGGTGATTGCTGATCTTTTATTAGTTGCTCACTTATCCACACGATTAATCTTTTAGGATTCTCCGATGAATACCATCTGGTTTGTCTAATACGCTGGAATCTATTCGCTTGCGCTGATGCCCCACCTTTTAGGTAGACTTTAAATAGCAGTCCTGGTGAAATGCAGTGATCATGCTATTAGAACAACCCTTTTCACAACCTTCAGACTCCAGAGAGAATAATTTTCCCTTCTGCTCTTTAGATTAGCACAGATTAACAAAGACCTGAAAGCAGCAAGATTCAAAGATGACACTCCAAACCTCTAGCCTTAATTGTTTCTGCGCAGAAAACCACCACCGAGTTCATTAGTGTGTCACATAGTGAAACAATGTATCCTATGCGTGGTAAAAACATTACATGTCTTTGATATAGCCCACCAAGAAACAGGAAAATACTTAACATACATTTGTGAAAGACGTAAAGCCCCAAATTTTATGACAGGAAAACACTATCAAGTAAATACTTCTTAGTGGGTAAAAATGAAAGTTGAATAAATTATAGTGGCAAAATTCATTTATTATATTTATGCATTTGGTACCTTTCTTTCATGGGAAGTGCTTAAATATTTTCAGTCCATGTTATTACCCCCCCCCCCCAATTTGTAGATTAGGAAGCGAGGCAGGGAGTGGCTAAGAGTGTAAAGAACAAATATCAAGTGGTTTACGGGGGATTACCTGTACAAGTAACATGATCTCCAGTAATGAAGGGGACTGGGAACGGACAGTTTCTGCATGCTCAGAACATTACCTTTTTGTACACATCACTGACATTTTTCACACAGTAATTTAAAATCTATTTAGATGTTCTAATGATAATCCATTGATATGCATTTTATTGTGATTGCATATATATACATGCGTACAAAAATGTAACATAGTTTATGAAAATTTTTTTGAAGAGGAGGCTGCATGTGTGTGTTTGTGAGTGTGCTTCTGCGTGTGTGTGATATGACTTTTTAAGATCTTTGCTAAATACTTGTCATTAAAAGAAAGCTTTTAGTAAATACGGCCAAATTACTCATACTAGATTTGAACAAAAGAAAAACTGTTAAAATATATTTTGGATCAGTTACTAAAATAATCTGAGAAATGTTGTATAATATGGTATAGTTAACTAGATACTGGTTAAGAATATTTCTATAAAATTTTAAGTATGGATGTCTTTATAACTGGTTAGATGCCAGATAGCAACATGGACACTGTTCCTTATAACTTATCTATGCTTTGTAACTTTTTAATTTTAAGTCAAAGATTTATTTCACCTGACACTTTATAGGTTTTTCTATAATTAATTCCTTTGAGATCAGACTTCATGGACACAGAACTCCTTCTAAATTAACCTGTCCTTTAGCAATATCTTTACTGTTGGAATTAATGGTTGAGAAAAAAGTTAATCTTGTTCAAGCAGGATCCTCAGTTTAAGGCATTGTGTGTTTCATCCATTTGAAAACTTCCAAAGAATCCAAACATCTTTAAAGTAGACACTTTGGAGTCAATGTAATAGAAAAACAGGTGAGACATTAAAATGATTATGAGTGAAGCAGAAATGAAAATTTTTATTGTGCAGATGGCTTTAAGTGTTTGCGAGAAAGCCCTGGTGAAGAGCATCCTCCTTCTGAACTTCATGCTGTATTCTGCATAGATTATCTCAACAGTGTATCTTAAACTTACACATTATATATTTTTTCATATTTGTTTATGACACGTGACATAGATCACTTGGTGGGTGGCATAAATAGATGGATGGCAGTGCTCAACTGTTGAATAAATGATGTGTTGATTGTGGCTGAATTTCATCTTGGAAGAATGGAAATAATACATGATAAAGTTGCAAGGTAAATAACTGAATGTATAATGATTCAATGCCCTCAAATACGTTTTATTAAGAAAGAAAAACTGTTCACTCCTTAGGCATGTTTTGCCATTTTGGGCTGTTAATTATGTTTTTGATCTGGCAAAACAAAACCAGACACAACTCAGGGTTCCTTGCTTAGCAACTATGCGATCTTCATCACAAGCCCTGGATGTTGAGTTTGATGTCTGCTCAGAGAAAGCATGGAGAACCATTGTAAGTCTATGCAACAGTGCTAATAAAAGCCCAGGGCTCACATGTTCACACAATTGATTAATTAACGGAGAGCATGACTGTAAGGAGTGCTCAAACCAGTGGGGGTTCGCTCAGCCAGATTTGGTAACCGTTGTCCCTTCAAAAGGGGAAAGGAACTGGGATTCCTTGTCCAGGCTCTGAGGCTCCTGGATGGTCTCAGCAAACACTTGTCCAGCCTGTAGTAAAGCCTGTTCCATGTGTTCATTTTGTGTTGTCTCCCCATAGCCTGCAATGACACCCAAATAGGCACAGAGTGGATGCTTTTCTGCTTAGAGATGATGGCTTTGCATAAGTGGATACATTTGAGAAACTATGTTGAGGAAGCTTATCCTGCCCTCCCTCGAATCATTTACTATTGGCATGAAAGACTTTAAAGAATTGAGTTAAGGGGCATTTTCCTTGTATGCGTTGATCAGTCTCTGCTAGATAAGAATAAACTTTGTTTTGAGTTTTGCTTTGGCTGGGTTTCCTCTTTATGACACTGTGGAGTACCACCTCAACTGGAACCACCAGCTCTCGAGGCACAGCTCATTCTTTTTGCTCAAGAGAGGAAAAGGAGAGAAATACTGACACTGGCCTGCCAGGGAACAACTGCAGATTGAGACAAAGTGGAATCTTTCCAGTCAGAGCAGAGTGTATCAAGCCACCATGAAAACAACTTTAGCAGCAGGGCTGCACTTTCGTATCATGTTGACAGTTTTTCACATCCC